>NC_140594.1:3092500-3750833 GCF_964204655.1 Triturus cristatus | reverse complement strand
CAGCGGTGCTGACAAGTGCAGGAACTCTCCCCTCAATGTAAACCAGCGGTGCTGAAAAGTGCAGGAACTCTCTCATTCAGTGTATTGCAGCGGTGCTGACAAGTGCAGGAACTCTCCCATTCAATGTATTGCAGCGGTGCTGACAAGTGCAGGAACTCTCTCATTCAATGTATTGCAGCAGTGCTGACAAGTGCAGGAACTCTCCCATTCAATGTAAACCAGCGGTGCTGAGAAGTGCAGGGACTCTCCCATTCAATGTAAACCAGCGGTGCTGAAAAGTGCAGGAACTCTCCCATTCAATGTAAACCAGCGGTGCTGAAAAGTGCAGGATCTCTCTCATTCAATGTAAACCAGCGGTGCTGAAAAGTGCAGGAACTCTCCCATTCAATGTAAAGCAGCGGTGCTGAGAAGTGCAGGAACTCTCCCATTCAATGTATTGCAGCGGTGCTGACAAGTGCAGGAACTCTCTCATTCAATGTATTGCAGCAGTGCTGAAAAGTGCAGGAACTCTCCCATTCAATGTAAACCAGCGGTGCTGAAAAGTGCAGGAACTCTCTCATTCAGTGTATTGCAGCGGTGCTGACAAGTGCAGGGACTCTCCCATTCAATGTATTGCAGCGGTGCTGAAAAGTGCAGGAACTCTCCCATTCAATGTAAACCAGCGGTGCTGAAAAGTGCAGGAACTCTCCCATTCAATGTATTGCAGCAGTGCTGACAAGTGCAGGAACTCTCCCATTCAATGTATTGCAGTGGTGCTGACAAGTGCAGGAACTCTCTCATTCAGTGTATTGCAGCGGTGCTGAGAAGTGCAGGGACTCTCCTTTTCAAATTAAAGAGAGGCAGATGGTCAGTACCGGACAGCACCAGCCCATTTAAAGTACTACTTCCAACAGAACAGTGACCACTCTTCACTGTCATGATCGCCTTCTTAGAGCCTTCTTCGCCTGTCGTTCTGACTTAATAGCAGACTTTAATGCTACACATTGGTGTAGGCTTCACTTTCAGAACAAGTGTCCACATGCTCAGGTGTGAAAGAGTTTTGGACAGCCTGTACCCTTGGTGGGTGCTCCTTGTTGGAGCCACAGAGACCACGTACCTGTGGACAGCTCCTCGTGGTAGTCGCGGGGCCATGAACCCATAGAATGTTGTCTTTGTGGGAGTCACCGGCACCCTCATTCTTGGAATGTACGACTTGTTGGAGTCCGAGCACCCTGTATCAGTGACCGTGCTCTTGGTGGGGTCATGGGAATTTGTACCTCTGAAATGCGTTCTTCCTCTGAGTCGTGGGCACCCCGCAACCCTCAAGTGCGCTTCTTCTAGGAGTCACAGACATCCTCTCCCTGGGATGTCCTCAGAATTGTGGGCACTCTGTAACCTGGAATGTTATCTTGGTGTATGCTGGGAGCACCCACTCCCCTTGAAGTGTGCTCCTCGTTGGAGTAGTAGGCACCCTGTAACCTGGAGTGTTATCTTGGTAGATGTTGGGAGGCACCCACTCCCCTTGAAGTGTGCCCCTCGTTGGCATTGTGGGCACTCTGTAGCCTGGAGTGTTATCTTGGTGGATGTTGGGGGCACCCACTCCCCTTGAAGTGTGCTCCTCGTTGGCGTTGTGGGCACTCTGTAGCCTGGAGTGTTATCTTGGTGGATGTTTCGGGGCACCCACTCCCCTTGAAGTGTCCTCCTCGTTGGAGTAGTAGGCACTCTAACCTGGAATATTATCTTGGTGGATGTTGGGAGGCACCCACTCCCCTTGAAGTGTGCCCCTCGTTGGCATTGTGGGCACTCTGTAACCTGGAGTGTGCTCTTTGTGGAGAGTTCAGCCAGTACCCGTGGAATGTGCTCTGTGTCTGAGTCTTAGATTCAGTGTACCCCTACATACTACCCTTTTCTGAGTTGTGAACACCCGGTCTCCCTAGAATGCGCTCAGTTTAGTAGTTGTGGGTCCCCTGTTATCGTGGAATGTTTATCTCTGGAATGTGCTATTTTTGGGAATCATGGGGGCACTGTGTATCCCTAAAAGCTACTCCTGGTGGGAGTCGCTGATATCGTATATCCCTGGAATGTGTTCCTTATGGGAGTTGTCGGCACCCGGTATCCCTTCAGTGTGCTCCTTGTGGGAGTCGTGGGCACCCTAGATCCCTGGAATGTGCTCTTAGTGGGAGTCGTGGGCACCCTAGATCCCTGGAATGTGCTTTTAGTGGGAGTCGTGGGTACTTTGTATCCCTTCAGTGTGCTCCTTGTGGGAGTTATGAGCATCCTGTATCCCTTCAGTGTGCTCCTTGTGGGAGAAGTGGGTACTCTGTATCCCTTCGTTGTGCTCCTTGTGGGAGTCGTGGGTACTTTGTATCCCTTCAGTGTGCCCCTTGTGGGAGTCATGGGCACCCTACATCCCTGGAATGTGATATTTGTGGGAGTCGTGGGTACTTTGTATCCCTTAATTGTGCTCCTTGTGGGTGTCGTGAGCATCCTGTATCCCTTCAGTGTGCTCCTTGTGGGAGTCATGGGCACCCTAGATCCCTGGAATGTGCTCTTTGTGGGAGTTGTGGGTACTCTGTATCCCTTCAGTGTGCTCCTTGTGGGAGTTATGAGCATCCTGTATCCCTTCAGTGTGCTCCTTGTGGGAGAAGTGGGTGCTCTGTATCCCTTCGTTGTGCTCCTTGTGGGAGTCGTGGGTACTTTGTATCCCTTCAGTGTGCCCCTTGTGGGAGTCATGGGCACCCTACATCCCTGGAATGTGATCTTTGTGGGAGTCGTGGGTACTGTTTATCCCTGGAAGGTGCTTCTGATGGGAGTTGCCAGCACCCTGTATCCCTTCAGTGTGCTCCTTGTGGGAGTCGTGGTCACTCTGTATCCCTTCAGTGTGCTTCATGTGGGAGTCGTGGGCACTCTGTATCCCTTCAGTGTGCTCCTTGTGGGAGTCGTGGGCACTCTGCATCCCTTCAGTGTGCTCCTTGTGGGAGTCGTGTGTACTCTGTATCCC
Organism: Triturus cristatus; assembly: GCF_964204655.1. Lineage (NCBI taxonomy): Eukaryota > Metazoa > Chordata > Amphibia > Caudata > Salamandridae > Triturus > Triturus cristatus. Next base: position 3,747,853 of record NC_140594.1, on the reverse strand, counting down.
TTTAATGTTCTTCTTGTGGAAGCCTTGGGCATTGTGTACCCCTGGAATGTGCTCTTTGTGGGGCTCACAGGCACCTTGTATCCCTGTAATGTGCTCCTTGTGGGTACTGTGTGGACTGTGTAACTTAGAACGTGTTCTGAGTGGAAATTGGGGCCCCCGCTATACCCTTGGAAAGTGCTCTTTCCTGGGCATCCTGTAACCTGCTCCTTTTATGATTTTTGGGCACCCTGTAATCCTCAAATATACTTCGTGGTAGCCCAGCACAACCTGTACCCTTAAAATGTGCTCCTTGTGGGAGTTATGGGCATCCTGTACCTCTTTGAATGTCTCCTTGTTGCAGACTCTAGAACCCGGTGTCCCTGGAATGTGCTCCTTGAGGGAGTTATGGGCATCCTGTATCCCTTGAATGTGCTCCTTGAGGGAGTTATGGGCATCCTCTAACCTTAGAATGTGCTCCTTGAGGGAGTTATGGGCAACCTGTGCCCTCGAATGTGCTCCTTGAGGGAGTTATGGGCATCCTGTACCCCTCGAATGTGCTCCTGGAGGGAGTTATGGGCATCCTCTACCCTTAGAATGTGCTGCTTGAGGGAGTTATGGGCATCCTCTACCCTCGAATGTGCTCCTTGAGGGAGTTATGGGCATCTTCTACCCTTAGAATGTGCTCCTTGAGGGAGTTATGGGCATCCTCTACCCCTCTAATGTGCTCTTTGAGGGAGTTATGGGCATCCTCTACCCTTAAAATGTAATGCTTGAGGGAGTTATGGGCATCCTCTACCCCTCAAATGTGCTCCTCGAGGGAGTTATGGGCATCCTCTACCCTTGAATCTGCTTCTTTAGGGAGTTATGGGCATCCTGTACCCTTAGAATGTGCTGCTTGAGGGAGTTATGGGCATTCTCTACCCTTAGAATGTGCTCCTTGTGAGAAATGGGTTCACTCTGTACTGTTGGAAGTGCGCTCCCTGTGGGGGCTGTGATCACCCACTAACCTCTGCAGTGTGCTTTTTTGGGGCTTTGGGCACCCCGTACCCCCATAAAGGGGCTCTTCGTGGTTACTTCTGAATTGTTTTAATATTTATTTCATACTGTAGACTTCCCTGATTTGGGTAAGTGAGCTCCCCTCCATTGTTTTAAAGAGCGCCCGTTGTGAGAAGGTGGCCTGATATATGCTGTCCACTAGTTCTAGTGGGCACTTTGTATCAGTCCAAACAACCCCTTATGGTGAATGGTTAAAGACCCTGTAGGAACTGGGGTCACCAGTTCCCCAGGGGGTAGCTTGGCGCGAGCAGGCAGGCACCCGGAAGCTTAGGTGTAAAGTGACCATACAGCACACACAACCACTGAGACAGGAAACACACGCAATGATTGACACCACGCCCGTGAATTTGAGTAAAATCAAATGGCTTTTATCTAGATCAGAATCCGGGCAATCAATACTCACGGTAACTCTGTTTCATCAGAGCATTTCATCAAGGATAAACATGTCAGTTCATCAGAGCATTTCATCAAGGATAAACATGTCATTTAAGGCAATTAATCAATATTTCATTAGCCAAGAATAAAGCCTACTGTCAGGCAGGAATAAACCTTTCATTTAACCTGGGTAGCACCCGCAAACAGTTTTTCCTTAGGCCAAAAATATCCCGTACATCAGGCAAACGATCAGCCCTTCATGGAGCAGGAGTCAACATGGCCGTGGGGCCGGATTATTCCCCGTTCCTGGGGCAAGTGGGGGCCAACCGGGCCCAACGATAGTCTTCCCCGTGGGAGGGGCGAGCTCAGGGCCTCCCTCCAGCCTTCCGCCCTCCTCCCCAGGGGTTACCTGTTCCTTTGGCCTCCTCGGGGCCCTTGCGGCGGGTTTCAGGCAGGGCGGGGGGCTCGCTCTCTTTGGAGCCCCTCCCGCCAGCAGTGTGGGCTTCCCCCCGGTGTCAGAGATATGCGGGGAGTACGTGGGGGCCCACGGCGGGTTCGGGTTAAGCTGGGGAGCCCCGCACTGGCAGGGAGCCGGCTCCGGGCCCTACGTTGGTCCCTGGGGCCCGGGAACCAATCCCAGCAGGCCTTGAGGAAGGCGCACCCGCAGCCGCCAATGGCAGCGCGGTCTGCGGGGCGCGGCTGCGAGGACCAATGGGTACGTGGTGGGGGCGGAGTCCGGGAGGACCCCCCCGTCACGTGAGGTGAGATGGCAGCTTCCGGGCCTAGCGCGGCCCACTCTGGATTCCAGCGGCCCTCTCCTGACTGAGGGCCGCCACGAGGGTCGATCAGCGGCCGGGCCCTCCCCGGCGGAGGAAGCGCCCAGGTCGCGCCAGCGATGGCAGGGCCCCAAACCCTTAAGCGGGCCCCGGGGATGTCAGCGGCGCTCCACCCACGCGATGCAGGGCCAAGTCGGTGAGTGCTCCAGCAGCGCCTTGGGAGGGGGGGGGGGGGCTCCGGTACCCGGTCAGCAGTCCTAGTAGTACCGCCGGTAACCCAGTGCTTCTCCAGGTCCAGCGGGGGAGCGCTGAGAAGCAGCGCAGTATAGTTCAATTCTGGGCAGGACAGGCCACACGACCGTGGCAACTCAGCAGCGGGGACCCAGGCGGAGCCAGGGCGCGCAGGGGTGTCACAGCGCCAAACCTGGTTGATCCCCCAGCAGTCCGGTGTGCAGTTGGTGGGTCCTCCTGGCGCTTGATGGTTCCTGCGCCCTTAGTGGAGGAGTTCTTGAGAGGAAGGGGGGAGGTTGAGTTGGTAGCTGAAGGCAGGATGGGAGGTCACTGCAGGTGATCCCTAGGTTCCCCTCCCGCCGGGCCAGATCAGTGGGCTTGTCCAGTGTTCCTCACACAGCTTAGAAGGCAGCACCTAAGCCCTGTCACTCCCAGTGGTATAGGTCCCTGACTAGGCCCTACCGCCTAAGTCTCCTGCGTAGGTTCCCCCAGGTCAGCGTTGCCCCAACTGACTAAAAAGTTTCCCGCCTTCCCTTGTATATGCCCAGGTCAGGTGGCCCCACTCTCAGGCGGCAAAAAGCAGACCCCTCCCCTGTTCAGGAAGGTTCAAGTAGCTTCCCTATTCTAACTAGGGGCGAAAAAGGCGGCTGGTGTGGCAACAATGTTTTAGGGTCTCAGCCAGCTCCTGGCAACTAGGGTGCTGCTAAAAAGACCACTCTGCAGTAGCAGGGGCCTGTGGCAGCCATGTTGGGAGAAGAGAGCGCCTGCCCCTTAGCATTGATTAGCAATGGGAAGGCGCTCGGAGACCTAAGGCCAACGAAAAAGAGGGTGGGAAAAAATTAGGCAAGGGCGAAAAAAACAGGGAAAGACCACCCTAGGGCTGACAGGTCTAACTGACAATCTTATATGAAAGCTATCCTAGTGGTAGCTCTGGAGAGCAGCCTTCAGGCTAAGTCTTGAAGGAGTGTAAAGCAGCTTGTTTTACCGGTCTATAATCTCTTGAATGATCAAATGAAAGGACAACCACACCGGGTATAATCTGCTTTGCTTCAGGTTTCCCTGCTCTCGCTTCAATGAAGCGAAGCAGTTTGCAATGGCAGGGTGGGAGCCGCGAGGCTCCCGCTGTGTCATTGCAAACTACAGTGTCCCGGGGGTGGGCACTGAAAAAACCATAGGTTTCAGGCCTGATATAGTTAGGAATTAGCATTTAAAAAACCTTAGAAATTCACTGAAACCACCATAGGTTTTAGGGGTGTTATAGTTAGCTGGACATTTCACTCAAACAAAACCATTGAAATTCCTCCGATATAGTTAGTTGTACTAACTACATCTCGCGCACCCGCAATCCACTGTTGATGATGTCACATATTAAATCATTCATGACATGGTCAGTGACATCACTGATGACATCTCAAATCCTTGTGGGACCCCCTGAGCAGGCCTAGGGGGTCAGGGTGTTTCTACCCTGCCCCCTTGTCGCGTTTTGCGCCTTTTTTTCGGTTTTCTTGTTCCTCGGTTCTACCGAGGCACAAGATGGCTGCCATCAGTTCCTGATTCAGAGTGTTGGCAGCCAATTAGCATTCAGCTCGTGCACGGCAGGGTGCGCGCTGGGTGCGGGGAGGGTGCGCGGATCCTCCGAGGCCATAGATATATATGTACTTTTAAATGTCATTTTCTCTGGAACTACTGAACAAATTTACACCATTTAAGCAAAAGGCACGAGTCTGAACTAAGGACTACCTCTTTGCCAAATTTGGTGTAATTCCGTTCAGCAGTTCGGGCTGTAGCTGCGGCTAAATGTCCTATGGGAAATCGCATGGGGAAAACGCGTTTTGGGACCCCCCTTTTTTCTCTGCCCCCGCTTGATGAATCACCGTGAAACTATCAGGATAGGAGCGGACCGGAGCTGGCCAAAAGTTTTGAAAATTTCACGAAGATTCGTCAATCGGCACCAAAGTTATTCCAAATAGAATGTTGCAGATTTCCTATGGAAAATAGATCCTAACTATATCTACCTACTGGCGACTGCCAGTATGTAATATATATATATATATATATATATATATATATATATATATATATATATATATATATATATATATGCATATCTATATAAATACATATGCATGTTATGTATATGAAAGTTTGAAAAACACTAATAAAAGAAAGCTAAAAAGCCACCAAATTAGAAACATAATTGCTTTAACTTAACTTAAACGAGGGCGAGACCTATTGCATTGTCAATGCTTGTTTGTCACCTCCACTGTCCTCTCAGCTCAGCTTTCACCTCTGAGCAGGGTTCCTTGCTGCAAGCACCAGCTGAACCGGCTGCTGGAACAAGCCCAGAACCAGAACAATCAACAAGCCTTTGCAACATCACTTTTAGAGATGTTCTGACTCTGGCTTTGTTTCTGTAGTCGTGTCAGCTTGTTCTAGGAGCAGGGCAGCCTTGCGCCTAAAACAAAGTGAACTAAGCTTGCAAACAAAGTTCAGAATCCCACACGGATGCTGCTTGGCAGCAGAAATATCAAGAACAGCCATGGAGCAGCCTTCTCTGCTGCAACCAGGGATCCCAGAGGGAGATCTGGGCCCATGGCCGGACCCTGAGGGCGGAGTACCACTGGCCCAACATCCAGGATCGGACCGCAAAAGACACAGGCCCGGGCACCAAAATAAAAGAGGCCTCTGTTAGTGACACATACAGTAAACAAAGGGTAACATCAGGGTAGTCAACAGTAAAAGCCATAAAACCGACACACAACTGCGAACAAAAAAAGACCCACACTGATCCCTGAAACCAGCCAACGGGTCATGACACACATCATACATCTCACCTTGATGGTCTACACCCAACAGCAACCCATCACTGAGAGTCTGGGGGGGGGGGCGTGCCAGCACTCGGAAGCTTAAAACAGAAATCTGTTACTAGTGCAGCCTGAAATATCAGTTTTGTCCTGAGCGGGTTTTGGCCCCCATTTTATGAACTCTGACCTAAGTGAGCACCACTGCTGCCCCACCGCCATGGCACCACCCGCACATGCCCACAGCCATACCACCCGCACATGCCCACAGCCATACCACCCGCACATGCCCACAGCCACGGTACCACCCGTACATGCCCACAGCCATGCTACCACCCGCACATGCCCACAGCCATGCTACCACCTGCACATGCCCACAGCCATGCAACCACCCGCACATGCCCACAGCCCTACCACCCGCACATGCCCCCAGCCCTACCACCCGCACATGCCCCACAGCACCACCCGCACATGCCCACAGCCATGCTACCACCCGCACATGCCCACAGCCATGCTACCACCCGCACATGCCCCACAGCACCACCCGCACATGCCCACAGCCATGCTACCACCCACAAATGCACACAGCCATACCACCCGTACATGCCCACAGCCATGCTACCACCCGCACATGCCCACAGCCATGCTACCACCTGCACATGCCCACTGCCATACCACCCGTACATGCCCACAGCCATGCTACCACCCGCACATGCCCACAGCCAAGCTACCACCAGCACATGCCCCACAGCACCACCCGCACATGCCCACAGCCATGCTACCACCCACACATGCACACAGCCATACCACCCGTACATGCCCACCGCCATGGCACCACCCGCACATGTCCACAGCCATACCACCCGCACATGCCCACAGCCATACCACCCGCACATGCCCACAGCCACGGTACCACCCGCACATGCCCACAGCCATGCTACCACCCGTACATGCCCACAGCCATGCTACCACCCGCACATGCCCACAGCCATGCTACCACCTGCACATGCCCACTGCCATACCACCCATACATGCCCACAGCCATGCTACCACCCGCACATGCCCACAGCCATGCTACCACCCGCACATGCCCCACAGCACCACCCGCACATGCCCACAGCCATGCTACCACCCGCACATGCCCACTGCCATGGTACCACCCGCCCATGCCCACAGTCACGCTACCACCCGCCCATGCCCACAGCCATGCTACCACCCGCACATGCCACCAGAGTACAGCAGTTATATGTCCAGTGCGACCAAACCCTAAACATTGCCAATGTCATCCTCAAAGGCAGGGCACACGGATGTATCCCATCCTCAAGGGGGGGGCACACGGATGTATCCCATCCTCAAGGGGGGGGGCACACGGATGTATCCCATCCTCAAGGAGGGGCACATGGATGTATCCCATCCTCAAGGAGGGGCACACGGATGTATCCCATCCTCAAGGAGGGGCACACGGATGTATCCCATCCTCAAGGAGGGGCACACAGATGTAGCCCATCCTCAAGGGGGGGGGCACACTGATGTATCCCAGCTCACTGTGGTGGTGGATTGAGGGCACACCCTGCGCTTTCCGAGACTCAAAGAGAACAGGAATATTTAAACCGCAGAAAACCTCCCCTGCAGACCAACACCTGCCCCTGGGGGCGAAACGCGCCAGACTTCTAGGAAGTTTCTGACTTTGAAAATAATTACATTCTTGAACGTGTGAAGAGCAACACGGTTTCCCAGAATTTTCATTTAAACCGCTCAGGACATGTTGCTAGGGCCTTGATGAAATACTTTTCCCAGGCTTACGTTCTGTATCTTACATTTAGGTTCTGAACTGTGCTCAGCTCATTTGACATAGGGTTGGGGACGGCCCTCGGCGCACTCAGGACATCGCCCTGTGCGCGCGCTCTGGGGTGAGCATGGCCCACATGGCACTCCTTTGCCAGGCTGTGCCACTCCCAGAAAGAACTGGTTGAAGTGCACGCTGATGGTACAGGGCATCCAGAGGGGGAAACACACCTTAGAGGTATTAAAAACAATACCACAAGTTTGTTAGAGTCTGCCTTCTCCACCTCTCTTATTTGCGAGCAGTGTGCAATAGCAGCAGGCCTGCCACGAGAAGCCCAAAAAGAGCCAGTCCTAAAAAACCATCACAAGCAACATCACGAACATTAAAATAAAACAAGGTATTCTCATGCGGGAATAAAGCATTTATATAACATGCTTCACAACCACACTCTGTAGTCATAATAATACATTTTTGTGTTTGATTACGTAAAACCATTACAATTTTCCATTTAAAAAGAACTCATACGGTTCTTAAACAAGACATTAAAAAACTAGGGTTAATAATAAGACGATCTAAAAAGGGGGGGGGGGGTGATAAAGACACCCTCACGATAATTAATTACCTGTGGCAGTCCAATACTGAGGTGTCCGGTCAATCTCCCCCTCTTTTTAATATATAAAAGCGGCAGAACTCGTATTTTCAAAAGCCAACTGGGGAGTATAAACGATTAATGCCAGCAAAGGGCAGTATTCCGATCAACAGTGGCAGCTCTCAAAGGCTCATCGATTGAGCCTGGAGCAGGGCACAGCTCAGCCGGGGGACGGCAGTTTGCAGCTCTGTTCTCTCCCAACCTCTTCGCGGCTCTGTTAACAAATTCGGGGAACCGATGTGCAACTTCGTATTGTCTGGATTTAGGGCGGCGATCATGGCTTGGCGACAGGATCGTATCCCAAGGTTCTTCCATTCGTCCCGCAATAGAGGCCGCCTGTCAGTGAGCATAGAGGGACACACACAAGCTTCGGAGTGATGGCCGCACTTCCGGCATTTGATACTAGTTCCGGGGCGGCGCCGTTCAGGCAGGTTCTTTAAAAAAGGCCATTCTCCCATCCTCAGGGCAATAAACTTTAGTGTCCAAGAAAGTGCAAACATGCTTGATAAATGCCCCCGGTTTAAAATCAGAAATGATTGCCCAGGCATGTTTCCATCTAGACAGTGTTGCCCTATCTGAGTGGAAAGACCACAGCCGGACACTTCTCATAATGGCTGCCTTTAGCGCCGGCAGGGAGGGATTTGTTCCCCAGTATTCCTCGACAGTAAGTAGTTGAAGGCAGTAGTCCAGCTGATGCCGCTGTTTGTGGCTGAAGTGGCTGTTCGATATTTCGTTCCAGAGTCTGGCCTCCAGGCTGCCCTCTCGAGCGTTGCGCAGTCCATTACAGAGCTTTATGAATGCACCTTCCTCGACACCATGATGGTCTAATAAGCCTAGCTCGAGTCTAACTTGAGCTGCCGACGCAGATCTTGGCAGACGGAAGGCGCGTTTAAAATGTTTAGTTGTTAGTTTGTTTAATAAAGTACTTCTTGTGCCCTTCATGGTCTCATATCCGTACGACAGAGAGTTGGTTATCTCCACCTTCATCCCCTTCACCATTGGAGTTAGACTCGGGCCAAGAAGTTGTTTCGACAGTTTCACGGAGGCAACCTCAAGTGTAAGAGCTTTGTCCCTTAATGCATCTTTTTGCTTAGAAAATGAACTTCTGGTGTCGAGGAAAATTCCCAAGTACTTATACTGAGCCACTGATTCTCGCTTTGCGTTGTTCAAGAGCCACCCTCCACGCAGCCGCGTTTGCTTCCCAAAAGAAACCGTTTTTGTTTTAGACAAGTTCAGCTCAAGGAGGCTGATTGTGGTGCAGGGGAGCAGCTCGGCAAGTAGCCTCTGTAGGCATACTTTTGTGTGACTTAATAGTACAAGGTCATCAGCATACAGCAGGTTGCTGATGCAGGTTCCGTCTAATTGGGGGGGTGGGGGGAGGGCTGTTTACACTGTCCAGTATTGGGGATAGATCTGAGATAGACAGATTAAAAAGGCGAGGGGCCAGCACGCAGCCTTGTTTAACTCCACTTTTGGTCTCGATCTTCCTGGAGACATGGGAACCTTCTCCCAACTTAATTCTTATCCATGTTTCCGAATGAAGTTTAATTAAACCAATTAAAAGGGCCGGGGGTATGCCCCAGAGCTCAAGTTTTTGCCACAAGAGGCCCCAGGGCACCCGATCAAAGGCCGCTTTAAAATCAAGAAAGCAGCAGTGAAGTTGGATGCGTTGGGCCGCCGCTTTGTCTATCAAGACAGCCAAATGCTCCCGGACTGAAGCACAAAATATCTGTGTGCCATATCCTGAAGCGCCTGTTTGATTTTCATATGTTTTATTTGAATATTAAAATAGCACAAATGTTTTTATTCAGAACTGATTTTGTAAGAAATTTAGCTTAATCCACGCGCTTACCTTTTTCCAAACTCTTGTACCTTTGCATATGCCCTTCCTTTCAATGATTCACACATTTCTTCCCCATTACAAGATGGCCGCCATCCTACCATGGCCTGGAGTCACTTTCTTCTCTATGGCCGGCTAAAGACCTCCTCCACACTATTAATCCGGCCACTGGTGGAAGTGTACATCATCTCTACTCTTTAGTCTATGACCTGCTGTACTATTTTGCTGGCCGCTGGGTAAATAGCAGAGATGTTGTACTATTTGGCCGGCGGCCCGGTTAACAGACACTTCCTTAAAGCAAGGCACGGGTGTAGGAGAGTAGGATCTGCTTCACATGGGTACCCCCCCCTTTTTGCTGGTGTTTCACTGTTTTTCGACCTTAGTCTGGCTGTGGCCCTGCTAATCAGGACCACAGCCTAGCTGCTTCCTCTCTAAAATGGTTTGCATGTACATTAGGTACATATCTAATTGGATTCTGGAGTGCCTTCTAAGCCCCTCGTACATGGTATCTGTTAGAATTGGGAATCTCTGGTTGGCACAGGTATGCACCGGTGACAAGCAGGGACTCTTACTTCTAAGTCAGGATAAGGGGATCACCCTTTCAAATAACCCCTGCTCACCCTTTAGGTAGTGTGGCGCAAGCAGTCAAGACTATTCTCAGGGCGTCATAGGTTAAGCATTTGTGAACACATACAGTAATACAATGACACACCACAAATGGACACCAGTCAAGGTTGTATCCAAAATAGGTTTCTTTATATAAGGCTTAGCACAAGACCAGAATAACGATTAGAAATGACCACAGTATTATTTCAAAGTTCAATGTTCTTGTGGAAAGGCTTAAAACACAAAAATAGGCTTCTTTTAGTTAAATACGCTTCTTTCACATAAATACGCTTCTTTCAAGGCTCTGTATGGCCTCCCACCCTGCTCGGTCATTTCTGGGGCAACGACGGACAGAGCGGGGCCTCCTACACCCGAGCCAGGTTCCAGGGTAGGTGAGGTACAATCCCAGATCACGTGGGGTGGTGATTGCACCCTGCGATCCAGAGGATTAGGATTGATTGAGGTCGTATTCATTTCAACCTTGTTTAATTTCACATATGTTGGATATATGTGGGCACATTTCACGTTTGGAAGTGTATTGATTAGTTGCAGTAGCATGCTTTAGAGAAACACAGGTCCTGAAGAAAGCCGTGGGTAGTATACCCGGATGGCTGAAACATGTTGACCTTCATATAGCAGCCACTTGGAAGCACTGCTATAATTTCGTTACACTCTTTTAATCAAGGTGTGCAGAGTAAGTGGAATATTTAGGTTCATTCTCTCTCCACAACCTTTTTTAGCCTTCACTGTTTTCTTTGCACTGCACTTAACAGGATTACTATCCTTGATTATTATAGTTTTTTCATTTGGTTTTTTGGCCAACATTCATCAGCCCGATTGAGCAATAGAGCTTCAAACTAGCGAGGCAGTCTCTATGATCAAGAGACATACCTCTGCCAACAGTTGGATCACCAGATGATATAAATGATCAAGAGAGCGACTTTTCTCTCACTGTTTGATCTGTCCTTTGAGTAAGATTGATGGTAATCCATGCTCTGCTCTAGGTTTGGTTTGATGCACTAAATCTACTTCTTTCATTACTTCTGTGCTGTCTGTTATTAGACCCCCAGTTCTTGTTTTGTGTGTATAGTCTGTACGGTTCGTACCTGGATGTGCGACTCGTTGGCGTTAAAAACAAAGAAGTACGAGTCTAACAATCGTTGCGGACTCCGGGGTTCGTGGCGTGCACGCTGCGGTGCGAACAGAATAAAGTACCTTAAGTTCGTGGGGTCCGCGACGGACAGTGCGGGACAAGTCGATGGGTCCGGGTCGTAGCTCGGCAGCGTATTCAGATGCTGGTCGGGTCGCGGCGTCGGGATGCGGCGTTGGTACGGGAACTTTAGGGATACATGCGGATGGCCCGGATCGGCTTGCAGAGTCCGTGGCGTTCGGCGTTCGAGCCGTACCTTCGGTGCGGATAGGCGGCGACACTTCTCAGCGCCGTACAGCGTACGGGGAGGATCGGTGTGATGCGGCGTCTCGGCTCTGAGTACGGCACGGGCAGTACGTTAGCAGCGTACGGACCATACCTGCGGGACTGCGAAGCTTGGGTCCGGCGTACAGGATTAGGAAGCCAGGGTTGTATGTCTCGAATCGGTGGGGAAGGTTAGGTGCGATGCGGCCGGGAGGGATACGGTGCGTACTAACGCTTTTAAATCAGCGTAGACACACGGTGCCGGGCGGCAAAGACACGGCTTCGCGGCGGAGGGGGTACGAGTCGTACTGGGGCCAAATCCAGCGGGAACCAAGCAAGAATTGTCCAGGCAACTCAGTTTTGGAAGGCAGATGAGTCCAATGGTCCTGGGACTCAGTTCAGGGGGCAAGCTCTCTTCCAAGCCCTTGGAGATTGTTGAAAACAAAGTGCAAAGTCTCTCTTAGTCTTTTCCTCTCCTTTCTCAGCAAGGCACCAACTGCAGGCCAATCCCCCAGGTCAGGGAAAGTTACTCCTCCTTCAGCTTCTTCCAGGTCCTTCTGGTCAGGCAGAGTTTCTTCGTGGTTCAATCAGGATCTGATTTCTTTGGAGCAGGGCTCCTACCTTTATACTAAGTTTCTTTTGTCTTTACAGGCCAGGGGGGGCCTTTGCATAATCCCAGTCCAGTTCTTTTCAGTGAGGAGTACTTTGTTGTTGAGACTCTGGCTTCTTCTTTCAGCAGGCAGGGCAGAGACATCAGACGCTCCCCAGGGGGTGGAGCCAGCATTGTGGTGGCAGAGCACTGCCCTATTCAGAGTCAAGGTGCACTCCTCCCACCCATCCTGGTGTAATCTCTCTATTCACCACCTGGCAGCCCCAGCCTGTCTCCTGGAACTTCCCAGCCCTGTCACTCAAGCTACACACAAAGAAGATAACCCTCCCCTCCAGAGGCGGACTGAAATGGTTAGGCACGCAAAGGCTAACTTTCTAAAAGTAGCATTTGCAAACCCAGGATATTAAAATAACCTTTGCTAAAAGATGTATTTTATTATTCTGAGTTCAGGCATAGTAAACATGAATTTCTACCATGCTTGCTGAGCCTGCTAGGATTATAGAGTGTTATAATCTAGCAGCCCATTCTGGCCTATGGAGAGCAGGTAGCCTTACAATAGTGAAAAACGAAAATGGCTGTAATTCACTATTAGGACATGCCACACACTTCAGGGCATGTCCTACCTTATCCTTACAATGCACCCTGCCCTAGGGCCTACCATAGGGGTGACTAACATGAAGGTAAGGGAAGGTTTAGGGACGGGCAAGTGGGGACACTTGCCAGTCAGCACGACAGTACCTGACTGCATGCAGGTTCTGCAATGGCAGACCTTAGACACATTTTACCCGGCGGCTTCCTTGGCACAAACAGTGCTGCAAGCCCACTAGCAGCATTTGGATATACAAGCCCTTGGCACCCCTGGTGCACTCTACTAGGGACTGATAGTAACCCAAATAAGCCAAACATGGAAGTCAATTCACATAATACATTTTCCCATAGGGAGCACTTGCACTGTGGCACTGGATGGCAGTGGCACAGTGCCCTGAGCAGCTAACACCAGCACAAAAATACATTGAGGCACAGACAAAAATGGAAGGGTGACCCACGCCAATGGTGCCAGGTCTAACACGTGTCCCCTCCAGCTGAAATGTGGGGAGAACTACCCTACCCCAGGGAGTTCTCATCACTAAGGCGGAAAAATCTGGAAAGACCATCAGCGTTGGCGTGGTCTGTACCGGGGCAATGTTCCACAGTGAAATCCATCCCCTGTAGGGAAATGGACCACCTCAACAACTTAGGATTCTCACCCCTCATCTGCATCAACCATTTGAGGGGCCTGGGGTCTGTTTGAACCTGGAAGTGAGACCCAAACAAGTAGGGTCTTAGCTTCTTCAATGCCCAGACCACAGCAAATGCTTCTCGCTCAATCACACTACACTTTTGTTCCCGGGGAAGTAACCTCCTACTATTGAAGGCTACGGGTTGGTCAAAGCCCTCCTCCGTGATCTGTGAGAGAACAGCCCCTACACCATGCTCTGATGCATCTGTCTGCACAAGGAATTCTTTGGAGAAGTCAGGAGCCAAGAGCACGGGCGCCGTGCACATGGCAGTTTTCAGGGTGTCAAAGGCCTTCTGACAGGTGTCAGTCCATCTCACTTTTCTGGGCTGCTTCTTCGAAGTCAGCTCTGTCAAGGGGGCAACGATGCTGCCATACCCCTTGACAAACCTCCTGTAGTACCCTGTGAGTCCTAAAAAGGCCCTCACTTCTGTCTGGGTCTTTGGGGGCTCCCAAGCCAGGATGGTTTCGATCTTGGGTTGGAGGGGCGCCACCTGGCTACTCCCCACTTGGTGTCCCAAGTACACCACGGAACCCTGCCCAATCTGACACTTGCTTGCCTTGATCGTGAGGCCTGCCTTGCGCAGTGCCATCAACACTTCCCAGAGGTGGTGCAGGTGTTCTTTCCATGTGCCACTGAACACTGCGATGTCATCCAGGTATGCTGCGCTGAACTCGGTCAGCCCAGCCAACACCTGGTTGACCAACCTCTGGAAGGTGGCAGGGGCATTCTTCATCCCAAATGGCATAACCCGGAACTGGAAATGCCCATCTGGTGTGGAGAATGCGGACCTCTCTTTGGCCCCATCAGTCAAGGAGATCTGCCAGTACCCAGACGTTAAATCAAATGTGCTGAGGTACCGTGTAGCCCCTAACCGATCGATGAGCTCATCAGCTCTGGGGATGGGGTGCGCGTCAGTCTTCGTGACTGGATTGAGTCCTCTGTAGTCCACACAGAACCGGAGTTCGGGTGTGGCACCCGGCGAGGCAGCATTTTGGGACCAAGACCACTGGGCTGCCCAAGGACTGCTGGAGGACTCAACCACCCCTAGAGCAAGCATCTTTGAGACCTCCTCTTTGATGCAGGCTCTGACCCTGTCAGTTACCCTGTAAGCCTTGTGCTTCACAGGTAAGCTGTCTCCTGTATCCACATCATGGACGCACCAATCTGTGATACCAGGAACCAGGGAGAACAGGTCAGGAAACTGCCCCAGCAGCTGGCGGCAGTCATCCTGTTGCTCAGGGGACAGGGTGGGTGAGAGGTTAACTCCGTCCACTGACCCGTCTCGCTCTGAGGCTACCAAGAGGTCAGGAAGAGGCTCAGACTCCTCCTCCGTCCCATCATCTGTGGCCAAGAGCATGCCCACTTTGGACCTCTCCAAGTGGGGCTTCAGTCGATTGACATGGAGGACCCTCAAGGGGTTCCTCGGAGACTGCAAGTCCACCAAGTAGGTGACAGAACTCTTGCGCTCCACAATCTCAAAGGGTCCTGTCCACTTGTCCTGGAGTGCACAAGGCTCCACAGGGGCCAGGACCTATACCTTTTGACCAGGTTGAAGCTCAACCAGAGTGGCATTCTGGTCGTACCACCGCTTCATTTCCTCCTGGCTGGCTTCCAGGTTTGCCTCAGCAAGTTGCCTGAAACGCCTAGTCTGGTTCCAGCATGTAACTGTATACATTCTGGGGAGGTTTCCTGGGAGATTGCTCCCAGCCTTCCTTGACCAGACTAAGAGGTCCTCGCACGGGGTGGCCATACAAAAGCTCAAAGGGACTGAACCCCAGAGACTTTTGTGGCACCTCACGGTACGCAAAGAGAAGGCATGGTAAGAGGACGTCCCACTTACGCCTCATGGGTTCCTCGAGACCCATAATCATGCCCTTTAGGGTTCGGTTGAAGCGCTCAACCAACCCGTTTCCTTGGGGATGGTAAGGGGTGGTGAACTTGTATGTCACACCACACTCTTGCCAAAGGGATTTCATATATTTCGATATGAAATTGGTCCCCCTGTCAGACACCACCTCTAGAGGGAATCCTACTCGTGAGAAAATTCCCATCAGTGCCCGTCCCACCACGGGGGCCGTCACTGTCCTCAGAGGGATGGCTTCAGGGTACCGGGTGGCATGGTCCACCAAGACCAGGATAAACCTGTTGCCCATGGCTGTCTTGGGGTCCAGTGGCCACACAATGTCAATCCCCTCTCGCTGGAATGGGGTACTGACCACAGGGAAAGGTTGGAGTGGAGCCCTCAGCTTCCTTCCACTCTTACCACTTGCCTGGCAAGTTTGGCATGTCCTGCAGTGAGTGTCAGAACTCCTGCGCATTTGAGGCCAATAAAAGTGGGTGACAAGCCTTTCGAAGGTCTTGTCCTGCCCCAAATGCCCTGCTAACGGAACGTCGTGAGCCAGCCCCAGTAGGAAGGCTCTGAACTTCTGGGGTACCACCAGCGCACGGGCTGACCCAGGTTCAGCAACCTTAGGCTCTGAGTACAGGAGGTCGTTCTCCCAGTAGATTAAGTGAGTACCGGACTGATCACTATTGGCCTGGGCTGCAGCCTGCTGCCGCATACCCACTAGAGAGGGGCACTCCTTCTGCTCCCTGCAGAATTCCTCCCTGGTGGGGCCTCCTTCTTGCTGCCAATGGGTCAGCTCAGGCAGGTCCCCCTGTTCGGCTATCTGTTCCCCGGTAGGCTCCAGGGCATCCCCCTCAAGGTCTGCTTCCTCCTGGGCCGTGGGAACTTTAGGAGCCGGTTTCCCGTGCCTCCTGCGCCCTCTCCCTAAGGCCGGTTCCTGGGCCTCTCCCTCAGGCTCCAGGGTCCCTTCAACACCCCTACTGGCTGCCATCGACCGGGTGGTCACGCACGCCCAATCAGGTAAACCCACCATCTGCAGGTGAGTCGTCTTCTCCACCTTTTCCCAAGGGGAGCTCTCCAAATCATTACCTAATAGACAATCAACAGGCATGGCCGCTCTTGTGGAAAGGCTTAAAACACAAAAATAGGCTTCTTTTAGTTAAATGCGCTTCTTTCACATAAATACGCTTCTTTCAAGGCTCTGTACGGTTCGTACCTGGATGTGCGACTCGTTGGCGTTAAAAGCAAAGAAAGTACGAGTCTAACAATCGTTGCGGACTCCGGGGTCCGTGGCGTGCATGCTGCGGTGCGAACAGAACAAAGTACCTTAAGTTCGTGGGGTCCGGGTCGTAGCTCGGCAGCGTATTCAGATGCTGGTCGGGTCGCGGCGTCGGGACGCGGCATTGGTACGGGACCTTCAGGGATACGTGCGGATGGCCCGGATCGGCTTGCAGAGTCCGTGGCGTTCGGCGTTTGAGCCGTACCTTCGGTGCGGATAGGCGGCGACACTTCTCAGCACCGTACAGCGTACGGGGAGGATCGGTGTGATGCGGCTTCTCGGCTCTGAGTACGGCACGGGCAGTACGTTAGCAGCGTATGGACCGTACCTGCGGGACAGCGAACCTTGGGTCCGGCGTACAGGATTAGGCAGCCAGGGTTGTACGTCTTGAATCGGCGGGGAAGGTTAGGTGCGATGCGGCCGGGAGGGATACGGTGCGTACTAACGCTTTTAAATCAGCATAGACACATGGTGCCGGGTGGCAAAGACACGGCTTCGCGGCGGATGGGGTACGAGTCGTACTGGGGCCAAATCCAGCGGGAACCAAGCAAGAATTGTACAGGCAACTCAGTTTTGGAAGGCAGATGAGTCCAATGGTCCTGGGACTCAGTTCGGGGGCAAGCTCTCTTCCAAGCCCTTGGAGATTGTTGAAAACAAAGTGCAAAGTCTCTTTCAGTCTTTTCCTCTCCTTTCTCAGCAAGGCACCAACTGCAGGCCAATCCCCCAGGTCAGGGAAAGTTACTCCTCCTTCAGCTTCTTCCAGGTCCTTCTAGTCAGGCAGAGTTCCTTCGTGGTTCAATCAGGATCTGATTTCTTAGGAGCAGGGCTCCTACATTTATACCAAGTTTCTTTTGTCTTTACAGGCCAGGGGGGGCTTTGCATAATCCCAGTCCAGTTCTTTTCGGTGAGGAGCACTTTGTTGTTGGGACTCTGGCTTCTTCTTTCAGCAGGCAGGGCAGAGACATCAGACGCTCCCCAGGGGGTGGAGCCAGCATTGTGGTGGCAGAGCACTGCCCTATTCAGAGTCAAGGTGCACTCCTCCCACCCATCCTGGTGTAATCTCTCTATTCACCACCTGGCAGCCCCAGCCTGTCTCCTGGAACTTCCCAGCCCTGTCACTCAAGCTACACACAAAGAAGATAGCCCTCCCCTCCACAGGCGGACTGAAATGGTTAGGCATGCAAAGGCTAACTTTCTAAAAGTAGCATTTGCAAACCCAGGATATTAAAATAAACTTTGCTAAAAGATGTATTTTATTATTCTGAGTTCAGGCATACTAAACATGAATTTCTACCATGCTTCCTGAGCCTGCTAGGATTATAGAGTGTTATAATCTAGCAGCCCATTCTGGCCTATGGAGAGCAGGTAGCCTTACAATAGTGAAAAACGAAAATGGCTGTAATTCACTATTAGGACATGCCACACACTTCAGGGCATGTCCTACCTTATGCCTACAATGCACCCTGCCCTTGGGCCTACCAGAGGGGTGACTAATATGAAGGTAAGGGAAGGTTTAGGGACGGGCAAGTGGGGACACTTGCCAGTCAGCACGACAGTACCTGACTGCATGCAGGTTCTGAAATAGCATACCTTAGACACATTTTACCCGGCGGCTTCTGTGGGTGGCACAACCAGTGCTGCAAGCCCACTAGCAGCATTTGGATATACAAGCCCTTGGCACCCCTGGTGCACTCTACTAGGGACTGATAGTAACCCAAATAAGCCAAACATGGAAGTCAATTCACATAATACATTTTCCCATAGGGAGCACTTGCACTGTGGCACTGGATGGCAGTGGCACAGTGCCCTGAGCAGCTAACACCAGCACAAAAATACATTGAGGCACAGACAAAAATGGAAGGGTGACCCACGCCTATGGTGCCAGGTCTAACAGTATCCTATGTACCTAGGGCATAGGTACCTCAGAGGCCTACCAGGGGCTGCAGCATATATTATGCCACCCCTGGGAAGCACTCCAAAATGACACCACACGTCTGCTACTGCAGCCTGGGTAAGGGTGTGCTTGCACCCCTTACTGTGGTATAGGCTACCTCTATTACTACCCTATACAGACACATATAAACCTATAAGCCACTTCTATGGCAGGCCTTGACAATCCTGAAGGCAGAGTGCTTGGTTTTATGTGAGAGGGTGCCCAAGCATGAGCTGAGCCCCTCTGCAGCTTTCGGAAATACTTCCTTATGGCTGTTCTGTGATACAGCCATACCATATACTCTTAAGTGCATTATAAAGCTCGCGGTAAATGCTAACTTTGGGATGGATGCATCAAAACATGTCGTGTTTGGTGTCAAACACTTTGGAAAGCTATGCCCTCCCCCCTCCCCCACCCCCCCAGTTCTGGCGGCGGGGGTAGCATTCCACCCTTCTAGAGGGAGAGACATGTTCACACTGGCTAAACCCGGTAGGACTTTCCTGAGCCCTGGCATCACAAAATGGATGCCTCTGCCACAGACACGGGTCTGGCCTCCTGCTGCTGACCGAAACTCCGGCAGGGGAGGCCTGGACAATAGGTTTCCTGTCGAAGGGAGGTGTAACCACCTCCCCAGACAGGCAGATGTGTATTGGGGCTGGGCCGGAGCACTCTCTGGTGCTTTGAAGTCCTGCACTGGAGGCACACTTGGTGTCCCTGTGCATACTCCAGTTCAAACCAGTTGCAGGGGCTACCTGCCCCTGCTCTGGCGTGAATCTGGACAAAGGAAATGGGTGTAACCACCCCTCTTTCCTGGCCCACCCAGGTGGTGCCTTAGAGCTAGTCCATCCCCTAAACTTAGTATAATTATAGGAATCCAGTCCCTAGGACTTTAGATTACCCTGGACGAACCTCTGCAACATATATTCTGGACCTTCGACTTTCTATCACGACTAGAAGATGGAAGAAATCTCCCTTGAGGTCAAGGAGTGACTCCCCTGCTTGGAAGGCACCAAAGAAGCAACTGACCGGTCTGCAATTCTGAAGCTCCCGATGGACGCCGAAGTCTCTGCATCCCCAGAGGTGGATTTCCAGACTTCCCCGAGGCTACCCTGAGTCCACAGCAAAGCTGAGGCCCGAGGCTATCGTGGGTTACGTGGGACCGTGACCCCCTGGACACCGTGAACTTTTGCAGCAACACTATCTTCCTGGTCACCCTCGAAGTTGTGCTTTGGGCTCCGAGTAGCCCCAGCCTTGAGCACCTCCTGCACCGAAGATTGTTGGCCTCTACTCCACGAGTGACCCGTGGGCCAGCTTCCAGTGCGACTGCTCGAGGCTCCTTCGCGATCACTAGCCGTTGGCTAGCAGGTCCCCACGAAGGCAACTCCACTTCTGCTGAGGTTTTGCCTGGTTGCTCCAGACTTGCCCTTACTTACCCTCGCTGGGTGTGTCCATCAGACCTTGCTGGTCTGCACCGCAGTCCTTTCTCTGATTTTCTGTGTCTTGCTGTTGCCAAGGCTTGTTGGGTCCTTTCTGGTCGCCGACACCGCAGCACTCGACAGACTTCATGGGACAGCTCGAATCCGGCTTGTGGACTTCATTGACGCCGCCTGGACCTCGTGGCTGAAGAGTCAAGACACCCATCAAGTCACCTGAAGCACCCGACATCTGTGGGCATTGGTCCATCCTGCCCTCGGTCACTGGTAAGTGACCCAGACTCTGTCCCCTCTGCTTTCAGGTTCCTTACATCCTAGATCCAGGCTTGGATCTCTCCGGACACTTCTCCTCTTCACGGGAGCAGCAGTTCCTTGCAGGCTTCCATTGAAATCGACGACGCGACCCGACACCAAAAGACACTTATGCACCCGGCTTCCCTGGGTGAGGTAACTCGAGTACTCCTTTGCTCTTGTGGGTGCTAGCCCTAGAACTACCCAAGTCCAAGAGGGTTTGGTCCTGATTCGATCAGAAGTGTTCCTAATCTTTAAAATTCCAACCGCGACATTCCCCATAGAAGATAATAGGGACCCGCGGTTGTGTTTCCACACTGCATACAGTTCCTGTGGGTCCCCTGTGTCACTGCCTTGGGTGGTTCCTTGGGATCCCAGCGATTCTAGAGGCAATAGGCCTAGTCCCTATTTCAGTCGTGGTTCTTATACCACTTTTTTAGTATATGGTCTGGTACGCCCCTAGGGCTCAAGCGTGTATTTGTGCTTTTACTGATGCTTAATCACTTGTAACTTTAGTACTTCGAACTCCAGTCTCATAAAGAGACTAGAGGGGTGTGTTTTATCTTAAATACATATATTTTGAATATATACCTGGTGTGGTTGTCTTTTCATTTGATCATTCAAGAGATTATAGACTGGTAAAACAAGCTGCTTTACATTCCTTCAAGACTTAGCCTGAAGGCTGCTCTCCATAGCTACCACTAGGATAGCTTTCACATAAGGTTGTCTTTAACCATTCACCATAAGGGGTTGTTTGGATTGATACAAGGTGCCCATAAGAACTAGTGGACAGCATATATCATGCCACCTTCTCACAGCATGTGTTTTAGTACGGGCATCAGCAGTCACCTGTCCTGTGGGTACAGCGAAAATATCTGTGCCCCTACAGGTCAATCTCCTGCTAGTAGCTGTCGGTGTATCTGCTGGACTTTACTGAGACTGTTCTTAGTCATGGCCTTTTGTGTGATAGTCTGATGCATTCTGGGTGTTGTAGTCTTGTGTTGCTACCATTGAACAACTACCCGAACACACAAAGCATGATTTATAGATGAACAGTTCAGGAGCCTGGTGAGGATATGGTACCCAGCCTGCACTATATGTGGGGTGCACTGTTGGTATCCCCACCCCCTCCCTAGTCTGGCATTAGCCTTGCTGATGGTACAGAAGTACAAGGAGCAGCTTTGTTGAGTGGGCACCACGACACAAGCGTAGCACCAGTCAGAGAAGATGTAGGAGGGTGGGTTGGCAGGGATCGGTTGGCACAGGTGGGCAAGGGTGGGTCGGCACAGGTGGGCAAGTGTGGGTTGGCACAGGTGGGTAGGTGTGGGTTGGCACAGGTGGGCAAGGGCAGGTTGGCACAGGTTGGCAGGGGTGGGTTGGCACAGGTTGGTACAGGTTGCCAGGGAGTTGGTTGGCACAGGTTGGTAGGGGCTGGTTGGCACAGGTTGGCGGGTAGGCACTGGTAGGCAGGGGCAGATTGGCACAGGTTGGCAGGGGCAGTTTGGTACAGGTTGGCAGTGGCGGGTTGGCACAGGTTGGCAGGGAGTTGGTTGGCACAGGTCGGCAGTGGCGGGTTGGCACAGGTGGCAGTGGCGGGTTGGCACAGGTGGGCAGGGGCAGGTTAGCACAGGTGGGTAGGGGCGGGTTGGCACAGGTTGGCAGGGGCGGGTTGGCACAGCTGTGTGCACAGAAGGCTTTCATCCCTACAGCGGAAGCGCTTTGATGGTGCAGGCGGACAGACCCCGAGGCTGGGACTTCCTGCCGTATTTTGATGCAGTTTTCCTGATTGAAACTTCAGAGGCTGCATTCCAAGGATCAGTGCCAAGGATCAGTGTGCATTCCAAGGATCAGTGTGCATTCCAAGTTTCTGAATCTTTTTTCCAATGTCCCTCTGCCAGCTCAATGCCTTTTGCAGGACGTTTCGCGAACATTACAGTGGGTGAGGGTGGAGGTGCAAGCACGTTCCAGGGACTTTAATCTCCTCTGACACTTTGAAATGTTGTGCCTTGTTTGTACCATGACATGCCCTCTCCTTAGTGCACATATGTGTTCCTTTTGATGAAAGGCGGAGCAGCCTCTCACCATCTTGTCTCTCTTGCAGAATGTCCGCATTGACCCGAGCAGCGGCTTCGCCTACGAGATGTGGCGAGACCTGCCCGTGCCCTTCCACATGTCCATCTACATCTTCGAGGTGCTGAACCCCGACGAGATCCGCCAGGGGGAGAAGCCGGTCCTCGCCCAGCGCGGCCCCTACGTCTACAGGTCGGAGAGCTCCTCCTTTCACCTTCTCTTTCTCCAACCTTTAGAGTTAATTACACACGCAGACGAAGACCCCTTTTAAAGTTTAAATGTAGATTGAGTGTTGGTAAATGGTAATTCTTGGGCTCGAGTGAGAGTTAACTTCAATGAAAAGTTAAAAAGTAAACGCTCTCTTGGGATTTCTGACTTTATCCTGTAGTTGGCGCCCTTGTTTGTGGGGTTATTTCCAATGCACGTGATGCTTTAATGAGCTTTTTGAAGGACATTTACTGGTGTGCATGTTTCTCAAAAGTGAATAATATTGAATATTCAAACAGTAGCCTCTGTTTCCTGCACATTTTCCTCGGTAGGTTTCAGCCCAGCCTCTTGTTCTGTACTCTGGGGTTCCGCACTGGTGTTCTGCTCTGGGGTTGTGTACTGGGGTTCTGCACTGGGGTTGTGTACTCGGTTCTGTGCTGGGGTTCTGTGCTGGGGTTCTGTGCTGGGGTTCTGTGCTGGGGTTCTGTGCTGGGGTTGTGTACTGGGGTTGTGCGCCGGGGTTCTGTACTGGAGTTCTGTGTTGGGGTTGTGCTCTGGGGTTCTGTACTGGGGTTGTGTACTGGGGTTCTGCTCTGGGGTTCTGCACTGGGGTTGTGTACTGGGGTTGTGCACTGGGGTTGTGCACAGGGGTTGTGTACTGGGGTTGTGCACTGGGGTTGTGCACTGGGGTTGTGCACTGGGGTTGTGTACTGGGGTTGTGCAATGGGGTTGTGCACTGGGGTTGTGCACTGGGGTTGTGCACTGGGGTTGTGTACTGGGGTTGTGTACTGGGGTTGTGTACTGGGGTTGTGCACTGGGTTTGTGCACTGGGGTTGTGCACTGGGGTTGTGCACTGGGGTTCTGCTCTGGGGTTCTGTGCTGGGGTTCTGCACTGGGGTTCTGCACTGGGTTGTGTACTGGGGTTGTGCACTGGGGTTGTGTACTGGGGTTGTGTACTGGGGTTCTGCGCTGGGGTTCTGCTCTGGGGTTCTGCTCTGGGGTTGTGTACTGGGGTTCTGCACTGGGGTTGTGTACTGGGGTTCTGCACTGGGGTTCTGCACTGGGGCTGTGTACTGGGGTTGTGTACTGGGGTTGTGCACTGGGGTTGTGCACTGGGGTTGTGCACTGGGGTTGTGCACTGGGGTTGTGCACTGGGGTTCTGCACTGGGGTTGTGTACTGGGGTTGTGTACTGGGGTTGTGCACTCGGGGTTCTGCACTGGGGTTGTGTACTGGGGTTGTGCACTGGGGTTGTGCACTGGGGTTGTGTCTGGGGTTGTGTACTGGGGTTCCGCACTTGGGTTGTGTACTTGGGTTGTGTACTGGGGTTGTGCACTGGGGTTGTGTCTGGGGTGGTGTACTGGGGTTCCGCACTTGGGTTGTGTACTGGGGTTCTGCACTGGGGTTGTGCACTGGGGTTGTGCACTGGGGTTGTGTACTGGGGTTCCGCACTTGGGTTGTGTACTGGGGTTCTGCACTGGGGTTCTCTTGAGACCTGTCACTGAGTCCTGTTTTGTGTGGAATACAAAACCCCTGAGGTTCTAGTGCATACTCTCCTGGGGGGGGGGGGCTGTGGGGGCTAGTGGACACCCTCGTGCCTGATGTATATATCTGCAGTATGTATACGCAGTCACAATGGCAACGCAATACCCTCACGGTCAGCATAATAATAATGTCCGCCATCCGATTTAAGTGCGAAAGAACCATAGGTTTGGCTACGGCAGTGACGTCTCTGTCACCGCCGCTGCCAAACTTCTCAGGCGGCCCGACGTTGGAGAAACGGCTGAATGTCCACCCACCCAACCAGGCTGGGCGAACATTAAGCCATTTTTTTTACAGTCCATCACCACCAGACAAACCCTGGTGATGAGGGACAGTAAAATGCCAATAATGCCCCCCACCCTGTTTTCCCAGAAGTACGGAGGATGTGAGGTTTGTAGGAAGGTGGAATCTGACTGCATGGTTACCCCCACTTTTTTCCTGGTGTTTTGCTGGTTTTTGACTTAGTTTGGCTGGGATCCTGCTATTCAGGACCCCAGCCTATCTGCTTTCTCCCTTAAATTGATTACCAGTTCTTTAGGTACACTCCAGATTGGATTCTGGGGTACACTTATAAGTCCATAGTATATGGTATACTATGTACCCAGGGCATAGGTACCCCAGAGGCCTACCAGGGGCTGCAGCATGTATTATGTCACCCCTGGGAAGCACTCCAAAATGACACCACAGGTCTGCTACTGCAGCGTGGGTAAGGTGGTACATGCACCCATTACCGAGATATAGGTTCACTATATCTCTCAATATCACTGCACATATAAACCTATCAGTCACCCCTATGGCAGGCCTTACTAATCCGGAAGGCAGGGTGCTGGGTTTTATGTGAGAGGGTGCCCATGTATGAGCAGAGCCCCTCTGCAGCCCTCGAACCTTTATTCCGGGGTTGTTTGCGATGCAGCCAAACGGTAGGAGAGTAGGATCTGCTTCACATGGGTACCCCCACTTTTTTGCTGGTGTTTCACTGTTTTTCGACCTTAGTCTAGCTGTGGCCCTGCTAATCAGGACCCCAGCCCCGCTGCTTCCTCTAAAATGGTTTCCAAGTACATTAGGTACATCTCTAATTGGATTCTTGAGCGCCTTATAAGCCCCTACTATATGGTATACCATGTCCCTAGGGCATAGGTACCCCAGAGGCCTACCAGAGGCTGAAGCATGTATTATGCCACCACTGGGAAGCACTCCAAAATGGCACCACAGTTCTGCTACTGCAGCCTGGGTAAGGGTGTGCTTGCACCCCTTACAGTGGTATAGGCTACCTATATCGCTACCATTGCACACATATAAAACCTATAAGTGACTCCTATGGCAGGCCTTAAGAATCCTGAAGGCAGAGTGCTTGGTTTTTATGTGAGAGGGTGCCCCTGCATGAGCAGAGCCCCTCTGCAGCGTTCGGAGTACCTCCTCTGATGCTGTTTGTGGTGCAGCCTGACCATATACTGGTAAGTGCATTATAACTTAGCGGTAAATGCTAACTTTGGACTGGCTGCATGGAAACATGTCGTGTTTGGTGTCGAATGCTTTGAAATACTACCCCGCCGCCAGTTCTGGCGGCAGGGATAGCATTCCACCCTTCACACTGGTCTACCCGGTAAAATCTTTCTACAGCCCTGGCATCACAAAGTGGGTGCCACAGACACAGGTCTGGCCTCCTTCTGCTGACCGAAACTCTGGCAGGGGAGGCCTGGACAATAGGTTTCCTGTCCCAGGGAGGTGTAACCACCTCCCCAGACAGGCAGATGTGTATTGGGGCTGGGTGGGAGCACTCTCTGGTGCTTTGAAGTTCTGCACTGGGGGCACACTTGGTGTCCCTGTGCATAGTCCAGTTCAAACCGGTTGCAGGGGCTACCTGCCCCTGCTCTGGCATGAAACTGGACAAAGGAAATGGGTGTAACCACCTCTTTTTTCCAAACCCTCCCATAGGTGGGTCCCTAGAGTATGTCCAACTCCCAAACTTTGTATAAGTGTGGGAACCCAGTCCTTGAGACTTTAGATTACCCTGGACGAAACTCTGCAACACACATCCTGGACCTTTGATGTTCTATTTCGCTAGAAGACTGAAGAAATCTCCCTTGGGGTCAAGGAGTGACTCCCCTGCTTGGCAGGCACCAAAGAAGCAACTGGCCAGTCTGAAACTCTGAAGCTCCCGCCGGACGCCGAAGTCTTTGCATCACCTGAGGTGGATTTCCAGACTTCCCCGAGGCTACCCCGAGTCCACAGCAAAGCTGAGGCCTGTGGCTATCGTGGGTGACATGGAACCGTGACTCCTGGACACCGTGATCTTTTGCAGATCCATCATCTTCCTGGTCTTCTTCGAAGTTGTGCTTTGGGCTCCGAGTAGCCCCCGCCTTGAGCACCTCCTGCACCGAAGATCTCTGGCCTCCACTCCACGAGTGACCCGTGGGCCAGGTTCAAGAGCGACCGTTCCAGGCTCCTTCGCGATCGCTAGCCCGTTGGCTAGTGGGTCCCCATGAAGGCGACTCCTCTTCTGATTGGGCTTTCTTGGTTGCTCCAGACGTGCCCCGACTTACCCTCTCTGGGTGAGTTCCACAGACCTTGCTGGTCTGCACCGACGTCCTTTTTCTATTTCCACGTGACTTGCCTTAGCCAAGGCTTGTTGGGTCCAATCTGGTTGCCGACACCGCAGCACTCGACAGACTTCGTAGGACAGCTCGAATTCAGTTCATGGTCGTCGACGCCTCCTGGACCTCGTGGCTGAAGAATCAAGACACCCGTCAACTCACCTGAAGCACCCGACATCTGTGGGCATTGGACTATCGTGCCCCTGGTCACTGGTAAGTGACCTAACTCTGTACCCTCTGCTTTCAGGTTCCTTCTATCCTCGATCCACGCTTGGATCTCTTCGGACACTTCTCCTATTCACTGCAGCAGCACTTCTTTGCCAGCTTCCATTGAAAACAGCGACGCGACCTGACACCAAAAGACACCTATGCACCCGGCTACCCTGGGTGAGGTAACTCGTGTACTCTGGTGCTCCCGTGGGTGTTGGCCCTAGACACCTCTAAGTCTAAAAGGGTTCACTTGTAGTCATCCTCTAAGTGTCCCTATAGAAGTTAACGGCGATACGCGGCTGTGTTCTCACACTGCACGCGTCCCCCGTGGGTCCCCTGTGTCACTACCTTGTGTGGTTCTTGGTGGTCCAAGCACTTCTACAGGCTCTAGGGCTTGTGTCTAGCTCAGTCGTGGTTCTTATTCCACTTTTTTGGTATATGGTTTGGTACGCCCCTAGGGCCCAAACGTGTATTTGTGCTTTTACTGTTGAATACTGACTTGTAACTTAAGTACTGCGAACTCCAGCCTCATAAAGAGACTAGAGGGGTGTGTTTTAACTTAAATACATATATTTTAAATATATACCTGGTGTGGGTGTCCTTTCATTTGGTCATTCAAGAGATTATAGACTGGTAAAACAAGCTGCTTTACATTCCTTCAAAACTTAGCCTGAAGGCTGCTCACCATAGCTACCACTAGGATAGCTTTCAATAAAGATTGTCTTTAACCTATCACCATAAGGGTTTTGTTTGGACTGATAGAAGGTGCCCACTATAACTAGTGGACAGCATATATCAGGCCAACTTCTCACACAAACCATATACTCTTAAGTGCATTATAACCAAACGGTAAATGCTAACTTTGGGATGGCTGCCTGGAAACATGTTGTGTTTGGTGTAAAACACCTTGGAATCATACCCCCACGCCAGTAACTGGTGTGGGAGTATGATCCCACCCTTCTAGAGGGAGAGACATGACAGTACCGGTTTACCCGGTACCAGCTAACAGAGCCCTGGCATCACAAAATGGATGCTGCCAGCCACAGACACGAGTCTGCCCTCCTGCTGCTGGACGAAACTCGGTAGGGGAGGCCTGGACAATAGGTTTCCTGTCACAGGGAGGTGTCCCCAACTCCCAGACAGGCTTTAGTGTATTGGGGCTCGGTGGGTGCACTCCAAGAGTGCTTTGAAGTTCAGCACTGGGGGCACATTTGGTGTCGCTGTGCATAGTCCAGGTCAAACCGGTTGCAGGGGCTACCAGCCCCTGCTCTGGCGTGAAACTGGACAAAGGAAATGGGTGTAGCCGCCCCTCTTTCCTGACCCTCCCATAGGTGGGTCCCCAGAGTATGTCCAACCACTCCTTGGGTATAAAGAAGGAACCCCTGACTACAGGATTTTAGATTACACCTGGACGAAACTCTGATACTGAATCCTGGAACTTCGACGATCTACATTGAGCTAGATGACTGAAGAATCTCCCTTGGAGTAAAGGAGTTACTCCCCTGCAAGCAAGGCAGGCACCAAAGACGCATCTGTCCGGTTTGCATCTCCGAAGCTCCCGCCGGACTCCGAAGAATTTCGCAACACAGGAGGTGGGTTTCCGTGGTCTCTCAGGTCGATCTGTGCACTCAGCAATTCTGAGGCCTAAATCCCTCGTTGAAGACCGTGCAACCTGAACCCCTGGAAACCGCGACCATTTGCAGAAGCATCAGCTTTCCAGCGACTCCTGCAGCTGAGCTTTGGGTTACTTGTAGCCCTGACCCCGAGCAACATTTGCACCGAAGATTGCCCGCACAAGTGTTCCATGAGCTGTGAGTGTTCCGTGAGCTGGCCCTTTGTGTTTTCTCTCAAGGTCCCTTCGCGATCCCAAGTCTGTCGACTGGTGGGTCTCTGTGAAGGCAACTTTACTTCTAATTGGGTTTACCTAGTTGCTTCAGACGTGCCCTGACTCTCCATCGCTTGGTGAGTCCCCAGGACCTTGCTGGTCCACCCTGAAGCAACTTTTCTCTTCCTGCGTGGATTGCTATTGCCAAGGCTTGTTGGGTCTAATCTGGGCACTGACACTGCAGCAGTCGACATCCTTCGTGGGACAGCCCGAATTCAGCTCCTGGTCGTCATCAACGCCTCCAGGTCCTCGTGGCTGCAGAGTCAAGCTTTACCTCTTTGCACCTGAAACACCCGACATCGGTGGGCATTAGTCTATCGTGCCCCTGGTCACTGGCAAGTGACCCAGACTCTGTCCCCTCTGCTATCAGGTTCTTCAGATGTTCGATCCAGGCTTGGATTACACCGGACACTTCTTTCCTTCCCGGCAGCAGCACTTTTCAGCAGATCGCCATTGAAATCGACGACGATTCCCGACACCATTTGATCCCTATGCACCCGGCTTCCCCGGGTGAGGTAACTCGAGTACTCCGGTGTTCCTATGGGTGCTGGCCCTAGAACCCCCTAAGTCTAAAGGGGTTTGCTCAAAGTCCTCTCCTAAGTGTCTTTAACTTGGCTGGACTGGTTCAAGGTGCCCACTATAACTAGTGGACAGCATATGCCAGGCCAACTTCTCACAAGGTTCTGGATCAAGTTCTTGTAAATGAGGTTCTGTCAGGGGCCTGTTGAAGAGCCCTTTTTTCTCATGAGTACAAATGGTGTGAGGTTCTAGATCACTTTCTTGTGAATGAAGGTCTTTCAGAGGCTGTTGACGAGCCCTGGTTTTCCAGACGTACAGAGGGTGTGAGGTTCTAGATCACGTCCTTGTGAGTGGGGTTCTTTAAGGAGCTGTTGATGAGCCCTGTTTTCCCAGAAGTTCAGATGGTTTGAGGTTCTGGATCACGTTCTTGTGAATGAGGTTCCGTCAGGTGCCTGTTGAGCCCAGTTTTCTCAGGAGTACAAAGGGTGTGAGGTTCTAGATCACTTTCTTGTGAACGGGGTTCTTTCAGGGGCTGTTGACAAGCCCTGTTTTCTCAAGAGTACAGAGGGTGTGAGGTTCTAGATCACGTTCTTGTAAATGAGTTTCTTTCAGGGGATGTTGACGAGCCCTGTTTTCGCAGGAGTACAAAGAGTGGGAGGTTCTGGATCAAGTTCTTGTGAATAAGGTTCTTTCAGGGGCTGTTGATGAGCCCTGTGTTCTCAGAAATACAGAGGGTGTGAGATTCTAGATCGTGTTCTTGGAAATGGTTCTTTCAGGGGCTATTGACAAGCCCTGTGTTCTCAGAAGTACAGAGGGTGTGAGGTTCTAGATCACATTTTTCTGAATAGTGTTCTTTCATTGGCTGTTGACCAACCCTGTCTTCTCTGGAGTACAGAGGGTGTGAGGGTCTAGATCGTGTTCTTCTGAGTGAGGTTCCGTCTGGGGCCTGTTGATGAGCCTTTTTCTCAGGTGTAAAGAGGGTGTGAAGTTTTATTTTGTGTTCTTATGAATGGGTGCTTTCAGGGGCGTTGACGAGCCCTGTTTTCTTAGGAGTACAGAGGGTGTGAGGTTCCGTCATATGCTCTTCTGAATGGGGTTCCTGCTGGGGACTGCTGGTGTGCCTTGTGTTCTCCGGAGTACAGAGGGTGTGAGGTTCTATCATAAGTTCTTCTGAATGGGGTTCCTGCTGGGAACTGCTGGTGTGCCTTGTGTTCTCCGGAGTGCAGAGGGTGTGAGGTTCCGTCATATGCTCTTCTGAATGGGGTTCCTGCTGGGGACTGCTGATGAGCCTTGTGTTCTCCGGAGTACAGAGGGTGTGAGGTTCTATCATATGTTCTTCTGAATGGGGTTCCTGCTGGGGACTGCTAGTGTGCCTTGTGTTCTCTGGAGTACAGAGGGTGTGAGGTTCCATCATATGCTCTTCTGAATGGGGTTCCTGCTGGGGACTGCTGGTGTGCTTTGTGTTCTCCGGAGTACAGAGGGTGTGAGGTTCTATCATATGTTCTTCTGAATGGGGTTCCTGCTGGGGACTGCTGGTGAGCCTTGGTCTAGGGGCAGCAGGGACTGTCCATGGTTCCATCTTTGGTTCTTCCTCAGAGAGCCTCTTGGGGGGGGGAGGGGGGTGTCAACAGATGACGGACGCATAGACAGGGTCAGGTTCTCGCTTGTATTGGTCTGTGCTCTCCACACCTGGGTGTGAGCTAGTATTTCCATACTTACATGTAGGCCACGACCTGTTCCCTTATGTCCGGCTGGTCGATATTTGGACATAGACCTGTTCGGATCTGAGAGCTTCGTTTGCTCGGATTGATATGTGGACCGCGCTCATTCTGATGATGTGACCCCACTCTGTCCTCACTCCTCAGTTGTGGGGGATAACCCCACTGTGGATATAAAACCCTCCACGAGAAGACCTCCCTTTTAACTATACTGCTCATGTGGAGGGAGTTGGTATTGGCTCAAGGGTATATTTTTGTTGGGCATCGGAACCAGGGGGGGAGGCTTCTAACTGTATCCCTTTGAGAGGTGCCCGCAGCGCCATCCCGTGGCCACAGAGTCTCCTGGCAAGCAGAAGAGATGCTGCTCTGAAGGTTAGTTGGAGAACATCCCACTCCCTGCCCCTGCTCTGGCCTCTTGGCACCTGAACATTGCTTAGATCTGTGTCGCCTGATTGGAGGTTTCTGATTGGCTGGCGAGCAGTGTGTTCTCCGGAGTACAGAGGGTGTGAGGTTCCAACATATGTTCTTCTGAATGGGGTTCCTGCTGGGGACTGCTGGTGTGCTTTGTGTTCTCCGGAGTACAGAGGGTGTGAGGTTATATCATATGTTCTTCTGAATGGGGTTCCTGCTGGGGACTGCTAGTGTGCCTTGTGTTCTCCGGAGTACAGAGGGTGTGAGGTTCCATCATATGTTCTTCTGAATGGGGTTCCTGCTGGGGACTGCTGGTGTGCCTTGTGTTCTCCGGAGTATAGAGGGTGTGAGGTTCCATCATATGCTCTTCTGAATGGGGTTCCTGCTGGGGACTGCTGGTGTGCCTTATGTTCTCCGGAGTACAGAGGGTGTGAGGTTCCGTCATATGCTCTTCTGAATGGGGTTCCTGCTGGGGACTGCTGGTGTGCTTTGTGTTCTCCGGAGTACAGAGGGTGTGAGGTTCCAACATATGTTCTTCTGAATGGGATTCCTGCTAGGGACTGCTGGTGAGCCTTGTGTTCTCCGGAGTACAGAGGGTGTGAGGTTCCAACATATGCTCTTCTGAATGGGGTTCCTGCTGGGGACTGCTGGTGTGCTTTGTGTTCTCCGGAGTACAGAGGGTGTGAGGTTCTATCATATGTTCTTCTGAATGGGGTTCCTGCTGGGGACTGCTGGTGTGCCTTGTGTTCTCCGGAGTACAGAGGGTGTGAAGTTCCATCATATGCTCTTCTGAATGGGGTTCCTGCTGGGGACTGCTGGTGAGCCTTGTGTTCTCCGGAGTACAGAAGGTGTGAGGTTCTATCATATGTTCTTCTGAGTGGGGTTCCTTTTGGGGACTGCTAATGTGCCTTGTGTTCTCTGGAGTACAGAGGGTGTGAGGTTATATCATATGTTCTTCTGAATGGGGTTCCTGCTGGGGACTGCTAGTGTGCCTTGTGTTCTCCGGAGTACAGAGGGTGTGAGGTTCCATCATATGTTCTTCTGAACGGGGTTCCTGCTGGGGACTGCTGGTGTGCCTTGTGTTCTCCGGAGTACAGAGGGTGTGAGGTTCCAGCATATGTTCTTCTGAATGGGGTTCCTGCTGAGGACTGCTGGTGTGCTTTGTGTTCTCCGGAGTACAGAGGGTGTGAGGTTCCATCATATGTTCTTCTGAATGGGGTTCCTGCTGGGGACTGCTGGTGTGCCTTATGTTCTCCGGAGTACAGAGGGTGTGAGGTTCCGTCATATGCTCTTCTGAATGGGGTTCCTGCTGGGGACTGCTGGTGTGCTTTGTGTTCTCCGGAGTACAGAGGGTGTGAGGTTCTATCATATGTTCTTCTGAATGGGGTTCCTGCTGGGGACTGCTGGTGAGCCTTGGTCTTGGGGCAGCAGGGACTGTCCATGGTTCCATCTTTGGTTCTTCCTCAGAGAGCCTCTTGGGGGGGGGGGGGGTCAACTGATGACAGACGCATAGACGGGGTCAGGTTCTCGCTTGTGTTAGTCTGTGCTCTCCACACCTGGATGTGAGCTAGTATTTCCATACTTACATGTAGGCCACGACCTGTTCCCTTATGTCCGGCTGGTCGATATTTGGACATAGACCTGTTCGGATCTGAGAGCTTCGTTTGCTCGGATTGATAGATCGTGTTCTTGGAAATGGGTTCTTTCAGGGGCTGTTGACAAGCCCTGTGTTCTCAGAAGTACAGAGGGTGTGAGGTTCTAGATCACATTCTTCTGAATAGTGTTCTTTCATTGGCTGTTGACCAACCCTGTCTTCTCTGGAGTACAGAGGGTGTGAGGGTCTAGATCGTGTTCTTCTGAGTGAGGTTCCGTCTGGGGCCTGTTGATGAGCCTTTTTCTCAGGTGTAAAGAGGGTGTGAAGTTTTATTTTGTGTTCTTATGAATGGGTGCTTTCAGGGGCGTTGACGAGCCCTGTTTTCTTAGGAGTACAGAGGGTGTGAGGTTCCGTCATATGCTCTTCTGAATGGGGTTCCTGCTGGGGACTGCTGGTGTGCCTTGTGTTCTCCGGAGTACAGAGGGTGTGAGGTTCTATCATAAGTTCTTCTGAATGGGGTTCCTGCTGGAAACTGCTGGTGTGCCTTGTGTTCTCCGGAGTGCAGAGGGTGTGAGGTTCCGTCATATGCTCTTCTGAATGGGGTTCCTGCTGGGGACTGCTGATGAGCCTTGTGTTCTCCGGAGTACAGAGGGTGTGAGGTTCTATCATATGTTCTTCTGAGTGGGGTTCCTGTTGGGGACTGCTGATGAGCCTTGTGTTCTCCGGAGTACAGAGGATGTGAGGTTCTATCATATGTTCTTCTGAATGGGGTTCCTGCTGGGGACTGCTGGTGTGCCTTGTGTTCTCCGGAGTACAGAGGGTGTGAGGTTCTATCATATGTTCTTCTGAATGGGGTTCCTGCTGGGGACTGCTGGTGTGCCTTGTGTTCTCCGGAGTACAGATGGTGTGAGGTTCCGTCATATGCTCTTCTGAATGGGGTTCCTGCTGGGGACTGCTGGTGTGCTTTGTGTTCTCCGGAGTACAGAGGGTGTGAGGTTCTATCATATGTTCTTCTGAGTGGGGTTCCTGTTGGGGACTGCTGATGTGCCTTGTGTTCTCTGGAGTACAGAGGGTGTGAGGTTATATCATATGTTCTTCTGAATGGG
Organism: Triturus cristatus; assembly: GCF_964204655.1. Taxonomy (NCBI): domain Eukaryota; kingdom Metazoa; phylum Chordata; class Amphibia; order Caudata; family Salamandridae; genus Triturus; species Triturus cristatus. Next base: position 3,713,814 of record NC_140594.1, on the reverse strand, counting down.
GTTCCTGCTGGGGACTGCTAGTGTGCCGTGTGTTCTCCGGAGTACAGAGGGTGTGAGGTTCCATCATATGTTCTTCTGAACGGGGTTCCTGCTGGGGACTGCTGGTGTGCCTAGTGTTCTCCGGAGTACAGAGGGTGTGAGGTTCCAGCATATGTTCTTCTGAATGGGGTTCCTGCTGGGGACTGCTGGTGTGCTTTGTGTTCTCCGGAGTACAGAGGGTGTGAGGTTCCAACATATGTTCTTCTGAATGGGATTCCTGCTAGGGACTGCTGGTGAGCCTTGTGTTCTCCGGAGTACAGAGGGTGTGAGGTTCCAACATATGCTCTTCTGAATGGGGTTCCTGCTGGGGACTGCTGGTGTGCTTTGTGTTCTCCGGAGTACAGAGGGTGTGAGGTTCTATCATATGTTCTTCTGAATGGGGTTCCTGCTGGGGACTGCTGGTGTGCCTTGTGTTCTCCGGAGTACAGAGGGTGTGAAGTTCCATCATATGCTCTTCTGAATGGGGTTCCTGCTGGGGACTGCTGGTGAGCCTTGTGTTCTCCGGAGTACAGAAGGTGTGAGGTTCTATCATATGTTCTTCTGAGTGGGGTTCCTTTTGGGGACTGCTAATGTGCCTTGTGTTCTCTGGAGTACAGAGGGTGTGAGGTTATATCATATGTTCTTCTGAATGGGGTTCCTGCTGGGGACTGCTAGTGTGCCTTGTGTTCTCCGGAGTACAGAGGGTGTGAGGTTCCATCATATGTTCTTCTGAACGGGGTTCCTGCTGGGGACTGCTGGTGTGCCTTGTGTTCTCCGGAGTACAGAGGGTGTGAGGTTCCAGCATATGTTCTTCTGAATGGGGTTCCTGCTGAGGACTGCTGGTGTGCTTTGTGTTCTCCGGAGTACAGAGGGTGTGAGGTTCCATCATATGTTCTTCTGAATGGGGTTCCTGCTGGGGACTGCTGGTGTGCCTTATGTTCTCCGGAGTACAGAGGGTGTGAGGTTCCGTCATATGCTCTTCTGAATGGGGTTCCTGCTGGGGACTGCTGGTGTGCTTTGTGTTCTCCGGAGTACAGAGGGTGTGAGGTTCTATCATATGTTCTTCTGAATGGGGTTCCTGCTGGGGACTGCTGGTGAGCCTTGGTCTTGGGGCAGCAGGGACTGTCCATGGTTCCATCTTTGGTTCTTCCTCAGAGAGCCTCTTGGGGGGGGGGGGGGTCAACTGATGACAGACGCATAGACGGGGTCAGGTTCTCGCTTGTGTTAGTCTGTGCTCTCCACACCTGGATGTGAGCTAGTATTTCCATACTTACATGTAGGCCACGACCTGTTCCCTTATGTCCGGCTGGTCGATATTTGGACATAGACCTGTTCGGATCTGAGAGCTTCGTTTGCTCGGATTGATAGATCGTGTTCTTGGAAATGGGTTCTTTCAGGGGCTGTTGACAAGCCCTGTGTTCTCAGAAGTACAGAGGGTGTGAGGTTCTAGATCACATTCTTCTGAATAGTGTTCTTTCATTGGCTGTTGACCAACCCTGTCTTCTCTGGAGTACAGAGGGTGTGAGGGTCTAGATCGTGTTCTTCTGAGTGAGGTTCCGTCTGGGGCCTGTTGATGAGCCTTTTTCTCAGGTGTAAAGAGGGTGTGAAGTTTTATTTTGTGTTCTTATGAATGGGTGCTTTCAGGGGCGTTGACGAGCCCTGTTTTCTTAGGAGTACAGAGGGTGTGAGGTTCCGTCATATGCTCTTCTGAATGGGGTTCCTGCTGGGGACTGCTGATGAGCCTTGTGTTCTCCGGAGTACAGAGGGTGTGAGGTTCTATCATATGTTCTTCTGAGTGGGGTTCCTGTTGGGGACTGCTGATGAGCCTTGTGTTCTCCGGAGTACAGAGGATGTGAGGTTCTATCATATGTTCTTCTGAATGGGGTTCCTGCTGGGGACTGCTGGTGTGCCTTGTGTTCTCCGGAGTACAGAGGGTGTGAGGTTCTATCATATGTTCTTCTGAATGGAGTTCCTGCTGGGGACTGCTGGTGTGCCTTGTGTTCTCCGGAGTACAGATGGTGTGAGGTTCCGTCATATGCTCTTCTGAATGGGGTTCCTGCTGGGGACTGCTGGTGTGCTTTGTGTTCTCCGGAGTACAGAGGGTGTGAGGTTCTATCATATGTTCTTCTGAGTGGGGTTCCTGTTGGGGACTGCTGATGTGCCTTGTGTTCTCTGGAGTACAGAGGGTGTGAGGTTATATCATATGTTCTTCTGAATGGGGTTCCTGCTGGGGACTGCTAGTGTGCCGTGTGTTCTCCGGAGTACAGAGGGTGTGAGGTTCCATCATATGTTCTTCTGAACGGGGTTCCTGCTGGGGACTGCTGGTGTGCCTAGTGTTCTCCGGAGTACAGAGGGTGTGAGGTTCCAGCATATGTTCTTCTGAATGGGGTTCCTGCTGGGGACTGCTAGTGTGCCTTGTGTTCTCCGGAGTACAGAGGGTGTGAGGTTCCATCATATGTTCTTCTGAACGGGGTTCCTGCTGGGGACTGCTGGTGTGCCTTGTGTTCTCCGGAGTACAGAGGGTGTGAGGTTCCAGCATATGTTCTTCTGAATAGGGTTCCTGCTGGGGACTGCTGGTGTGCTTTGTGTTCTCCGGAGTACAGAGGGTGTGAGGTTCCATCATATGTTCTTCTGAATGGGGTTCCTGCTGGGGACTGCTAGTGTGCCTTGTGTTCTCCGGAGTACAGAGGGTGTGAGGTTCCATCATATGTTCTTCTGAACGGGGTTCCTGCTGGGGACTGCTGGTGTGCCTTGTGTTCTCCGGAGTACAGAGGGTGTGAGGTTCCAGCATATGTTCTTCTGAATGGGGTTCCTGCTGGGGACTGCTGGTGTGCTTTGTGTTCTCCGGAGTACAGAGGGTGTGAAGTTCCATCATATGTTCTTCTGAATGGGGTTCCTGCTGGGGACTGCTGGTGTGCTTTGTGTTCTCCGGAGTACAGAGGGTGTGAGGTTCTATCATATGTTCTTCTGAATGGGGTTCCTGCTGGGGACTGCTGGTGTGCCTTGCGTTCTCTGGAGTACAGAGGGTGTGAGGTTCCATCATATGCTCTTCTGAATGGGGTTCCTGCTGGGGACTGCTGGTGTGCCTTATGTTCTCCGGAGTACAGAGGGTGTGAGGTTCCGTCATATGCTCTTCTGAATGGGGTTCCTGCTGGGGACTGCTGGTGTGCTTTGTGTTCTCCGGAGTACAGAGGGTGTGAGGTTCCAACATATGTTCTTCTGAATGGGGTTCCTGCTAGGGACTGCTGGTGAGCCTTGTGTTCTCCGGAGTACAGAGGGTGTGAGGTTCCAACATATGCTCTTCTGAATGGGGTTCCTGCTGGGGACTGCTGGTGTGCTTTGTGTTCTCTGGAGTACAGAGGGTGTGAGGTTCTATCATATGTTCTTCTGAATGGGGTTCCTGCTGTGGACTGCTGGTGTGCCTTGTGTTCTCCGGAGTACAGAGGGTGTGAGGTTCCGTCATATGCTCTTCTGAATGGGGTTCCTGCTGGGGACTGCTGGTGAGCCTTGTGTTCTCCGGAGTACAGAAGGTGTGAGGTTCTATCATATGTTCTTCTGAGTGGGGTTCCTGTTGGGGACTGCTAATGTGCCTTGTGTTCTCTAGAGTACAGAGGGTGTGAGGTTATATCATATGTTCTTCTGAATGGGGTTCCTGCTGGGGACTGCTAGTGTGCCTTGTGTTCTCCGGAGTACAGAGGGTGTGAGGTTCCATCATATGTTCTTCTGAACGGGGTTCCTGCTGGGGACTGCTGGTGTGCCTTGTGTTCTCCGGAGTACAGAGGGTGTGAGGTTCCAGCATATGTTCTTCTGAATGGGGTTCCTGCTGGGGACTGCTGGTGTGCTTTGTGTTCTCCGGAGTACAGAGGGTGTGAGGTTCCATCATATGTTCTTCTGAATGGGGTTCCTGCTGGGGACTGCTGGTGTGCTTTGTGTTCTCCGGAGTACAGAGGGTGTGAGGTTCTATCATATGTTCTTCTGAATGGGGTTCCTGCTGGGGACTGCTGGTGTGCCTTGTGTTCTCCGGAGTACAGAGGGTGTGAGGTTCCATCATATGTTCTTCTGAATGGGGTTCCTGCTGGGGACTGCTGGTGTGCTTTGTGTTCTCCGGAGTACAGAGGGTGTGAGGTTCTATCATATGTTCTTCTGAATGGGGTTCCTGCTGGGGACTGCTGGTGTGCCTTGTGTTCTCCGGAGTACAGAGGGTGTGAGGTTCTATCATATGTTCTTCTGAATGGGGTTCCTGCTGGGGACTACTGGTGTGCCTTGTGTTCTCCGGAGTACAGAGGGTGTGAGGTTCTATCATATGTTCTTCTGAATGGGGTTCCTGCTGGGGACTGCTGGTGTGCCTTGTGTTCTCCGGAGTACAGATGGTGTGAGGTTCCGTCATATGCTCTTCTGAATAGGGTTCCTGCTGGGGACTGCTGGTGTGCTTTGTGTTCTCCGGAGTACAGAGGGTGTGAGGTTCTATCATATGTTCTTCTGAGTGGGGTTCCTGTTGGGGACTGCTGATGTGCCTTGTGTTCTCTGGAGTACAGAGGGTGTGAGGTTATATCATATGTTCTTCTGAATGGGGTTCCTGCTGGGGACTGCTAGTGTGCCTTGTGTTCTCCGGAGTACAGAGGGTGTGAGGTTCCATCATATGTTCTTCTGAACGGGGTTCCTGCTGGGGACTGCTGGTGTGCCTAGTGTTCTCCGGAGTACAGAGGGTGTGAGGTTCCAGCATATGTTCTTCTGAACGGGGTTCCTGCTGGGGACTGCTAGTGTGCCTTGTGTTCTCCGGAGTACAGAGGGTGTGAGGTTCCATCATATGTTCTTCTGAACGGGGTTCCTGCTGGGGACTGCTGGTGTGCCTTGTGTTCTCCGGAGTACAGAGGGTGTGAGGTTCCAGCATATGTTCTTCTGAATGGGGTTCCTGCTGGGGACTGCTGGTGTGCTTTGTGTTCTCCGGAGTACAGAGGGTGTGAGGTTCCATCATATGTTCTTCTGAATGGGGTTCCTGCTGGGGACTGCTAGTGTGCCTTGTGTTCTCCGGAGTACAGAGGGTGTGAGGTTCCATCATATGTTCTTCTGAACGGGGTTCCTGCTGGGGACTGCTGGTGTGCCTTGTGTTCTCCGGAGTACAGAGGGTGTGAGGTTCCAGCATATGTTCTTCTGAATGGGGTTCCTGCTGGGGACTGCTGGTGTGCTTTGTGTTCTCCGGAGTACAGAGGGTGTGAAGTTCCATCATATGTTCTTCTGAATGGGGTTCCTGCTGGGGACTGCTGGTGTGCTTTGTGTTCTCCGGAGTACAGAGGGTGTGAGGTTCTATCATATGTTCTTCTGAATGGGGTTCCTGCTGGGGACTGCTGGTGTGCCTTGCGTTCTCTGGAGTACAGAGGGTGTGAGGTTCCATCATATGCTCTTCTGAATGGGGTTCCTGCTGGGGACTGCTGGTGTGCCTTATGTTCTCCGGAGTACAGAGGGTGTGAGGTTCCGTCATATGCTCTTCTGAATGGGGTTCCTGCTGGGGACTGCTGGTGTGCTTTGTGTTCTCCGGAGTACAGAGGGTGTGAGGTTCCAACATATGTTCTTCTGAATGGGGTTCCTGCTAGGGACTGCTGGTGAGCCTTGTGTTCTCCGGAGTACAGAGGGTGTGAGGTTCCAACATATGCTCTTCTGAATGGGGTTCCTGCTGGGGACTGCTGGTGTGCTTTGTGTTCTCTGGAGTACAGAGGGTGTGAGGTTCTATCATATGTTCTTCTGAATGGGGTTCCTGCTGTGGACTGCTGGTGTGCCTTGTGTTCTCCGGAGTACAGAGGGTGTGAGGTTCCGTCATATGCTCTTCTGAATGGGGTTCCTGCTGGGGACTGCTGGTGAGCCTTGTGTTCTCCGGAGTACAGAAGGTGTGAGGTTCTATCATATGTTCTTCTGAGTGGGGTTCCTGTTGGGGACTGCTAATGTGCCTTGTGTTCTCTAGAGTACAGAGGGTGTGAGGTTATATCATATGTTCTTCTGAATGGGGTTCCTGCTGGGGACTGCTAGTGTGCCTTGTGTTCTCCGGAGTACAGAGGGTGTGAGGTTCCATCATATGTTCTTCTGAACGGGGTTCCTGCTGGGGACTGCTGGTGTGCCTTGTGTTCTCCGGAGTACAGAGGGTGTGAGGTTCCAGCATATGTTCTTCTGAATGGGGTTCCTGCTGGGGACTGCTGGTGTGCTTTGTGTTCTCCGGAGTACAGAGGGTGTGAGGTTCCATCATATGTTCTTCTGAATGGGGTTCCTGCTGGGGACTGCTGGTGTGCTTTGTGTTCTCCGGAGTACAGAGGGTGTGAGGTTCTATCATATGTTCTTCTGAATGGGGTTCCTGCTGGGGACTGCTGGTGTGCCTTGTGTTCTCCGGAGTACAGAGGGTGTGAGGTTCCATCATATGTTCTTCTGAATGGGGTTCCTGCTGGGGACTGCTGGTGTGCTTTGTGTTCTCCGGAGTACAGAGGGTGTGAGGTTCTATCATATGTTCTTCTGAATGGGGTTCCTGCTGGGGACTACTGGTGTGCCTTGTGTTCTCCGGAGTACAGAGGGTGTGAGGTTCTATCATATGTTCTTCTGAATGGGGTTCCTGCTGGGGACTGCTGGTGTGCCTTGTGTTCTCCGGAGTACAGATGGTGTGAGGTTCCGTCATATGCTCTTCTGAATAGGGTTCCTGCTGGGGACTGCTGGTGTGCTTTGTGTTCTCCGGAGTACAGAGGGTGTGAGGTTCTATCATATGTTCTTCTGAATGGGGTTCCTGCTGTGGACTGCTGGTGTGCCTTGTGTTCTCCGGAGTACAGAGGGTGTGAGGTTCCGTCATATGCTCTTCTGAATGGGGTTCCTGCTGGGGACTGCTGGTGAGCCTTGTGTTCTCCGGAGTACAGAAGGTGTGAGGTTCTATCATATGTTCTTCTGAGTGGGGTTCCTGTTGGGGACTGCTAATGTGCCTTGTGTTCTCTAGAGTACAGAGGGTGTTAGGTTATATCATATGTTCTTCTGAATGGGGTTCCTGCTGGGGACTGCTAGTGTGCCTTGTGTTCTCCGGAGTACAGAGGGTGTGAGGTTCCATCATATGTTCTTCTGAACGGGGTTCCTGCTGGGGACTGCTGGTGTGCCTTGTGTTCTCCGGAGTACAGAGGGTGTGAGGTTCCAGCATATGTTCTTCTGAATGGGGTTCCTGCTGGGGACTGCTGGTGTGCTTTGTGTTCTCCGGAGTACAGAGGGTGTGAGGTTCCATCATATGTTCTTCTGAATGGGGTTCCTGCTGGGGACTGCTGGTGTGCTTTGTGTTCTCCGGAGTACAGAGGGTGTGAGGTTCTATCATATGTTCTTCTGAATGGGGTTCCTGCTGGGGACTGCTGGTGTGCCTTGTGTTCTCCGGAGTACAGAGGGTGTGAGGTTCCATCATATGTTCTTCTGAATGGGGTTCCTGCTGGGGACTGCTGGTGTGCTTTGTGTTCTCCGGAGTACAGAGGGTGTGAGGTTCTATCATATGTTCTTCTGAATGGGGTTCCTGCTGGGGACTACTGGTGTGCCTTGTGTTCTCCGGAGTACAGAGGGTGTGAGGTTCTATCATATGTTCTTCTGAATGGGGTTCCTGCTGGGGACTGCTGGTGTGCCTTGTGTTCTCCGGAGTACAGATGGTGTGAGGTTCCGTCATATGCTCTTCTGAATGGGGTTCCTGCTGGGGACTGCTGGTGTGCTTTGTGTTCTCCGGAGTACAGAGGGTGTGAGGTTCTATCATATGTTCTTCTGAGTGGGGTTCCTGTTGGGGACTGCTGATGTGCCTTGTGTTCTCTGGAGTACAGAGGGTGTGAGGTTATATCATATGTTCTTCTGAATGGGGTTCCTGCTGGGGACTGCTAGTGTGCCTTGTGTTCTCCGGAGTACAGCGGGTGTGAGGTTCCATCATATGTTCTTCTGAACGGGGTTCCTGCTGGGGACTGCTGGTGTGCCTAGTGTTCTCCGGAGTACAGAGGGTGTGAGGTTCCAGCATATGTTCTTCTGAATGGGGTTCCTGCTGGGGACTGCTAGTGTGCCTTGTGTTCTCCGGAGTACAGAGGGTGTGAGGTTCCATCATATGTTCTTCTGAACGGGGTTCCTGCTGGGGACTGCTGGTGTGCCTTGTGTTCTCCGGAGTACAGAGGGTGTGAGGTTCCAGCATATGTTCTTCTGAATGGGGTTCCTGCTGGGGACTGCTGGTGTGCTTTGTGTTCTCCGGAGTACAGAGGGTGTGAGGTTCCATCATATGTTCTTCTGAATGGGGTTCCTGCTGGGGACTGCTAGTGTGCCTTGTGTTCTCCGGAGTACAGAGGGTGTGAGGTTCCATCATATGTTCTTCTGAACGGGGTTCCTGCTGGGGACTGCTGGTGTGCCTTGTGTTCTCCGGAGTACAGAGGGTGTGAGGTTCCAGCATATGTTCTTCTGAATGGGGTTCCTGCTGGGGACTGCTGGTGTGCTTTGTGTTCTCCGGAGTACAGAGGGTGTGAAGTTCCATCATATGTTCTTCTGAATGGGGTTCCTGCTGGGGACTGCTGGTGTGCTTTGTGTTCTCCGGAGTACAGAGGGTGTGAGGTTCTATCATATGTTCTTCTGAATGGGGTTCCTGCTGGGGACTGCTGGTGTGCCTTGCGTTCTCCGGAGTACAGAGGGTGTGAGGTTCCATCATATGCTCTTCTGAATGGGGTTCCTGCTGGGGACTGCTGGTGTGCCTTATGTTCTCCGGAGTACAGAGGGTGTGAGGTTCCGTCATATGCTCTTCTGAATGGGGTTCCTGCTGGGGACTGCTGGTGTGCCTTGTGTTCTCCGGAGTACAGAGGGTGTGAGGTTCCGTCATATGCTCTTCTGAATGGGGTTCCTGCTGGGGACTGCTGGTGAGCCTTGTGTTCTCCGGAGTACAGAAGGTGTGAGGTTCTATCATATGTTCTTCTGAGTGGGGTTCCTGTTGGGGACTGCTAATGTGCCTTGTGTTCTCTAGAGTACAGAGGGTGTGAGGTTATATCATATGTTCTTCTGAATGGGGTTCCTGCTGGGGACTGCTAGTGTGCCTTGTGTTCTCCGGAGTACAGAGGGTGTGAGGTTCCATCATATGTTCTTCTGAACGAGGTTCCTGCTGGGGACTGCTGGTGTGCCTTGTGTTCTCCGGAGTACAGAGGGTGTGAGGTTCCAGCATATGTTCTTCTGAATGGGGTTCCTGCTGGGGACTGCTGGTGTGCTTTGTGTTCTCCGGAGTACAGAGGGTGTGAGGTTCCATCATATGTTCTTCTGAATGGGGTTCCTGCTGGGGACTGCTGGTGTGCTTTGTGTTCTCCGGAGTACAGAGGGTGTGAGGTTCTATCATATGTTCTTCTGAATGGGGTTCCTGCTGGGGACTGCTGGTGTGCCTTGTGTTCTCCGGAGTACAGAGGGTGTGAGGTTCCATCATATGTTCTTCTGAATGGGGTTCCTGCTGGGGACTGCTGGTGTGCTTTGTGTTCTCCGGAGTACAGAGGGTGTGAGGTTCTATCATATGTTCTTCTGAATGGGGTTCCTGCTGGGGACTGCTGGTGTGCCTTGCGTTCTCCGGAGTACAGAGGGTGTGAGGTTCCATCATATGCTCTTCTGAATGGGGTTCCTGCTGGGGACTGCTAGTGTGCCTTGTGTTCTCCGGAGTACAGAGGGTGTGAGGTTCCATCATATGTTCTTCTGAACGGGGTTCCTGCTGGGGACTGCTGGTGTGCCTAGTGTTCTCCGGAGTACAGAGGGTGTGAGGTTCCAGCATATGTTCTTCTGAATGGGGTTCCTGCTGGGGACTGCTAGTGTGCCTTGTGTTCTCCGGAGTACAGAGGGTGTGAGGTTCCATCATATGTTCTTCTGAACGGGGTTCCTGCTGGGGACTGCTGGTGTGCCTTGTGTTCTCCGGAGTACAGAGGGTGTGAGGTTCCAGCATATGTTCTTCTGAATGGGGTTCCTGCTGGGGACTGCTGGTGTGCTTTGTGTTCTCCGGAGTACAGAGGGTGTGAGGTTCCATCATATGTTCTTCTGAATGGGGTTCCTGCTGGGGACTGCTAGTGTGCCTTGTGTTCTCCGGAGTACAGAGGGTGTGAGGTTCCATCATATGTTCTTCTGAACGGGGTTCCTGCTGGGGACTGCTGGTGTGCCTTGTGTTCTCCGGAGTACAGAGGGTGTGAGGTTCCAGCATATGTTCTTCTGAATGGGGTTCCTGCTGGGGACTGCTGGTGTGCTTTGTGTTCTCCGGAGTACAGAGGGTGTGAAGTTCCATCATATGTTCTTCTGAATGGGGTTCCTGCTGGGGACTGCTGGTGTGCTTTGTGTTCTCCGGAGTACAGAGGGTGTGAGGTTCTATCATATGTTCTTCTGAATGGGGTTCCTGCTGGGGACTGCTGGTGTGCCTTGCGTTCTCCGGAGTACAGAGGGTGTGAGGTTCCATCATATGCTCTTCTGAATGGGGCTCCTGCTGGGGACTGCTGGTGTACCTTATGTTCTCCGGAGTACAGAGGGTGTGAGGTTCCGTCATATGCTCTTCTGAATGGGGTTCCTGCTGGGGACTGCTGGTGTGCTTTGTGTTCTCCGGAGTACAGAGGGTGTGAGGTTCCAACATATGTTCTTCTGAATGGGGTTCCTGCTAGGGACTGCTGGTGAGCCTTGTGTTCTCCGGAGTACAGAGGGTGTGAGGTTCCAACATATGCTCTTCTGAATGGGGTTCCTGCTGGGGACTGCTGGTGTGCTTTGTGTTCTCCGGAGTACAGAGGGTGTGAGGTTCTATCATATGTTCTTCTGAATGGGGTTCCTGCTGTGGACTGCTGGTGTGCCTTGTGTTCTCCGGAGTACAGAGGGTGTGAGGTTCCGTCATATGCTCTTCTGAATGGGGTTCCTGCTGGGGACTGCTGGTGAGCCTTGTGTTCTCCGGAGTACAGAAGGTGTGAGGTTCTATCATATGTTCTTCTGAGTGGGGTTCCTGTTGGGGACTGCTAATGTGCCTTGTGTTCTCTAGAGTACAGAGGGTGTGAGGTTATATCATATGTTCTTCTGAATGGGGTTCCTGCTGGGGACTGCTAGTGTGCCTTGTGTTCTCCGGAGTACAGAGGGTGTGAGGTTCTATCATATGTTCTTCTGAATGGGGTTCCTGCTGGGGACTGCTGGTGTGCCTTGTGTTCTCCGGAGTACAGAGGGTGTGAGGTTCCATCATATGTTCTTCTGAATGGGGTTCCTGCTGGGGACTGCTGGTGTGCCTTGTGTTCTCCGGAGTACAGAGGGTGTGAGGTTCCATCATATGTTCTTCTGAATGGGGTTCCTGCTGGGGACTGCTGGTGTGCTTTGTGTTCTCCGGAGTACAGAGGGTGTGAGGTTCTATCATATGTTCTTCTGAATGGGGTTCCTGCTGGGGTCTGCTGGTGAGCCTTGGTCTAGGGGCAGCAGGGACTGTCCATGGTTCCATCTTTGGTTCTTCCTCAGAGAGCCTCTTGGGGGGGGGAGGGGGGTGTCAACAGATGACGGACGCATAGACGGGGTCAGGTTCTCGCTTGTGTTAGTCTGTGCTCTCCACACCTGGGTGTGAGCTAGTATTTCCATACTTACATGTAGGCCACGACCTGTTCCCTTATGTCCGGCTGGTCGATATTTGGACATAGACCTGTTCGGATCTGAGAGCTTCGTTTGCTCGGATTGATATGTGGACCGCGCTCATTCTGATGATGTGACCCCACTCTGTCCTCACTCCTCAGTTGTGGGGGATAACCCCACTGTGGATATAAAACCCTCCACGAGAAGACCTCCCTTTTAACTATACTGCTCATGTGGAGGGAGTTGGTATTGGCTCAAGGGTATATTTTTGTTGGGCATCGGAACCAGGGGGGGAGGCTTCTAACTGTATCCCTTTGAGAGGTGCCCGCAGCGCCATCCCGTGGCCACAGAGTCTCCTGGCAAGCAGAAGAGATGCTGCTCTGAAGGTTAGTTGGAGAACATCCCACTCCCTGCCCCTGCTCTGGCCTCTTGGCACCTGAACATTGCTTAGATCTGTGTCGCCTGATTGGAGGTTTCTGATTGGCTGGCGAGCAGTGGGTGGGGCCAGCTCCCGGATGTGCCCTGGGCCCTAGTTCTAGGAGCTCACAGGCGTGGCTCGGGGGCAGGGCCCTTCAAACCCAACTCCCAGACTCTACCAGGAGCCGGTGTACTTGTCCTACGCAGGTTTCCCTCGGGGTGAGGCGTCGCCCCCTTTCTCTGGATGAGGCTTCGCCCCCTCACCTGATTCTCTTCTCGTTTCTGCCAGTTGTTGAGTTGTGCAGAGAGGCCGATGTTCCTTGCGTTGCACTGTTTCCGCTCTCTGATTGGCTCTAGAGGCAGTAAGGTGTTGGAGGATGGACGGCCAGAAAGTGGGGTCCTTGGCCAGTTTCATGTTGATTTCTGCTTTTTGACTAAGTTCTTAAAAGCATCCCGTCTGCGAAGGGAGGGCTTCACACAGTTTGGCCACCCCCTTATTTTTTCACATTTCTTGCTAACCCTAGGGATGAGGGTCCTGGGGTTTTACAACTCTTGCTGGAGGTAAATAGATCAGTGGGTGTGTGGGGGCTCTTTTTGTCTTTCATGGCCACCTCAGCAGCTCTGCCCCTGTATTCCGGTCGATGTGGGCAACACTGGGGCACCATGTGCCCCTGCGCTGGGGCAGAATATCTGGGACCCGGTTGATGAACTGGACACCGAAAGTGAATGTTTGCCGCCCGCTCTTCACTATGGAACAAATTCCAATCGAAATTACCAGCTGTGTGATCACTATTACACCCTCAAGGTTTATTCCTGATAAATTCTGGCAGATAAAACCTGTCAACATTTATCCGGGGAAAAGACATGAAAAAAAGGAAAAGCATATGGAATTAGGGGAGGTAAATACCGATTCTGCATGGTACGCCTCATTACAAAGGGCACACCTTGTAATAGGCTATACTTATCCTACCTTTAAAGCGATGATCCCGTGGCATCAGATGTTAAACGGTGCGATAATAGTTGCCTTCCGACCGGGCAGTCGTGGTGATGACCTTAGTGTAGAAAGCCTGCGGAGCAGCGTATGAAGATGGCTCTTGCTCTGGTTGGATAGTGTCCAGTCCCCGAGAAAGCTTGCTGTAGACATGCACTTCCTGGTTGGCTGAGGTGTGCACCCAGGCCAGGCAGGGACCCCCACTCTAGTCCCGGTAGGCTGGATACACACTAAAAGATAACCTGTGCTCACCCTCTGGTAGCTTGGCACAGAGCAGTCAGGCTTATCTAAAGAGGCAATGTGTAAGGTATTTGTGCAACACACACACAGTACCACAATAAATACACCAAATACACCACAAACAGCTCCACACAGGCTTAGAAATATAGACTATTATTTTATGAACGAAAGAAGACCAAAATGATAAAAATCCAATGTACAAAAGTTGAGATATTGAATGTAAAAAAAAGTGAAAAATAGCATTCAGAAGCAAATTGCTCTTTAGGGATTACTTGAGGTCGCGCTGGACCAAGCCAAAGTCAAAGTTTGTGCTGACCGCGTTTAAGGGCCAGCCGGCTACAGGACACATGCAGGCCTCGATGAACAAAGTATCTTTCCTGGTTGCAACAGCAGGACGTGTCGTGAGATGTGTCAATGCGGGTCTCGCAAGTCTAGGATGCGTCCTTTTTTTCCACGTGCTGATGGCAATGCGTTCGTTCCATAGACGGGTGCTGGAGTCGAGAGGCGTCGAGCAATATGCCAGGTTTCTCCATGCAGTCGAGGGGATGCATTGATCTCTCCACGCAGCAGCGGTGGAGACACGCTCTCCTGTGCATGGGCCTCTTTCAGTGAGCCAGGCAGCGGAGCAGGGGTGGACACTTTGATATTCCTGAGTCTCAAACAGTAGGCAAGCCAACAAGCCCTTGGAGCACACTTGGAGTGAAGGTAGAGTCCCGCTCCCCTTAAGCACAGTCAGAGAGCAGCAGGCCAACAAGCAGAGCAGCAGGCCTTCCAGATCAGCAGTCCAGCTGAGTCCTTCAAGCAGCACAGCAGTTCTTCTGGCAGAGCTTTAGTTACAACTCCAGTAGTGCCTGATTTTAGGGGTCAGAGACCCAGTACTTACACCCAAAAGTGCCTTTGATGTGGGGGTAACTTCAAAGCAGCTCCTTGAAGTTCACATGTCCTCCTTTCAATCCAGCCCTGTATGCCAAGCTATCCATGGGGGTGGTGGGGTGTGTGTGTGTGTGTGTGTGGGGGGGGGGGGGTAAATCAGCCCATTGTGTGCAGACAGGACATTACCTATTTCCTGTTTTTGTGGTTGTCTAGAGGGAATGCACAAAATGCCCATATCCCTCGTGGGAACCATGCAACCTGAACCCCTGTGCACCGCGTTCATTTGCAGCAGCATATGCTTTTTGGCGACCCCTGAGGCTGTGCTTTGGGCGACTTGTAGTCCTGGCCCCTAGCAGTATTTCCACTGAAGATTTCCAGCACACACTCCACGAGTGTTCTGTGGGCTGGTATTTTGTGATTCAGCTCGAGGTCCCTTTGCGATCTCTGGACCGTCGACCTGTGGGTCCCTGTGAAGGTAACTTTGACTTCCCATGGGCTTCCCTGGTTGCTCCGGACTTACCCTGATTCTCCATAGCTTGGAGAGTCCCCAAGAACTTGGTGGTCCTCACCGAAGCATCTTTCCTCTGACCGCGTGGGTTGCAGTTGCCAAGGCTTGTTGGTGTTCAATCCGGACACTGACCCCTCAGCACTCGACATCCTTTGTGGGACAGCTCACCTCCGGACTTTAGTCACCGTCGACGTCTCCTGGTCCCCGTGGCTGCAGAGTCAAGCTTCACCTCTTCTCACCTGAAACACCTGACATCGGTGGGCATTCGTCTATCGTGCCCCTGGTCACTGTGAAGCGACTCAGACTCTGTCCCTTCTGCTTTCAGGTTCTTCTCAGCTCCGATCCAGGCTTGGATCACACTGGACAGTTCTCATCTTCCCGGCAGCAGCACTTCTTCGCATCACGCCATTGAAATCAACGAGCGTTTCCTACACCACTTGACCCCTATGCACCGGCTCCTCTGGGATAGGTAACACGGGTACCTCGTTACTCTCAAGGGTGCTGGCCATAGAACCTTCTATGTTCCAAAGGGTTTGCTTGAAGTCCTCTCCGAAGTGTCCCTAATCTTTAAAATTCAAACCGCGACTTTCCCAAACAGTAGTACAGAGCTCGCGGCTGTGTCCTCACACTGCACCCGTCTTCCGTGGGTCCCCTGTGTCACTACCTTAGGTGGTTCCTTGGGGTCCCAGCGATTTTACGTGCTCTAGACACTGTGTCTAGTCAAGTCGGGGTTGTGATACCACTTTCTTAGTGTATGTTTCGGTCCCCCCCCTGGAGCCCGCTGTGTATTGTGCTATTTACTGTCGTTCCAGTGATTTAATATTGTGTGCCTTGTTCTCTAATCTCATAAAGAGGTTAGTAGAGAGTGTTTAGTAATAAATACATATATTTTAAATATATACCTGGTGTGGTTGTCTTTTCATTTGATCATTCAAGAGATTATAAACTGGAAAACAAGCTGCCTTACATTCCTTCAAGACTTAGCCTGAAGGCTGCTCTCCATAGCTACCACTAGGACAGCTTTCAATAAAGGTTGTCTTTAACCTATCACCATAATGGGCTGTTTGGACTTATACAAGGTGCCCACTAGAACTAGTGGACCGCATATATCAGGCCACCTTCTCACAATCAGGATCTGCAGAAAGGCCGATCTGAGCTGAACCTTAAAGAAGCCAGATCATCGCCATCAAAACAGAGCCTTGAAGGGTCCAGAGACGACCTAGGAATGTTCCGCCTCCACCAATCACTAGCTCACACCAGTCATCCATCGCTGTGCTAACACCAAACATCCATCTCCATACCCTAAAGGTGCCAAACGACATAGGACTCTGGTGTGAGCATTTTGTCGGTGGATGTGGCCCGGCCCCAAGCAGGCAGACATCCATGACTGAGCGCACACCAAACATAACATCAGGCTCAAATTAAACAAGCAACAACACGCCTTGAAGTTGTCAGAAACCAGAGAGTACTGTGCCTGCTGGGAGCCTGCCCACCTCCACCAACAACATGCTCACATTAGACATACATCACAATGCACACACCAAACACCCAACAACATGCCCCAAACATGCCATAGACAACATAGGACTGTGCCCGCCTTCACCAGTCACTAGCTCACACCAGTCATCCATTGCTGTGCTAACACCAGACATCCATCACTATAGCCTGAAGGTGCCAGAGACGACATAGGACTGTGCATGGTGAAGCGCCTGCCGCCTCCCCTGTCCTGCCTCTGGACACCTTGTGAGAAAGTGACCTCTTTCTTGCATGGTATGCACCCACGTTTTGCTGAATTGCTGATGTACTTTGACTGAGTGTGCCCTGGGCTCCTGCCAATCAGGTACCCAGGGACTATGTTCCTTACCTAAAACTGTGTTGAAGCCTAAACCCAATTGGCATCTCTGGTCACATGTCAGCCCCTGGTAAATGGTACACTAGGTACCCAGGGCCTTGTGTCAGGGTACAGGGCCTCTAAGAGTGGCACAATAAGTGCTGCAGCCCTTAGGGGCCTTCCCTGGTCACAAGGCCCTGGGTACCCAGTGTACCATTTACCAGGGGCTGACATGTGGCCAGGGTTTGCCAATTTGTGTTTTAGGGAAGGAACATAGGCCCTGGGCACCTGATTGGCAGGAGTCCAAGGCACACTCAGTCAAAGTACATTCAGTAATTCAGCAAAAAGAGGGGGCATACCATGCAAGAAAGATGGCACTTTCTCACACAACCCCCGCCCCCAAACAAAAGGTGATGAGACTAACCTTGCCCTATGGAGTCTTCATTTTCTAAGTGGAAGAACCTGGAAAGTCCATCTGCATTGGTATGGGCATTCCCTGGTCTGTGTTCCACTTCAAAGTCCATTCCCTGTAGGGAGATGGACCACCTCAGTAGTTTCGGATTTTCCCCTTTCATCTGCATTAGCCATCTGAGAGGTCTGTGGTCAGTTTGAACTAGGAAGTGAGTACCAAACAAATATGGCCTCAACTTCTTCAGGGACCAAACCACAGCAACGGCCTCCCTCTCAATGGCACTCCAACACTGCTCTCTGGGGAGTAGCCTCCTGCTTATAAAAGCAACAGGTTGGTCTTGGCCTTCATCATTGGTCTGGGATAGGACCGCTCCTATCCCTAGCCCAGAGGCATCAGTCTGCACTATGAACTGCTTGGCATAATCTGGAGCTTTTAGAATTGGTGCTGAGTAGATTGCTTCTTTCAGGGTGTCAAAAGCCTTTTGGCAACTAACTGTCCAGTTAACCTTCTTGGGCATCTTCTTGGAGGTGAGTTCTGTGAGGGGAGTCACAATTGACCCATACCCCTTCACAAATCTCCTGTAGTACCCAGTCAAGCCAAGGAATGCCCTGACTTCGGCCTGGGTAGTTGGAGCTACCCAGTCCAGGATGGCCTGGATCTTGGATCGTAAGGGTTGTACCTGGCCTCCACCTACAAGGTGGCCCAAGTACACCACAGTGCCCTGCCCTATCTGGCATTTGGATGCCTTAATAGTGAGGCCTGCATTTTGCAGAGCCTCTAAAGCCTTCCCACGGTGGATCAGGTGATCCTGCCAGGTGGAGCTAAAGACAGCAATATCATGAAGATAAGCTGCACTAAAGGACTCCAGCCCAGCCAGGACATGGTTCACCAACCTCTGGAAGGTGGCAGAGGCATTCTGTAACCCAAAAGGTATCACAGTGAACTGATAATGCCCATCAGGTGTGGCGAATGCTGTTTTCTCTTTTGCTCCTGGGGCCATGCCAATCTGCCCGTACCCTGCAGTTAAGTCAAAGGTACTGATAAACTTGGCTGCTTCCAATTTATCTATCAATTCATCTGCTCTTGGGATAGGGTGAGCATCTGTCTTGGTGACAGAGTTGAGCCCTCTATAGTCCACACAGAACCTCATCTCTCTCTTTTCACCTTGTTGATGAGGTTTGGGGACCAGAACCACTGGGCTAGACCAGGGGCTCTCAGAGGGTTCAATAACCCCTAACTCCAGCATCTTACTGACTTCAGCTTTGATGCTTTCCTTGACTTGGTCTGACTGGCGATAGATATTGTTGCACTGTCACCAGTGTCCACATCATGGGTACACCAGTTTGTCAGACCAGGGGTCAGGGAAAGAGGCTAGCATACTGTTGCAAGACTTGCTTGCAGTCAGTCTGCTGTTGGGCAGAGAGGGTGTCGGAAAAGAATACACCATCTACTGACCCATCTTTTGGGCTGTAGGAGAGGAGATCAGGGTGAGGTTCACTCTCTGCTTCCTGTCCCTCATCAGTCACCATCAGCATGGTGATGTCAGCCCTGTCATTGTAGAGTTTAAAGCGGTTCACATGGATAACCCTTTTGGGTGTTCTGCTAGTGCCCAGGTCAACTAAGTAGGTGACCTCTTTTTTTTTCTAGGATAGGGTAAGGGCCACTCCATCTATCTTGGAGTGCCCTTGGTGCCACTGGCTCCAAAACCCACACCTGTTGCCTAGGTTGAAATTCAACCAGTGCAGCTTTTTGGTCATACCAGTGCTTCTGAAGCTCCTGGCTGGCCTCAAGATTCTTGGATGCCTTTTCCATGTACTCAGCCATTCTGGACCTTAGGCCAAGCACATAGTCCACTATGTCTTGTTTGGGCTCTTGTAGAGGCCTCTCCCAGCCCCCGTTTACAAGACAAAGTGGTCCCCTCACAGGATGACCAAACAGAAGTTCAAAGGGGGAAAACCCTACTCCCTTCTGTGGCACTTCTCTGTAAGCGAAAAGCAGGCATGGCAACAGGACATCCCATCTCCTTTTGAGTTTTTCAGGGAGTCCCATGATCATGCCTTTTAATGTCTTGTTGAATCTCTCAACAAGGCCATTAGTTTGTGGTGGATGGTAGGGTGTAGTAAACGTGTACTGCACTCCACACTCCTTCCACATGTGTTTCAGGTAAGCAGATATGAAGTTGGAACCTCTGTCTGAAACCACCTCCTTAGGAAACCCTACCCTGGTGAAGACACCCAGGAGGGCCTTGGCTACTGCAGGAGCTGTCGTAGTCCTAAGGGGAATTGCTTCAGGATACCTAGTAGCATGATCCACTACTACTAGAATGAATTTGTTCCCTGAGGCTGTGGGAGGTTCAAGTAGACCCACAATGTCCACACCTACCATTTCAAAGGGTACCCCCACCACTGGCAGTGGATTTAGGGGGGCCTCTGGGTGGCCACCTGTCTTGACAGGAAAAACAGGAACTGACAAACTCCTTCCCCTTTTGGTGCATCTGGGGCCAGTAAAAGTGACTAACTAGCCTTTCCCAAGTTTTGGATTGCCCCAGATGTCCAGCTAGGGGAATGTCATGAGCCAAAGTTAGGAGGAACTCCCTGTACTTCTGTGGCACCACCACCCTCCTGGTGGTGCCAGGAGTGGGGTCTCTTGCCTCAGCATACAGTTATCCCTCTTCCCAATAAGCTCTGTGGGTACCAGTGACACCTCCCTTTGCTTCCAAAACAGCTTGCTGCCTCAGGCTTTCAAGAGTGGGACAGTCTTGCTGACCCTGGCACAGCTCTTCCCTAGTGGGTCCCCCTGGGCCCAAGAGTTCAACCTGGTAAGGGTCTAACTCCATGGGCTCGGTTCCCTCTGGGGTGTCCAAGTCCTCTCCCTGTGGAGAGGGGTCCTGAGTGGTTTGCTGTACAGAAGCTGCTCCCCCAGTCTTCTTGCCTTTTCTCTTGGTGGGTTGGGCCATACTTTCAGGCTCCAAACCTACTTTTTCACCCTTCCTCTTGCTCTGTGCTCTGGTTTGCACCCACACCAATTCAGGGATACCCAGCATGGCTGCATGGGTCTTAGCTCAACCTCATATCCAGATCATTTCCTAGCAGACATGCAGCTGGTACCTTTTGAGAGACCACTACCTGTTTCAAGCCAGTAACCCCCACCCCCCCAGCCTTATGGCACCATAGCCATTGGATGATTAGTGGTAACACTGCCAGCATTGGTGACTGGGTAAGTTCTCCCAATCAAGTATTACTCAGGGGATACCAGTGTGTCTTTCACCATAGTGACACCGGCACCTGTATCCCTCAGAGCTTCTACCCTTGTTCCATTCACCCAGGGGCACTGCAAATACTTCTTTAAGTTGGGTGGCCTCACAGCTACAGTGGCAAACTCAACTTCCACTTCTGAAACTAGAACTGCTTTAGTGTGCATCCTGATTTGCTCTGGGCACACTGTTGATCCCATCTGTAGACTTTCCACTCCAGGTGTAGCTGTACTGGTTGCCTTAGGGGCCTTGTTGTGAGGGCAACATTTATCTACAGTTAAGTGTCCCAACTTCTTACAGTTATTACACCAGGCCTTTGAGGAATCAAGGTTCTTCCCCCTATAGAGTTGAGGCACATAGGGAGTCGTTTGGGACCCACCCCCCTAAACAGGTTTTTGGGGCCCTTTGGAAAACTCAGACTTTTTATCTTGGGGATTCTCACCACCTTTCCCCTGGGGAGGCTTTGTAACCACCTTCTTCTGGTCACCCCCAGTGGCTGTCCTTGTCATCCTAGTCTTGACCCAGTGGTCTGCCTTCTTTCCCAATTCTTGGGGAGAAATTAGACCTAGGTCTACCAAATGCTGATGCAACTTTTCATTTGTGCAAATACTTAATATATGTTCCTTCATAAACAAATTGCAAAGTCCAGTAACATCATGCACATTATGTCTAGCTAACCAACCATCCAGTTTCTTTACTGAGAAGTCTACGAAGTCAATCCAGGACTGGGTCTGGGTTTTGTGAGCCCCCCTGAATCTAATTCTATACTCCTCAGTAGTGAATCCAAATCCCTCAATCAGAGCTTTCCTCATGAGGTCATAGGATCCTGCCTCTGGCCCAGAGAGGGTCAGAAGCCTGTCTGTGCAGTTACCAGAGAACAGTTCCCACAGGAGTGCCCCCCAGAGAGGTTTCTTTCCTCTTCTTATTTCACAAGCCCTCTCAAAGGCTGTGAACCATTTGGTGATGTCATCACCTTCCTCAAATTTAGGGACAATCCCTTTGGGGATTTTAGGATCAGAAGTTTCCTCCCTATCCTTAGTTTTAGTATTGCTGCCACCATCGATGGGTGCTAAACCCATCTCCTTTCTTTCTCTAGAGCCAGGAGTCTGGACTCTAGTTCCAACCTTTGGGCCAGCTTTGCTAGAAAGCTGTCCTCTTCACTGGGGGGTCCCCCAGTGAGTTCCCTGGTACCTGGTTCACCTGTGTGATCTCTAGGGTCCCAGATGCTAATTCTTGGATTCAAGGGTATGATAGCCCTTTCCTTCCTAGGGATTACTGGAGGGGGGTCATTATCCTCCTCCTCCTCCTCCCTGTCCTCATCTGACTGGTCATCACCATGCTCAGATGGGTGGTCCTTAGCATACTCAGCCAAGAGCTCCTGGAGCCCTAGTTTGGTTGGATGCAGGCCCATTGGTAAATATTTAAGTTTGCATAGGGACCTCAATTCCTTGAAAGACAAGTGCAAGTAAGGTGTGAGGTCGAGCTCCTCCACCAGGCCCTGCATGGTATTATTTTCACTAATAGCTGGATTTCTTTGAGACATTCTAACCTGACAGTTCTAACCCTCTACCCTTGACTACAGTGACTTTTATTTTTCTAAAATTCCAATGGGACTTAAGCAAGGCCCTAACAAGACTTTTAATATTTTGGAAAGACCAATCAGATTTCTAAAGGCAATTTTAAGAGTTCTGTCGTGTGATCAGATGGTAACCAAGTAGTCCAACAAATGCGAGTTTGTATCCCATCGCTGATCCACCAATGTGAGAAAGTGGCTCTGTATATACTCTTCCCAAATAGGTACAGGGTGTACAGAGTCCACAGTCCCCCAGGGTTTGGCAGAGGCTAAAGTTAGATATAACCTTACTCTCTAAAGTGGTAGCTTGGTCGGGCAGTAAGGCAGTATCAGAGGACAGTGTAAAGCATTTGTTGTACACACTCTGTCAGCAAATGGTCTCACACACTCAAGAACTGAACTCTAGGCCAATGGTTTGTATAAAAAATATATGGTTGTTTTATTTTAGAACCAACAATAGGTATCAAAATATACTTTCTCAGAATGAGATGCTTTAGATAAATACTTTCAATATGCAATTGACTTTTGAATGCAATAGCTACAGTTGTTGCAATAGGCAACACAATTTCAAACACAATTATACATTGAGCTCAATGGGAATTTTAAGTTATGTGCAATAGATTACTTTTTGGATTACTTTTCTTACCACAGGACTGGATCCTAGATTCAGTCCTGGGACATCTCCTGTAAACAGTTGAGTAAAAACGTTTTGGTTACAGTTGTGATTTTTAAGGAATATTATTGTATTTTAAAAGTTGACAGAAACTTTTTCACATAGAATCACCAATGTTATCCTATGGGAGGAAATTCACTTAGCAGGTAAGTGGGGTTATCGTTACTTTTTCTAACTCAGTGTTGGATCCTGGATCCAGCACAGGGGCATCTCCTGTAAGCAGTTGAAAGAATGTGTTTTTGTTATACAGGTGAATTTTAACGAATATTTGTAAGTTTGCAAAATCGACACTTAGAAGAATTTCTGGTGAAAACCAGGCAATGTTATCCTATGGAAGGAAAATCAAGTTATAGGTAAGTACGGTTGTAATTACTTTTCAGGGTCAGTGCTGGGCACCGAGATCCAGCACTGGGATCTCTCCTGATAGCAGGGGAGTAAATTCGTTTTTGTAATTCGGCTGATTTTAGATGAATATTTTAAAGTTTCAAAACTCGACAGAAGAATTTCCAAGTGAAACCAATCAATGTTACCTTATGGAAGAAAAGTGAGTTATCGGCTTTTGGGTAAGTACTCGACTGGCAGATTTAGGGATCTGTAGTTATATTGATTGGGGGGTGCACTCCTATATTTGTGTATTGTGAGTTCCTTACGTTTTGCAGGGAGGCTACAGCTAGCAAGAGTGGCCAGCTCTTGCAGGGTTCTAATAATAGTTAATAACAAGCACTGAGACTTGGATTAGCTGTGCACTGTTCACTGGTGGTATTTACCACAATGTAACCCTTAACGTTTTCAAACGTAAATTGATTTATTCATCATTTTACAATAACATTTAAATCCTTCATTTGGAAAATATGCATCACATGCGTTTACAATTTTTTCTTATACAATCTCAGTTTGTTGCATAAATGAACAGAGTGTACATGATCAACACAAACTAAAGATACAATATCAATTGTACAAAGTCATACAATATTCAGTGCGAATGCGAAATGCATTTCAGAACTAAGAACTGTTCCTTCTTCAGGGGAAACATCTGTAAACCAAACATAAATGAATTTGCTCTAATTGAAGTCCAAAGGAGCTTGAGATCAGTCATTTACTCATTAGTGAAATAGATCTCATGCTGATCTGTGTTGCTAACTCATTGTGTGTATTTGGTGTTGGAATCCATCACCCATTGTGCTTATATGTGATGTGTGAACATAATGGCATACCTGGACTTGTACAACTCCTGCTAAGGTGTATCAGCCTGTGTTATTCACTAACTGCAAGAAAATGGATGAGTGTAGTTACTCACTGTGTGACACCATACAAAGCCATCGAATTATAACCCGATTAAACATTTAATGCCTTACCTCAGGATATTCAAATGAGGTTCAATCTGTAACAAAATAAATCAATAAACCAACGGGTTCCAAACTGACACTACCAACGAAGAATCCAAACAAAAAGTGTTTACTAGTACGTGAAGATTACCGCTATGAGTCAATGTCCTCAATGTTGGACACGTATGAAATAATGGTTAAAAAAGACATCAAGGCCTTGAACCTTAAAAAGTCCAGTAAACAAAATCTTACAAAACATGACAGGATAACATTAAAAGCAATAGGAAACAATCCAGACATTACTGTTCAACCAGCTGACAAGGGAGGAGCCATTGTACTGATGGACACAGTTTTTTATCATCAAAAAGTCAATCAACATGTTATGGACACAAACACATATTTACCACTGGACTCTGACCCCACCAAAGAACTGCTTGGAATGTTGGGACAAATCTTGCAACACGCAATAGACATGGAGTGGATCGATGAGGCAACAAGAACTTATCTTACAACATCTAACCAACGGATACCCCAGTTGAACATGATACCTAAGATTCACAAAAACCTGGAAGACCCCCCCCCCCCTTTAGACCTATCGTATCTGGCTGTGGGTCCATTTTTGACCCCTTGGGCAGATACTTAGATCACTTTCTGCAGAAATTCGTGCAAAGATGGACATCATACATTAAGGATACAACAGATTTTTTACTTAAACTACAAAAAGTAGAATGGAACACACAAACATCCTGGCTATTTTGTAATATAGACGTGGTTGCGCTCTATACGTCGATACCGCATGCAGCAGGACTAGAAGCAGTTGAATGGGCCTTACTACAACTGGAAGATATTGACACCGAAAAGGTATTACTATTACAGCTATTGAACTACTGTCTACAAAACAGTTATTTCAAGTGGAATGATAGATACTATGCACAGCTCACCGGAACCTCAATGGGATTTTCGGGGGCACCGGCATATGCTAATATCTTCATGGCTTTATTTGAACATCAGAATCTTATGAGTAACCAATCCTGGTGGTCTAAGATTAAATTATATTGTCGATTTATTGATGATATATTCCTGGTCTGGATAGACACCAGAGAATCTTTGGAAGTCCTTACCTTACTGAGCGCGATATGTTATATGTTATCTGCAACGAAAAAGCAATAAAACTATCAGGGTCTGAAATATCCGGTGTATACCCGTGCTAATGAAAAGAGCGTCCATCGCTCGTAAATCATCAAAAAGTATAGCCCAGAGTTTTACCTTGTTATTCATAGTCGCGTTCCGTATACGATCGCCTCAATTAACCGGTGTGCCCGTGTTAACAATCTCGCGAGAATATAACTGTAAACAGTGATGTAAACATAAACGGCGGACTCCTAAGTTTCCGCAGCGTGTGAAACAAGCGCCATGATTTACTAGTGTGGAATATAAAGCTTCAACGATCACGTTGCCACGAAAAATGCGGAATATGCTAATGTCCTCGCTTTTAAAAGAATATTTAACCGCTGTGCACCTCTACTAAATGACCAGAGATTATAGATTATGTAGTTTGACCGCAATTTCACACTTTCACAGGTAATGAATCTAACCTATTCAAATGGCCACTAAAATAACGGTTACATTTTAAGCCTTGAGAAATAATTAGTGCAGACAAAATGTTACTAAGGACTCTAATTGACTGTGCCGTTACAAGGGTATACTGTAATGATACAGACTATACTCGATAAACCTACCTGCTACCTGTATCCTAGTTTATTATTCACGTTGAATCAATGCCTACTATGATCCAAAAAATGAATCTAGAATGAATCTCAGTATGCCACCACTATATTAGGCTATTTCAAAGGCCAAATGTGCTGAACCTAAAGACGTGTGGTCCTGCCTCACAGAAAAACATGATGTTTGAATTCAAGCAGTTAGTGACACTCGTCGTGAATCTGACTGGTGCATTAGTTGTAATAAAATGCATGTATTACTTGATTTGGTGTGATGTGAGAGTTGTAAGCATGGTAATCATATGTATACCTACAAAAAACAAGCCATATCTAATCTGTCATTCAACCCCTTGGGAATCATGGTTTGTAATGTTTTTATCCAATATATCTCGCGTTGAAGCAATTTTTTATTGTTGTCGACACCCTGTCCAGTTGTGACTTTTTCTATGATCTGAAATCTTAATTGAGAAATTGAGTGATTAGCCTCTATCCAGTGTGCTGCTATTGCTGAAGTGGAATTTTTTGTTCTTATACGACTTTTGTGTTCAGTCAATCGGATTTTGATTTTTCGTTCTGTTTTCCCAATATATGCTTTTCCACAAGGACATGTTATGCAATATATCACATTATCTGTATTGCAGTCACTCGTGTGCCTCAATAGTATTTGTGCTCCTATGATGGGATGTGACAGTTTATTGCCTGGAATCACATTATTACAATGTGTGCAATTATGACATCTCATGGTTCCTTTGGGTTCCCTAGTGTGACCTTTCGGGGTGGATACGGATAGTAATTCCGCAGGTTCTTTCCTCTTGTGTATGCATGTAGGGGTAACTCTTTGAATACATTGTTGAATTCTGGTTCATTGGCTAGTAACTCCCATCTTTTATTGATAATCTTTTTGATGGCTGGTGAGCTTGTGGTGTATTTAGATACAAATGCAATACGATTGGTCTTAGTTGTGGCGTTGGCGATAAATAAATCCTTGCGCTCTTTGATAGAAGCTTTATGAATACAATCTTGTAATACTTGCTCAGGGTATCCTCTGGTTTTGTATCTCTGTCTATATTCCTCTATTTTGGTGGAACATACTATTGGATCAGAACATATTCGTTTTATCCTTATAAATTGTGAGTATGGCAGGTTTCTTATGAGGCTCCTCGGATGAAAACTGGAATGTTCTAAGGCATTGTTACGGTCTGTTGTATTGGTAAATAATTGACTATCTATGCCTCCACCGTCTGGTTTCTTAGTGATTGTCACGTTTCATGAATCTTATAGGTAAATTGTATTCTGGGATCAAAAGAATTGAGTGTTTGTGCCATTTCTTCCAAAGATTCTCTGGTGTCTATCCAGACCAGGAATATATCATCAATAAATCGACAATATAATTTAATCTTAGACCACCAGGATTGGTTACTCATAAGATTCTGATGTTCAAATAAAGCCATGAAGATATTAGCATATGCCGGTGCCCCCGAAAACCCCATTGAGGTTCCGGTGAGCTGTGCATAGTATCTATCATTCCACTTGAAATAACTGTTTTGTAGACAGTAGTTCAATAGCTGTAATAGTAATACCTTTGCGGTGTTAATATCTTCCAGTTGTAGTAAGGCCCATTCAACTGCTTCTAGTCCTGCTGCATGCGGTATCGACGTATAGAGCGCAACCACGTCTATAGTACAAAATAGCCAGGATGTTTGTGTGTTCCATTCTACTTTTTGTAGTTTAAGTAAAAAATCTGTTGTATCCTTGATGTATGATGTCCATCTTTGCACGAATTTCTGCAGAAAGTGATCTAAGTATCTGCCCAAGGGGTCAAAAATGGACCCACAGCCAGATACGATAGGTCTAAAGTGGGGGTCTTCCAGGTTTTTGTGAATCTTAGGTATCATGTTCAACTGGGGTATCCGTGGGTTAGATCTTGTAAGATAAGTTCTTGTTGCCTCATCGATCCACTCCATGTCTATTGCGTGTTGCAAGATTTGTCCCAACATTCCAAGCAGTTCTTTGGTGGGGTCAGAGTCCAGTGGTAAATATGTGTTTGTGTCCATAACATGTTGATTGACTTTTTGATGATAAAAAACTGTGTCCATCAGTACAATGGCTCCTCCCTTGTCAGCTGGTTGAACAGTAATGTCTGGATTGTTTGCTATTGCTTTTAATGTTATCCTGTCATGTTTTGTAAGATTTTGTTTACTGGACTTTTTAAGGTTCAAGGCCTTGATGTCTTTTTTAACCATTATTTCATACGTGTCCAACATTGAGGACTTTGACTCATAGCGGTAATCTTCACGTACTAGTAAACACTTTTTGTTTGGATTCTTCGTTGGTAGTGTCAGTTTGGAACCCGTTGGTTTATTGATTTATTTTGTTACAGATTGAACCTCATTTGAATATCCTGAGGTAAGGCAGTAAATGTTTCATCGGGTTATAATTCGATGGCTTTGTATGGTGTCACACAGTGAGTAACTAAACTCATCCATTTTCTTGCAGTTAGTGAATAACACAGGCTGATACACCTTAGCAGGAGTTGTACAAGTCCAGGTATGCCATTATGTTCACACATCACATATAAGCACAATGGGTGATGGATTCCAACACCAAATACACACAATGAGTTAGCAACACAGATCAGCATGAGATCTATTTCACTAATGAGTAAATGACTGTGATCTCAAGCTCCTTTGGACTTCAATTAGAGCAAATTCATTTATGTTTGATTTACAGATGTTGCCCCTGAAGGAGGAACAGTTCTTAGTTCCGAAATGCATTGGGCATTCGCACTGAATATTGTATGGCTTTGTACAATTGATATTGTATCTTTAGTTTGTGTTGATCATGTACACACTGTTCATTTATGCAACAAACTGAGATTGTATAAGAAAAAATTATAAATGCATGTGATGCATATTTTCCAAATGAAGGATTTAAATGTTATTGTAAAATGATGAATAAATCAATTTACGTTTGAAAACGTTAAGGGTTACATTGTGGTAAATACCACCAGTGAACAGTGCACAGCTAATCCAAGTCTAAGTGCTTGTTATTAACTACATTTAAGGTTCTGGGCATAGACTCGGGGGTCTCCCAGAGTCTGGTAGGTACAGTTGTTACACCGTCAGCGGCACAGGGGCAGCCGGGTGCAGAGTGAGTTAGGCCCAATGTTATTCTATGGGAGGCAGGGGCCTTTGGTTGGTGGCTGCTGGCTAGCAGGCCACGCGGCTGTAGGAGCTGGGCTGTTTCCTGGATGTTTCTGTGCATGGACACACGGATGTTTCTGTGCATGGACACACGGATGTTTCTGTGCATGGACACACGTATGTTTCTGTGCGTGGACACACGGATATTTTTGTGCACGGACAAACTGATGCTTACGTGCGCGGACACACGGATACTTCTGTACGAGTGTGAAGATTGTGGTAGGTTTTAGGTGATCCAGTGTAAACATGGTGTTGGAAGTTCCATTGTAAGTGTAGTGTTAGATGGTATGGTGTGACCTTGCCATTCACTTGTGGGCATGGTGTTAGATGTCCGATGTGAGCATGGTGTTGGATGTCTGATACGAGTGCAGTGTTGGATGTCCGGTGTGAAGATGGTTTTGGATGGTCCGGTTTGACTCGCTGTTAGAAGGTCACTTGTGAGCATGGTGTGGCATAGTTTGTGCAAGTGCGGTTATGGATGCCCTGTTTGAGCATGGTGTTGGATGTTTGGTGTGAGCATGATGTTGGATAGCCCATTGGTGCATGATGTTGGATGTTATTTGTGATCGTAGATTTGGATGGTCCAGTTTGATTGTGGTATTGGATGGTCTGGTGTGAGCGTGGTGTAAAGTAGTCTGGTTGACCTTGCTGTTAGAGCGTTGCTTATAAGCATGGTGTTGGATGGGCCAGTCTGAGCATGGTGTTGAAAGTTTGGTTTGGTTTGGTTTGACTGTGGTGTTGGATGGTCCAGTGTTCGTATGATGTTGGATATTTGAGCATGGTGTTGGAAGGTCCGGTGTGAGCATCTTGTAGGATGGTCTGGTGTGAAAATGGTGTAGGATGGTCTGGTGTGAACATGGTTTTGGATGGTCTGGTGTGAACATGGTTTTGGATGGTCTGGTGTGAACATGGTTTTGGATGGTCTGGTGTGAACATGGTGTTGGATGGTCTGGTGTGAACATGGTGTTGGATGGTCTGGTGTGAACATGGCGTTGGATGGTCTGGTGTAAGCTTGATGTTTGTCTGTCTCTTGTAAGCAGGGCCACTGGAATTATGTGGCAGGGTTGAGAAAATTATGTGGCAAAAAAAGGCCAATTATGCAGCGTAATGCGGCACATATTGTATTGTATTACTTCATCATTTTTACACTTGTTTACACTGTCTGGGCATTGGTTGCACCCCCGTAGTACCGGTTTAACAGCCAAATATAGCAATAAGCAAGAGAAAGGCAACAAGTCAACATTTGCACTGGGCCTTCAACTGTGCTACGACATGTGTCAATGCGTTTTTAGTAACTTTTCAACAGTTTTAGCTAGAAACTATTTTTTGTAAAAGTATGCAGCAGCTGATGGACTTTGTGTCTAATTTGGCAAATCTATAATTAATGTGAAAATCTTTGCAGCTGCGCAATCACTTCATTCCAGTGGCCCTGATTGTAGTCATGGTGTTGGTTGATCTGGTGTGAGCGTGGTGTTCAATAGTCCGGTGTTGGCATTGGAGTTAGATGTTTGATGTGAGCATGGTGTAGGATTCTCCGTGTGCACATGATGTTGGCTGGTGTGGTGTGAGCGTGGTGTTGGATAGTCCGGTGTAGGCATGGAGTTGGCTGTTTGGTGTGAGCATGGTGTTGGATGTTCGATGTAAGCATGGTGTACGGTAGTTAGTTTCAGCATGGTGTTGGATGTTCCGATGTAAGCATGGTGTGCAATAGCCTGTTTGAGCATGGTGTTGGATGTTTGGTGTGAGCACGGTGTGTCATGCCCTGTGTGAGCCTGATGTTGGATAGTGTGAGCATGATGTTGGATGGTGTGAGCATGGTGTTGAATGGTCAGGTGTGAGTGTGGTGTTTGATGTTCCGGTATGGGCATGGTGTTGGATGGTGTGGTGTGAGCATGGTGATGGATGTTTGGTGTGAGCATAGTGTTGGAAGTTTGGTGTGGGCATGGTGTATGATGTTCCGGTATGGGCATGGTGTTGGATGGTGTGAGCATGGTGTTTGACGTTTGGTGTGGGCATGGTGTATGATGGCCCTTCATGCGTGCTGTTAGGTTGGACAATGTGAGTGTGGTGTTTGATGATCCGGTATGGGCATGGTGTTGGATGGTGTGGTGTGAGCATGGTGTTTGACGTTTGATGTGGGCATGGTGTATGATGGCCCTTTATGCGTGCTGTTAGATGGGACAATATGAGCGTGGTGTTTGATGGTCCGGTGTGAGCGCGGTGTTTAATGGTCCAGAATGGGCATGGTGTTGGATGGTGTGGTGTGAGCATGGTGTTTGATGGTCAGGTGTGAGCGTGGTTTTTGATGGTCCGGTATGGGCATGGTGTTGGATGGTGTGGTGTGAGCGTGGTGTTTGATGGTCCGGTGTGAGCGCGGTGTTTGATGGTCTGGAATGGGCATGGTGTTGGATGGTGTGGTGTGAGCGCGGTGTTTGATAGTCAGGTGTGAGCGTGGTGTTTCATGGTCCGGTATGGGCATGGTGTTGGTTGGTGTGGTGTTAGCGCGGTGTTTCATGGTCCGGTATGGGCATGGTGTTGGATTGTTTGGTGTGAGCATGGTGTTGGATGGTGTGGTGTGAGCATGGTGTTGGATGGTGTGGTGTGAGCATGGTGTTGGATGGTGTGGTGTGAGTGTGGTGTTAGATGGTCAGGTGTGAGCGTGGTGTTTGATGGTCCTGTTGGGCATGGTGTTGTGTGAGCGTGGTGTTTGATGGTCAGGTGTGAGCACGGTGTTTGATGGTCCGGTATGGGCATGGTGTTGGATGGTGTGGTGTGAGCGTGGTGTTTGATGGTCAGGTGTGAGCGTGGTGTTTGATGGTCCAGCATGGGCATGGTTTTGGATAGCGTGGTGTGAGCATGGTGTTGGATGGTGTGGTGTGAGCGTGGTGTTTGATGGTCAGGTGTGAGCGCGGTGTTTGATGGTCCGGTATGGGCATGGTGTTGGATGGTGTGGTGTGAGCATGGTGTTGGATGGTGTGGTGTGAGCATGGTGTTGGATGGTGTGGTGTGAGCGTGGTGTTGGATGGTGTGGTGTGAGCATGGTGTTTGATGGTCAGGTGTGAGCGCGATGTTTGATGGTCCGGTAGGGGCATGGTGTTGGATGTTTGATGTGAGCATGGTGTTGGACGTTTGGTGTGGGCATGGTGTATGTTGGCCCTTTGTGCGCGCTGTTAGTTGGGACAGTGTGAGCGTGGTGTAGAATGTCTATTGTGCGGTCTTAAAGTAAAGCCACCATTACTATTCACGGGTGTTATATGAATAGAGTTAAATCTACCCTTAAAGTAAATAGAATAAAATCTTTTCTTAAAATACTTAATTCCATCTGACCCTTTTTACAGCTTGCATCTTTGAACATTCATGTTTAAGGCTGGTAGATGTTAAAGAAAGCAACCCTTCAAAGAATGTATGAAATGTCTACCCATGATAATTGTGTTGTTTTTCCGTTGGTTTTGCAGAGAGTACAAGCAGAAAAGAAACATCACTTTCCATGAAAACAAGACGGTGTCCTTCTTAGAAGACCGCACTTTTTTCTTCGTGCCCGAGATGTCTGCTGGGCGTGAAGACGATTATCTGGTGGTGCCCAACATGCTGATTCTGGTAGGATTGGAGGCTTTTCATGGCTATAAACTTGAAACCAGTGTCTAGGATTTATTTTGAAAAGGGTGCAAATCCCTTGTGCCAGCTCCACCATTGGACGTGAGCTCCGCTCCACCCCAGCATGCACTGCTCGCTCTGCAAGTCTGCTGTAGTAGAGTATGGGAGAGAATCCGCGCCCACTCTCCTCCCCTATTTTTCATTGGCTTGTGTCATTGTCTTTCGTAAATGCTGCCTTCGGATTCGTTAATAGGCTTGTTAGTCCCTCCTTAGTTAGGCCTGGTCTTCAATTGTACCCTCCCATGGCGACTGGCCGATTTACTTCAGTTGTTTCACAGGTCCTGTTATTTAGTCTGCACTATTTACTTTATTGATTTTCTCTTACTACAGGCCGGACATGCGCTGCTTCAGCTGAAAATGCTTGTGTTTTTTAACGCAGCACGGCCTCCCCTGTAATACGGGCGCATGCTTTCAATCGCTTTAACCCAGCATTATTTTGTGTCCTTTTAAACCCCCCCCCCCCCCCCCCGCCCTCCCAAGTCATGTGAATTCCAGGTAGCACATAATCGTCTGCTAATGGGCTGAAGCTGCCAACAGCACATCTGTGTTGCATGTCATCTGCACTAAAGCCACCTGACGGGTTGTTTTCAAAAGCCTGTTTTATTAACAACACCACCACCATCAATACCACCACCTCCACCAACACCATCAATACCACCAATACAACCACCACCAATCAAATACCACCACCACCAATACCACTTCCAATACCACCATCACCAATACCACCATCACAACCAATACCACCACCAAAACCACCACTAATATCACCACCACCACTAATACCACCTCCAATACCACCACCACCACTGCCACCACCAATACCACCACTAATACCAATACCTCCACAATACCAATACCACCACCACCAATCCACCACAAATGCCACCACAAATACCACCTCCAATACCACCACCACCAATGCCACCACCACTACCACCACCAATACCACCACAACCAATACCACCACCACCAATACCACAACCAATACCACCATTACAACCAATACCACCACCAATACCACCACCACAAATATCACCACCGCCAATACCAGCACCACCAATACCACTAATACTACCACCACCACTAATACCAATATTACAACCACCACCAATACCACCACCAATACTACCACCACCAGTACCAATACCATCACCAATACTAATACCACTACCAATAACAATACCACCACCACCAATACTACCACCACCAATACCGCCACCACCACCACCAATACTAGTACCACCACCAGTACCAATACCACCACCACCAATACCACCACTACCACCACCAATGCCACCACCTCAGTGCCGCTCGCTCACTAGTAATTGCAGGGGCACTGTACAAGGCCGGAGCTGCAGCCGAGACCATCCTTCCCTCCCTCCATGCCTGCCATAAAGCACAGGCCGCCCTGCACCAAGAGGTGAAGCCAGGACCCTACTACAGCTGGAGTGTTTTTTATTAGGCCAAAGATAGCAATGACATTATGCAATGCCACACTGCACACTCAAATCACGGAGAGGGCAGAAAATAGCCCCCCCCCCCCCCCCGGCTCTTCCTCCTGAGCCGCGACAGTGTAATCACAGAGCGAAAGGTGTTGGGGCACTTTGTTGGTGTTTATAGCTCAGATCATTTGTAACTCTCACTTCACACTTTGTGTCCGTGTAATTTACAACACTCACACACTATTTATCACTACTTTGAAGACGTCGCAGGGCGGTCTCTTCCTCTGATATTTACAATGTAACAAGCGGTCAAGAAGGCCCTTTATGCCAATACAAGAGGTGTTGCATCTGTGAGAGTTTAAGCTATTAGTACTGTAAATGACAGTGCCTTTTATTTATGTTTTAAAACCCAAAACCTAAATAAAAGGCATTGTCATTTGCAATGCCAATAGCTCAAACTCGTGTGAATCCGAGACCTATTGCACTGCAAATGCTTGTTTCTTGTGTTGCTTGGGAGCCATTTGAAGATCTTCCTCAGCATCTTCAGGGTGTGGAAGCAGGATGCAGGGATGGCGTTGGCAGAGACCAAACATTAGCAAATCCTTCCTGGTGTCTGGATTATAAGGAGCCTACAACCCCTGGGGAAGGATTCTGGCACATTCTCTGAAAGGATTCCTCCACAGTTGCATATTTCTCCTTACTCCTGCAGATGCCTCTACACAATGTGTGAGGTCTTTCTTTTTCACCTTCTTTGAGGAGTCCCTGCCTGATGCCACGTATTTCCTTCTCTTAGTTGAAAATCCTGACTTTGCAGAAACTGGTTGAGGAAGTTTCGGTCAAGGACATATTGTGAAACTCCAGGTGTTAAATAAATGAAAATGTTCTAAAAGCAGCATTGGGGTTTTCGTGGTTTAAGTATGATTGGAATAATGACTTGGAGCAAATTGAATAATCTTGAACTCTTTATTTATTTATAAAGTGTTATATAGCGCGAACATGACCTAAGCGGGTATCCGAGCGCTTCACAGAAGAACAAGGGTAACAGAGAGGGAGACAAGTAGGTAATACAACAATATGAACAGTGCAGGATAAACAAGTAAAAAAAAAGAGTACCAAAGAATCGGAACACCACATAAATACAATACATGAGCATACGTGTGGAGAGGATCCTCAGAGCATTGCCTGAGGGAGGAGTAGGTACATTACAAGTTCAGAACGTATGCATAAGGAGTGCTTTGACTTCTTTTTTGAAAGAGGACGTTGAGGGATTCAGTCTGGTTTCTGGAGGCAAGGCGTTCCAGATTCCAGGGGCAATACTGGAGAAGTCTCTGTTATAGGTTTTCTATCTTTGGAATTTTTGTGGTTTCAGCAGCAAAGTGCTAGAACTCCTCAAAGATCTGCAACCACCGAGAGTTCCAGTTTCCGGGCGAGCGACAAAGGAGTGTTAAGGTGAAGGGCTTTAGGGGTCATTTAAGCAATTTTAAAATGAATCCTAGCCTCAAATGAAAGCCAGTTTAGAGATTTCAGATCTGGAGGTGATATGGTTATTTGTTTTGGATCCTGTGATGAGCCTCGCCGGCGAATTCAAGGAGGCCCTAAGTGGTGCCAAAAGACCACAGAGAGTTGCGCTCCCATACTCCAATCTGGATATGACTAGAGCTTGAACAGCAGACTTGAAGTCTTCCGGAGTGAGAGAAAGTTTTATCTTTCTTAGTATTGTCATTTGCATGTTCGCACCTGTGGTGGCAGCGCTGATGAGCTCCTGCATGTTCTGGGCCTTATATAGTATTATTCTGAGAGATTTGGTAGAGTCAATGATGTGTGGACTATAGTTGAGCCGTAAGTTGTTTTATGTATTCAGCGATAATGGGCGTCTGTTTGGGAGAAGAGATAAGGAGGAATTCTGTTTAAATGGATTTTATTTTGAGAGGGTTGGAAGTCAGCCAGTGTTGGGTTTTGACTAGTGTTAAATTGAGTGAATTTATATCTTTGGGGAGGAGATTTTCAAGAACAATTGGGTATCATCAGCCTTCATGTGATAGAGTATATTGGACGATTTGAGCATTTGCGTTAAGGGCTCCATGAACAGGTTGAAGAGTGTAGGTGAGAGTGAGAACCCATGTGGGACCCCCAGCGTGATCGGAGTAGAGTTGGAGAGGGAGTGATTGACTTTAATTCTTTGTGATCTGTTGTGAAGAAACGAGGCAGACCAGTTTAACACTGATCCTGAAAGACCCATCCTGTGTTCCATTATGTCCAGGAGGTTGTCATGTTCGACCATATCAAAAGCCGACGAGAGGTCAAGGAGGATTAGAAGGCAAGCTTCGTTCCGATCCAGCATTTGTAGAGCGTCATCCATTATGTGGGTAATGGCCGTTTCAGTGCCATGACCCTGACGAAAGCCCGATTGGAATTGATCAAGAAGCTAGAATTGATCAATGTGGCTACAAAGTTGGACATGGACACATTTCTCTAGCAGCTTCGATAGAGTAGGAATGTTAGTGATTGGACGGAAGTTGTTAAGGTCGTCTTGCTCAGCAGTAGGTTTTTTAAGAATGGGCGTAACCTGCCCAGACTTCGGACACTCAGGATTCACACCTTGCTCTAAGGAGGCACTTACAATCTTGGTCCAGATTGGAACTAAGGACCTCTTCATTTCATTGAAGAAACTGGGTGGTAGCGGGTCACTGAAGTGATTTGAAGGTTTTAGTGTAGTAAGTATAAAGATTTCGTCAAAGGGTGTGAACAGGCTCCAGGAGGTGCTGTTTTTGGGTGAGCACCCTGGAGCAGGGGGTGACTGAGAGGAGGGAGGGGGATGAGGGGTAGGTAAGGGATGGGTCTGTCAGCTGGTTCATCGATGTCCGTAGATCAGTTTCAATTTTATCCATCTTTTCAAGGAAGAAGTCCGCAAAATCTCCACAATTTGGCTGTATAACGGAGGCCGTTGGCGAGAGAATGGGAAGATTGTTGGATTGTAGTTTAATTCATTCAAAAAGCTTTTTTGGCCTGTTTCTGGCTTTATCAAGTTGACTTCTGAAGAAGATCGCTTTAGCACTCTTAATGTGTTTATTGTACGTGCTCCTCCTAGATCTCAGGAGCACAAGGTGTTCAAGAGACGACGAGCCTCTCCAGGAACGTTCAGCTAGTCTCAGATTGCGTCTGTCTTTATTTAACCCCTTGTTGAACCAAGGTTTGGAGTCTTTGGTGGACCTTCTTTTAGTTGCAAGGGGGCAATAGCATCCAGAATGTCCGATATGGAGTTGTTGTAGTGCTCAGTGAGGTCATGAACCCCAGGCATGTGAGTAGGAGGAGGTAAGGTCATGTTGCTATGGGATATCATTACATCCAGGTTTGCATTTCGGATGGATCGTTTCCAATGCTTAGGTTTCTTAGGCTGAGATTTTAACTTAGTCCACGGTTCCATGATGCGGGAGAAGATGTAGTGATGATCAGTCCAGTCACACGGGACAATGGAGTCAAGTTGAATGAAGTCTGGTTTAGTGATAATAAGGTTCAGTATCGCGCTCAGATTGGGAGTGGGGATGCCACATATTTGCTTCATGTTAAGGTCAACTAGGAAGGATTTGAGGCGATTCACTCCAGGGTCATTAACATCATTCCAGTGAACATTGAAGTCACCGAGGAAGATTTGGGGACAGTGATGATTCACATTTGAGGAGATGCTTTCCATAATTTGCTCCACAAAAGGGGAGTTATCACCCGGCGGATGGTAGAATGTGTGCCAGGTGCATAGAGGCCTGAGGTTGCTTGAGATGTCTATGCACATGTATTCACAAGATGGGAGAGTAGCAGTGACTGACTGTTTCACGTAAGACTATTCAGATATATACAGGTGATCCCTCTACCAGGTTTGACTGATCTGTCAAGATAATGTTATGGCTAGGAGGGGCTAGGAAGTCAAGGACCGGACCAGAAGACTCCTCTAGCCAGGGTTGACTGATCCGTCATGTCTGATGATGTTATGGTTAGGAGGGACTAGAATGTCAAGGACCGGACCAGAAGACTCCTCTAGCCAGGGTTGACTGATCCGTCATGTCTGATGATGTTATGGTTGGGAGGGACTAAGATTTCAAGGACCGGACCAGAAGACTCCTTTAGCCAGGGTTGACTGATCCGTCATGTCTGATAATGTTATGGCTAGGAGGGGCTAGGATGTCAAGGACCGGACCAGAAGTCTCCTCTAGCCAGGTTTGACTGATCCGTCAAGTCTGATAATGTTATGGCTAGGAGGGGCTAGGATGTCAAGCACCAGACCAGAAGACTCCTTTAGCCAGGTTTGACTGATCCGTCAAGTCTGATAATGTTATGGCTAGGAGGAGCAGGGATGTCAAGGCCCGGACCAGAAGACTCATTTAACCAGGGTTGACTGATCCGTCATGTCTGATGATGTTATGGTTAGGAGGGGCTAGGATGTCAAGGCCCGGACCAGAAGTCTCCTCTAGCCAGGTTTGACTGATCTGTCATGTCTGATGATGTTATGGCTAGGAGGAACTAGGATGTCAAGGACCAGACCAGAAGACTCATTTAACCAGGGCTCCCTAAGGATTAGAAGGTCAGGGTCCTGCGCCAAGATGAGATCGGCGATATCCGCGGCGTTTCGCAGCACATCTACAAGTGGTAAATATGCATTTTCAAGTGGGGAGTCGGATGAGGTGGAGTGAGTGACGAGAACTTGTTTGAGGTTGGTGGTGTTTATAGTATTAGGGTGTGTCTGGGTCTTCTGAGAGGGTAAGGGGAAATAGACTGAATATGGAGTTGTTCACCCAGATTGACTGCATGAGTGGAGCTGTATGTAAGAAGGAGGGAGTGAATGATATTATCAGTTAAGGAGATCTTATATCTACAAGGTCTGGCAGCATTCAGACAGGGAATGGTTCTCCACCTTTGGGGGGAGACGCCACGTAGGGAGATAATCCCTTCAAGGAAAGGGAAGATGACAGTGTAGCAGTGCAGTAGTTAGTAGCTGGCGCTTGATTATGTCTGTTCTTCCCTAATGACCTGTGGGCCAAAAGGTCATTAGCCAATTCTGAGGTGATGATAGTAAAGCTTTTGAAGGTCAGCCCTAAGTAGTTGAAAATCCCAAGAGCTAGACAAGAAG
Organism: Triturus cristatus; assembly: GCF_964204655.1. Taxonomy (NCBI): domain Eukaryota; kingdom Metazoa; phylum Chordata; class Amphibia; order Caudata; family Salamandridae; genus Triturus; species Triturus cristatus. The sequence continues at coordinate 3,674,993 of NC_140594.1, read as the reverse complement.
CTGGATGAGGTGACAATCGGAAGATAAGTCATGTATCCGGGAGCCCGTATGGGGAGAGGGAGAGCTGGTCGCGGATTTCGGGTGATGCTGGTTTTGGGGATCCAGGGGAGAGAAGGTTGAGTTGTAAAGATAATTAGGCCAGCCAGGGAGCGATGGGGGCTCATGAGCTGATTACTAAGTGATTTGAGGGTAGAGTGAGGACTGATGTAGCTTGAGAGAGTGGTTTCAGACTTCCGAGAGCTCACCCTGTGAGCCATGGGACGTGTGGGGGACATGTTAGTAGTGAGTAGGCAGGGGCTAGTGCAGGATGTGGCTGTAAGTGTAGTGGCAGAGTGTGAGCCATTGCTATGGCTGCCAGGGTTAGGGGGGTGGGCAGTGTGCTGGGTAAGATCACCGATAATTACGTGGGAGTCGGATCCATCTGGCAGAGAAGAGGAGATAGGAAAGTGGCAGCTGCTCGGAGCGAAGGTGCTGAGGGGCTACAGGAAGGGGTGAAAAGGTGGGAGGGACTATGTAACAGGATCACTTGGGGGAGCTGTGAGAGGGATGAGGGGCTGAGCCACCTATTTGCAGGATTGAGATCGCTGTTGGGTATAGACTTCCTGATGTTGTGAAACGTTTCCTCAAAAGTGCCTTGATGAGGCAGCAGCTTGGATGAGGGTCATCCCATTGTCATATATGGTGATGGAAGCGTCCGCTTTGCAAATGGGAGAGGGGATTACCGAGAGCTTTAGTCTGCGCGCAAATATTGTGGAGGAAGTGATCATGAGCAGTGAGTGGAATGCTTTCCTCCATATAGCTCTTCTCTTCGAGTGGAAGATGAGATCACGAATTGTAGAACCCTTTTTAAGACCGAAGTAGCGATCAGAGACTAAGGTTTCTGGATAAGATTTTATAATTCTGTGTTTGAGGCATTCAGATGCCTTTTTCGTTAGGTTAGGCGGGTATATAATTGTAAAAGCATTGAGGCACCGTGGCTCCAGCCTGGCATCAAGTGACCTCTGTGGGGAGGTATCCATGATTGAGAGAGACAGAGTAGGCGAAAATGTAGGTAAGCGTAGTTGACGTCGAGCCCAAATTAACCAGATGGGAGTATGATCTCCTACTATTGTGTCTCAATGCAGAAACGTTGCTCTTAGCGAAAAAAGATGCCACATCCTTAGTCACTCTCAGTGACCATAAAGTTTCCAGGTGGAAACCTCCTCCGGCCAGAGACGGAGGGACAGAAGTATGGCCATTCTAGAGAACGGAGCCAGCCAAGAGCAAATGCAACAACTAGTGTCCTGATTATATGGACACACTGAAGTTCTATTACAGTCAAAAGTGAGCCCTTCCTCTCACAGTCACCCTTTCAGTCCCCACCATACTCCCAGCCCCTGTCATGCCCCCCTCTCGTCACCCTTACAATCCCTGCCATACTCCCAGCCCCGGTCATGCCCCCCTCTCGTCACCCTTACAGTCCCTGCCATACTCCCAACCCCTGTCATGCCCCCCTCTCGTCACCCTTTCAATTTGCACCATATTGCCAACCCCTGTCATGCCCCCTCCTCTAACAATCACTCTTTCAGTCTCTACCCCCTCTCACTGCCACCCTTACAATCCCTGCCATACTCCCAACCCCCGTCATTCCCCCCTCTCACCGCCCCCCTTCCAGTCCCCACCATACTCCCAACCCTGCCATGCCCCCCCCCCTCACTGTCACCCTTGCAGTCCCTATCACAGGGCACCACCTGCCACTGTCTCCTCCTTTCACCGTCCCCTGTTACCATCCCAGTGTGCCACTCTCCGCATCCCTATCCGCCCCGATCACACAGATCCTCGAGTACCTCATGGGTGAAGCAGCCATGCTTTACAAATCATGATTGATTGATTGATTGATCACAGTCCCTTTTACACCCTGGGTTTTTGCAGCGCTGCGCACCCATGTCTCTCTCCCTGTCCCCACCCGGTCACACTCCCAGGCCCTGCACCTTCACATCCGTGGCGCCTCTGTTCCTCCTGCTCTTCCAGTGCAGTGGAGTCCTGATAGAAGATAAGGTGAGTTGCAGGTCCAGACCACCACCTGACTGTGACTGCTGGGTGAGGAGGGATAGCGCAGGCCTGCAGGGTAGAGAGGATGGGCACAGAGTGAGAGCACAGAGACAGAAGAAGAAGCAGAGAGAGAGAGAGAGACCATTCTTACGGACAGTGTGGAACTGCATTACCTGACTTCAGACACCTCTCTTGATCCTTTCTGACAGTGACCACGTAACACCACTTGTTCTCCTATCTGCTAATTCTCTGTGGAATTATGGATGCCCTCCTGCCCTTTGCACGAGCCAGAATTAGGGCGGTAGGATTTTGCAGTGTAACGCTTGGGCAGGTATTACACTGCATTACAGATCATGGCACTCACGCGCTGCATTACTTGTTTAGACACTGGAGAAAGTATTACCAGCAAGCTACATCATGGTGTGCACTTCTTTGTGTTTGAGTGATGCCCCTTCCACATCATGTGCAGGCGTGCTTGGAACCCAGGCCTGACAAACAGAGCACTGATGCTCATCACGCTGGAGGTCTGCCACTTCCAGACACAATACAATACAGTGCAGTGCAGTACAAAATGCAATAGAATGCTATACAGTACAATACGCTACAATGCAATACAATACAATGCTACAATACAGTACAATAACATGTAGGACAATACAGTACAATACAGTGCAGTGCAGTACAATACAGTGCAGTGCAGTACAATATGCTACAATGCAATACAATACTATAATACAGTACAATACAATACAGTACAATACAATAATACAATATACAATACAATACAGTACAATACAATAATATAATACAATACAATGCAACAATGCAATACAATACAGTACAACACAATTTGCTACAATGCAATACAATACAATGCTACAATACAGTACAATACAATATACAATACAATAATACAATAAAATATACAATACAATACAATACATCAATGCAATACAATACAATATACAATACAATAATACAATAAAATATACAATACAAAAATATAATACAATACTGTACAATACAATACACCAATGCAATACAGTACAGTACAACAATACAATACCATTTACAATACAATACAGTAAAATACAATACAGTACAATACAATACTACAATACAACAATGCAATACAATACAGCAATACAATACAACAATAAAATATACAATACAGTACAATACAACAATACAGTATAATACAACAATACTACAATACAGTAATGCAATACAATATAATGTACAAATTAATACTACAATACAATATACAACACAATACAGTTCAATACAATACATTACTACACTACAATACAATACTACAATACTATACAATACAATAAAATACTACAGTATAATTCTACAATATAATATACAATACAATATACATTACAATACACAATACAATACATAATATCCACTACACAATACAATACACAATATACAATACAATATACACTACAGTACATTTATAGAGCCCACAGCTGCTTCCAAGGAAGGGTACCGCGGCTAGAAACAGAAAGACCAGAAAGACCAAAAAACTGGAAGCCTAGTATCCACCAGCAAAGAGGAAAGTCTCCAGCTGTTTGCAAAAAGTTGATTCAGAGGGTGCCATGCATAGCGAAGTAGGAAGGGAGTTCCAGAGTTTAGTAGTCAAAATACAAAAGATCTTCCTCCCCTTCTCGCTCTGTGCTCCCTTGGAACTTGTAATAACATCAAAACATTGGAATGCAAGACTTTGGCCTGATGGGACACCTTCAGCCTTCGCCTTAAGTACAGGGACCTTTCAAGTGAAAGGCTCTGAACACAAAAATGAATGCTTTAAATTTGATGCAGCATCTGATGGTCAGCCAGTGCAGTTGGCATAAGAAAGCAGAGACTGATAGGTGTGCCGGCACCTTGAGTATATGATTGTGGCATTGTGACAGCGTTTTCAATGCTCGGGCAGCAGTGCAAAGCTCGCACTTGGGCAGCAGTGGCCAGCATGCACTCGAGCAACAGTGGCCAGCACTCACTCGAACAACAATGCCCAGCATGCACTCGGGCAGCAGTGGTCAGCATGCACTCATGCAGCAGTAGCCAGTACGCACCCAGGCAGCATTGGCCAGCATGCACTCAGGCAGCAGTGGCCTGCTTGCACTCGGACAGCAGGGGCCTGCTTGCTTTCAGGCGGACGTGGCCTGCACGCACTCTGGCAGCAGTAGCCAGTAGCAGTGGCCAGCACGCACTCGGGCAGCAGTGGCCAGCACGCACTTGGGCAGCAGTGGCCAGCACGCACTCTGGCAGCAGTGGCCAGCACGCACTCTGGCAGCAGTGGCCAGCACGCACTCGGGCAGCAGTTGCCAGCATGCACTCGGGCAGCAGTGGCCAGCATGCACTCGTGCAGCAGTGGCCAGCATGCACTCGGGCAGCAGTGGCCAGCATGCACTCGGGCAGCAGTGGCCAGCATGCACTCGGGCAGCAGTGGCCAGCATGCACTCGGGCAGCAGTGGCCAGCATGCACTCGGGCAGCAGTGGCCAGCATGCACTCAGTCAGCAGTGGCCAGCATGCACTTGGGCAGCAGTGGCCAGCATTCACCCGGGCAGCAGTGGCCAGCATGCTCTCGGGCAGCAGTGGCCAGCATGCTCTCAGGCAGCAGTGGCCAGCCCGCACTTGGGCAGCAGTGGCCAACTTGCACTCAGGCAACAATGGCCAGCACGCACTCAGGCAGCAGTGGCCTGCTTGCACTCAGGCAGCAGTGGCCTGCTTGCATTAGGGCAGCAGTGGCCTGCTCGCACTCGGGCAGCAGTGGCCTGCTCGCACACGGGCAGCAGTGGCCTGCTCGCACTCGGGCAGCAGTGGCCTGCTCGCACTCGGGTAGCAGTGGCCAGCACGCACTCGGGCAGCAGTGGCCAGCACGCACCCAGACCGCTTTGGACCTTCTACACAGTTCAGAGTTTACGGTGAACACCATGAAATACCACCTGCAACCTCATGTGAATCCGGAGCATGATGCAAACAGATGCTCGCAGGATCAGTGATATGTTCCTTCTGCCTTGTGGTGGTGATAAGATAAGCATGTATGGTTCCATCTGCTAATTTGGGCATGAAACGTTCTTGTAATAAAAATAATAAATATAAGGCGGCAGTATTTTAGGGCAAAGGAGGGTTTTTAATTGAAATACCATGCATGTACATGGGACATTCTCGAATATAAATGTATGTTTGAAAGCAAAGTGTCCATATTTCAAGAAGCTGATGTTTAAGGACAAAAAGATTGCAGGTCGTGCTGAGTTCTGTAGACCTTTTGCTGAAGTTTTTCCCTTCATGATAGCCCTTTGTCGTGACTGGTGGATGTGTTTCTCCCACTACTGCAATGAAGCATTTAATACTCTTATGATTAATCCTGTTTTGAGCCCTGGGTTTGTATGATTTGTAGAATCAGTCCTGTCGTCTAAATGTTCAAATTGTGCGTGCCTGCCATTTATAGCTAGCGATTGTGAGTTCTGTCTAGTGTAATGTTTATAATGTAGTAGCGAATAGCTACGCCAGCTCGAAGGAAACGTGATTTATTTGAGAAGCAGCCAAGTCCTGAAGGCTCGGCCGAAACGTAGGCAAGGACTCGCTCATTCTGAGAGTTCCAGAGTCGCTGCTGCCACAGAGGAGCCATGACCTTCCGTGCGGGGCTGACCACGTTAAATCACTCATCCTGATTGTAATCGCCTCTGCTACCATGGCCAGTTTGCACATTTGAGTTAAATTGTACTTAACATTCACCGTTGTTCTCCTGGACTCTTTCATGAGAGTCCTTTCAAAAGCTATGTGTTTTGTTTTAGCGAATTATGCTCACTATTAGAGCAGTTACACCCTCTCTGCTCCACCCCAACGTCCCTGGAGCAGTTATGTCGCAGTTCGTACCCGATATTCATGCCACATGACCAGCTACCCCTACTCGCAGGAGTCCTATATCTCACCCCTCCATCACTCCCAATTAACAGACCATTCTGCTGCTAAAAGGGCGTTCGGCCCCAGAATCCTGCCTCAGCACCTCGCAAAGCAGCCAACCCTTTAAAGCTTTGAAGCTCCTCAGAAGCAGTGCAGATCAGACTGAAGAGAGCGCATCGCCAGTGAAGGGAGCGCATCATCAGTGAAGGGAGCTTCGGACTGAGGAGAACTCCTAATCAGTGAAGGGAGCTCATCATCAGTGAAGGGAGCGCATCACCAGTGAAGGGAGCTCATTGCTGGTAAACAGGTCGCATCACCAGTGAAGGAAGCTCATCACTAGTGAAGGAAGCTCATCACTAGTGAAGGAAGCTCATCACTAGTGAAGGGAGCGCATCACCGGTGAAGGGAGCGCATCACCGGTGAAGGGAGCGCATCACCGGTGAAGGGAGCACATCACCGGTGAAGGGAGCGCATCACCGGTGAAGGGAGCGCATCACCGGTGAAGGGAGCACATCACTAGTGAAGGGTGTACATTACTCCGTGTGTCCCCCACATGACTCCTGCGCCCTGAAGAAGATGTGACCCACAGCTGGGTTAGACACTGAAACGCGCGCCGGCGCTGGAGCTGATCTTAGCTTTTCTGTTTTCATCTACCCTTCTGAGAAAGCATTTGAATGATGAACTGTATGACCAACGTATCATGGGACCCTTAGATGCTGCTATGGACTTTATTCAACTATACTTTTGAACCCCTGTACCCCCTTATCTGATGGGAAAATGTTGTACTTATTTGGGTACATATATTTAAATTGTGTTGTCTTGATGTTTAGTGATTGTTTGAATTGACAGTATGCAAGAGTTTGTTTGGATATGTGTCTGAGTTATGTTGAGGTCGTGTGTGTGTGTGACTTTGGATGCATCTGTAACTTTTATATTTACTATGTTTATCATTTTGACAAAATCAAAGAAATAAATGTGACTTGTTAGCTCATTATGTTGTTCATATTATAATTTGGAAGGTCAGGATATTCGGGCTGTTTTCTATCTATCAATGACTGTTTAGCTTTTGACGTCTTAGCCTTTGGCAGAGGAACTCTCGTTGTTATTGCCTAGAATATTTCCCCTGATCTCTCTGCCTGTTATCAGCCTCAGTGGGCCCCTTCCGTGTGAGCGCCTCACCAGTGAAGGGAGCGCCTCACCAGTGAAGGGAGCACATCACTAGTGAAGGGAGCACATCACTAGTAAAGGAGCGTATCACCAGTGAATGGAGCGCATCACCAGTGGAGGGAATGCATCACCAGTGAAGGGAGTGCATCACTAGCGAAGGGGGTGCATCACCAGCGAAGGGGGTGCATCACCAGTGAAGGGAGTGCATCACCAGTCAAGGGAGTGCATCACCAGTCAAGGGAGTGCATCACCAGTGAAGGGAGCGCATCACCAGTGAAGGGAGTGCATCACTAGCGAAGGGGGCGCATCACCAGTGAAGGGGGTGCATCACCAGTGAAGGGAGTGCATCACCAGTCAAGGGAGCGCATACGCGGTGACAGGAGTGTATCACTAGTGAACGAAGCGCATCACTAGTGAAGGGAGTGCATCACCAGTGAAGGGAATGTATCACTAGCGAAGGTAGCACATCACTAGTGAAGGGAACACATCGTCAGTGAAGTGAGTGTATCAGCAGTGAATGGAGCGCATCCCCAGTGAAGGGAGCGCATCACTGGTGAAGGGAGCGCATCCCCAGTGAAGGGAACGCATCACTGGTGAAGGGAGCGCATCCCCAGTGAAGGGAGCGCATTACTGGTTTCAATCCGTGTTTGCTGATGTCTTGCATGTCTTATAGATGTTCAGTGTGCTATGAGATACGCAGCAGCAATCGAGCCTTCTCTCAGCATGGTACAGCCTTTATCTTCTTCTGAATAGTTGTTTTGTGCCCGTGTTGTCTTTGCGCTCCTGACACTAGTCTTGTCTCCTCAGGCAGCCTCCATCATGCTGGAGCACCTCCCCCTGCCCGTTCGGTGGATCATCAGTGGGGCTTTCAGCAGCTTCAACGAGGCCGCCTTCATGAACAGGACCGTGGGCGAGATCCTGTGGGGGTATAACGACCCCCTGCTCGACTTCCTGAACACCATCGTGCCGGGGGCGCTCCCCTTCGTGGGCAAGTTTGGGCTCTTTGCAGATGTGAGTAGAGTTATCTCTTTAATTCACTTACTGATTAAACTGTTGGAGTTACTGTTGACACTGTAATAAAGTAATAGTAACCTGTGTCCTTGGACACAACCCCTCCATTGCATAGTTTGCTGTTTCTGGGAAGGAACGTGGTCAGGTAGCCAACCTAGGGATCTTCAGTTCTAGTCCCGGCTCCTCATGTGATTGAAAACCGTGTGATTCTGAGCAGATCCCTTAATCCGTGTCCGCCTAAAACTGGAAATGTGTGAAATGAAATGCAAATGTAAAGACCCACTGAGAGCAGGTGGGCTGATCCTGGTGTTCACAACCCTCCATCACCTCAACGCTCCCTTCTCTGTAAAGTCTGTTGCGCCCCGGCTACATTTGGGACTTTGTTTCTATATTTTCTGATATCCTCGCTTCCATTCCCTCTCCTTCTGCATTCCCTTATCCTCGGTTACCCCACATCTGAAGCTTTGGTGCCTTCAGCTTCTACTCTGTCTTCATCTCGAAACCTTTCACCCTGTTTCTATGGTGGAAAAACTAACTCTCCTGCACGAGGCGAAGGCTGGCCCTCCGGTTCAGATCCGCGCCCTTCACCAGCGGGGACTCTACTGACAACTCTACTTCTGCCATCTTTTGTCGTATGTCACCTCTCCCTTTAATCTCCTCTGGCCACGATCTACCTACCCCTCTGAGCCGCGTCCTTCACCAGCCGTGAACTCTACTTGCAACTCTACTTCTGCCATCTTTTGTCGTATGTCACCTCTCCCTTTAATCTCCTCTGGCCACGATCTACCTACCCATCTGAGCCGCGTCCTTCACCAGCCGTGAACTCTACTTGCAACTCTACTTCTGCCATCTTTTGTCCCTTGTCACCTCTCCCTTTAATCTCCTCTGGCCAGGGCCTCCGGTTCTGATCCGCGTCCTTCACCAGCCGTGAACTCTATTTACAACTCTACTTCTGACATCTTTTGTCCCTTGTCACCTCTCCCTTTAATCTCCTCTGGCCACTACCTACCTACCCCTCTGATCTTCGTCCTTCACCAGTGGTGACTCTACTCACAACTCTACTTCTGCCATCTTTTGTCCTATGTCACCTCTCCCTTTAATCTCCTCTGGCCACGATCTACCTACCCCTCTGAGCCGCGTCCTTCACCAGCCGTGAACTCTACTTGCAACTCTACTTCTGCCATCTTTTGTCCTATCTCACCTCTCCCTTTAATCTCCTCTGGCCAGGGCCTCCCGCTCTGATCTGCCTCCTTCAGCAGCGGTGAACTCTACTTACAACTCTACTTCTCACATCTTTTGTCCTGTCACCTCTTCCTTTAATCTCCTCTGGCCACTACCTACCTACCCCTCTGATCTGCGTCCTTCACCAGCGGTGACTCTACTCACAACTCTACTTCTGCCATCTTTTGTCACCTCTCCCTTTATTCCCTCTGGCCAGGACCTCCCGCTGTGATTCGTGTCCTTCAACAGCGGTGAACTCTACTTGCAACTCTACTTCTGCCATCTTTTGTCCCTTGTCACCTCTCCCTTTAATCTCCTCTGCCCACGATCTACCTACCCCTCTGATCCGCGTCCTTCACCAGCCGTGAACTCTACTTGCAACTCTACTTCTGCCATCTTTTGTCCTATGTCACCTCTCCCTTTAATCTCCTCTGGCCAAGGCCTCCCGCTCAGATCTGCATCCTTCACCAGCGGTAAACTCTGCTTACAACTCTACTTCTCACATCTTTTGTCCTATCACCTCTTTACTTTACTTTAACTCATTTATTTTTTTTATTTTTTTTTAAACATGTTTTTATTGGCATTTGTTAGTAATTTCGTTACATATCATTGTTGGATGACAATATCGCAGAGTACAAGTGTCCAATCAGGTGAGATCAATCATCACGTTTACAATAACCTTCACCACACTCATGTGCAGTGTAACCGGTGTTTGCCATACTATATAATACAAACCAGGGAAGGGAGGGGAAACTAGGGGCAGCCATGGACCGTCAGAGAAGGGTCAGCCAGACTACAGCTCAGGTGGACTGTAGGGCAACTGGTGAAGCAGCGCATTGGGAACCCCTGGGCGGGGTACGACTATGCAGGTGGACATACGGCATGGGTGCAGGCCTACTTTAACTCATTTATATAGCACAAACAAATCATCCCCACAGGGATCTCTCGGCGCTTAGAGAAATGAGTGCTCATGGTCAAAGTCTCCTAAAACAGCCACCTCTTCAAGAGTTTCTTAAAACAGGATATCTCGGTTCAGGACCGGATCTTCTCTGGTAGAGTGTTCCAGTGACTGGGGGCCAGATATGAAAAGGCGCGACCCCCCATTTTTGCTCAGTTTATTCTATGTGAGCACAAGAAGTTACGGTTGCTAGATCTTAGTTGCCGTGTAGGATTATACAGAGTAAGCTTCTTATTGAGGTAGGCGGGGCCATTCCCCTGTAGAGACTTGAAGACCACACATAGCATCTGAAAAATAGCTCGTTTCCTAATCGGAAGCCAATGAAGTTGGCTCAAAAGGGGTGCAGAAGGGGTGCGTGCCGGTTTATTAAGGGCAAGGCGTGCTGCGGTATTCTGCACCACCTGTAGTCTGGATAGTAGGTCTTCCCTTATTCCGACAAGCAAAGAGTTGCCATAGTCCAGTCGACTAACCAAGAGTGACTGGATAAGGGTTGTTCTTGCCGAGAGTGGAATCCAGGGAAAGATCTTTCTTAGCATCCTCATGGTTCCAAAGCAAGTCCCTGACAATGTCTTCACCTGCTCCTCCATTGATAACTTATTATCAATCCTGATGCCAAGATTGTTAGCCCAATTTTTGGGGGAAGGAGCCTCTCCCAACTCTAGAGGCCACCAGTCGGGAGACCAGATCTCCTCGACCTTCCCGAACAGCAGTATCTGTTTTGGATGAATTGAGCTGTAGGAAGTTCTTCATCCACGTTCCAATGCTAGACATGCAGCTTTTAAATTTTGATTGAGTGGATACAATGTCATCCTCAATGGGGACAATCAGCTGTGTGTCGGCGGCATACGAGATGGTCTCAAACCCACAGCTTCTAATAATTTCCGTCAAAGGGGCCACATACACATTAAACAGGGTGGGACTCAGGATAGATCTCTGCGGAACTCCCCTGTCCACCAGTGAGGTTTGTGACACAAAGGTACCCAACTGAACGCTCTGAGTGCGCTCTGATAGATCGCTTTGTATCCATTTAAGAGCCATGCCTCTGACACCAATCCCTCGCAGTCTATCCAACAGGATTCTGTGAGAGATGGTTTCAAAGGCTGCCGACAGATCAAGAAGGACAGGATCTCTGGGGTCCCCCTGTCCAATGTCATCCTTATAGTATCCGTGACCTCCAACAGTGCGGCCTTGGTGCTATGCGAGGTACGGAATCCGGACTGGGAAGAATCCAGAAGGTTATTTTGTTCCAGATAACGAGACAGATGCTGGTTTACCAGTGACTCAATTACCTTCGAACAGCAGGAGAGAAGAGAGATCGGCCTGTAGTTTTGTAGATCAGTCAGATCCGCTAGCACCTTTTTAAGCAGTGGTTTAATGCGTGCGCTTTCCCACTTCCTCGGGTACGTGGCAGTGTCTAACGAGATGTTATAGACCTCTGCCAACGCATCAGGCAAGACCGGGCTGAGATCTGACATGACGGTTGGTGGTGCAGGATCTAATGGAGATCCTGATTTCACAAGACTTAATAGAGAGCCCACTTGTTCGCTCGTAACATGAGGGAAATAATCTAGCCTAGGCAGATTAAATATTTCCAGCAAAGAATCTCCAGGAGGGTCTGCTTCCACCCGTTTGAAAGAACAATAGATTACATCAATCTTATGAGTGAAATAAGTGGCTAAATCTTCACAGAGCTCCTGGGTGGGGGGAGGAAATGGGTTGTTGCCTTAGGATTAGGGAATTCCTTCAAGATCTTAAATAGCTCCTTTGGGGAGTTCTTTGCCTCCATAATGTGAGAGCCCAAGTGTGCTCTTCTGGCTATATTGCAGCTGTTAAGATGGGCTCTGTGCATCTTTCATTAGAGTTGTTCGTGCTGCTCGGTCTTAGATTTTCTCCATTTTCTTTCCATGGCCCTGCATGTTGCTTTTCCCCTCTTGAGGGTATCTGAATACCAAGGGGCAGGAGCTGCTCTAACCTGCATTCTTACCCTTCTGAGTGGAGCTATAACATCCAGGGCTTCTATGATTGCACCCTCAAGCATTCCCAAAGCTGCGTCACAGTCTTCACCCATACTAAATGAGGGAACCTTATATACTTGGCTGAAGGCAGCAGCGGTTACCTTTTTCCAGGGCCTGCGGAGATCTATGTGACCTTGCATGCAAGCAGTTAGGTTTGGAGACGACAAAGTGAAGCTAAGTGCCGAGTGATCTGTCCAACCTAAGGTTTGAGGGGGTTCGACCACTAGCTCGAAAATATTTGAAAATATAGCATCGAGCATATGGCTGGCAATATGAGTAGGACTAACAACTCTTGATGATAGGTCGAGTGACTCTATCGCTGCCACTAGGCTGGCTGAATCTACATTAGAGAGAATCTCTAGATGATGATTAAAATCCCCGACTAAGAGGAATTTGTTCGCATTTAAAATATACGGAGCCACCCTTTCCAGTAGCGTTGTGCAAAACTCTTTCTTGCTGCCTCCAGGTGGATGATATACTAACGCTCCCGTCCATTCTGTAATTAGGTCGCGCTCTACTCTAAATATCAGTAGTTCTAGATTTGATAAGGAGACTTTATCCAGAGTATTCATATAATAAGGAGGGCGCGTGGCAATTGCTAGCCCGCCACCCCGTTTTATAGGTCTATCCAATCGGCTGACCACATAACCTGCCGGGAAGGCCATTGCCAATGCCGGGGTGGAATCCTTGTTCAACCAGGTTTCCGTAATGAGACATATGTCTGGTTTAGTATCATCCAGAAAGTCCCAGATCACCGCTACATGTTTTGCGATGGATCTGGCGTTGAAATATAGCCCCCGCATGCAGGCTCTCTGTTCTACACTTATCTGATCCTCTGTTCCAACATTCTGTTTCCCCTCTCTATGAACATTACAGGGGGGACGCTGTAGGTTACGGGAAGCCTGTTGTTGTTTACTCAGGGCCCACCCACAGTACCCACAGCACCAACCTCCCTCGTGCAGCTTGATATCCTCTGCTTGCAATTTAATCTTACCCCCAGTGCATGAGGACAGATGTCTGAGCCTTAGCAGTGTTTCCCGTGGATAGCATGTCCTACCCATAGACGGTGCCTGCCGAGGGACGGGCCTCATCCTCAGGCCGCTGGCCGCGTCCCGGCGCGAATAGGCACAGACGGGCTTACCTTTGGCACACCTTCGGCGCACCTGCTGCATGCCCGCTAATGCAGTCGAATTTATACCCCAGGAGGGCTGTCCACTAGAGTGCTAACTGCTGCAATGGCGCCCGATGTATAGGAGGACTGAATGACACTCTCTCCACTCAATCAATCGCCGAGCGCGATTGCGGTGGACCGGAGAGTTGTGCAGGTTACTCTGCAAAATCAGGTGAAAAATTCAAAACCCCTCAACACAGAATACAAAACAAAATTCCCCGCAATCACAGAACATTCATTTTTTTTAAATTTCGTTATTTTAAAACCAGGGTTCAGGGATACTGTGAGAAGTTGGCCTGATGTATGATGTCACTAGTTATAGTGTACACCTTATATCAGTCCAAATACCCTTATGGTGATTGGTTGTAAAGTCAACCTTATAGACCAGCTATCCTAGTGGTAGCATGGACAAGAGCAGTCTTAGGCTAAACTCTGAATGGCATGTGAAGCCAGCTGTGATACCATATATAATCCCTTGAATACCAAATGAAAGGACACCACAACAGATATATATATAAAATAAAGTGTATTTATTCTAAGCAAACCCTCAGCACTCTTTATGAGATTAGAGGTAAGTACAACACAGTCTTATTTAAGCATACATTAAGTCACACAGGTAAGTAATACAGTTAGGCCCTAGGGGCCACGCAAACCATATACTAAGTAAGTGGTATAAGAACCACTGTCACGGAAATAGAATAGGCCTAGGCCTAGGGAATCGCTGGGGCTACACTACACTAGCGTTAGTTAGGGAGTGGGAGGCCCACGGGATTCGTGTGCAGAGTGGAAACACTCACGCGTAATGCGTAAAAGTCAATAGCAATGTTACAGTTTAGAAATAGATAGATTTAGGACACTTCCGGAGTAGCTAGGAAGTTGAGACTTGAAAACTAGACACTAGGATAGTCACTATCCTGATGAGCACCGGAGTACCCAAGTTACCTAGCCCACAGGCTGCGGGTGCATAGGGGTGAAGATGCGTCGTTTTCGTCGTCGACTCCTATGGATGCCTGAAGAAAGATGCTGACAGGCAGTCAGGGGAGAGTGTCCGGTGGATCCCAAGGCTGGGATCAAGAAGAGAAGAAACCTGCAAGCAGAGGGGACAGAGTCAAGGTCACTAGCCAGTGACCACGTGGAACCAGGAAGGAACCAGGCGATGTCGTGAAGAGTTGCAGGTGAAGGTGAAGCTTGTCGCTGCAGCCAGGAGGACCAGGAAGCGTCGAGGACGACCAGGACCAGGAGGCGAGCTGTCCCACGAAGGCTCTTGCTGTCGGCGGCGTCGAAGTTGGACTAGGACTCACCAAGCCTTGGCAAGCGGAACCCACGAAGAACAAGGGACTTGCTTCTGGTGCAGACCAGGAAGGTCTGGGGTGCTTCTTCTTTGCAGAGAAGCGGGAGCCAGTCTGGAGGAGCCAAACCAGCGCAGAAGATTTCAGGGAGCGTCGTCACAGAGGCCACTAGCCAGCGGGCAAGCAACCGGACAGACGCGGCAAGCAGGAAAATGCTGAAGGGCCCCACGCAGGACTCGTGGAGTGTGGGGGGCTGGTCTTCGGTGCAGATGGTGCTTGGGGTTGGGGCTTCTCAATCCCCGGTGCACAACTTCGAGGGTACCTCAGAAGCTGCGCTGTAAGTTACTAGCCACTTTTCCCAGGTAGCCGGTCCCACGTCGCTCGTCGCCTCCACGGATCTCAGCTCTGCTGCAGATGTGGATGAGGGTCGGAGAAGTCTGGAAATCAAGGCTCGGGTCGGGCTCTGCAGTCGGTTCCTCGTCGAACGTTTCACAAAGCAAAGGGTAGTCTCTTGATGGTGCCTGTTTGCACAGGGTAGCCACTCCTTGGCTACAAGGGAGATTCTTCAGTCTTCTTCTTTCGTCGAATGTCGAAGGTCCAGAGTTTCTGTTCAGTTTTGCAGGTTCAGGATAATCTAAAGTCTTGAGGCCCAACTCCCACTCTTATACTAATCTGGGGGGCTGGGATACCTGCTAGGTCACGCCTTATGGGTGGGACCTGGGAGGGGGTGGTTACACCCACTTCCCTTTGTCCAGTTTCGCGCCAGAGCTGGGGCTGGAGTGCCCCAGCGCCGGTTTGAACTGGACTATGCAAGGAACACCTTGTGTGCCCCAGGCATGTCTCATTCCTTTCAGCCCACCCTGCCCCAATACACTAAAGGCTGTCTGGGGAGGTGCTAGCACCTCCCCAAGCAGGAAACCTATTGTCCAGGCCTCCCTGGCTGGGATCACTCCCAGCTGCAGGAGGTCAGACTTGTGTCGTGGCAGCAGCATCCATTTTGTGATGCTGAGGCTTTGGTCAGAGGCTAACAGTTGAAGTATGATTTTAACATGTCTTTCCCTCTAGAAGGGGGAATAATATTCTCATGTCCAGAAATGGCATGGGGGTATTATTCCCGAGTGTTAGACACCTTACACGACATGTTTTGATAAAGCCAAACCATAGTTACCATAACCGTCTAAGATTATAAGGCACTTTAAGAGTATATGGTAGGCTATATCATAGAACAGCTATAAGGACATGGTTCCGAAAGCTGCAGACAGGCTCAGCTCATGCTAGAGCACCATCTCACATGTTACCAAGCACTCTGCCTCCAGGATTGTCAAGGCCTGCCATAGGAGTGACTGATAGGTACACATGTGTCTATATGTAAGTTAGGTATAGGAATACTACACCTAAGCAAGGGGTGATTACACGACCTTGCCCCAGCTGAGTGATCAGCCAGTTGTGTCAAAATGGAAGGCCAGGCCAGGGGTGGCACAATACATGCTGCAGCCCCTGGTAGGCCTAGGGTACACCTATGCCCTGGGTACCTAGGGTACACTGTACAGGGCCCAATAAGGTGATCCTATCCAAATGGGTTATGCACCTAAAGTACATAGTATTAATTTAGAGAGAGAACAGCAGGGCTGTGGGTCTGATTAGCAGGCCCACAGCCACATCTAAGTCGTAAACCAGTAAAGCAAAAGCAAAAAGTGGGGGTGAACATAGAAAGCAGACCCTACTCTCCTACACAACCCCCCCCCAAACTTAGGGACATTAAACTAACCTTGACCAGTTGAGTCTTCATGTTCTAAGTGGAAATATCTGGAGAGTCCATCTGCATTGGCATGGTCAGTCCCAGGTCTATGTTCCACTGTGAAGTCCATCCCCTGTAGGGAAATGGACCACCTAAGAAGTTTGGGATTTTCACCCTTCATCTGATTTAGCCACAAGAGGGGCTTATGGTCTGTCTGAATCTTGAAGTGAGTGCCAAACAAGTATGGCCTCAGCTTCTTCAGGGCCCAAACCACAGCAAAGGCCTCCCTCTCAATAGCTGACCAACGTTTCTCTCTAGGGGTCAGCCTTCTACTTATAAAAGCAATGGGCTGGTCTTGACCATCTACATTCAGTTGTGAAAGAACAGCTCCCACACCTAACTCAGAAGCATCTGTCTGGACAATGAACTCTTTGGAGTAGTCTGGACTTTTCAGAATAGGTGCACTGCACATGGCCTGCTTCAGGTCATCAAATGCTTTTTGACAGCTTACTGTCCACTGAACTTTCTTTGGCATCTTCTTGGAGGTCAAGTCATTAAGTGGTGTCACTATGGACCCATAGTTCTTAACAAACTTTCTGTAGTACCCAGTCAGGCCCAAGAAAGCTCTGACCTGAGTCTGGGTAGTTGGAGGAGCCCAGTCCTTTATGGTCTGGATCTTGCTCTCCAGTGGTTGAACCTGACCCCCACCAACTAGGTGGCCCAGGTATACAACCTTGCTCTGCCCTATCTGGCACTTAGTGGCCTTGATAGTGAGGCCTGCCTTTTGCAGGGCCTCTAAAACATTCCTCAGGTGGACCAGGTGATCCTCCCAGGTGGAGCTAAAGACAGCAATATCATCAAGATAAGCTGCACAGTAATCATCCAACCCAGTAAGGACTTGATTCACCAGCCTTTGGAAAGTGGCAGGTGCATTCTTCAAACCAAAGGGCATTACCACAAATTGATAATGTCCTCCTGGGGTCGAGAAAGCAGTTTTGGCCTTTGCACTCTCAGCTAGTCTGATTTGCCAGTAGCCTGCTGTTAGGTCAAATGTGCTCAAAAACTTAGCAGCTGCCAGTCTGTCAATGAGCTCATCTGCCCTAGGTATTGGGTGGGCATCTGTCCTAGTGACAGCATTGAGACCTCTGTAATCCACGCAAAACCTCATCTCTCTCTTACCATCTTGGGTGTGAGGTTTTGGCACAAGGACTACAGGACTAGCCCAAGGGCTCTCTGAAGGCTCAATGACTCCCAGCTCCAACATCTTTTGTACCTCAACTTTTATGCAGTCCCTGACATGGTCAGGTTGCCTGTAGATTTTACTCTTCACAGGCAGACTGTCACCAGTGTCCACCTCATGGGTGCACCAGTTTGTCTGACTTGGGGTCAGAGAGAACATATGTCTGTAGGCCTGCAGAACTTGTCTGCAGTCCTGTTGCTGATGGACAGTGAGGCTGTCAGAAAAGACCACACCATCAACTGAGCCATCATCAGGGTTCTGAGTCAACAGGTCTGGGAGAGGGTCACTCTCTTCCTCCTGCCCCTCATCTGTAGCCATGAGTAGCCCCATGTCTGCCCTGTCAACATATGCCTTCAATCTGTTGACATGAAGCACCCTGTGGGGGCTTCTGGGAGTCCCAAGGTCCACCAAGTAGGTGACTTCTCCCTTTTTCTCAACAATAGTGTGGGGTCCAGACCATTTGTCTTGGAGTGCTGCTGGGGCCACTGGCTCCAACACCCACACTTTCTGTCCTGTTCTGTTTGGTCATGCCAAGCTTTTTGGAGTTCTTGGCTTGCCTCAAGGTTTTTAGAAGCCTTCTTCATATACTCTGCCATCCTGGAGCGGAGACCAAGTACATAATCCACTATGTCTAGTTTGGGTTGTCTGAGAGGTCTCTCCCATCCTTCCTTCACCAAACACAGGGGTCCCCTTACAGGATGCCCAAACAAAAGCTCAAAAGGGCTGTAGCCAACCCCCTTTTGTGGGACCTCTCTGTAAGCAAACAGAAGGCAGGGTAAAAGGATGTCCCATCTTCGCCTAAGCTTGTCTGGTAATCCTTTTATCATTCCCTTTAGGGTCTTGTTGAATCTCTCAACAAGCCCATTGCACTGTGGGTGATAGGGTGTGGTGAACTTATAGTTAACACCACACTCCTTCCACATTGCAGTCAAGTATCCTGACATAAAGTTGGCACCTCTGTCAGAAATGACCTCCTTCGGAAAGCCCACTCTGGAGAATACTCCAAGCAGGGCCCTTGCCACAACAGGAGCTGTTGTGGTCCTCAGGGGAATTGCTTCTGGGTACCTGGTGGCATGGTCCACTATCACCAGTATGAATCTGTGCCCAGATGCTGTTTGTGGGTCCATTGGTCCTACAATATCTATGCCCACTCTTTCAAAGGGGACCCCCACCACAGGTAGTGGTATGAGGGGGGCCTTTGTGGTGCCACCTGATTTGCCACTGGCTTGGCAGGTGACACAGGAGCGACAAAACTCCTTAGTATCTTCTGACATATGGGGCCAGTGAAAGTGAGGGACAAGCCTGTCCCAAGTCTTGTTCTGGCCTAAATGTCCTGCAAGGGGAATATCATGGGCCAAGGTTAGAAGGAAGCCTCTGAACTTCAGTGGTATGACCAACCTCCTGGATGCACCAGGTTTGGGGTCTCTAGCCTCTGAGTACAGTAGCCCTTCATCCCAATACACTCTATGGGTACCTTGAGCATTCCCTGCAGCCTCAGCAGCAGCCAGCTGTCTGAGGGGTTCAAGAGAGGGGCAGTCTAATTGAGCCTGCCTCAGATCTGCCCTGGAAGGTCCCCCTGTCCCAAGAAACTCAACCTGATCAGGTTCAAGTTCTTCTAGGACAGTTCCTTCAGGGCTCTCAGAATCATCCTCCTGGGAGGGCTGATCCACCACCTGAGGCAGGGGGGAAGGCACAGCCTTAACCCTACTGCTCTTTCTCTTGGATTGTGACTGGTCCATAGTTTCAGGATCCAGTACTTGCTCAGTGGTGCACTTTTTGGCCTGTGACCTGGTCACAGCAAGGACATGTGCATCTATCCCCAGCATTTCTGCATGGGTCCTATACTCCACTTCAGACCAAACTGAAGTTTCAAGATCATTGCCCAGTAAACACTCTACAGGAAGGTCTGAACTAACAACAACTTTCTTGAGGCCAGTTACCCCTCCCCAGGAGAAGTTAACAATAGCCACACTATGGGAGGTAGTGGCATTGCTAGCGTTGGTCACTAGGTAATTCTCACCTAGTATGATCTGTCCAGGGTCCACAAAAGCAGGTGTCACCATTGTGACACTAGCCCCAGTGTCCCTGTAGGCCTGAGCCATTCTTTGGTTGATAAAAGGTGTCTGTCTGTACTTGCCCAGGTTACTGGGGCCTACAGTAGAGGACAAAGCTAAGTCCCCATCACAGATCAGGACAGCCTGAGTAGGTACTCTGACTAGGCCAGAATCCTCCTCAGTTCCCAGGGTTAACCCTACTACACCCTTTTGCTGGGAACCACCACTTACAGCTGAACTAGGGGGTACAGTTGCCTTAGGGGCAATGGTGGCTGGGGGCTTATCCTTTTTGGTGCACTCACTAAACCAATGTGAGGTAGACTTACAATAGTTGCACCATGGTTTCTTTTGGCCTTCTTTCTTCTTATCCTTTTTGGAACCACCCTCCCCCTGAGCCTTTTGGGGGCCTGGTGAAGACTTCTGGTCTTTTTGTTTCTGCTCATTACCCTTCTGGTCTGCCTTTTTCTGATCACCGCCCTGGTTCTGGTTTTTCTGCTTAACTCTAGTCCTGACCCATCTATCTGCCTTCTTTCCCAATTCTTGGGGAGAAGTCAGATCAGAATCAATCAGGTGTTGATGCAATAGCTGGTTTTGACAGTTGTTAAGTATTTGTTCTCTCATGATCAAATTATACAATCCTGTATAGTCCTTAACCTTACTTCCCATTAGCCAGCCTTCCAGAGCCTTAGTGGCACAATCTACAAAGTCAGTCCAGTCCTGAGTCTGTGTCTTCTGGGTATCCCTGAACAACAACCTGTATTGTTCAGTGGTTAGGCCAAACCCATCAATCAGAGCACTCTTCAGGACAGTGTAATTATCTGCATCCTCATCACTAACTGTGAGGAGCTTGTCTCTTCCTTTCTCAGAGAAGGAGAGCCACAAGATAGCTGCCCACTGACTTTGGGGTACCTGCTGTACTTTGCAAGCTCTCTCCAAAGCAGTTATCCATTTGTGGATGTCATCCCCACACTTGTAGGGAGGGACAATCTTGCTCAGGTTTCTATTATCATAGTGCCTGTCTCTATCTCTAGGAATGTTGCTGCCACCAGTGGGTTCTAACCCACTTAACTTTTGTTCTCTAGCCAGAGCAAGCTTCTCTTTGGCAAGGGCAAGTTCTTCCCTCTGAATCCTCAGATTAGCCTCCCTCATTCTGGCTGCATGCTCCTTTCTCTCAGGTGAAGTCATTCCCCTGTGAGAGGAAGCATTAGAGATGTTAGAGACATGGGAGTGGATGGATTCCCCTGAAGGGGATCTGTCCTTCCTGTTTCTCTGTGAATGTCTACTTGTGGGTCTGTATGGGGGGACCCCATGCAAACTCCCATGTAAACTTAAGTTAGCCTGGCTAAGTCTCCTTACTTGGCTCTGGCTGTCTACCTCCCCATCTGAAGCCCCATCTGACTCCTCTGTGGTGGGTAGACCCTCCTCTGTGCCTAGGGCACCTTCCTGAGATGCCCTCTGAGCATCATACTCCTCTAGGAGTTGTCTTAACTGAAGGAGGGTAGGGTTTGCACCCTGTTTTATTCCTCTGGAGGTACACAATTGTCTCATCTCCTGGAATGTTAAGGTATCATACCTAGAGGGGGTCTTCTGCAGACCTGCCCCTCCTGAGAGAGCATCTACTTGATCTCCTCCCAGAGGCATGATCTAGTGAGGGTGTGGTGTGTGCACCTACCTACACTAGTTGTATCTACTAAACCTTTCTAGTAGTTGTAGTCAGGGTGTGTTATTCCCTTCAACCTACAACTACAAAGTCCAGTAGGACTTAAGTATAATAATCTATGTTATATGTACCTAGACAATATCTGTGTGATCTTTCAATTTAGTATCTCAAGATTACAATGGTATTACAACAGCAAGCTCAGATCCCACCGCTGCCACCAATGTGAGAAGTTGGCCTGATGTATGATGTCACTAGTTATAGTGTACACCTTATATCAGTCCAAATACCCTTATGGTGATTGGTTGTAAAGTCAACCTTATAGACCAGCTATCCTAGTGGTAGCATGGACAAGAGCAGTCTTAGGCTAAACTCTGAATGGCATGTGAAGCCAGCTGTGATACCATATATAATCCCTTGAATACCAAATGAAAGGACACCACAACAGATATATATATAAAATAAAGTGTATTTATTCTAAGCAAACCCTCAGCACTCTTTATGAGATTAGAGGTAAGTACAACACAGTCTTATTTAAGCATACATTAAGTCACACAGGTAAGTAATACAGTTAGGCCCTAGGGGCCACGCAAACCATATACTAAGTAAGTGGTATAAGAACCACTGTCACGGAAATAGAATAGGCCTAGGCCTAGGGAATCGCTGGGGCTACACTACACTAGCGTTAGTTAGGGAGTGGGAGGCCCACGGGATTCGTGTGCAGAGTGGAAACACTCACGCGTAATGCGTAAAAGTCAATAGCAATGTTACAGTTTAGAAATAGATAGATTTAGGACACTTCCGGAGTAGCTAGGAATTTGAGACTTGAAAACTAGACACTAGGATAGTCACTATCCTGATGAGCACCGGAGTACCCAAGTTACCTAGCCCACAGGCTGCGGGTGCATAGGGGTGAAGATGCGTCGTTTTCGTCGTCGACTCCTATGGATGCCTGAAGAAAGATGCTGACAGGCAGTCAGGGGAGAGTGTCCGGTGGATCCCAAGGCTGGGATCAAGAAGAGAAGAAACCTGCAAGCAGAGGGGACAGAGTCAAGGTCACTAGCCAGTGACCACGTGGAACCAGGAAGGAACCAGGCGATGTCGTGAAGAGTTGCAGGTGAAGGTGAAGCTTGTCGCTGCAGCCAGGAGGACCAGGAAGCGTCGAGGACGACCAGGACCAGGAGGCGAGCTGTCCCACGAAGGCTCTTGCTGTCGGCGGCGTCGAAGTTGGACTAGGACTCACCAAGCCTTGGCAAGCGGAACCCACGAAGAACAAGGGACTTGCTTCTGGTGCAGACCAGGAAGGTCTGGGGTGCTTCTTCTTTGCAGAGAAGCGGGAGCCAGTCTGGAGGAGCCAAACCAGCGCAGAAGATTTCAGGGAGCGTCATCACAGAGGCCACTAGCCAGCGGGCAAGCAACCGGACAGACGCGGCAAGCAGGAAAATGCTGAAGGGCCCCACGCAGGACTCGTGGAGTGTGGGGGGCTGGTCTTCGGTGCAGATGGTGCTTGGGGTTGGGGCTTCTCAATCCCCGGTGCACAACTTCGAGGGTACCTCAGAAGCTGCGCTGTAAGTTACTAGCCACTTTTCCCAGGTAGCCGGTCCCACGTCGCTCGTCGCCTCCACGGATCTCAGCTCTGCTGCAGATGTGGATGAGGGTCGGAGAAGTCTGGAAATCAAGGCTCGGGTCGGGCTCTGCAGTCGGTTCCTCGTCGAACGTTTCACAAAGCAAAGGGTAGTCTCTTGATGGTGCCTGTTTGCACAGGGTAGCCACTCCTTGGCTACAAGGGAGATTCTTCAGTCTTCTTCTTTCGTCGAATGTCGAAGGTCCAGAGTTTCTGTTCAGTTTTGCAGGTTCAGGATAATCTAAAGTGTTGAGGCCCAACTCCCACTCTTATACTAATCTGGGGGGCTGGGATACCTGCTAGGTCACGCCTTATGGGTGGGACCTGGGAGGGGGTGGTTACACCCACTTCCCTTTGTCCAGTTTCGCGCCAGAGCTGGGGCTGGAGTGCCCCAGCGCCGGTTTGAACTGGACTATGCAAGGAACACCTTGTGTGCCCCAGGCATGTCTCATTCCTTTCAGCCCACCCTGCCCCAATACACTAAAGGCTGTCTGGGGAGGTGCTAGCACCTCCCCAAGCAGGAAACCTATTGTCCAGGCCTCCCTGGCTGGGATCACTCCCAGCTGCAGGAGGTCAGACTTGTGTCGTGGCAGCAGCATCCATTTTGTGATGCTGAGGCTTTGGTCAGAGGCTAACAGTTGAAGTATGATTTTAACATGTCTTTCCCTCTAGAAGGGGGAATAATATTCTCATGTCCAGAAATGGCATGGGGGTATTATTCCCGAGTGTTAGACACCTTACACGACATGTTTTGATAAAGCCAAACCATAGTTACCATAACCGTCTAAGATTATAAGGCACTTTAAGAGTATATGGTAGGCTATATCATAGAACAGCTATAAGGACATGGTTCCGAAAGCTGCAGACAGGCTCAGCTCATGCTAGAGCACCATCTCACATGTTACCAAGCACTCTGCCTCCAGGATTGTCAAGGCCTGCCATAGGAGTGACTGATAGGTACACATGTGTCTATATGTAAGTTAGGTATAGGAATACTACACCTAAGCAAGGGGTGATTACACGACCTTGCCCCAGCTGAGTGATCAGCCAGTTGTGTCAAAATGGAAGGCCAGGCCAGGGGTGGCACAATACATGCTGCAGCCCCTGGTAGGCCTAGGGTACACCTATGCCCTGGGTACCTAGGGTACACTGTACAGGGCCCAATAAGGTGATCCTATCCAAATGGGTTATGCACCTAAAGTACATAGTATTAATTTAGAGAGAGAACAGCAGGGCTGTGGGTCTGATTAGCAGGCCCACAGCCACATCTAAGTCGTAAACCAGTAAAGCAAAAGCAAAAAGTGGGGGTGAACATAGAAAGCAGACCCTACTCTCCTACAGATACTATAACTGAGTGCCCATTATTTCTCTCCCTTTAATCTCCTCTGGCCAGGGCCTCCCCCTCTGATCCGCGTCCTTCACCAGCCGCGAACTCTACTTACAACTCTACTTCTGCCATCTTTTGTCGTTTGTCACCTCTCCCTTTAATCTCCTCTGGCCAGGGCCTCTCGCTCTGATCCATGTCCTTCACCAGCGGTGACTCTACTTCTGCCATCTTTTGTCCCTTGTCACCTCTCCCTTTAATCTCCTCTGACCAGGGCCTCCCGCTCTGATCCATGTCCTTCAGCAGCGGTGAACTCTACTGACAACTCTACTTCTGCCATCTTTTGTCCCTTGTCACCTCTCCCTTTAATCTCCTCTGACCAGGGCCTCTCGCTCTAATCCATGTCCTTCACCAGCGGTGACTCTACTTCTGCCATCTTTTGTCCTATGTCACCTCTCCCTTTAATCTCCTCTGGCCAGGGCCTACCCCTCTAATCCGCGTCCTTCACCAGCCGTGAACTCTACTGACAACTCTACTTCTGCCATCTTTTGTCCTATCTCACCTCTCCCTTTAATCTCCTCTGACCAGGGCCTCTCGCTCTAATCCATGTCCTTCACCAGCGGTGACTCTACTTCTGCCATCTTTTGTCCCTTGTCACCTCTCCCTTTAATCTCCTCTGGCCAGGGCCTCCCGCTCAGATCTGCGTCCTTCAGCAGCGGTGAACTCTACTGACAACTCTACTTCTGCCATCTTTTGTCCCTTGTCACCTCTCCCTTTAATCTCCTCTGACCAGGGCCTCTCGCTCTGATCCATGTCCTTCACCAGCGGTGACTCTACTTCTGCCATCTTTTGTCCCTTGTCACCTCTCCCTTTAATCTCCTCTGACCAGGGCCTCCCGCTCTGATCCATGTCCTTCAGCAGCGGTGAACTCTACTGACAACTCTACTTCTGCCATCTTTTGTCCCTTCTCACCTCTCCCTTTAATCTCCTCTGGCCAGGGCCTCCCGCTCTGATCCGCGTCCTTCACCAGCCGTGAACTCTACTGACAACTCTACTTCTGCCATCTTTTGTCGTACGCCACCACTCTGTTTCATCTTTCCTTCTCCTCCGGTACTTTTCCTTTCACCTTTAAATCTGTCCCTGTACTTCTCTTGCTAAAGAATCCCACTTTGCTTCCTGATTATCTTTTTTAATTTCTTGCCTGTTCTGGAGTGCCCTGTGTTTACCGAGTTTCTTTCTTGCATCCAAATAATCCTTTTGTCTCTGGCACAGTCTTGCTTTCTCCCTCCATATGCACCTGAAACTGGAATGAGTATTGAGTTTTAGGTTACATTTTGGTCACAACAACCATTCGTTTGTTCCCTAGATTCTTGACCCACCGCTGCTTTTGACACAGTGGGTCACTCCCTTGTATAGATGTTATGAGGTCTGTTCTCTTTTGTATCTTTTTATTCTGTTTTTCAGTTACAAACAATCCATTCTGGACTCACCCCAAGAGCGGAGGGCAGTAATACAGCTGATAGTGTAGCTCTCAATGCAGTGGTGCGACTGCACATTACACATCTGTATACAACTCTTGCTGACATTTACTTTGTACACGTTACAGCTGCTGCACTTACACTCAAACATCATCAAATAGATCTTCCTGCTCGGGCTCTGTTCTTCGCTGGACATCCTCTGACCTCTGCCTGCTTGGTCGTTCCTTGTCGGTTTTATGGGGGCTCTTTTTCTGCCCGTCCCATCCTCACTGCAGGTTCCTCAAGGGTCTTTCTTGGGCTCCTTAATTTTCATTTTATATTCTTTCTTCTTCCAGTTATTTCTGATCTTGGTCTAGACTCATTTCTAAGCCACTGATTCTTAATGTTTCCCCTTTCTTCCTTCTCTACTTCACTACATGAGGGCTTCTCCCTTTGCTAATTCGCTTTGGAGACCTGGATAGCAATCCTCAGCCTTTGACCCAACGCAAGAACAGCAGAGGCTGAAAAGGATGGCGGCATTCGAACGAGAATGATTGGAAACTGTGACGAAAGAGAGAAAGCGTGGATGAAAAGGAGCCTGCAGTGGTGGTTCATGACTTCCACTGCTCCACCCAATGCTCCCCTCTTCTCAACTACCTTTTCCTTCTACTGCACGCGAACGGGGAAGGAGCTGTACAATTCATCTCTGATGTCATCTGTGGCCATGTCCTATCGCTTCCATGTGCTTCACTTTAGTCATTTCAAGTCTTTACGTTCCCTCCCTACCTCTGCTTCAACCTCTTGAGCTGTCGTCCTTTAACCGTTGCTTCTCTTTGCGAGTCTTCCTAAGCATTTGACTAGTCCACATTAGGTCACCTTAGATGTGCCACTGGAGTCATCCGGAGGGCACTCTGTGAGCCCTCAGTGATGGCATGTGCCTGTATCTATGGAGCCTTGATGCCTGGAGGGTCCCAGGGTATTTCAAAGGGCTTGTAGGTCTGCGCGTGCTACCTCCTAGTCAGCGAAATTAGCTGCTGCTACTCATGACCCAAAGAAGTCTTTCACATTGTAGAGTCCTAATTGGAGCCGGTCTCTTTCTCAAAATGTTGAAACAAATTGGCTGCATTTTTCTGCAATAAAGTTGCTTCTGTCTATTCCACCTTTGATAATTCCGCCGTTCTCGCTAATACAGTGATTGGAATAGTTGAATCTAAAGAGAGTATGACCTTCTTCCCACCTCCGGAGACCACCACTTCATGGCCTTACTTACAGCCATCAAATCGGGTTCTCCCTCGATCTTCTGCCTCCGGACAAGCTAAATCTACTTAGCACGACTCTCACCCATCCTTAGTGACTTGATGAACACCTCTTTATCTTGTGGTACAGTCCCAAAGGCGTGGAAACAGGCAATGTTATTATCTACTAAACAGCCTAATTTGGAGGCATCAATCTGGGCCAACTACCGCCTCATTTTCTTGCTGCCTCTTTGTACTAAGTTACTCCAGTATTGCAAGTTTCATAGATTCACATACTTGAATCATTTCCTTCGTCGAGATGGGAGTCACTGGTACCATATAATAGTAATTCAAAGTTAAAGACCGAGCATGAAGGCCCTAGGCCCTTCAATTTTGCAACCTATCGTAGTCTATTTAAAGAAAATAGACCAAACTTATACTTTAGCCAATCAGGCTGCTTTGACCTTTAGAACACTCATGAGAGATGCTCCAGTCCCTCATATTTTCTACTGGAGGTCGTGCTAGGAAGTCTCCTCTGAGCTCTGCTCAGTTATTTGGATACTTCCAATATTTTGGTACCGTGGAAGCATTTACCTTCTACCCACAGTGTTTTTCTTCATAGAAATCCGACTTCATTTAAGTATAATATCAGGCAAGGAGAATAAATGTCTCTTTGGGCCTTCAGTACCTGCGGTAAAAAGAGATTACACTCTAAAGATCCGCCCAAGACTGCATTTATTGCCTCTACATGAATCTTTCTGCCTACAAGATCACCCGCTGCTCAACCATCCACTCCTGCACAAAGACCTATGCCATTGCCTATCTCAGGAAGGCGTACAGCCCCCACAGCGCTGCTCCATGATCCAGATACCTCTGGTGATGAGAGAGAGGGAAGGGAGCTTTGCGACGTCCACACGGAAGGCTATGACTACCTCATCCCCAAGCCATCATCTCTTTCACCCACCCCAGTGGACTCGCCACAGGAAGATATTGTTTTTTTAAAATAATTTTTTAGAAAGGGCAACTAAAAGATCCACACTCCCCATGCCCACCACGCAGATGTACTGCTTTTCAATTGATTTTAAGGAGCCTTTCCAGAAAAGCGTAAGGGCCATGCACATTGTCAGCTATATTTGAGAAGAGAGTTTAGAAGTAATGAAAAATCGAGCTACAGTCTCGGCGGTTCTTCTGCACTACGACAAGAAATATAAAGCCCCAGAGGCCACTGCGGCTTGCCTGAGTGGACAAAGTCAGACTCCGTAATCACTTAGGCAGCCCTACGAAGATCAAAGCACCCCTCCACTCCCAGCACCTCCAGACAAGGAGGGCAGACGCTTGGATCAGGGCTAAATTTGAGCCAGTGGTTTCTGGTGCTCGGCACCGGCACTTAATTGTCAACACCGCACTTGTTATAGTCTGCACCATGGTGGCGCTGCTCATCTAATTTAGAGATCAGCAGAAGGATGGTTGTTTATGAATACAATTTACATTAAAAATTACTATCCCTGCCTCCCCAGCTATTCCTATTGCTTTGGGGACCTGGAATAATCTGAACTGTCGCACTTACAGGAGAGAGAGGGTTAGTAGTTTTGGTACCGCCACTGGCAGCAATGATGGGGGCGATGAGTGGTGCGAGCTGCAGTCGCCTCCTGGCAGGTTTCCAGGCACTTATTATTTTACAAATTAACCACTGGCTTGGATAATATCAGCAAACTTTTCTTTATCAATGTCAGGGCTGACAGGGTGGCAAACTCTCTGCCTGTTTTGCGAGGATATGATAGGCAGCTATGGGTGACATCAGTCCATATATAGATCAACTTCCAGAAGAGGCGACGGTGAAAGCAAAAATGATCTTGCAGGAGGGGGAGTGCACACCCGGGGGATCATAGACCTTGCCACGGATGTAACCACCACTGCCTTTAGGCAACTTGCAGGCTCTGCTGTGCTCACTGTGCCACTGGATTCAAGCTAGCCTGGCTGACGAGGGTTATGAACCAGAAACCCGTCCCAGGATGCCTGTTTCCGGTTCAGGGAAGACATGGCTTGGCAGTTCGGGCTGGACTGTTCCCATGAGGCACAGGGTCCGACTGATTTGCATATGGCCATGTCTGAACTGGGGTGGTAGAGTGGGCTAAAGAACGGTGATGGATCAAACCCAGATCTGTTGACTGGGGGTGAGTGTTTGATTTGCTCAAGCGCTCCGTCCATCATCCCCTTTGGTATCGCTTTGTTCGCCCCAAGTTGGCAGGGTATGCCCAGACGTGGGTCCCTTGCTCACTTTGCCACTGGATTCAGGATAGCCTGGCTGATGAGGGTTATGAACCCAAAACTGGTCCCAGGATGCTGGTTTCCGGTCCAGGGAAGACATGGCTTGGCAATTCGGGCTGGACTGTTCCCATGAGGCACAGGGTCAGACTGATTTGCATATGGCCATGTCTGAACTGGGGTGGTGGAGTGAGCTAAAGAATGATGATGGATTAAACCCAGATCAGTTGACTGGGGGTGAGTGTTTGATTTGCTCAAGCGCTCCGTTCATCATCCCCTTTGGTATCGCTTTGTTTGCCATAAGTTGGAAGGGTATGCACAGACGTGGGTCCCTTGCTCACTTTGCCACTAGATTTAAGATAACCTGGCTGATGAAGGTTATGAACCCGAAACCGGTCCCAGGATGCTTGTTTCCGGTTCAGGGAAGACATGGCTTGGCAGTTCGGGCTGGACTGTTCCCATGAGGCACAGGGTCAGACTGATTTGCATATGGCCATGTCTGAACTGGGGTGGTGGAGTGAGCTAAAGAATGATGATGGATTAAACCCAGATCAGTTGACTGGGGGTGAGTGTTTGCAATGTTCAACACTCCGTCCATCATCCTCTTTGGTTTTGCTGTGCTCCAAAGGGAAGGCTGGCTCAAAGCTATCTCCTTTAGGCCTGAAGTACACATTTATTTTTAGATCTGTGGTTTGATGGAGAGGCCTTGATCGGCAAGCATGTCGCAGTCGTACAGGCAATGAAAACTGACACAGAGACGGCTAAACCTCTGGGGACTCTAGTTCATAAAGATGCCCTTTCCTGGGGCTGAAGGAGGAGGCGTGCCATCATATAATGAGGTCTGATAACCCTCCTACTCATCTACCTCCCTCCAGGTTTGTCCGCAGTGTTCCCAGAGACTACCACCTCAAGCAGCCTTTAACAGACATTCCCTCTGTGGAAGAGCAACACGTGATGGAAAGGACACTGGACGTCACCAATGACCTCTCTGGCTACCCCTAGTTCCTACCGGTCCAGACTAGGCGGAAGAATATCCCACTTCATCCAGCGTTGGCATCAGAGAACATTGGTCCAATGGGTCCTAGACCTTGTTCAATTCGGCCACACCCTAGAATTCATTCAGAACCCATTATTACGCCCACCGCACTCCTCCATTCCCAAACGTCTACAACTGCTCAAATTGGAGGTCAAGACCATGTTTAGGAAGGGAGTGATGGATAGGGTCCCTCTTTCGCAACAAGGAAAGAGATTCTCTTTTCGTTTCTTCCTGATTCGCAAAAAGTGGAAGGAATGGAGGCCTAACCTCGACCTTAGAGAAAAAACACTCATTCTGCATGGTGACATCACAAGATATTCTTTACATCTAAACCACTGAGATTATATGTAAACGTTCGACCTGCAGGATGCATATTTTCACATCCTTCTCACAGGAAATTCCTAAGGTTCACATTAGCCAGCAGCCACTACCAGTTCAAGGTTCTTCTTTTTGGTCTGAAATCAGCCTCCAGGATATTTACAAATTGTCTGGCTCCGGTAGCAGCCCTCCTAAGGAAACAAAGACACCAGGTGTTCCCATACTTGGACGACTGGCTCGTCAACGTGCATTCCAGTCAAGCAGGACAAAAATCGTCAAACGCTTGCATAGCACTGTTCAACGAGCTCGGTCTCACTCTGGGAAAAAGTCAAGCCCACAACCATCAGACTATAACCTTTGTGGGAGCAACACTAGATCCTATAACCAACAAAGCCTGCCCCACTGCAGAAAGACAGGAAAAGCTGATAACATTTGCAAAGTTCATTCAGAAAAAGAGTCTCTTTCAGTACGTGTAGGAAGCTGGCTCTGTATATACTATACCAAAGTGAGGTATATTGTGCACAGAGTCCGTGGATCCCCAAAGGGAGGCAGAGGCAAAGTTAGATAGAACCTTACTCTCTATTTGTGGTAGTGTGGTCGAGCAGTAAGGCAATATCAGAGGACAGTATTAAGCATTTGATGTACACACTCAGTCAGCAAATGAATTCCCACACTCAAAGACTGAACTTCAGACCATTTGTTTTTGGATAAAAATATTCTTTTAGTTATTTTCTTTTCTAGAACCAAGCAAGCCTGGCACAGGTAAGCAATAAGTACTTTACGGTAATAATGCAGTTTGTACTTGGTTTGAATTGTAAATGTACTTTGATTTTATTACAGTAGTGTTACTGCTAATGCAGTG
Source organism: Triturus cristatus (assembly GCF_964204655.1). Classification (NCBI taxonomy): domain Eukaryota; kingdom Metazoa; phylum Chordata; class Amphibia; order Caudata; family Salamandridae; genus Triturus; species Triturus cristatus. The sequence continues at coordinate 3,643,401 of NC_140594.1, read as the reverse complement.
CTTTTCAGAATAGAGTACATATACTTTGTATAGGATTTTTTGTAAAATTACAGGTAAGTTACATTCGAGATTACTTTTCTTACACAGTGTAGTATACCTGGATACTGCACTGGGACATTTCCTGTAAACAGGTAAGTAAAATCGTTTTTGTTAGTACAAATTTAAAGAAAGTTTTTAGGTTTTCCAACTCCACACTTAAAAACTTTTCATAGAAAAGCAGTCAATGTTATGCTATGGAGGGAAATTGTGTTATCGGTTTAAAGGTAAGTACTTTGATGTGGGTGTTGGTGTTCTGGGGGTAGAGTCAGGGTTCCCCAGGGTCAAGGATGCACTCTCGTTACACCCTCAGCGCCACGAGGGCAGCCGGGTGCAGAGTGCTGAGGCCCAGTGTTATCCAATGGGGGATATGGGCCTCCGGTTGATGGCTGCTGATGAGCAGGCCACTGGGTTGTGGGAGCTAAGCTCCCGGACTTAAGCTCAGGGCAAATGAGGGTTCAAGCCAGCACAAAAGGTGCACCCTCAGCGGCACTGGGGTGGCCAGGTGCAGAGTGCTGTTTTGGCGTTGGGTGCCCTGTAGCTTTCAATGGGAATCCTCTGGTTTGCAAAGGCACTGCAAGCTCGGGGACGAAGGTTTTCTGGGTGCGACCACCACTTGGAGAGGTAAGTTGGGATGCAGGCGGTTGGTTAGGCACCGTCAGTTGGGCCACCCAAGGCCGTGGGGCTTCGGGTGCAGGGGTGCCTTTTAGGGTCAGATCTTCTTACCAGCTCCTGGTTGCGGTTGGGGGGACCTTCCGGTTTGATGCTGCAGGTGTCGGCTGGAGGCTGGAGGCTGGAGGCTTGCGGCAAGTCAGGGGTCACTGGATCTTAGGTCAGGATCGCATGGGAGACCTCCTCTTGGCGTTGGGCAACTCAAACTCGTGCCGTGGGCGACGGTTGCAGAGTGGTGCAGACTTGCGGATCCTTGCAGAGCAGGAGTCTGTTGTTTGCACAAACCTGGTGTTCATGGGATTGAAGGCAGGCAGGTCCTCCGGGTTTCTTGAGGTTTCTGGCTGCAGGACACACCCGGAGCAGGCTCGAGGTGGGGCAGGTTAGTAGGGCTGGGGCCAAGTCAGTGGGCGTCCTCCTCTTGCTAACTTCGGCACGGCTGTTTGGTCCTTCTTCTTCTTTTCTTCTTGCAGGTTCTTGTCTGAGGAAGCGAGGTTCAGTGGTGCCCATAAATACTAGATTTAGGGGCGTTACAGGTAGGTAAAAAGATTGGGACCAATGGGTCCCTTCCCTGGGGTGGGTACACCCCCTGTTATTCCACCCTCCAGTGGGAGGGGGACATATGCCTTTCCCTGGTTGACTGGGTCCCCCATCTGCAAGATGGCAGGGACTGAGATTTGTCCTTCACCTTGCCTCCCCCACCTGAGGGGTGGAGTTGGCAGAGGTGGGCACACCTCTCTTCCTCACTTGGTTTTCCTGCCGGTTCTCCTGCCCAAAGTGGGGTCAGAACCAGTAGGGACCAGTTTCTGAAAGCAGCAAGTGTCCTCGGGAAGCTCACAGAGGCGGCATGCCTTTGAAGCTTCCCCTTCGTGAACCCTGCTCATCCTGGTGGAGGAGGCTTGACTCCTCGTCCCAGGATGTGCATTGTTTCAGGCCCCCGAGATCAGCAGGCTCTCGGCCCAGGGATCCAGAAACATGTCTGGTGGTGGCAGCTGAAAGCTGCCACTCAGCCTGGACACTAGTGGTAGGTCGTTTTTCAGGGGGCTGCACTTACAATGTCTAAGAATGGACTTAGACACTGTAGGGGTACAGGGCTCATGCACCTGTACCCTCACCACTGGTATAGGACACCCAGCTAGAGGGGTGACTGATCTATGCCAGGGATGTGTGCCATGTCGACTCTTTACTTTGTTCTACACCAAAACATGCAGCCTGCAAAGGCACTGTGTGTGTGTGTGTGTGTGTACAGGGCCTCTAAGGGTGGCACAATAAGTGCTGCAGCCCTTAGAGGTCTTCCCTGGTCACAGTGCCCTGAGCACCTGTGGTACCATTTACCAGGGGCTGACCTGTGGCCAGAGATGCCAATTGGGTTTTGTTTTTAATGCAGGTTTAGGGAAAAAAACCTGAGACCCTGGGCACCTGATTGGCAGGAGCCCAGGGCACACTCAGTCAAAGCACATCAGCAATGCAGCAAAAAGTGGGGGCTGCCATGCAGAAAGAGGGCACTTTCTCACAGTATGCCTCTACAAGTCATTATCAGGGTTGATGTCATCATGCATTCCTCTAGTTCCGTTCTGCCGGCTAAGGATGCGCCCCCTCCAGGAAGACCTAGGCCTCCAATGGGTACAAGTGACAGGTTTGTTCAACAATATCGTCAAAGTGGCTCCAGCCGTGGTCCAAGCCCCAGCTTGGTGGACTCAGCAGACATAACTCTCAGGCGGCCTATCACTCCTAGCTCAACCCTCTCCATCGGTCATTACCACCGACACTTCCTTGGAGGGATGGGGAGCATTCCATCAAGACCTATAGGTCTACGGCTAGTGGCAGAAGCCTCATCAGCATTTTCAAATCAATCAATCGAGCTCCAGGCAGTGTATCTGGCCTTGCAGGCTTCCCTCCTCAAGATAAAGAACTCCGAGGTTTTCATATGAACGGACAATAGAACAAGAAAGCACTACATAAACAAACAAGGGGATGAGATAATTTCTCCTTTTTCGAGAGTAACAAAACATCTGGAATTGGGCCATCCCATATGGAGTGCAACTACGAGCAGAGCTTGTCCCAAGAAAGCAAAACGAGATAGCGGACACTCTCGGCAGACTGAGGTCAGCTTGCCACAAGTGGGAAATGGATCAGAAAACAATCTACCATATATTCTCAGTGGGGAAAACCCAATATCTACTTCATTGCGAACCCACAGAACACAAAATACCGATTATTAGAAAGCTGGCATCACCATCCGGGATCATGGGGTAATGCATTTTCGATGCCATGATCCGAAATCTTTGCTTACACCTTTCCGCCCATTCTCCTGAATCCAAAGGTTCTCAAGAAGAGGAAGATCTAACCTTGTATAGCTCCAATGTGGCCTCGCCAACATTGGTTTACAGAACTCCTCCTGCTGTCGGAGAACCTCTCATCTGATTGAAGGGCTCAACTTATCTTCTGACGCTGAGCGAGGGCCAAGTCCTGCACCCGAATCCCAAGTCTCTTTACGTACTGGCCTGGCTTCTGAGAAAAATGAATTCTCTCATCTGAACATACCTCCTGAACGTAGGGAGATACTTTCCAGGGCCAGAGTGAACAGTAGTAACAAAACGTATTCTCGCAAGTGGAAGAGATTTTCTTTATGGTGTCAACAAGAGTGATACATCCCCTGTCCTCCACACCTGAACAGATATTTCCCATACCTGTTGCACTTGGCATGTTCAGGGTTAGCTCATTCATACATCAGAGTTCACCTGGCGGCCATATCTTGATTCAGATGATCACCCTGGTTACCATAATTATGGTCCTCCAGAATAATCAAACCGTTCCTCAAAAGCTTATTTAGCGTCCTCCCTCCGGCCAGACCTCCTCCTCCGTCTTGCCATCTGAACACGGTGCTGTCCCAGCTCATGAAGCACCATTCGAGCCCATTCACAGCGCGAGATGAAAGTACCTGACCTGGAAGGTTGCTCTCCTTCTGGCGCTGACCGGTCCGTGAGATCCAAGCCCTCACTATTCAAGAAGCCTTCCTACGATTTAGAGAGGACGGGATAATCTTATGCACAAACCCAAAGTTGATCCCTTAAGCCCATTTGGACTCCCCCCCCCCCCCCCATACCCCTCCCCCTCACTGAGGTGCTGATTTTGAAGACTTCCTTTCCAAACCTTTCAGCAGCGGCTGAAAGGGCTCTTCACTCATTGGACATCAAGAGGTGCATCAAGTTCTGCATAGACAGGACCAAGAGCTTTCGTAAGTCTAACCAGTGGTTTGTGGCTTACAGCGCACCATTGCGGTGCAACCCCCCCTTAAAACAGAGCATAGCTCGATGGATATCTGCTGCAATTCACTTCGGTCACCAAGCAGCCAGAAAACCATTACAAACGTCTGTGCATGCTCACTCGACAAGGACGGTTTCAACCTCAGCAGCACTGTTTTCAGGTGTCACTCCAGGATATTTGCAAAGCAGCTACCTGGAAGAATATGCATACCTTTACGCAACACTGCTGCCTGGATTCGACCCCTGAAGGGGATGTAGCAGTAGGCCAAGCGGTTCTAAGACATCTTTTCCGATCAAGGTTAGCTTCCTCTTTCCTCCCACCCTACTATTACTAGTCCCGCACAATGCCTATATTATAATGTGTTTTATTTCTTTACAGCTTACTGAAACGTTGTCATATGTTGAACGAAATATTGTAAGATGTGTTCATGGTTATGTCTTCATTTATTCTGTTTTAAAGTTCCGTGTGCCTCTCTGCTGCTTTATACTATGATTCAAGCATGTGAACCTATGAAGGGTCCAATACTGGAGTAAGAGGATAAGTTACTTACCTGTAACTGTAGTTCACAGTTGTGGAATCTTTTATAGATTCACATGCGACGCACCCTCCTCCCCTGAGGGGCTCACCTTTCCCTCCTTTAAGTTGTTCTCTGGCACTTGTGCTATGGAAGATCTGAGGGACTGGAGCTTCTCTCAGGAGTGTTCTAAAGGGCAAAGCAGCCGGATTGTCTGAAGTGTAAGTTTGGTCTTTTGTTTTAAATAGACTATGATCAATCAATCAAAGGCTTGTAAAGCGTGACTGCTCACCTGTGTGGGTCTCAAGGTGGGGGTGGGGGAGTGGGGGGATGGCTGCTGGGTGGGGGATCATTTGAAGAGCCAGGTCTTGAAGTCCTTCCCGAGTTGGGTCAGCGTCACAGATTGCCTGAGGTACAGGGGCAGGGAGTTCCATGTCTTGTGGTGAGTTAGGAGAAAGATCTTTCTCCTGTTCTGGTCTTGTGGATCCTGGGGATGGAGGCGAGAGCGAGTTGGGAGGATCGGAGTTGTCTGGTGGGTATGTGGAAAGTGAGGTGATGATTCTGGTACGCCGGTGCTTTGTTGTGTGGGGCTTTGTAGGCGGTAGTGAGGAACTTGAAAGTGACTCTCTTGTTGACTGGAAGCCAGTGGAGTTGCGTGATGTGGCTATGGCGGGGGATGTCAAGGACCAGTCTGGCAGCAGCTTTTTGGACATTCTGAAGTTTATTAAGCTGTTTCTGGGTGATGCCGGCGTAGAATGCATTGCCGTAGTCGAGTCTGCTGGTGATGAGTGCGTGGGTGACCATCCTTCTGGATTCTAATGGGATCCATCTGAAATTCTTTCGGAGCAGGAGGAGCATGTGGAAGCAGGCTGAGGAAACTGCATTGATTTGCAATCCATCGTGGGGGAAGAGACCAGTATGATGCCAAGGTTGCGTGTGTGATTCGTCAGGGTGGGGGGAATCACCTAGGGCAGCTGGCGACCAGGAGCGGTCCCAGGCTGACGCTGTGGGTACCAGGATGAGAACTTCGGTTTAGTTCCAGTTGAGCCATGAGGCAGCTGTCTTTCATCCATGTCGCAATGGCCTTCATTCCACTGTGGAAGCTGGTTCTGGCGGTTTAGGGTTCATTGGTGAGGGAGAGGATCAGCTGGGTGTCGTCGGCATAGGAGACGATGTTGAGTCGGTGGCGATGACTGCGAGCGGGGTTATGTAGATGTTAAAAGGGGTGGGACTCAGGGAGGAGCCCTAGGGGACTCCACAACTGATCTCCATGGGTTCTGAGAGGAACAGTGGTAGTCTGAGTCGCTCGGTCCGGTCGGTGAGGAAAGAGTGGATCCAGTCCAGAGCTTTTTCATGGATACCGGCGTTGTGGAGTCTGGTGATTAGGCTGCGGTGGGAGCTGAGAGGTCTAGTAGTGTGAGGGCTGCTGTCTCACCCCGGTTGAGGCGGGAGTGGACGTCATCTGTGGCAGCGAGGAGTGCAGGCTCTGTGCTGTGGTGTTTTGTAACCCTGATTGGGAGGTGTCCAAGACGTGGTTCGCTTTGATGAACTCGGAGAGTTGGGCGTTGTGGGCCTTCTCTATCACCTTGACTGGGAAGGGGAGAAGAGAGAGATCAGTCTGAAGTTCTTGAGGTCTGTCAGTTCTGAGGATGGCTTCTTCAGCAGAGGTTGATCTCGTCGTGTTCCAAGCCATCGGGAAAGGTGGCGGTTTTGATGGAGCAGTTGTTGGTGCAGCCGAGCTGGGAGGCGAAGGCTGCTCTGTGGAAGGGGTGATGCAGCACGGGACTGTCGGGCCCCTCAGTGGATGCTCTTCAAGGTCTTGACCGTGCCCTCCGTTGTGAACGGGGTTCAGCAGAGCAAGGTCTGTTGAGGGAGCGGCTTGGTTGTCTGCGATGGTGGCGGGTGTGGCAGCCGGGTCAGGGGTGTCAAAGCTGTTGTAGCTCTTCCTGATCTTGTGGTGGAAGAAGGTGCAGAGTTTGCTGAAGAGGTCTTGTAGGGGTGGGATGTCTGAGGTCTTGCTGTTTGGCCTGCCAAACTGCTTGATGATGGTGAAGATGTATGAGAGGTGTGGCACAGCGGCCAGGGTGGTGGACTCCAGAGCATGGGGCTCACGGTTCGATTCCCAGCACCGGAGGCAAATCACCTCAGCCTCATTTGTGTCTGGGCAATAGCTCACTTAATCTCCCCTATGGCCCCCAGCGCCTTGAGACCCTTACGGGTGATTAGTTTGCACTTTATAAATACCGGGTTATTGTGTGTTGGTGTTGATTCTGAATTTGATGGCTGTTTTCTTAGTGGTTTTGAGGAGGAGGTGGTGTGTGTGGACGGTGGACTTGTGATAGGTTGCAGAATTGGAGGGCCTAGGGCCTTCATGCTCTATCTTTAACATTGTATTACTATTTTATGGTACCTGGGACTCGCGTCTCGACGGCAGGTAATGATTCAGGCTTGTATATCAATGAAAGATTCTAATAATGGAGAACTACAGTTACACGTAAGTAGCTTATTTTCATCTCCGAGAAGCTCATTAATGCCCAGCTTTCTGCATTTTTGGAATACCACAATAAGTTACACACTTCCCAGTTTGGATTTCGACCTGAATACAGCATGGAAATCGCGCTGTTAGAGGTTACTGAACATCTTGGAAAGGAGCTGGGCATAGGATGTTCGTCAGCTCCTGTTCTTTTGGGTCCATGTTCTGCCTTCAATAGTGTATCTCACCAGGTGCTTCTCAAGAGACTAGCAGGGGTAGGTATCCTAGAGATGGCTCGTTCATAAGGTTTAGCAATACCCTGAAATGAGCGCTTTTCCATGAAAGATTGAAACCATGAGTCGTGGGTATACAGCTTACCTTCCGGACGCCCTCATGGTTCTACATTGAATTTGACTTTGTTTAACATTTATATCTGATTGCGACTTCTAGCTGTAGATTCCTTACCTATGAATTTCCCAGGCGTCAGGCTGTATCTGGAAACTTGTTGAGCAATACCCCTTGTGGGCGACGTTGGGTGACTCCATTTGGCTTCATGTGATGTCAGCGGCGTTTGTTATGACGTCGCTTTGCCTATATAGGCGCCACTCAGGCACGCGGATCTCAGTACTTTTAGGTTTTTTTATGCCAGAAGCACAGAGCCACGAAGTAACTGATGTAGTCGTGTGCAAAACAAGGGCTCTGAAGGGGGAAACAACCCTAGTCCTACCATATTTGTACAGAAAGCGGGGAGGCATGGGTGGGACTGTAAGGAATCTGCAGCTAGAGTCTCTACCAGATAATGCGTTACCAAAGGTAAGTAACTTAATAGTGAGCATTAGTAGCTATGTTAGTACACTTGGCTCCAAAGACTCCCAGAAAACAAAACGGTGTTTTTATGTTTGAATCTTTTTTGTTCCCAGTTTGGGTTTCTTATACAACAAATGAGAAAGAGGGTACAGGAAGTACAGTGTGAGCTTATTCCTCTTACATGTGCGGTGCCATCAGCATACCGGCTCCACTAAATGAGCTCAAGATTCAAGCTTTGCATAAATCAGTATCAATAAACTGTAGAAACATTAACATCAGTCGTAGGTAGTCCGTGCCAGAAAGAGGGACGAGTTACCAGTGATGGAATGAGGGGGGTGTTGTCGGGGGTGTGCGCCTTGCGCTTCCGCTGGGAGGGTGGCGGCCGTAGGGCTCGCTGTGGCCGCGTCAGCCGCGGCATCTCCAGGCGAGTCACCAACGGGTGAGCGGGCAACAAGAAAACCGCCTAATCTAATTACCCAACAGGTTTCAAGGGGGTACTTACAAAGGCAGAGCTGCCCCCGACTTGCGCCCAAGCTTTGATGGGAGTGCCTCCAGGCATTGACCGCGGGGGGGGGGGGGGATATAAGTGACTTCCACCTGAGATTTGTCAAGCACTTGGCTAAGAGGAGCCCCTGGCCAATGAGGCGAGTGGCAGCTGAAACCTAACTCTGTTCATTTATGGCTTCTGAGGCAAGCATGTGACTCCTGATGCTGAAGTCATCGCCAGTCCACAGCATTTCATACTTTTTTCATCTTCTGTAATATTGCCAGTACTGATCAACAATTTTAAGCAAGGGTTAATCACCTGTTGTAGTGTTGAACTCTTTTACTATAATCTGGGTTCAGGAAACTTAGAAGATAATTCATTTTCAGTTAAACAATTTTAGTACTTATGAAACACTTGCTACTAAGATTTCAGTGGGAAGACCCAGCATTAGTTTACTCATTTGTTAGATCCAAATTGTGTTTTTTACAAGGAGAACAATTACTAATTAACTTACATTTTGTACTTGCTTTTTGTTAGGGCAGGTTTGTTCTTATGATGCCACTTCCTTGTTGCTTACAATCTTGGTATACACTTAGGTTCAAAACAATGCAAACATCTCTTTAACCAATATTGAATGAATGGCTGAAAAATGTTCCAGGGTGCTGGTATAATTATGGGAGACTTAATTTAGGGGTGGGCATAACTTGTATAATTCCATGTAGCGTAATCACGCAGAATTGCCCAATGTTTCTGCAAGATTCCCTGAAATTACACAAGAACAGTAATTCTGCATTTAGCCCTATTTTCTTAGCATCAAATGTACGTTTGCATCCAAAATGGACACAAGGATGAATTTTTCCCTAAGAAATAGTGCTAAATGCATCAGAACATGAATAGCGAGTGCGAGCAGCCGCCCGTGCTCACTAAATGTGCTCGTGCAGTACGAATTATCGCCCAAAATGACTCTTATTTACACGAGCGGGCGTAATTGTGTTATTTTCGGTAATTGCGCATTAAGTGTAATACAGAATTACTGAAATTACTCTGATTGCTTTGCCATTCCTCCCAGGGCTATTTGAATTCATATCTATTTCATGAGAAGAAGAGGCCCTTTAAATAGGATTCTATGGGTTTCCATTATAATATTCCACACAGTAGATATCAAATTAAATGAGAACCATAGATTGTCTGTCGGTCGTGTATTACCGGAAGACCGAAGCCAGCCTTACCAGCACAGTACACGCGCTCTACTTCCGGGTCAGACACAAAGCAGCCCTACCAGCACAGTACACGCGCGCTACTTCCGGGTCAGACACAGAGCTCGACTCTTCCTATCCACAGTCTTTGTAATTTTGTCTCTGTGAAGAATGTAAAGTAATACCTTGTGCTGACAGGATAATTGTCCACAAGGTATAAAAATATTATGAGGCACATTGATTATTTCACAGTATAAATCCTCACAACTGAAGCAAATGCAAAACAAATGCTAAAAGGATTCAATGGGATACGCATCATTTGAATGAACTGCGCAGACTCTGGCGTCAAAGCTTTGCATTAGGGTTCACTACAGCGCTTGCTAAAAATCACTTAAATAGCATAGTGTGTTACCAAATTTTGGAAACACTCAGGTACTTGATATCATGTGAAAGAGGGGCAAACACTTTTCTTGCTGTAGCAAAGTTTGAATAAATTAGATTTTATGACTTAATCTGAGAAAATCTTTATTGCAAATGTATTTTCCAGCTGCTTACGTTATGACATTAACTCCAGTGATGTATCCATGAAGCACTGATAGACATGTCTCTACAAGATTTGGGGGGTTCAGGTGCCCATAGCCTGCACTTCCCTGCTGATCCGTCGAAGGCGCTGTGGTTCAGTCGAAGAGCCAGGTCCTGAGGTCTTCCTGAATTGAAGCAGTGTCTGTGACTGCCTGAGGTGGAGAGCTAGTGTGTTCCAGGTCTTTGCTGCGAGGTGGGAGAAGGATCTTCCCCCGGCGGTGGTCTTCTGGATCCGTGGGACGGTGGTCAGGGCCAGTGGGGCAGATCAGAGGTCTCTGGTGGTGCCTTTGGCGTGCCTGTGGCTGCGCAGCAGCTGGCATTAAGTAGCGTGAGTGGGTGGGCTGGTCAGCTGGGAGACGGGAAAGCAGCACTGGAGGAGGGCGGGAATGAGCAGCGGCGGAACAGGGCAAGGAAAAGGTGAAAAAGTGAAGAGGAAAACTTGGAAAAGTGCAAAAGTGAAAGAAAGTAGCACTACAGCAGAAAATGCAGAAAGAGAGTGCCAGGAAAAGTAGAAAAATGCAAAAAGAATAGTGACAGAGGAGCAAAAAAATGCAGAAAATGAAAGAAAGTGACAGAACAGAAAAGATGAAAGGATGAAAAAAGATCAGGAGCAGAGAGACAGAGGGTAGAGCAACAACAGAGCAGAGATGCTCCCCACTGGACCACCAGGGGTGAGGCGCAGGCGGGTGCCTTCGGGTGTAGGGGGGCCTCTAATTCGAGACTTGGAAGGGTCAGGGGCAACAGCTACCAGGCAGAGCTGTGCGGGGAGGGAAAGCTACCTACTGACAAGGTCAGTAGGGTTACCTGCCATGCCTTTCGTAAAACTTTGTAGGGCCAGCTGCCCAGGCATCTTATAGACTTCCATTGGTTCAGAAGCCCACCGCCCATGCCTCCCATAGACCACAGTGGGTTCAGATGCCTTTGCACAGACTTCAGTAGGGTTAGCTGCCCACACATCCCATAGACTTCAGTGAGGTCAGCTGCCCAGGCATCCCATAGACTTCCATACGGTCAGATGCCCACACATCCCATAGACTTCAGTGAGGTCAGCTGCCCACACATCCCATAGACTTCAGTGAGGTCAGCTGCCCACACATCCTATAGACTTCCATAGGGGCAGCTGCCCACACCTCCCATAGACTTCCCTAGGGTCAGCTGCCCATGTCTCCCATAGACTTCATTGAAGTCAGCTGCCCACACATCCCATAGACTTCAGTAGGGTTAGCTGCCCACACATCACATAGACTTCACTGAGGTCAGTTGCTCACACATCCCATAGACTTCAGTAGGGTCAGTTGCCCACACATCCCATAGACTTCAGTAGGGTCAGCTGCCCACACATCCCATAGACTTCAGTAGGGTCAGCTGCCCACACATCCAATAGACTTCAGTGAGGTCAGTTGCCCACACATCCCATAGACGTCAGTAGGGTCAGCTGCCCACACATCCCGTAGACTTCAGTGAGGTCAGCTGCCCACACATCCCATAGACTTCCATACGGTCTGCTGCCCACGCACCCCATAGACTTCAGTAGGGTTAGCTGCCCACACATCCCATAGATTTCCATAGGGTCAGCTGCCCACACATCCCATGGACTTCCATAGGGTCAGCTGCCCACACATCCCATAGACTTCAGTAGGGTCAGCTTCCCACACATCCCATAGACTTCAGTAGGGTCAGCTGTCCACACATCCTTAGACTTCAGTGAGGTCAGCTGCCCACACATCCCATAGTCTTCAGTGGGGTCAGTTGCCCACCCATCCCATAGACTTCAATTGGGTCAGCTGCCCACACATCCAATAGACTTCAGTGAGATCAGCTGCCCACACATCCTATAGACTTCCACAGGGTCAGCTGCCTACACACCCCATAGACTTCAGTAGGGTCAGCTGCTCACACATCCCACAGACTTCAGTGAGGTCAGCTGCCCACACATCCCATAGACTTCCATGGCGTCAGCTGCCCACACATCCCATAGACTTCCATGGGGTCAGCTGTCCACACATACCATAGACTTCAGTGAGGTCAGCTGCCCACACATCCCATAGACTTCCATGGGGTCAGCTGCCCATACATCCCATAGACTTCCATGCGGTCAGCTGCCCACACATCCCATAGACTTCCATAGGGTTACCTGCCCACACATCCCATAGACTTCCATAGGGTTACCTGCCCACACATCCCATAGACTTCCATATGGTCAGTTGCCCACACATCCCATAGACTTCCGTAGGGTCAGCTGCCCACACATCCCATAGACTTCAGTAGGGTCAGCTGCCCACACATCCCATAGACTTCCATAGGGTCACCTGCCCACACATCCCATAGACTTCCATAGGGTCAGCTGCCCACACATCCCGTAGACTTTAGTAGGGTCAGCTGCCCACACATCCCATAGACTTCAGTGAGGTCAGCTCTCCACACATCCCATAGACTTCCACAAGGTCAGCTGCCTACACATCCCATAGACTTCAGTAGGGTCAGCTGCCCACACATCCCATAGACTTCAGTGAGGTCAGCTGCCCACACATCCCATAGACTTCCATAGGGTCAGCTGCCCACACCTGCCATAGACTTCCATAGGTTCAGCTGCCCACACATCCCATAGACTTCAGTGAGGTCAGCTGCCCACACATTCAATAGACTTCCATAGGGACAGCTGCCCACACATCCCATAGACTTCAGTAGGGTCAGCTGCCCACACATCCCATAGACTTCAGTGAGGTCAGCTGCCCACACATCCCATAGACTTCCACAGAGTCAGCTGCCCACACATCCCATAGACTTCAGTAGGGTCAACTGCCCACATATCCCATAGACTTCAGTAGAGTCAGTTGCCCACACATCCCATAGATTCCCATAGGGTCAGCTGCCCACACATCCCACAGACTTCAGTGAGGTCAGCTGCCCACACATCCCATAGACTTCCATGGGGTCAGCTGCCCACACATACCATAGACTTCAGTGAGGTCAGCTGCCCACACATCCCATAGACTTCCATATGGTCAGTTGCCCACACATCCCATAGACTTCCGTAGGGTCAGCTGCCCACACATCCCATAGACTTCAGTAGGGTCAGCTGCCCACACATCCCATAGACTTCCATAGGGTCACCTGCCCACACATCCCATAGACTTCCATAGGGTCAGCTGCCCACACATCCCGTAGACTTTAGTAGGGTCAGCTGCCCACACATCCCATAGACTTCAGTGAGGTCAGCTCTCCACACATCCCATAGACTTCCACAAGGTCAGCTGCCTACACATCCCATAGACTTCAGTAGGGTCAGCTGCCCACACATCCCATAGACTTCAGTGAGGTCAGCTGCCCACACATCCCATAGACTTCCATAGGGTCAGCTGCCCACACCTGCCATAGACTTCCATAGGTTCAGCTGCCCACACATCCCATAGACTTCAGTGAGGTCAGCTGCCCACACATTCAATAGACTTCCATAGGGACAGCTGCCCACACATCCCATAGACTTCAGTAGGGTCAGCTGCCCACACATCCCATAGACTTCAGTGAGGTCAGCTGCCCACACATCCCATAGACTTCCACAGAGTCAGCTGCCCACACATCCCATAGACTTCAGTAGGGTCAGCTGCCCACATATCCCATAGACTTCAGTAGAGTCAGTTGCCCACACATCCCATAGATTTCCATAGGGTCAGCTGCCCACACATCCCACAGACTTCAGTGAGGTCAGCTGCCCACACATCCCATAGACTTCCATGGGGTCAGCTGCCCACACATACCATAGACTTCAGTGAGGTCAGCTGCCCACACATCCCATAGACTTCCATGGGGTCAGCTGCCCACACATCCCATAGACTTCCATGCTGTCAGCTGCCCACACATCCCATAGACTTCCATAGGGTTAGCTGCCCACACATCCCATAAACTTCCATATGGTCAGTTGCCCACACATCCCATAGACTTCCGTAGGGTCAGCTGCCCACACATCCCATAGACTTCAGTAGGGTCAGCTGCCCACACATCCCATAGACTTCCATAGGGTCACCTGCCCACACATCCCATAGACTTCCATAGGGTCAGCTGCCCACACATCCCGTAGACTTCCATAGGTCAGCTGCCCACACATTCCACAGACTTCAGTGAGGTCAGCTGCCCACACATCCCATAGACTTCCATGGGGTCAGCTGCCCACACATCCCATAGACTTCCATGGGGTCAGCTGCCCACACATCCCATAGACTTCCATGGGGTCAGCTGCCTACACATACCATAGACTTCAGTGAGGTCAGCTGCCCACACATCCCATAGACTTCCATGGGGTCAGCTGCTCACACATCCCATAGACTTCCATGCGGTCAGCTGCCCACACATCCCATAGACTTCCATAGGGTTAGCTGCCCACACATCCCATAGACTTCCATATGGTCAGTTGCCCACACATCCCATAGACTTCCATAGGGTCACCTGCCCACACATCCCATAGACTTCCATAGGGTCAGCTGCCCACACATCCCATAGACTTCAGTAGGGTCAGCTGCCCACACATCCCATAGACTTCAGTGAGGTCAGCTCTCCACACATCCCATAGACTTCCACAGGGTCAGCTGCCTACACATCCCATAGACTTCAGTAGGGTCAGCTGCCTACACATCCCATAGACTTCAGTGAGGTCAGCTGCCCACACATCCCATAGACTTCCATAGGGTCAGCTGCCCACACCTGCCATAGACTTCCATATGTTCAGCTGCCCACACATCCCATAGACTTCAGTGAGGTCAGCTGCCCACACATCCCATAGACTTCAGTGAGGTCAGCTGCCCACACATCCCATAGACTTCAGTGGGGTCCCTCCACGGAGTCCGGTTTAGAGCTCAGTGGGAGGAGACCTTCCTGTTGGGCACCGCTGGTGAGTTGTCAGCGATGTTTAACTCTTTGTAGCCTGCTGTCGCATTCACAACCAGGTGCCCTCTGTAGTGAGTGTTCATCAGGGCTGCCATAGCTGTCGGTGGCCCCTGGTGACGCCCCTCCATTCCTGTCTTTCTGGCCAGCAGCACAATGTTCTTTCAACGTTGAAGCTTGTTGTAAAAAGTCCCTTCGTGCAAAGTGGATTTGAAGAAGCCGCAGCCAGGCTGCAGCGATGGCCGGGGATGTGGTCTGGGCCTCTCAGGGGGGGTGGGGGGGGGGGGGGGGGGGTCGACCAGGTGAGGTGAAACCGACAATATATGTCTTGCTTTTTAGATTTTGAAATTAAGTTCTTTTTCAACACATCTCAAACACAAATTATTTGACTGTTAGCTTTCTTTTCCTTCTTTGCAGTTCAACAACTCGAACAGCGGCCTCTTCACCGTCTTCACCGGGGTGGGCGACATCAGCCGGGTGCAGATGGTGGACAGCTGGAATGGGCAGCACGAGGTAGGACTCGGACCCCGGGGGAGGGGGGGTGGGGCTTTCCTTCATGGGTGCATGGATGAATGTTTGAGTGTGCAGTGCTGCGTACCGTGCAGCTCAAAGCCTGTTGTGGAGGGTGCAATGGAACCAGGGACGTCTAGCCTCCATTGGTGCAGAGGGTGCAGTGGCACCGGGTCCCAGAGGTCTGAGGGGCCCCAACCCTGATTAATATTATCTTTTTCAATGTCAACAGCAGCCAGGGTGCACATTTTCTTCCTTGCATTAAGGCACATGATTTGTGGAACAGCAGGCGAGGCGCCTGGAGGCCTTCTGAAGAGGGACATGGGCACTTTACACGTGGCATCCCTCGACAGCCTTTCCGTTTCCACAAATAAGTCACCCAAAGCCCGCCGGGGGGGAGGATGTTTACTTCTCACATAATAACAGGCTGGCGGCGCCGACGGGCGCTTCTTTGCCAAACCACAGACCCACCCCGGGCGGAGCTGTGTGCTGTAGTGTGGGCAGCACGTGCCTCCTGCCCTCCCCCCTCCCCCCCCCCTCACCCCCCGCCACCCATGCTGTGTGCTCCAGTGTGGGCAGCACGTGCCTCCTCCCCTCCGCGCCCCCCTCCCCCTTTGGGCCCGAGCTGTGTGCTGTAGTGTGGGCAGCACGTGCCTCCTGCCCTCCGCGCCCCCCTCCCTCTTTGGGCCCGAGCTGTGTGCTGTAGTGTGGGCAGCACGTGCCTCCTGCCCCCCCCCCCCCCCCACCCATGCTGTGTGCTCCAGTGTGGGCAGCACGTGCCTCCTGCCCTCCGCCCCCCCCCCACCCGGGGTCAAGCGGTGGATGTTACAAGGGTCTGAGAGTGTTTACTGGCTGGGGGGAGGGGGGGGGGAGTGGGGGTTACTGTGAGCCACGGAAGTTCCTATTTCACAGACTGGACACTGCAGGCCTCAGCCCGGGCGAGCTTTGGGTGACTTCTTTGTGGGGGCTCTGCTCTTAGTGTTGCGAACCCATATGCACGTGTTTACAGTCCCTGGGCACCGCCAGGGCCCCCTGGGTGTGCGCATGTGAGTTGTTTCCACGGTCAGTGCCCGCCCCAGCCCACCGCCCCTCCTGCGGGGAACCGGCCTTTCTAGCAAACATCCGGGGCTACTCTAAGGAATGGGCAAAGTGGGCACTTCCGCCCCCCCTGTCACTCAGGCCGCTTTAATCCACTGCCAGACACTGACTGCTCCTGTATCTCACTCAGGCCTCTTTAATCCACAGCCAGACACTCCTGCCCCTGTATCTCACTCAGGCCTCTTGAATCCACTGCCAGACACTGACTGCCCCTGTATCTCACGGAGGCCTCTTTAATCTTCTACCAGACACCAATTGCCCCTGTATCTCACTCATGCCTCTTTAATCCTCTACCAGACACCAACTGCCCCTGTATCTCACTCAGGCCTCTTTAATCCACTACCAGACACTCCTGCCCCTGTATCTCATTCAGGCCTCTTTAATCCACTGCCAGACACCGACTGCCCCTGTATCTTGCTCAGGCCTCTTTAATCCACTACCAGACACTAACTGCCCCTGTATCTCGCTCAGGCCTCTTTAATCCACAGCCAGACACTGACTGCCCCTGTATCTCACTCAGGCCTCTTTAATCCACTACCAGACACTAACTGCCCCTGTATCTCACTCAGGCCTCTTTAATCCACTACCAGACACTGACTGCCCCTGTATCTCACTCAGGCCTCTTTAATCCACTACCAGACGCTCCTGCCCCTGTATCTCACTCAGGCCTCTTTAATCTCTACCAGACACTGACTGCCCCTGTATCTCACTCAGGCCTCTTTAATCCACTACCAGACGCTCCTGCCCCTGTATCTCACTCAGGTCTCTTTAATCCACTACCAGACACTGACTGCCCATGTATCTCACTCAGGCCTCTTTAATCCACTACCAGACGCTCATGTCCCTGTATCTCACTCACGCCTCTTTAATCCACTACTAGACACTCCTGCCCCTGTATGTCACTCAGGCCTATTTAATCCACTACCAGAAACTGACTGCCCCTGTATCTCACTCAGCTCCTTTAATCCACTACCAGACACCCCGGCCCCTGTATCTCACTCAGGCCTCTTGAATCCACTACCAGACACTGACTGCCCCTGAATCTCACTCAGGCCTCTTTAATCCTCTGCCAGACACTGACTGCCCCTGTATCTCACTGAGGCCTCTTTAATCCACTACCAGACACTGACTGTCCCTGTAGCTCACTGAGGCCTCTTTAATCCACTACCAGACACTCCTGCCCCTGTATCTCACTCTGGCCTCTTTAATCCTCTACCAGACACTGACTGCCCCTGTATCTCACTCAGACCTCTTTAATCTCTACCAGACACTCCTGCCCCTGTATCTCACTCAGGCCTCTTTAATCCACTGCCAGACACTGACTGCCCCTGTATCTCACTCAGGCCCCTTGAATCCACTAGCAGACACTGACTGCCCCTGTATATCACCCAGGCCTCTTTAATCCACTGCCAGACACTGACTGCTTCTGTATCTCACTCACGCCTCTTTAATCCACTACCAGACACTGACTGCCCCTGTATCTCACTCAGGCCTCTTCAATCCACTGCCAGACACTGACTGCCCCTGTATCTCACTCAGGGCTCTTTAATCCACTGCCAGACACTCCTGCCCCTGTATCTCACTCAGGCCCCTTTAATCCACTACCAGACACTCCTGCCCCTGTATCTCACTCACGCCTCTTTAATCCACTGCCAGACACTGACTGCCCCTGTATCTCACTCCAGCAGGTTCCTCCTTTCTCCCTGGGTGACTGCATTCCTGTCTTTCTCTTCCTCCTACTTTCTCCTTTGTGTGTTTTTTCCTTTCTTGCTCTCTGCAGATGTCTGATGAGGAAACATAAGTGTCAGTCCCCTAAAATGAATGCTCGGGGCCCCACTGGCTCAAATTAAGTACTGCCCTAAACCTCATCTCTCCTTCTGTACTACAGCTGTCTTTTTACATCATCCCTTTCTTCTCTCCACATCTGTCTTTCTGCCCTGCCCTTTGTCTCCCTGCTCGCTTCGCCTGTCCTGTTCTTATATCCCTCTCTCTAGGTCCCTGCACTCTCTCTGCCCATCTGTCTTTCACTTCCTCACGCCTCGGTCCACTTCTCCCTCTCTTCACCTCTGTCTCTAGCTCACCTCCCTTTCTACACCTCACCCCGCTCTCCCTCTCTACAATTCCTTCTTGCTTTCTCCAGCATGGCAAACAGACATCTCTTTCTCTACTGGTCCAAGCATTGGAAATGGGGAATTCACAAATGATTTTTATTTCAAGTTCAAAAACAATCACTTTTAATCCACATCAATGAAGTGAGATAGTATCCCTAAGTGGAACACAAACGTTCAAGAAATAACCTTTTTTAAATAGTTTTCATATTATTATATTTCTCCCTAAACATCTCCTGGCTTGCCCACCTCTGTTGCTGACTGAGACCTGTGCAGTCAATCAAAGGTGGGGGGAGGGCGGACTAAGCAATATTCATCAGAAGAGTTGAGGCAGAGTAAACTGGGAGAAATAGTTTTTGTTGTTAAGGGGCGTGTGCCGCAACCCCTGTCAGTGTCCACCACAAAAAGTCACTAAATTAACCTGTGCTCAACCCTCTGGCAGCTCCGTACAAAAGCAGTCAGGCTTAACGTAGAGGCAATATGTAAAGTACATAAACAATAATAACATGAAAACGCAACACAAGAAAAACCCCACACCGATGTAGAGCGATAGAGTGCAACGTGATAAAGTACTTGGCACCAAAACTACAAAAATCCAATGTGTAGAACCAGAGATATGCAATTGTGATGGTCTGGGTACAAATAGTGCTTAAAAGCCCAAAGCGCCAACTGTGGTTATCTGGCTTTGCCAGACCGGGACAAGGTCACACGTTGAGGCCGACCGTGACGGGACCAGATCCGGCCCACAGAGGAATGTCACTTATGTGTTTGATGCAGGGTGTTGCGCTGTGCTTGCGGTGAGTGATACAATGCCCTGCGTCGAGTTGCGTAGGATGAGGAACCGCAAGGTCTACTTTGGGTTGCATCGTGCTGCCTCGCCTCTGATGGGGGACCACAGCTGGGCCTGCAGAGAACTTTTATCCTCACTTCCAAGGGTCTAAGACTGGGAAGGCACCACTTGGGTTAAGAACTCAGCAGGCAGAGTCCAGGTGCAGGGTTGGAGGGTGTTGGAACTTGTTGTGTCCATGTATCTCATAAGAGAAGGCCAGACAACTAGCGCTTGGAGTCAGCCTGGTGGCCCTGGTTCAAGGTGAAGGTCCAGTTCTTCGTTCTCAGGTAGCAAGGCAGCAGATCACTCCTTCTGAGTTTTACACAGGTTCAGCAGTGGGTCTGATGGTCCCCTTTTTACGTGGTGCCCACTTTGAAGTGGGAGGAACTTCTGCAAGCATCCACCAACAGGTGTCTGGAATTTACTGCTCTGCTACCCTATCCCCAACTTGTCTGCTGGTACAATAGGCTAGTGCAAAGTTATTTGTATTAGAGCAGGGCAAAGTCTTTGGAAGTGCAAGTGGGGCTATCTAGAGCTCCGCACCCCATTCTTGCCTGAGATGGCCCATCCAGGCACACTTTGTCCCTCTATTGTGTGGCTGTCTGGGAGTAATATACAAAGGCCAACTGGCAACTCCGCCTAGTCATGTAATCCGGGACCAGGCTGCAGGCACCTAATGGTTCGGGCAAGAAAATGCCAACTTTCTAAGTTTTCAGAATTGTGACTCAAAATCAGACTTTACCATTAAATAGGATTTTAAATTACAATTCCTCAGACACCAAACAGGACTTTCATACATGCTCCTAATCAAACGTTATCACTTATCAAATGCAAGAAGGTAACCGTTTCGTTTCAGAAATCTTTATTTCGATCACAGATCATAAAAGATACATGGTAAAATATGGACAATTAAAAAAGTATTAAACATGATGTGATCCAATGAATTAAGACATTAAAATACATTAAGAGAAAAAAGGAAATGTGATGTACTGTACTAAAATCTGACAATAAGTCAATGTATACAAGTCTTTTCAGGACGCTGCTGCGGGTAAACCACATGGAAGTTAAGAATTTCGCAACTGCAAAAACGACAATGGGAGAAAGGTCTGACTTTAAGACCCTATAGGCTGGTTGGAAGGATCTGAAGCCCAAGTTCCTAAGTAACGGGACTAACCAGCGTTTCCTGCTCCTCTTGTAGCCCTTGCAGAAAAAAACGGCGTGAACTTCGTCTTCTTTCGGATGAGCACAAACAGGGCAGGTTGCTGTGGTGGAGCATGGAGACCAAGACGCTGTGAAAAAAGCTAGAGGAAGGCATCCATATCTCCATTGAAAGAATAATTTCCTCGTTAGCAGGGGGGAGATCGCATCCAGAGTACTTTCAAGGCAGTAGGCGTCTTTTGCTTTCAGGAATAAGTGGGTCAAGGATCCTTCACGGCTCTCGTTGATGGCTCTTGTGAGCATCAAATTGTAGTATGCTCTTGCGAGTGCCTTCTTTGAAATCTTTACACAGGATTTGGAAGGATCGGTCCATAGTTCCGGATAGCCCAGATCCTCAAACCTGCCCTTGACATAGGTCAGCCACGGAATCCTCGAGGCGTTCCGCAGCTGTAAGAATTCCTGAAGTTCCTCTCTATAAATTGAGAGATCGGAGCTACACCACAAACGCCTCCAAAAGGTTAGGGGTTTAAGACCTAGCTCCTCTGATATTGGTCTTACTCCCAGGTCTAATCTAAGGGGGAGTAATGGAGTGCTTTGAGGGAGGGCAGTTACCTGTCTCAGGAATTTGTTTTCGGTGGACTGTAACTTTGGGACATGAGTGTGACCCCAGATTTCACCCCCGTATGTAACACCCGCCCTTGCTTGGGTTTTGTATATATGAATAATTGGGGTCAGTGGACGGTAGAAAGATTTGTTCGCCAAGCGCAAAGTGCCACCCGCCAACTGTGCCAGTTTGATGGTCGCTTTGGCCTGATGAGACGTCCACGATAGATGTTCGTTTAACGTGATCCCCAAATATTCAATATTGTGCACACGTTCCAATTGTGTTGTGCCGAGCCTGGGTGGGGCACGATTCTGGGGCTTGGGGTTCAGAATCATGAACTTAGTTTTTTGAGGGTTGATTTCCAGTCCCCGGTCGTTACAAAAATCTAGAAAGCCATCCAAGATGCGCTGGATCCCCATAGGGGATTTAGACAGCAGCAGGGTGTCATCTGCAAACATAATTGCAGGCACCCTGCTGCCGGTCAATTTTGGAGCATCCGAGTTGTGAATCCTGTTTAGGTGGGCAACTACCCCGTTCACAAAGATGCAGAACAGGGTCGGTGCAAGCACACAACCCTGTCTCACGCCTCTGCGAACGGGGAACCTTTCG
Organism: Triturus cristatus; assembly: GCF_964204655.1. Lineage (NCBI taxonomy): Eukaryota > Metazoa > Chordata > Amphibia > Caudata > Salamandridae > Triturus > Triturus cristatus. Next base: position 3,621,576 of record NC_140594.1, on the reverse strand, counting down.
GTTAGTTTGCCACCTTTGCCACACCTTACGCGAGCGTAGTTATTGTGGTGCAGTCTCATCAGGATTGTCAGGATGTCAGTAGGTACGTCCAAATCTTCCATAACTCTCCATAGCCTCGCTCTGGGCACCAAATCAAAGGCGGCACGTAAGTCTACAAAGATGGTGTATAGACTGCCGCCCTCGATTATGGCTGTTCTCCAGTAGAGGAGATTTAACCTGAAGATTTGGTCTATGGTTGACACGCCCTCCCTGAATCCTGCCTGGTAAGGGGACAAGATTTCCATTTCTTCGATCCAGGCCTGCAATCTATTCAGAATCAGTCTACCGAACAATTTTTGGGATATATCGATTAAACTGATAGGACGATAGTTGGAGGGGAGCAAGGGGGATCCCTTTTTGAAGATTGGGACCACCTCTGCTCCCCTCCAAGTATCAGGCACCTCCAGTCCCCCGGCGATAGCATTAAATATTAGTGTGAGATAGGGTGCCCATATTCCAGGTTCCTGCTTAAACAGGTCACCGGGCACCCCATCGAGACCAGGGGCTTTTCCAGCAGCTAACCCTTTAATGGCTTCCCTCACTTCTTTTTCAGTGAAAGCAACCCCAATCGGGCAGAATGAAATTGTGGGACCATCTCTGTTCTGTTCGCCCCCACCCTCTGCGTACAGGGCTTCAAAATGGGTCTGCCATACCGTGGGGGCTATATTGGGCTCTATTGCGGAAGATAAATCCTCCGTGCCATTCGCCACTACACGCCAAAATTTACGGGAATCTCTGGTTGTTAAAGCATTAGTGAGATTTTCCCAGTAATCATGGTCCCATTCTGCCTTTGCATTCTCCAGGAGGATTTTGTAGGATCTTCTCCTGGCGCGAATTTCATCTTTGTTGTGATGTTCCTTTATGGCAAGTAGCAAGTTGGCCTTGGCTTCCCTGCAAGCAGCATTGTACCAAGATGTCTTTGGTTTAAGGCCATTCCTTTGCCTTGAAGATGAAAATAGATCCTGCTCTAGGGTAGTGAGGATGCCTGCATGTATTTGTGCAAGCTCTCCTCGCATAACGTCGTCTAAAACCCTAGATCCTAGCTGGAAGGCATCCTCCAGTAATGGGATTATCCTTGCATATAGGTGGGATATTCGATCTGGGTTGCTGGCCAATTTCTCCCACTTGACCTTCCTACGATTATTTTCAAGTAGGAGGCCCGTTTTATCTTTAACCGACCCATTGATTCTTGGGTCTCTCCCAGGTAGACAATAGGTCAGTTCCAGGGAGTTGTGGTCACTGTCTAGTCTTGGGGTAACTTTGAAGTCCACTATTGCTGACCACATGGACAGTTTAACCATTATGTAATCCAATCTGGATTCGCTGCCGGGTTTATTAAATGTATAAATACTTGGCGTGTCTGATTTAGTGCGACCGTTGCATGCCCTTAGACCAAGGTTGAGGGTGAGGGCGGTTATCTGTAGGGCTAGTGGAGTCCAAGCCCGTGGGGAAGGTGCCGCCGTCTCAGGTATGAGCCAATATGAGTCTTCTTCCAGAGAAGGACCATCACGTAGCCCCGGCAGTGGTTCATATTGAGCATTAAAATCGCCTCCTACCAGGCAAGCCAGTTCGCTTGGGATACCTTCTAGGAGCTTGGCTAGCTCATCCACTGTGCCAGATTCTTTATGCATTGGAACCGGCCTTGAATAGATATTAATTACTATCAACTTCGATGAGTCTGGCCACTCGAGTGAGACAGCCAGTAAATCATCAGAAGCGGTCTCTAGATAAGTAGCTTGGCAACCCAAATCCGTGGCTACCCATGTAGTTAGTCCCCCAGATGGCCTGCCCCTACCCCCCCATTTAGCTGCTTTGAAGAAGGAGGCAAAACCCGGAAATACTATTTCATCACGCGCCCAAGTTTCTTGTAATAGAATTATGTCCTTCGAACTGATATATGTACCCCATTCTGTGCAATCTATCTTGCTAGCAAGGCCAGCCACATTCCATGAAATCACTATTATTTCTGGTGGTTGGGTGGAGGCCGTGCCCATATGAGCCAAAGTGGTGGTGGTGCACTCGTGGGGCCGCCGAAGGTTTGTGGGAACGAGGGACGTGCCCATGGGGTTATTATCATGGATGGGAGAGGAGGGCGCGACACTTGGTACATGTACAGGATCAACTGTACCAAATGCTGAAGGATGAATATCAGCAACCGGGTCAAATTTGAGCCCATTTATGTGAGATATTTGAATTGCGCTCCCCTCATCAACCGCATGTCAGTCTACCATCTCAAGGCTACTAAAGCGGTTATGGGTAGATAGGTGGGCGGGGTAGTGAATTCTATGTGGCCCTGGAATTCCCCTCCTCTGTCCACCGCCTCCCCCCCTCCTTCTTGCAACAGTTTCCCAGCCGGCCTCACTCCCATAAGTAGGGAACTGCTCTGTTGGTCTTTCCCTGTATGGCGGATAATTGTTGTTCTTCCTCCGACTATTTTCCCAACCCTCCAACTGCTCCTGGTGATACCTCCACCTATGATCCTCCAGATTGTAAAAATTTGAGGGGTAAAAGAATGAGAGGGGCAATGGTTGGATGGTGCTCGCAAAATCCCCATCAGCAGCACGGGTGCAGATATATGCGGCTGCATTCGGATCTCTGAAGGTGACCAGAATGCAGTCGCCACCGATGGATTTCTTAGTATAGCCCACCCACGCTGCCCTCCTAGCCATGGTTATATCGCTAGTAGTACCTCTCGGTAACGGTCTATTTACGGAGAGCCAATTAATTACTTTATTTATTAGTGAGATGGTGGATTCAGATGTAGTAGAATTTAATTCAGGGACCCCCACCAGAACCAGAGTGTAAGGTGCTACTTCTGGGGGGAGGTTTATGAATTTGGATTTAGAAGTAATATCAGGTTTCTCTCCAGTAATAGGAGGGTCACTCTTAGCTTTGGCCGGAGGCTGGGTATTATTGTCTTTCAGCGGGAGGGTTGATTTTGAGATAGTGGTAGCCGATTGTTGGATGGGAGTGGGAGCCAAATTTACAACCAATGGTGCCGGAGCGTTGATTGGTACAGGTTGTAGGGGTTTGGGATTAATTTGCGGGGGTTTATTAGTAGTTGGTGTGGGAGGGAAGTTGTCTTTGGTAAGTTTTGAACCTGGTCCCTCTCTAACTAATTTGGTCCCACTGTTGGCCGTTTTCCTTGAGTCTACGAGTTGCACGGTGCCTTTTCAATACTAACTAGTCTGGCTTCCATCTTAATCAGTCTTGCCTCAAGAGGGCTCAACAGAGACCTAACTAAGGTGCCTATATCTTCTAGAGTAATATCATCTGAAATAATATCTGCTGGAGCATTGCTAATAGGTTGTGGTAAAGAAGTTGACTTACTCGTTCTAAGGGGAGACGGCGGTCCTAATGTATTCCCAGTGTGCTCGGAGGAAGCACCCATCTCCCTTTTGCCTCTAGCTTGCTTAGATTTCGAAGTTTTAGTCCTATGATCTACTTTATTTTGGAGGCCCTGCTTCTTTTTTGGAACAGCCCCTTCCCTAGTACCCCTGTTGTTGTCTAGGTTAGTTCCTGCAACTTTAGCTATCTCAGTGTTCTCTATGGGTGTAAGCTGGGGGTTTTGCGTGTTGGGTAGGGCCATAAGGCTCATGTCGTCGAGGTAACTCGGGGCCTCAGTAGTAAACTCGGGATTGGTGGAATTAATGGCTGGGATAGGACATATTGCCGGGTCTATACTTTGGTTATTTGGAAGACCAGATCTATTTTCTGGGGTTCTAACGTGGGCCATGGGGCCCAATGAGGACCTTCTTACCCAGTCTATTTCTTGTGAGATTCTGCGCTCGAGAACCTCTATTTCCTCAAACAAAAGGGAGCCAGTTTTGGCAAAGTAAGTGTCAATAGGTCCTTTAACGGCCCCCGATGTAGTTTGTGAGGAAGTTTTACTCCTGGTTTCCCGTGTGCACATTTTACTCACAGTTCAAATACCTTTAGATCCAGGCGAAGAGGGGGGGCCCGGACCGGACTCTCACGTACTCGAACGGCCTCAAACGGCCCGCTCTTTGCCCGGTCTTCGCCCCGGTCGCTCCCGCGCAGCGTCAATCTCCAGTATTTATATCCCAAGGACCATTGAGGTGTGTTGTGACAAGGTGTGGGCGGGGCGTTCAGGGAGAGCGGGGCCAGGTGACTCAGCCTCCGGGTCCGGGACTCCTGGGAAAATGAGTCCCGGTTCACGCTCGCAGCCCTGTAGCCTCACAAGCCCCACACGAAGCAGCCAGACAGGCAGGAGACCAGCAGCGGCAAGAGGAGGTGAGGGGGATCCGCAGCGGGACCCGCGAAGCGGGTTCCGCAAGTCGTAGATGTGAACAGCCCTCACAGCGTAGATGTGAACAGCCCTCACAGCGATGTAGCGCCAGCCAGAAGCAACAAGCAGCGTCCCACGAAGAGAGGGTCCAGGTGCAGTTTAAATTTAGCAAGGTGTGGGTGGGGCGTTCAGGGAGAGCGGGGCCAGGTGACTCAGCCTCCGGGTCCGGGGCTCCTGGGAAAATGAGTCCCGGTTCACGCTCGCAGCCCTGTAGCCTCACAAGCCCCACACGAAGCAGCCAGACAGGCAGGAGACCAGCAGCGGCAAGAGGAGGTGAGGGGGATCCGCAGCGGGACCCGCGAAGCGGGTTCCGCAAGTCGTAGATGTGAACAGCCCTCACAGCGTAGATGTGAACAGCCCTCACAGCGATGTAGCGCCAGCCAGAAGCAACAAGCAGCGTCCCACGAAGAGAGGGTCCAGGTGCAGTTTAAATTTAGCAAGGTGTGGGCGGGGCGTTCAGGGAGAGCGGGGCCAGGTGACTCAGCCTCCGGGTCCGGGACTCCTGGGAAAATGAGTCCCGGTTCACGCTCGCAGCCCTGTAGCCTCACAAGCCCCACACGAAGCAGCCAGACAGGCAGGAGACCAGCAGCGGCAAGAGGAGGTGAGGGGGATCCGCAGCGGGACCCGCGAAGCGGGTTCCGCAAGTCGTAGATGTGAACAGCCCTCACAGCGTAGATGTGAACAGCCCTCACAGCGATGTAGCGCCAGCCAGAAGCAACAAGCAGCGTCCTCTTTGAAAGGTAACCAAATATCATCCAATGTGAGAGGTAGGCCTCACAGTAGTACACAATTCATTTGTGCGTTTTTCAGTACCAGGATATGTAAAATTTAAAAGTATATGTCCAACTTTTTTTTATTACAATGCACCCTGCCCCATGAGCTAGGAAGGGCCTACTTTAGGGAGGGCTGATATGTCATTAAAAGGGAGTTTAAGGCTTGGCAAGAGGGTTATGTTGTCAAGTTAAATTGGCAGTTTAAAACTGCCAACAGGCTGCAAAGCCAGACCTGGGAAATGTTTTAAGGGCTACTTAAGTGGGTGGCACAAGAAATCCTGCAGGCCCCCTAGTAACATTTTATTTACCAGCTCTGGGTATGTAGTATACCACTCTACTAGGGACTTATAAGTAAACTAAATATGCCAATCAGGTGTATACCAATGTTACCATGTTTAAGGAAGTGAGCAAACACACTTCAGCATTAGTCAGCAGTGGTAACAGTAAGTGGTAAACCGACGTGTTCTTGCCATCATGCTATGATCAGCAGCACTTGAATTAGGCAAGCCAGGATGGGTAGCCGCTCTTTTGGCCACTTAGCTGCACTTCCTTGGAATTCTCTTCCTCTAGAGATGTCTTATGGGGGATATTTTTGTGTTCCGTAAACATTTGGAATCTCGGCTGTATCCTCTCTAAGGGGCATTTATCTGCTGAGCTTCCCTGTTTGGTTTCAGCGCCGAGATGTCCCCTCGCCGATGATGTTTGCGCTTTATAACTAACAATAAATAAATAAATTAAATAAACACCACTCCTGTCACAAACAGCTGTCAGCGTCTGATCCCCGCAGTGTCGCTCTCTGGTGCGCAGTGCAGCCTCGTGCACTCCAAGTTGATCAAAGAGTGGGAGACCCAACTTTACGTGGCGTGAACCCACAATGAGCATTAGCGCCTTTGCCAGTCAGGGTCTCCTGTCAAAGGTAAGTCATTCAAGTGCGATCCCTCCAAGGAAAGATCCTCTAGTACGAAGCAAGCGCCTTCCTGTCCTCTGCTTCATTGCTGTGCCCAGGGGTGTCTTCTAGTTGGCGGTGCCGCGCCCTTGCTGCTGCCTTAATGGTCTTCTCGGAGATGATGTCAATCCTAAAGACTTTTTTCATGGCATCAGTGCCACACCAAATGCCAACCTCACCATGTGGTGACTTTTACATGGCTATGGTCCTCCTCCTTCATGCCATCCCAGCTCACTCTGATGTGCCACTCGGCCCCATAACGCAGTGTCAGCGCCACACTTGATGCCACTGATGAGGAAGTCTAGTGAGGGCATTCCTCGGCCCGAGGCTAGTCTGTTGAAAGCCAAGCAGACCACCAGGACTTGTGTTTGTCATGGAGTCTTGTCTGCTCCCCTATCTTATTATTTTTTTTTTAATATCTTTATTTGCATTTGTCAAACATACATGTTACGTTCAAGGAAAAGGAAAATAGGGAAGGGAAAGTAAGGGGTTTGGGTCAGTTATGGAAAATAGGGAAGGGAAAGTAAGGGGTTCGGGTCAGTTATGGAACGGACGGCCATTACAAATGCGATAAAAGGAACCGCCGTTATTTTTGGGACTCGTCCTTCATAGTAAATTGCAAAATTGTGCAGCGAGCCACCGGCTATAAATGTCCTTTCTAGTACAATACCTATACACATATACATAGCTCTCTGTATATATATTCCCTGGTGTCCAGACATATATAAGAAGTTGTACATATCCATAATTACACTTGGCTATCCCACTCAGTGACAAATTGAGGCAAAATCAGACCCAATTTTTTCTCACTGCAAGCAGGCATAAAACAAGCAAAGAAGACCATTGTCTTAGCGTCACGCCTTGACCGAAATATACATCGGAGATACTTCAACAGCCCGGTCATCCCATTGCACATATACCATCCCGCCCCCTAATGTCTAAAGAAATGAATAATTACAGCTCTCTTAGCCTAACTCGTGGGTCTTGGGCATGCCTATCATCTTCCTCCCGGATCTCAACACCTCTCAGACCAGGGGATTCATGCGTCCGGGTCCTGCCTATCAGCCTCCTGCGAAGAGCTTGTCCCCTCGGTCCCATCTGCGCGTGTCAAGTCCGTGAGAAGGGCGCCCCCTGCTCCCCTACCTCATGCATAGTGGTTTTTCTGCTTGCTGGAAATTCTTGGCTCAGATTCTGGTGCCATGTGAAGGCCATCCTTTGTGCCTCATGATAAGGATGCCACCAGTGAGAAGAAAAATATATTCTGGCTTCTGATACTGAAGATGAAATGTATTTACACTGCAAAATGCGAATGCGTTGGATACCTCCCCTGGGGTGGAGTTGGCGTACCTCTCTGGTTCTCTTGGTGAAGAGGTTTAGTTTCTTCATAGTGATGTTGAGGAAGGCAGTCGCAGTTCTGGAACCTGATCTTCTGTTGAGGAGTCACAATGACTTCTGGCGATTAACGGCTAGCGCTAAGACACCTTGGGGTAATGGCACGCTGAAGAAAATACATTTGCATTACATTACAAGGTAAACATTTTGACAAAGGTTCTTCAGCCCTCCTCTTCTTTCTCCTGTGAGCCTCTGTTGCCCTTTAATAAGGCTTCAACTGACCCAGGTTTGTGTTCTTGGGACAGAGATGCTGAGGGGGAACAACCTTTACAACGCAACTTTTACAACGCACTACCATTACAACAAAACTATTACAACGCAAAATCTGTTACAACGCATGCCATTACAACGCAAGTCTTTACATCGACTTGCACTAGATGGCGTGCTAACATTAAAAATAGAGTAGTTTACTATCCAAACACCTTCCCTACTGCAACGTGGACTGGAGTTAGAATAGTAAATTACCCTTTTTTAATGTTAGCACGCCATCTACTGCAAGTCGATGTAAAGACTTGCGTTGTAAAGACTTGCGTTGTAACAGATTTTGCGTTGAAAAAAATGCGTTGTAACGGCATGCGTTGTAAAAGCATGCGTTGTAACGACATACATCCGATGCTGAGCCATCTGGCAACTCAATGCCATATCCTGCTCGCGGCAACCCTAAGTTCCTTTTAAGCCTTGTGCTCCAGGAGGCGTCCTCAGGAGAATCCAACTTCTTTCTTCTCCACACACCCCTCCGGCAGCTCAGTAGCCAAAGCAGAGAAAAGCCAGAGTCCAAGGCTTCGCCTCTAGGAGTTTGACTCCAGTCCACTAGCGCTACATATCTGCTGGCACACTATTCCCTAGCTCTTTGAAAGATGACCCTGTCGCTGGTTCTGATCCTCCTGGGCCATATTTGTTCCTTTTTGCAGAGGCGTGCATGATGGCCAGGCCCGTGTCCAGTCATGTGGCTATCCACAAGCATACCGTGATGCATTTCACTGGCTTTTCCGGTGGTGTCCAGATTAGCCTCAGGATGTGTCCTTTGATGGGACTCTTCTCATTGGGGAATGGGCTGGCTACTTTGGAGAGGTCCCATCAAGGGTATGCCATGGCTTGTTCTTGTTGCCGGACGTCTTCTGCTTGCCAGGTCCACCTCCAGTGCTCTTTAGTTCAGAGGCGAATCCATGGCACAGCCTCGTCACATTTCCGGCCTTCTGAAGCTGTCCAAAGGCTACAGCAGCTTTTTTGGCTACAAGGGACATGGCAGTTCCAGAGGTCCAATGACCCTTGTGGTATCCTCTTGTAAGGTGGCGGTGGGGTAAGGAGAGTAATCTACACCTCTACTCCACCGAGCTCAGTAGTGGGGAAAAGGAAAACATTTTGTTTATACGACCCTCCCCCACACTAGTAGAGTCACGCTTCATCGTCAGGTTCAGTCTGACTCCTAAAGGTTAGGGTGGGCTCAACCGTAGAGAGCTCTTTGAATAATTTGCTATTTTTCTGAGTGTTCTATACTACTGAATAAAATTCCTCATCCACCCCAAGGTATCCCTTTATTCGTGGGGGGGGGTGGGAAGATTAAAACTGTAAATAGACGGGGCAAGCAGGATGTTGTGGGCCTGTGACCTTACTGTTTGAAACGCCAACATGTTTCTGCCCTACACTATTGGCCTAACATATATCCTGAGCATTCCTCAGGCCAAAGAAAGTGAAAGTGGTTCCCCCAGTGGCGCACCTCTAACGGTTTTACAGAAAATGCGTGGCATGCAAATGTAAGCCTATGCATGCAGGCGAAAAGTAATGCACTTGCCGTATTTCGGAAGTACCTGTGAAGAGAAAAGACGTGCCAAGTTTTTTTTAAAAGACATTATCTGTATAGGTGTATTGGCTCTGTAGATGTTTTTCTGACAGTTAGTATAGACTGCCGACATAAACATATTCTGCACTCCAAACTTTCAGGTGCCACATAAAAGCATTAACATGGATTTTACTGTGTTACCAATAATCATATGTAGATATAAGTGCCATCGTTTGAATTTCAGACTAACCTCTATGTCCGTTACATCTAATGCACTCTGAAAGCATCGAGACTCCCAATCATTCCGATGAAATAGAACCAAACACATTGACAAAGGCCAGATGGCCGTGACATCAGAATACTGAGTGCGTGTTGTATAGTTAAAAAGGTATCCGCAACTTACCACAGACTTAGGTAAGTTATACTCATCAAGGGGCGGTTGGGGTGGGCCCTGTAGTCCTACTCTAATATGCAAGTATCAGAGGAGGAGACCCAAGGTAAGTATCGCTCGATGTGGCGTGTAAGAAAAGGGTTTTGCATACGCAGACCATCAAGGTAAAGAGAGCCCCTGAAGCCGATTACTCGCAACATCAGGGGTCCCTGCCCTCAGCGCACCTGTTGGGCACACATCCCTCCATGCCTGGTGAGTTGTGACCGGTCTGAGGGCCTCTTATATCCCCCAGGTGAGATCACTCAATAGGTCACATGATCTGTGAATCGTGTCGTGAGATGCTGCGCGCACTCGCGCAGTCGCATCGTGGTCAGCGGATGTGTCCTCTTTAAGGTTCTCCTGCTAGGAGCTCGCGAGGGGTGTACGTATCCTGTAGGTGGGGATACAGGCGTCTCCCTGCGCCCAAACATAGGGAGACGTGTGATCACGTATGGTCTCCTGAGTGGGTTTTTTGGAGCACCGCTTGAGGATGCATTGAGGGAGTCATAGTCCCATCGTGTATTTTTGCCTTTTTTGCAAAAAATGCTTGAATATAGTTATTTCCATGTAATTAACAGCAAACTTGACAGAGAAGTTGAGTATGTGCACAGAGGGATCTGTATATATGTGTGTATAATCCGAGTATGTGCATTATGGTACACTGGCCAGTTTATCTTGTGAGCACATGTGATGTAGTTAATAGCAACATAATGTGCATTTTGTTGTTGTTCTCCCAACACAGCAGATCTTGATTGTGGGCTCAAATCAATGTAAAGGTCAAAAGAGTACATGTGGCCCCAAAGATATTTGTTTGCCTTGGGTTCTGTATTTGTCGATTCCATCAGAAGTATAGAGATGGCATCCATGGCTTTATCGTAAGTGCAGTTGAGGCCGTGGTACCTCTTACGTTTGTCTGAAGTCTTTGGACCCATCTCTGCTCCTTTTCTAAGAGCTTGTTGCTGATGTCACCTCGTGGAGCCAAATTTACGATGATTGACCATCTCCGGTCATTGTCTGTGCGGTTCATCTCTATGAAGTGTGCTGTAAGTTTTGTCGACAGCCTTCTGCAGCGAACAGTACTGCTGTATTCGCTCCTCTGGATTTTGACTTTTCTAGTCGTCATTCCAATGTAGCGCGTTCCACACCAGTATGTAATGATGTGGATTAAATTGCTGCTATTACGGTTAATATGGGTTCTCTGCTCCCATGTGGTCATGACACCCAATTGACCCCGCACGGTGACATCACCAACAAGCTCACAAATAAAGGGATACCTTGGAGTGGATGAGGAATTTTATTCAGTAGCATTTAACCTCCCAAAAAACAACAGATTCGTCAAAGAGCTCCCCGAAATACTGCTGATCCCCCCCTGACCGTTGAGTCAGGGTGAACCTGATGATGAAGCAGTGCACTACTGGAGTGGGGAGGGTTGTATACAAAAAGCTTTCCTTCTCACACCTCTGAGTGCGGCAGAGTGGAGGCGTCGTTTAATCTCCTGACCACACGGCCACCTTAGAGGAGGATCCCACGTAGGTCACTGGATATTTTATAGGGAGTACGTATCCCCTTAACTTTCATATACGAAAGACCTCTCCACTCCTCTGGCTCCAGGAGTCCCACCCCCTTGCTCCTCCCTCAAACCCGCTTTATCTCACCCTTACGGGAGCACGTGCGTCCTACGGGACAGTGCTCTCAGCGGCCCATCACTTCAGATCCTTGGGTCATACAGATTGTGGAACATGGTTACTCTCTTCTCTTGCAGGGGTTCCTGCCCCACTGCCTGTTCTTTCTGTCCCTTCAGATGAATGTGTTCGTATTTACACAAGGAGGCGCAAGCGCTGTGTGAGCAAAGGGGGTCATCGAGCTGATTCCTGAGAGTGAGATCGGGGGGAGCTTTTCCCACTACTTTGGACCTTTGTGTTCTGAACTCCTTTCTTGCAAGGCGAAGTTCAAAATGCTCTGCCCTGCACATGTCCTTTTGGCCTAGAAGTCCAAAGATTGGGTGATGTCACTTGCTCTGCTGGGCACTTATTCCCATATATTGATCCAGCAGTCACCCTGGAAGTACCTGCACTTTGTGGTGGGCTCCGCCCACTACCAGTCTACAGTTATTTCATTCAGCCGAACATTGGCCCGTAATATCATCTTGAACATCATTTCAATGTTCCCAGGTCAGGAATCCACAGATTCCTGGACCTCAATCATTGATTTTTGAAGGCAGGCTTACCACAACTGGTACCTGCCCTTGGGCCGAGCACAGGTTTCTTACTCTTCGACCTGGTGGCTCCGTTGACCAATCCAAGTTTTAATCCCACCTCGTACATTGTCTTCTGTGCATTGGGGTGCGGCTGGACATGACCACTCCGAGCGTTCCTGCCTGCTCAGAGAATTTGGGACATTCAGCGTCTGATGTAGACGTTTCTGGCTAGTGCTCGGCTTCCAGCCTCACCAATCATGTGACCTCTAGAAATTCTGTCCTCATATGTTGTGATTGTCCTCCATGTTTGCTGGCACCTGCTTGCTGTTCAGTGGCGTCTCTCTTTTCATTGAGGTCTGTACTTGAGATATTCATGGGTAATATTTTGAGTTGCTCAAAAGTGGCTCAGAGCTTGCAGTGGTGGGTGGTGGAGAAGCATCTTCTCCCTCCCTAGTGGCAGTGAACACAATGGAGAGTAACCTCTCGGCTCGCTTGGATGTTCATCTTGATGCCCTGGAGCTCGGAGGTCTACGGTCCACAGTCGAGCCGAGGTACCATATAAATGTTCTCAACAACCAGCAATTCAGCTGGCCCTCGAGGCGCTCCTTGCCCTCTGCTTGTAGTCAGTCAATTCTTGTTCTTACAGACAACACAACTGCGCCAGAGTTCCTTGTTATTGCCTTACGAAGGGGCAATGCAGGCGCCGGAGTTCCTTGTTCCAGCCTTACAAAGGGGCAATGCAGGCACCAGAGTTCCTTGTTATTGCCTTACGAAGGGGCAATGCAGGCGCCAGAGTTCCTTGTCCGGTCTTACGAAGGGGCAATGCAGGTACCAGAGTTCCTTGTTCCGGCCTGACGAAGGGGCAATGCAGGCACCAGAGTTCCTTGTTCCTACCTTACGAAGGGGCAATGCAGGCACCGGAGTTCCTTGTTCCGACCTTACGAAGGGGCAATGCAGGCGCCAGAGTTCCTTGTTCCGGCCTTACGGAGGGGCAATGCAGGCGTCAGAGTTCCTTGTTCCGGCCTTACGAAGGGGCAATGCAGGCGCCAGAGTTCCTTGTTATTGCCTTATGAAGGGGCAATGCAGGCACCAGAGTTCCTTGTCCGGCCTTACGAAGGGGCAATGCAGGCGCCAGAGTTCCTTGTCCGGCCTTACGAAGGGGCAATGCAGGCGCCAGAGTTCCTTGTTATTGCCTTACGAAGGGGCAATGCAGGCGCCAGAGTTCCTTGTTCCGGCCTTACGAAGGGGCAATGCAGGCACCAGAGTTCCTTGTTCCGGCCTTACGAAGGGGCAATGCAGGCACCAGAGTTCCTTGTTCCGGCCTTACGAAGGGGCAATGCAGGCACCAGAGTTCCTTGTTCCGGCCTTACGAAGGGGCAATGCAGGCACCAGAGTTCCTTGTTCCGGCCTTACGAAGGGGCAATGCAGGCACCAGAGTTCCTTGTTCCGGCCTTACGAAGGGGCAATGCAGGCACCAGAGTTCCTTGTTCCGGCCTTACGAAGGGGCAATGCAGGCGCCAGAGTTCCTTGTTCCTGCTTTGAGAAGTGCAGTGGATGAAACATTCTTGTGCCGCCCCGGACGGTCAGGAGCAGGTCAGTCTAATTACCTTAATGCTAAATGTATTAACTTAATGACATTGTCTATCACCTGACAGACATCAAAGCAGGGTCCCTAGCAGAGTAAATGTGCGTGACGCAGCCTCGTGCAGGGTTTGGGGTCACTGCAGGTGGACTCGCACACAAGCCTCCCTGTTGGGAAGTTGCTTTCAGGATCCCTGTCCGGGTCCAGGCAATGAATTTACTTTAATGCAGTTATCATAAAAGTAAATATATGAGCCGGCCTCTCAGCGCCTTGTTGGAGTTTCTCTTTCGCCTGCCTGGGGAGCAGGGGAGCTCCCCGCTTATGCTCGGCCGGCTCAGAAAAGAAGAAGTCACTTCCTCGTCATGAAATGAAGGCACAGATTTCAATCTTGGAGGAAAGAGTGGTGACCGGAGTACTTTTCTCCGCCATGGCGAGGGTACTCTCTGCTTCCCCAACATCACACAGCAGTGCATCAAACATACAACTTTTTATTTTATTTTCAAAAATAACATTTTAAAGAAGAATTTTCTTTCTTGGGGGAAAAAAAGCAGTGACCCTCTGGCCAGGGAGCATTCTTCCATGGTGTGGGGGGCATCTAAACGTGTTAACTGCCCTTTCCTGCCATGCTATTCATGGAAGTCATGGCCAGTAAAAACTGCCCACTCTTATTGGGGCAAACCTCCAGTGGCCCTTAGTCTGTCGGCCGTAGGTGTATTTAGGTGGCGGAGATTAGGTCGTCTCTGCCCTCTACACACTGAAGTTCTGCCCGTTTTAAATGAGGCGGGCAGACATTCAGGTTGGCGAAAAGGGCAATCCATTGCGAAGGGTGACCCTCTCCGTCGCCATCGAAGCCAGGCCCTACATTTGCCTGACTGTCACCCAAACCTGGCGGTGAATCGCTTTGAGTAGGGCTGGACCCATACGAGTTCCCTTTTCTGGTTGTTCTGCCGCAGTGGGACATTAACTGGATTTGTTCACTGCTCAAGCGACTGCACAACAGTCCCTTGATACTTCTTACATTGAAAACCCAGCACAAAGGCGGTGGTAGGTGTCTGATTCCTTTTGAAGTGCGCACTCCTCTGTCCGCCCCGGCAGGAGCGATCCCACATGTGAGAGCCTCACAGCACAGGCCCTGGGATGACCAGAGGTTCACACCTGGATGTCCACCACAGTGGTGTGCGCATTAATTCTCCTTTTGGCACTAAATGGAGCAGAGAAACCTTGGATGTCTCCAATGAAGAGTCACGTGAAGGCGCTGCTGTATGTCCAGCCTCCCTCTTCCTGCCCCATCACAGTAGACCCGAGAGCATCTCTCTGGTCACCGTTGGTTCCTTGGGACTCATGTTGGGGCCTTGGAGCCTTCCTCCCATGGGTCTAGGAGGGCACTAGCTTGCAGCAGCTGCTGCCTGCCCTGCAGTCCTTCTGCGGTTGGCCCTCCAGCCTAGGGGTCCGCTGGACCTGCTCCAGGCGTTTACTGTGCTCTTCATCAGTGCACCCCTGACCTGAGTGAGGGGTCGTACTGACGTCCTCGACACTGAGTATGAGGGAGCTAGCACTCGTGGGAGTGGGATTCTAGTCTAGGGCTCGATGCATGTGTAGCAGCACCTCTGTCGCGAGATTACCACTGGCTCCCTCCCATGTAAGCCTTCATACAGTCCTCCATGTGTAAGCCTTCATACAGTCCTCCATGTGTAAGCCTTCATACAGTCCTCCATGTGTAACCCCTTATACAGTCCTCCATGTGTAAGCCTTCATACAGTCCTCCATGTGTAAGCATTCATACAGTCCTCCATGTGTAAGCCTTCATACAGTCCTCCATGTGTAAGCCTTCATACAGTCCTCCATGTGTAAGCATTCATACAGTCCTCCATGTGTAAGCCCTCATACAGTCCTCCATGTGTAAGCCCTCATACAGTCCTCCATGTGTAAGCCTTCATACAGTCCTCCATGTGTAAGCCCTCATACAGTCCTCCATGTGTAAGCCTTCATACAGTCCTCAATGTGTAAGCCCTCATACAGTCCTCCATGTGTAAGCCCTCATACAGTCCTCCATGTGTAAGCCTTCATACATTCCTCCATGTGTAAGCCCTCATACAGTCCTCCATGTGTAAACCTTCATACAATCCTCCATGTGTAAGCCCTCATACAGTCCTCCATGTGTAAGCCCTCATACAGTCCTCCATGTGTACGCCCTCATACAGTCCTCCATGTGTAAGCCCTCATACAGTCCTCCATGCGTAAGCCTTCATCCAGTCCTCCATGTGTAAGCCTTCATCCAGTCCTCCATGTGTAAGCCCTCATACAGTCCTCCATGTGTAAGCCTTCATACAGTCCTCCATGTGTAAGCCCTCATACAGTCCTCCATGTGTAAGCCTTCATACAGTCCTCCATGTGTATGCATTCATACAGTCCTCCATGTGTAAGCCCTCATACAGTCCTCCATGTGTAAGCCTTCATACAGTCCTCCATGTGTAAGCATTCATACAGTCCTCCATGTGTAAGCATTCATACAGTCCTCCATGTGTAAGCCTTCATACAGTCCTCCATGTGTAAGCATTCATACAGTCCTCCATGTGTAAGCATTCATACAGTCCTCCATCTGTAAACCCTCATACAGTCCTCCTTGTGTAACCCTACATACAGTCTTCCATGTGTAAGCCTTCTTACAGTCCTCCATGTGTAAGCCTTCTTACAGTCCTCCATGTGTAAGCCTTCATACAGTCCTCCATGTGTAAGCCCTCATACAGTCCTCCATGTGTAAGCCCTCATACAGTCCTCCATGTGTAAGCCTTCATACAGTCCTCCATGTGTAAGCCTTTATACAGTCCTCCATGTGTAAGCCCTCATACAGTCCTCCATGTGTAAGCATTCATACAGTCCTCCATGTGTAAGCCCTCATACAGTCCTCCATGTGTAAGCCCTCATACAGTCCTCCATGTGTAAGCCTTCATACAGTCCTCCATGTGTAAGCCTTCATACAGTCCTCCATGTGTAAGCCTTCATACAGTCCTCCATGTGTAAGCCTTCATACAGCCCTCCATGTGTAAGCCTTCATACAGTCCTCCATGTGTAAGCCTTCATACAGTCCTCCATGTGTAAGCCTTCATACAGTCCTCCATGTGTAAGCCTTCATACAGTCCTCCATGTGTAAGCCCTCATACAGTCCTCCATGTGTAAGCATTCATACAGTCCTCCATGTGTAAGCCCTCATGCAGTCCTCCATGTGTAAGCCTTCATACAGTCCTCCATGTGTAAGCCCTCATACAGTCCTCCATGTGTAAGCCTTCATACAGTCCTCCATGTGTAAGCCTTCATACAGTCCTCCATGTGTAAGCCCTCATACAGTCCTCCATGTGTAAGCCCTCATACAGTCCTCCATGTGTAAGCCTTCATACAGTCCTCCATGTGTAAGCCCTCATACAGTCCTCCATGTGCAAGCCTTCATACAGTCCTCCATGTGCAAGCCTTCATACAGTCCTCCATGTGCAAGCCCTCATACAGTCCTCCATGTGTAAGCATTCATACAGTCCTCCATGTGTAAGCATTCATACAGTCCTCCACGTGTAAGCCTTCATACAGTCCTCCATGTGCAAGCCCTCATACAGTCCTCCATGTGTAAGCCCTCATACAGTCCTCCATGTGTAAGCATTCATACAGTCCTCCACGTGTAAGCCTTCATACAGTCCTCCATGTGTTTCATACAGGGAGCATGTGTGGAATGTGCTTCTGTGTTTCACAGTAACACAGTGAATGGTGGATTCCAATGAAGCCCCATGTGCATGTTTGCACAAGATTGTGGCTTCTCTGACAGCTTCCCCTTCTCCAGAGTGGGTGTCGCCACCCGCATGTCTTTGGTTCAGGGCATTCTGACTGAAACTAGTCTAACCTGCTGGGTGGGAGCTTTCCCCTCGCCTTCCCTTCGCTCGAAAGTGCAGATGTGTCCTGCAAGAGCGGCTCTAGCTCACGCCCCATTTTTCCTGTGCTTTTGACTGCCTCCTAGCAATGCCCCCCCTCTTTAGTGGCTCGAATCAACAAATTATCTTGACCAGTTCAAACTGGATTGACATTTGAGTCCTTGCTCCAGAAGCCCGTGACAACTGGGCACAAAGAAGGAATTTACCCTTCTCCCTATTGTCCTGTGCCCGAGCTCGGTCTGGTAGGAAATAGCGCCTACATTAGCGCCATTTGACATGTGCGCGGTCTGTTCCCAAAGTTGCCTTCACTTTGCCATATTGACTTTTGACACACCTTTGCATCTGTGATACTTGGGTTTGTTTTTACGAAACACCGACCATGCATCATCTTACCGCCTCGGCATGATGTGCAAGGCCTTCACGTGCGTGATACAAACGTGTCTGTTATTACGTCCACATGGCAACGCAGCTATCTGTGGAATACAAGCAAGAGGCCTTCTACTCACAGCCCGAGGCAAGGATGTCCCTTCCTATATAAATCCTTTTGTTTCCAAATACAATAAAAAGAGACGCTTCTGCCGACTTCGAGGGGTCCCTGCATGCTGAAACTCTCGCCGAGCAGCTGACTGACCTCCGTGAGTGATGTCCAGTCCGTGACCAAAACAGTCTCGTGCATTCTTACCCACCAGCTAGTTAGATCATCCAGAAGGAGGTGTTTGGCAGGCCATACATACACGTCCTAGACACGTAAGTTGGGGTATGCATCGTAGGAGTACGTTCGATCATTATAACACTGTATATCTATGCATATATAAGCTGTCTCAACAAGTTGGTGGAACTTTTCTATTTATTCACTGCTCTAACAATCATAACTTTTTTCTGCTTCTGTCTATTAATTATTACAGCACACATTTTCTATACAAGAATCACTACGGTTCAATACATATTGAAAAACATCCCTTTGTGTATTCTTTGTATATCTCTCTGAGCGAAACCGCGCACGAGCGACTGAGCGAAAAGGTCTAGGTCTGTCCCCACGGTTCCGGAGGGAACAGAGTTGTCATGTTCAGTAGTTGCTAGAACTGTTCGTTCTCGGTCTAGGTTTAGGGGAGCTATCGGTGGCACTATGAGCTAGCTAGTTCAAGGGACAACATATTGTCATACAACTCCAGGGGTGCATGGAATCAGTCTGGCACCATCCTAAGCTTGTTGCCCCCAAACATGGAGTCCCTACTTATTTGTGGAAACAACACAACAATAATACGGAGAACATTTAGAAAAATGCTCAGAAACCAGGACCTCGAAAAACACTGTTTGTAGAATAATGTTCCTAAAAAGTGACACAGGTGTGTCTGCTCTGTCTTCACCCCTCCCTTTAACCTTTGTATGTTCGTATCTACCCGTCGCAATCATAGAGGAAGCTGCAGGTTTGCGTCCTTTACATGTCCAGTGCCGGGTCAGGTCTTGTAGGGTGGAGCTGACCATCCTGATTTCCCGCTGATATGAACCATGACTCTGGCCAATACCTCAATGACCACCAATTACTCGACCCCACTCAGTCTGGTTTCAGACCCAACCACAGCACAGAAACTGCCTGCATCGCCACCATCGATGAAATCCACATGACTGGACAGAGGAGACTCGTGGCCCTCATCCTCCTGGACCTCTCCGCAGCATTTGACTCAGTCTCCCACCGATCCTCATCCAACACAAACATGACATTGGAATCCAAGGACACACACCCCAGTGGCCCTGCTCTGACCGGAAGGACGCAGTCCATGAGCCTGGCACTCCACACCTTAGACGTTCGCAATCTCATCTACGGCTCTGAGCCTTTCCCTCTTCAATCCATGCATGATCCCGCTAGCCAGCATCATCCGCTTTCAGGATATCAATGTCCTCGCCTACGCCAATGACACCCAACTCATTCTCTCCCTCATGGACCAGACAACCAATACCCGGATCAAGTTAAATGCGTGCATGACTGAAATCGCCAGCTGTCTAAACCAGAACATCGGCAAGACCGAATGCATATCAACGTGTGACTCCACTTGTGGCCAACAGAGTAAATACCGACACCCACCCACACCAAGAACGTCGGGTTCATCAACAGTAAGCTGGACATGATTGCCAAGTCCATGCCGTCACCACCTCATGCTTCCATACCCTAAGGATGTTGAGGAAGATTTCAAATGGCTTCCAATCAGCACCCTGAAAAATGCCACGCACACCCTGGTCACAAGCAAGCTGGACTATGAGAACCACGTTTATGCCTGGGTCAACAAAAACAAACTCACCAGAAGGCTGCAGACCATCCTGAACTCAGCGGTCAGAATCTCGCTCAACCTCCCACACAGCGCATCACATCACACCACTCCTGACAGAGCTCCCCTGCTCCCCATTCACAAACCAGCACAATTCAAGCTCCTCACCCACACTTTCAAGGCGCTACGTAACACTGGCCCAGCATACCTTAACAATCACATCTGCTTTCACAAACCTCCCAAACACCTCTGCTTGTCCGGGCTCATGCTTGTACAAATCCCAGGCTTACGGAAAACCAGATCTGGCGGCCAAGACTTCTCCTACATCACTCCTAAAGCCTGGAGTGACCTGCCGCCGCACATAGGAGCCTCCTCCTACATCACTCCTGAAGCCTGGAGTGACCTGCCGCCGCACATAGGAGCCTCCTCCTACATCACTCCTGAAGGCTGAAGTGACCTGCCGCCACACATAGGAGCCTCCTCCTACATCACTCCTAAAGCCTGGAGTGACCCGCCGCCGCCGCACATACAAACCTCCTCCAACATCACTCCTAAAGCCTGGAGTGACCTGCCGCCACCGCACATAAGAGCCTCTTCCTACATAACTCCTAAAGCCTGGAGTGACCTGCTGCCGCACATACGAGCCTCCCCCTACATCACTCCTAAAGCATGGAGTGACCTGCCGCCGCACATAAGATCCTCCTCCTACATCACTCCTAAAGCATGGAGTGACCTGCTGCCGCACATAAGGGCCTCCTCCTACATCACTCCTAAAGCATGGAGTCACCTGCCGCACATAAGAGCCTCCTCCTATATCACTCCTAAAGCATGGAGTGACCTGCCGCCACCTCTACATCACTCCTAAAGCCTGGAGTGACCTGCCGCCGCACATACGAGCCTCCTCCTGCATCACTCCTAAATCCTGGAGTGACCTGCCGCCGCACATACGAGCCTCCTCCTACATCACTCCTAAAGCATGGAGTGACCTGCCGCTGCTGCACATAAGAGCCTCCTCCTACATCACTCCTAAAGCATGGAGTGACCTGCCGCACATAAGAGCCTCCTCCTACATCACTCCTAAAGCCTGGAGTGACCTGCCGCCGCACATAAGAGCCTCCTCCTACATCACTCTTAAAGCATGGAGTGACCTGCCGCCGCGCATAGGAGCCTCCTCCTACATCACTCCTAAAGCCTGGAGTGACCCACCGCCGCACATAGGAGCCTCCTCCTTCATCACTCCTAAAGCCTGGAGTGACCCGCCGCCGCACATAAGAACCTCCTCCTACATCACTCCTAAAGCCTGGAGTGACCTGCCGCCGCCGCACATAAGAGCCTCCTCCTACATCACTCCTAAAGCATGGAGTGACCTGCCACTGCCGCACATAAGAGCCTCCTCCTACATCACTCCTAAAGCCTGGAGCGATCTGCCGCTGCCGCACATAAGAGCCTCCTCCTACATCACTCCTAAAGCATGGAGTGACCTGCCGCCGCACTTAAGACCCTCCTCCTACATCACTCCTAAAGCATGGAGTGACCTGCTGCACATACGAGCCTCCTCCATCATCACTCCTAAAGCCTGGAGTGACCCGCCGCCGCACATAAGAACCTCCTCCTACATCACTCCTGAAGCATGGAGTGACCTGCCGCCGCACATATGAGCCTCCTCCTACATCACTCCTAAAGCCTGGAGTGACCCGCCGCACATACGAGCCTCCTCCTACATCACTCCTAAAGCCTGGAGTGACCTGCCGCCGCACATAAGAGCCTCCTCCTACATCACTCCTGAAGCATGGAGTGACCTGCCGCATACAAGAGCCTCCTCCTCCTCCATCACTCCTGAAGCCTGGAGTGACCTGCTGCCGCACATAAGAGCCTCCTCCTCCATCACTCCGAAAGCATGGAGTGACCTGCCGCTGCCTCTACATCACTCCTAAAGCCTGGAGTGACCTGCCGCCGCACATATGAGCCTCCTCCTACATGACTCCTAAAGCGTGGAGTGACCTGCCACCGCCGCACATAAGAACCTCCTCCTACATCACTCCTAAAGCCTGGAGTGACCCGCCACGCATACCAGCCTCCTCCTACATCACTCCTAAAGCCTGGAGTGACCTGCCGCCGCACATAAGAGCCTCCTCCTACATCACTCCTGAAGCATGGAGTGACCTGCCGCACCTAAGAGCCTCCTCCTCCATCACTCCTAAAGCCTGGAGTGACCCGCCGCCGCCACACATACGAGCCTCCTCCTACCTCACTCCTAAAGCCTGGAGTGACCTGCCGCCGCACATAAGAGCCTCCTCCTTCATCACTCCTGAAGCATGGAGTGCCCTGCCGTACCTAAGAGCCTCCTCCTCCATCACTCCTGAAGCCTGGAGTGACCTACCGCCGCACATACGAGCCTCCTCCTACATCACTCCTAAAGCATGGAGTGACCTGCCGCCACCTCTACATCACTCCTAAAGCCTGGAGTGACCTGCTGCCACCGCATATAAGAGCCTCTTCCTACATCACTCCTAAAGCCTGGAGTGACCTGCCGCCACCGCACATAATAGCCTTTTCCTACATAACTCCTAAAGCATGGTGTGACCTGCCGCCGCCTCTACATCACTCCTAAAGCATGGAGTGACCTGCCGCCGCACATAAGAGCCTCCTCCTACATCACTCCTGAAGCCTAGAGTGACCTGCCGCCGCCTCTACATCACTCCTGAAGCCTGGAGTGACCTGCCACTGCCGCACATACGTGCCTCCTCCTACATCACTCCTAAAGCCTGGAGTGACCTGCTGCACATAAGAGCCTCCTCCTCACTTCTTGAGCTCCGCAAGAATCTTAGGACCTGCCTTTTCGAGTAGTACCACTATGCCCTCGGTGTGCCTAGACTCTCACCGGCTCAATGCCAGGATACCCTCCCAGGTGATAGTGGGCTCTGCATATCCGCACAACATAACAACCACAAAGAGAGGGAAAGGACCGCGCTTGTAAAATCTGCTATTAAAAGGTACATTCCCGTTTTGGAAACAAGTGACAGGTCTAATAATTTGCCCCAGGGTTACTTGCGAAAGAAACGAGGCAGATGGAATAGGAGCTTGCTGTTTCGTTTCAGGGACGGGAGCATTAAAAACCTACTTTGATTCCCATTAGGCTTCCACAAAAATTCGGAAAATTTAAGCTGTCCCTGTAATTTAGGTGGAAAACAAAGCCTTTTACATTTTATGTTTTTCTGTGGTTTTTATGTGAAATATACTAAACATTACCTAATTCCGTATTTTAGAGAGAATGTACTGATGGATTTTAACCCGGCATTTAGAGATTCATTGATGCGAGGCTCCGACGATGTAATCTTCAGAGTTAGTTGTTTTCTTCAATATACGCTCTCGAGCATCAATGATCGTGGTCTGATTACTCAGTTTGCATATTGTATATTTGTATTAGTGGTTGCTCTTTTGCACATGTTATAGCTAATCAGTTGTGTATTGTCTCAACTGTAGCATATGCCAGGCCAAAATATTATGCACGTAGTACTGTAAAATAATGTTATTGTTAAGATACCTGTATTTCACAGGAAGTTTACTTTATAAAATTAACTGTGATATTTTCTTAACATTTTTTTTAAATGATTGTTTTATTGTTTTAATTTGGATGAATTGTTGTGACGTACATGTACTTTTATGGATGTTTTTAATATCCGAATAAAGATCTTTTGATTGATTTAATTGAAAGTGACCCATACTTGAGATATTGCCCTTTCGTGCTGGGTCTGGGCCCTAATCCTAAAGTCCATTTTCACTTAGAGCTCGGAGCACGTGGGGTTCAGTGAGTGCCCTCCCCCAAGCGTGGCTGTTTTCAAGATACCTGTAAAGACCTCTGTAAACTTCATTACTACTGCAAAACCTTGAGCAGCTGGGACCTTCAGGTATCTCCCGAAGAAGGGACAGTGCTTCTCGTGAACATGGTTAGCAGACCTTCGATTACCTTTGGTTTGGGCACAGAGATTCTTGACACACCGAGGCCCAGTGCTGGGCTTTGCTTGGGTCTTAGTCTCTTTGGGTGGTGGGTTTTGTAATCCCTAGGGTAGTGCTGTTGTTAAACTGGAAACAATATGCTACAAAGCGAGCAAACAGTTCGTA
This sequence comes from Triturus cristatus, assembly GCF_964204655.1. Classification (NCBI taxonomy): domain Eukaryota; kingdom Metazoa; phylum Chordata; class Amphibia; order Caudata; family Salamandridae; genus Triturus; species Triturus cristatus. The sequence goes on along the minus strand of NC_140594.1, from coordinate 3,597,828 downwards.
GCAGGGATGATCACTGTGGGGAGATTTCCCAGAAACACAATTCACAGTTGTAGATAAATTACTGCACCCAGTAATTAATTTCTGCAGGTCTTAGCTGGCAGAATTTAAAAGGGGAAAAGTATATGCTAGTTACCTTGACGAGCGGCTTTTGCTGCAGTGAACACTAAAAACTGCATATTACTCCACACAAACTAGGAGTCGGCGATATTTATTGCACCTGTTGACTTGTGATCCCGGGGAGTCATACCTCATCTGGTGCGATACAATGGCACCTTCCCTGCAGCCCACTCGTATCTTGCAGTGGTTGGTTGGTTGCAGTGGAGGATTGATTGCAGTGGTGGGTTGGTTGCAGTGGGGGATTGGTTGCAGTGGTGGGTTGGTTGCAGTGGTGGGTTGGTTGCAGTGGGGAATTGGTTGCAGTGGTGGGTTGGTTGCAGTGGGGGATTGGTTGCAGTGGTGGGCTGGGTGCAGTGGGGGATTGGTTGCAGTGGTGGGTTGGTTGCAGTGGTGGGTTGGTTGCAGTGGGGGATTGGTTACAGTGGGGGATTGGTTGCAGTGGTGGGTTGGGTGCATGGTTGCAGTGGTGGGTTGGTTGCAGTGGGGGGGTTGGTTGCAGTGGTGAGTTGGTTGCAGTGGTGGGTTGGTTGCAGTGGGGCATTGGTTGCAGTGGGGGATTGGTTGCAGTGATGGGTTGGGTGCAGTGGGGGATTGGTTGCAGTGGTGGGTTGGGTGCAGTGGAGGATTGGTTGCAGTGGTGGGTTGGTTGCAGTGGTGGGTTGGTTGCAGTGGGGATTGTTGCTGTAGGGTCTATTAGTGGTTGGTTCTGTCAGGTGACTGTCGATATAGTGGGAAGGGGTGGTGAGCTCTGTTAGGGCCCAGTTGATGTGGTGAGAAAGAGTGGTTGATTGTATCAGGGCAGGTGATATAGTGGGAAGGAGTGACTGGTTACAAGGTGAGACTGTTTGCTTAGTGAGAAGGAGTGGTGTATTCACTCAAGGGACTGATGAGGTGGTAGGAAGGAGGGGCCGGTTCTGTTGTGAGACTTGATACAGATGGAAAGAGTAGGTAGTTCTGTTGGTGGACTTCTGTCACAGCGAGACATTTTCTGAATTCTTGGTTTAAAGATTCTCTTCAATGTTATGGAGGAGGGTTAGTTTTTAGGTTTCTGCCTGTAGAGTTCAAAATCAGGAACAATAGCTACCTTATACCTTCAAATCTTGCAACCATTTGGAAATACGTGAGATGCACTTCTTGTTCCTGGAGCTGTTAAAGTGCTTGAGGTAGTGATGTATGGTGCTTTCTCATAAACCTACACAGGAAGGATTAATACATGTAATGCCACTCTTTTTTGGAAGGTGGTGACCAGCTCTTTTGAATTGATTCCTGATACTCTTGTTGATATTTTGCTGCAGGTGAACTTCTGGCAAAGTGAACAGTGCAACATGATCAACGGCACCGCTGGCCAGATGTGGCCGCCCTTTATGGAGCCCTCCACCAACCTCGAGTTCTACAGTCCGGATGCCTGCAGGTCAGAACCAACTTTTCTTTGGACTGAAATGACCCCTCCAGTTGCTCCCATCACGCTTGGCTTCAGAGGGCATCCAGTTCCATGACCCTTCGGCTTCTCTGCCAGTTTTCCTTCCCTGCCCCAAAGGAGGTGGAATCTGTGCAGACACAGTTGAGTCCCTCCAAAGGCCAGCTACCCTCCCCTACCACTCTCTCGAGTGGCACACTATGAGGTAACAGGCTACCGAGACTTCAGATGTGGCCAGTCATGACCTCCGCACCCTCCTTCATGTCTTACCTCCAAGTGTGCTCCTGTGTGACTGTCCCCACCTTTGTGTCTGTCCTATCCCCTGCCGTACCTGTGCTCTGTAGCATCCTATAGTCGCTTGAGCATGTTATAAAAAACTTCAAATAAAATAAACAAATAATGCTCTGGGCACCATGGGACGTCTGCCATCCTGGACAAAGACAGGAGACCGCCAAGCACATTGATCCATTGAGAGGGGTTGTATGTGGCTCTAGATTTTTTTTTACGACCAGATTTTATTAGGTTTTCAAGATAGTACTGATGCACATATACATTATTCTTGTCATAACCATTACATATTACACCGTAGTGGTACTCTCTGGCGTGCATGGTTTAACACCCCTTTCAACAAAACAATACCCCCTGCCCCCTTGAGTTGCGCTTAAGTGGGTGGGATCTAATCTCTGGGTTCTCGCAAGATGAAACTTTTAGTTACAGTACGAAGTTGTGCCCATTGTCGCTGCTCCAGTTCATTCCTCTCTCGTTCCCGTTCCGGCGTCGCCAGCTGTGGGGAACTCGCTCCGCTGTCATCTTGTCTACTCATTGTCAGGTCACTCACTACGTTATCCCACGCCCTGGCCCTATCTATCTTACCGATCCCTCGACTAGCTTCCCTGAGGAGCAGTCTACTTTCCACTCCTGACCACTTTTCTAGTTCTTTTTTTCCAGGAGACAATCGTCGGTCCCCCCGATGCCTTCCAATTTCTGGTTATCTCTCTTTTGGCCAGAATGTAGGCCAGGTCCTGAAACTTCCCTGTCACCTTGTGTTTGGCTGTATGTGGATACCATCCTAAGAGGAAGTGTGTGTGGGAGCTCTTTGTCAGTAAAATCACCCACCACTTGTCTTATCTCCTCCCAGAAAAGTTGCAGTGTGGGGCTGCTCCAAAACATATGAATTATGTGTGCCCCCCTCTCCCCACATAGCGGACATGCGGCTGTCTTCGTCCCAAAGTACCTCCTAATGTGGGATGGGGTGAGGTACGCTCTATGCAGTATATAGAAATTGATTATTTTAAATCGTGCATTTCGAGACACTTCCAAGGTTCGTTCTAGGATCTTATCCCTCTCCACCTCTGGAATCAGTTTCCCAATGTCTTCTTCCCACTGGAATCGCAGGCGCTCTAGCGGCTGTTGCATGTCTCACCTGATTGCCTTGTAGAGACAAGAGACTGTCTTGATCCTCCCCGCTGATACCGCAACATATCCACATCCTGCTAGCACTCGTGGTTCTGTCCCTCCCACTCCCCAGTCCTTTCTGATCCTTCTGGTAAGGTCCCCATGCTTCAGGAAATTGCCTGCTGGTAGGTTGCATGCTGCCTGTAACACCTTGAATGGGAGTAGGGGTCATGGCTCTAGATGGCAACCTCCTCATGCTGCCACCTACTGTTCAATCTGGCATCCTTTGGACCCTGTCACCACCTGATTTCTTGTCGCTCAGGTCAATCAAAATGGTGGGGACCAGTGCATTAAACCTCCAGCATCTCAGAAGGATCTAGTGCCCGCTGGCCCATGCTCGAGCTGCCCTAAGGTCTGGACTGATGGAGCTCGTCCTCGCCCGCTGGCCCATGCTCAGGCTGCCCTAAAGTCTGGACTGATGGATCTCGCCCTCGCCCACTAGCCCATGCTCAGACTGCCCTAAGGTCTGGACTGATGGACCTTGTCCTCGCCCGCTGGCCCTTGCTCAGGCTGTCCTAAGGTCAGGAATGATGAATCTCGTCCTCGCCTGCTGGCCCATGCTCAGGCTGCCCTAAGATCTGGACTGATGGATCTCGTCTTCTCCCGCTGGCCCATGCTCGGGCTGCCCTCGCCTGCTGGCCTATGCTCGGGCTGGCCTAAGATATGGACTGATGGATCTTGTCCTCAACCACTGGCCCATGCTCTGGCTGGCCTCGCGCCTTGGCCCATGCGCAGGCTGCCCTAATGTCTGGACTGATGGACCTTGTCCTCGCCCGCTGGCCCTTGCTCAGGCTGCCCTAAGGTCAGGAATGATGAATCTCGTCCTCGCCTGATGGCCCATGCTCAGGCTGCCCTAAGATCTGGAGTGATGGATCTTGTCCTCACCCACTGGCCCATGCTCGGGCTGCCCTAAGGTTTGGACTGATGGATTTCGTCCTCGCCCGCCCATACTCAGTCTGCCCTAAGGTCTGGACTGATGGATCTCATCCTCGCCCGCTGGCCCATGCTCAGGCTGCCCTCACCCGCTGGCCCATGCTCGGGTTTCCCTAAGGTCTGGACTGATGGATATTGTGCTCGTCCAGTGTATAGTTGTCCTTACATGGCCTGCCTCTCTAGAGGCTCCACAGAGCCAGGCTCTCTCCAGTGTGCAGCAGTCTCATCCACCAGGACATTCTGTCACCAGCCAAACTCCAGCCTCTCCGCTTGATCCACCCAGACAACCACACAGTTACAACTAGCCCGTCCCAGGCTGCCTCGCAGATTGTTGGTGATCTGACTGCCATCACGTTCATGCCAGCTAAGAACGCTGCAGAGAATTATCCTGTTGTGAACTCCTAGTTACTTATCAGCACAGTCAATGGTGCAATTCAGTCAAGGCTCAAATCATGGTGCCAGCATCTTTTCCAATGCCTCCAAGTCAACCAAGAACTGTCTACATTTTTTACAGAATAACACTGCCTGATTACTGTCGCGTTTAAAGAAATGGGACTTTGTTGGCAGCATCCTTAGGTCCCCGCACTAGCTGCCAAAACAGAAAAAAAGCAGAATTGTCTGCTCCAGGCATTGTGAAAGTTTCTGGTAGGACATTCTCACCGGGCTTTGGTGGGACCGTTTGGCGGTGTTGACGATTTTGTCATTCAAATCCGTTAGAATGGGAGATAGATTGTGCCTACTCTGTGGCATGGCTAAACTTTAGAAACACCTTGCCCCTTGCATCCACATAGGGACACAGCTTCGTTAAAGTTCAGGAAAGCTCCTAAAATCAGTCCGCAGCCGCCAACTGTGACCACATAGCAATGTTATGGTTATTGTTGGAGCCGGCCTCGTGGCGTGGTCCTGTTCCCCCTCGCTCAGCCGCACGAGGTCCCATGCACCTCGGGGCTCCTCCATCTTGGATTACACATCACTCCACGTGACCACCTCCGTGACCCTGCTCTACCCGGCCTCGGTCCCAGCGAGGCCCGACATCGAGGCGCCAACCCCTGGCCCGGGGGATACCACGTGAGCCCTTCCCACTCCCGGCGGAGGGCAGTATCGATGGGACCCCCAACCGTCCTTCCACACCTAGTTGCGATCGCCCCACAGCTCTCTGGAGCCTGGCGCCTCTCCTGCTGGGCGTCTGGCCGCGCCCTACCCGGCCTCTCCGCCCTCCTGGGCGCAAGGGTCCGGACATCAAAGGGCTCAAGACCTATATCTGGGGCGACCCGACAACAAGATGACAGTTGTATCCCGGAGTCAAGAGCCCTGCTGATCGGATCGCGGCTGACCCTACGGAGAAAGACTCTTCCTGAACCTACCTACTGAGCCCTGCTGACGAAGTCGCGGCTCCATCGTGCTTACAAGACCTTCACGAACCTTTGGGGCCCTGCTGACGCCGTCGCGGCCCGACCTTGTTGCAACAGACCATCAGAGCCCAGCTGACCTCGTCGTGGCTCGACCGAAGCGGACCTACCACCGGAGCCCTGCTGACTGTGTCGCGGCTCGACCCAAGCGGAACTACCACCTAAGCCCTGCAGACGCCGTCGCGGCTCTCCACGTCCGAGCCGCTCTGAGACCAGCACCCAAGGTCTGGCGCGGAGCCTTCCCGTACCTGACTGGTACTAAGACTGTCCCGCTACCCTATCCCTCCAAGAACATTGAGACTCTTACCGGATCACTCGATCCCATTGTAAATATTGAAACGTACTCCTTTTTTATATAAAGAACCAAGATAAGCAACTGATACGGAGTCCTGTGTGGTGGTGTTACTGGGCCTAGTACGATTATAGGAGAAGGACCTCTCCTAGGAGGCTTCTCAGCGGCGCTCGGTTATAACTTGGCGGTAGGAAGGTGCCCGGAGTAGTCCCTCCGACTCCCCGGTGGTCCTCCCTCCAACATTTGTTGGCCAGCGACGGGATCCGAGCCAGACGCAATCGTACAAGCAAGTAACGCACCCACTACCTAACCAGACGGAAAAAGAAAAGGGAACCATGGACGGCCAAGAAGCAACCGTGGCCGCAACCTTCCAGCTGGAAAAACTGGAAGAATACACCCACAAAGAACTAAAACAATTCTGCAAGGACAAAGGGATCCCAACCAAAGGATTGGGCACCAAGGAAGAAATGCAGAAAGCCCTGAAAGCCTGGGCCGAAACCGAGGCCACTCCACCCCGCACCGAAGGGACCTCGGCCCGGAACGAAAACCTGCCGACCACAACCCCGACAGATGGGGGGCGAGGCATTCCCGAAGCCAGCCTATCCCACGAAGAGATACGAGAACGAGAGAGGGTCCGGGCACACGAAATGGACCTCGCACGACTCCGGCTGGACGGCGAGCTCCAGCTGGCGGAGAAGAAAATAGCCCTGGAGCAACTACGGCTGCAAGAGGAAATCGAGGAAAAGAAAAGGCATCGAGAACTCGAAGAGAGACGGCTAACCCTCGAGCATGAGAGGAGCCTCAAAGAACTCGAACTGAAATCCAAAACGGGGGAGACCAGCACCCCCGGGGCCCGGGACGCTCTGCCACTGACCGAGCCAAAGGTTCATATCCCCAAGGATGTCGTCAAAGAGTACTACAAGAACGATGACATCCAGCAGTGGTTCCGAGCCTACGAGGTAGCCATGACCTCCCATCGGGTACCCCGGAAGGATTGGGGTGCCGGCCTATGGGGGAGGTTCCTCAGGGAGGGCCGTGATACCCTGATGCAACTCCCCGACGCAGTGATGACCTCCTACGATCACATGAAGGAAGCCCTACTCACCCGCTACGGACTATCAGCCGAGATGTACCGGCAGCGCTTCCGGGACTGCAAGAAGCTCCCCGGTACCACCTGGGTCGAGTACGTGGACTTCTTCAGCCGGGCCTTTGAAGGATGGATAAAAGGGAGCAAGGTCACCTCGTACAATGAACTGTTCGACCTCATTGTCTGGGAGCACCTCGCCAACAACTGCTTTGTGGAACTAAGGCAACACCTCCTAGACAGTAAGTTGACCGAGCCCCGGAAGCTCGCCGCCGAAGCAGACCGATGGGTCAACACAAGGGTCCCCCGGAACCCCGTGGGGGACTACCAACGGAGTACCACGGGACCTCCTCGCCAGCGGGGCGGAGGAGGGGGGTCCCACCGCAGCCGAGAATTCCCGGCCGGACCGCCCAGAAGCCCGCCACGAGGCCAAGTCGCCAACCACACGTCCCTGACCCTGGGCCGAAGGGGGACCCCCATCGCCCGACCGGGACCCCGACCACCAGTGACCTGCTTCGGCTGCCAGCAGACCGGCCACTATGCGAGCGACCCGGCCTGCCCCGTGAACCGACGAAACGGGACCGCTGGGCCCCCTCCCTGACAAATAGCCGCCGCTGCCCTGGGGGAAGGAGAAGAAGAGGAGGAAAGCCGCGAGGACGGGTCCCCCGAGTGGGAACCGGCGGCCATGTCGCTCGTCTGCCTGGGCTCCCGAGAAATGGTGCCCCGAGCGGCCATCCCAAGCAACACCCAGAAATACCAGCAGTGGGTCACCATCAACGGACGACGGGCCGAAGCCCTCCGGGACACTGGGGCTAGCGTGACCGCTGTCCGCTGCCACCTAGTGACCCCCGAACAAATCCTGCCACATGTCCTATGCCCTGTCCGGACCGCGGACAACACCGAAAGCATGTGCCGGATGGCCAGGATCCCCTTCGAGTGGGGAGGAGTGTCCGGCACCCTAAAAGTGACTGTCCGCGACGACGCCCCCGTGGACTGCCTCCTGGGGAATGACCTAGAGAGCTCCCCCTGGGCCCAGGTGGAGCGCCGAGAGCATCTGGGGATGCTAGGGCTGCCTGAGTGGGCCTGCGCCACCACCCGGTCCATGACCGCCCAACCCGCCGCTGCCGCGGCCACCGACCAGCCTACGGGCCCAGAACTATCACCATCCTCCGGCACGGAGGAACCCGACGATGAGGCCGGGCCATCCGAACTGTCTCCCGACGAGGCCGCCTCCCTCAGCGAGATCCCCGAGCTGGCTCAGTGGCGCCACGAATGGGGCCCCACCCGCGAACAATTCCAGCAAGAACAGAAGGCCTGCCCGTCCCTCGAGGGGGCCCGACAGCAAGCGGCCGCCCAGGCCACGGGGGACCCCATGGGAACCCACTGGGTCTATTGGGACAATGACTTACTATACAGCGAGCAGAAAGTCGCCGAGCTGGGAGCCGGCCGGGTGTTGGTGGTTCCCCTCCGGTTCCGGGAGTTCCTCCTGAACCTGGCGCATGAAGTGCCCCTCGCCGGACACCTCGGGCGGGACAAGACTTACAGCCGCCTAGTGACCCATTTCTATTGGCCCCGAATGAGGAGAGACGTGGAACACCACTGCCGGTCCTGCCAGACCTGCCAGGCTAGCGGAAAAACTGGGGGTCGAGTTAAAGCCCCCCTCCAACCATTTCCAGCCGTCCACACCCCGTTCGAACGAGTGGGGATCGACATCGTGGGGCCCCTCGACCCCCGAACAGCCCTAGGACACCGCTTCATCGTGGTACTGGTCGACCACGCCACCCGATACCCTGAGGCCATCCCACTCCACACTGTGACAGCTCCAGTGGTGGGCCAGGCCCTGATGGGCATCTTCTCCAGGGTGGGGTTCCCCCGAGAAGTGGTGAGCGACAGGGGTACGAACTTTATTTCAAAGTACATGAAATCCCTCTGGCAACAATGCGGGGTCACCTACAGATTCACTACCCCTTACCACCCCCAGGGGAACGGACTGGTCGAGCGTTTCAACAGGACCCTAAAAGGGATGATCAAAGGTCTGGAAGAGCCCCTGCGGAGGAGGTGGGATGTCCTGCTGCCCTGCCTCCTGTTCGCCTATCGAGAGGTACCACAGAAATCCCTGGGCTTCAGCCCCTTCGAACTATTGTATGGGCACCCCGTCCGAGGGCCCCTCAGCCTGGTCAAGGAGGGCTGGGAGGCGAACGTCCAAGATGCCCCCCCCGACGTCTACCGGTACCTCCTGACCCTGCGGAACCAGACTCGGAAGTTCCGGGCCCTGGCAGAAGCCAACCTCGAAGCCAGCCAAGAAGACATGAAGCGCTGGTATGACGCAAATGCCTCGACCATCGAGTTCGAGCCAGGCCAGCAAGTCTGGATCATGTCACCCGTGGACCCCTGCGCCCTGCAGGACAAGTGGACCGGGCCCTTCAAGGTGGTTGAGAGGAAGAGCCCCGTCACCTACCTAGTCGACATGGAGTCCCCGAAGAACCCCCTCCGGGTCCTGCACGCCAACCGGCTCAAGCCCCACTTTGCCCGAACTGAACTAAGCCTGCTGCTGGCTACTGATGATGGGGGCGAAAGCGACTCCGAGCCCCTGCCAGACCTCCTGGGGTCCTCGGGCCAAGACGGTACCTTGGAGGGAGTCCACCTCTCCGACACGCTGACCCCAGAACAGCGCCATGACTGCCGGAGGCTGCTGCAACCCTTCGCTGCCCTCTTCTCTCTCACGCCCGGGGTGACCCCCTGGTGCGTACACGACGTGGATACCGGGGACAGCCCCCCTGCGCGACATGGCGCCTACCGAGTACCTGACCGAGTCCGGGCCTGCATACAGACCGAGGTCGCCAAGATGCTCGCCCTCGGAGTCATTGAGCCCTCAGACAGCCCGTGGGCCAGCCCGGTGGTCTTGGTGCCGAAGGCCGCCGCCCCCGGTACTTCTCCGGAACTCCGATTTTGTGTAGACTACCGGGGCCTGAACGCAGTCACCAAGACCGATGCCCACCCCCTGCCCCGGGCAGACGAGCTGATCGATCGCTTAAGGGCCGCCCGCTACCTAAGCACCTTTGATCTCACCGCTGGGTACTGGCAGATCAAGCTCACTCCCGGCGCCCAGGAACGATCCGCCTTTTCCACCCCCGATGGGCACTACCACTTTCGGGTGATGCCCTTCGGTATGAAGAATGCCCCAGCGACCTTTCAGAGGCTGGTAAACAAGGTCCTGGCCGGGCTAGAAGCCTTCAGCGCGGCCTACCTCGACGACATTGCAGTCTTCAGCGACCATTGGGCCGCGCACCTGGGACACCTCGGCGAAGTCCTGGCCGCTCTCCAAAGGGCCGGGCTCACAATTAAGGCCAGCAAGTGCCAGATCGGTCAAGGATCTGTGACCTATCTGGGCCACCAGGTGGGGAGTGGCCAGGTGGCGCCCCTCCAGTTGAAGGTCGATGCCATCCAGGCGTGGGAGCCCCCCGCAACCCAGACCGCTGTCCGGGCCTTCTTAGGCCTCACAGGCTACTACCGGCGATTTATTAAAGATTATGGCAGCATCGTGGGCCCCCTTACGGAGCTCACTTCCAAGAAACAGCCCAAGGTGGTGCACTGGACGCCCCGCTGTCAGACCGCTTTTGAAGCCCTCAAGGCGGCCATGTGTGCTGCCCCGGTGCTCCAGGCCCCTGACTACAGCAAGGAATTTGTGGTGCAGACTGACGCATCAGAGTACGGGGTCGGGGCGGTCCTCTCCCAGATGGACGCCGAGGGCCTCGACCGACCTGTGGCCTTTATCAGCCGCCGACTGCTACCACGAGAACAGAGGTGGAGCACCATCGAACGGGAGGCCTTCGCTGTGGTATGGGCTCTCAAGAAGCTCCGGCCCTACCTTTTCGGCACCCACTTCAGGGTCCAGACTGACCACCGACCCTTGCGGTGACTCATGCAAATGCGGGGCGAGAACCCCAAGCTGTTGCGATGGTCCATCTCGCTGCAAGGGATGGACTTCACCGTGGAACACCGGCCCGGCAACGATCACACCAATGCCGACGGCCTGTCCCGATTCTTCCGCCTCGGCGAGGAGAACCCCCAAGGAGATGGGTGACTCTCCCTGCCTTCAGCTGGGGGGGGACGCGTGTTGGAGCCGGCCTCGTGGCGTGGTCCTGTTCCCCCTCGCTCAGCCGCACGAGGTCCCATGCACCTCGGGGCTCCTCCATCTTGGATTACACGTCACTCCACGTGACCACCTCCGTGACCCTGCTCTACCCGGCCTCGGTCCCAGCGAGGCCGGACATCGAGGCGCCAACCCCTGGCCCGGGGGATACCACGTGAGCCCTTCCCACTCCCGGCGGAGGGCAGTATCGATGGGACCCCCAACCGTCCTTCCACACCTAGGTGCGATCGCCCCACAACTCTCTGGGGCCTGGCGCCTATCCTGCTGGGCGTCTGGCCGCGCCCTACCCGGCCTCTCCGCCCTCCTGGGCGCAAGGGTCCGGACATCAAAGGGCTCAAGACCTATATCTGGGGCGACCCGACAACAAGATGACAGTTGTATCCCGGAGTCAAGAGCCCTGCTGATCGGATCGCGGCTGACCCTACGGAGAAAGACTCTTCCTGAACCTACCTACTGAGCCCTGCTGACGACGTCGCGGCTCCATCGTGCTTACAAGACCTTCACGAACCTTTGGGGCCCTGCTGACGCCGTCGCGGCCCGACCTTGTTGCAACAGACCATCAGAGCCCAGCTGACCTCGTCGCGGCTCGACCGAAGCGGACCTACCACCGGAGCCCTACTGACTGTGTCGCGGCTCGACCCAAGCGGAACTACCACCTGAGCCCTGCAGACGCCGTCGCGGCTCTCCACGTCCGAGCCGCTCTGAGACCAGCACCCAAGGTCTGGCGCGGAGCCTTCCCGTACCTGACTGGTACTAAGACTGTCCCGCTACCCTATCCCTCCAAGAACATTGAGACTCTTACCGGATCACTCGATCCCATTGTAAATATTGAAACGTACTCCTTTTTTATATAAAGAACCAAGATAAGCAACTGATACGGAGTCCTGTGTGGTGGTGTTACTGGGCCTAGTACGATTATAGGAGAAGGACCTCTCCTAGGAGGCTTCTCAGCAGCGCTCGGCTATAACTTGGCGGTAGGAAGGTGCCCGGAGTAGTCCCTCCGACTCCCCGGTGGTCCTCCCTCCAACAGTTATGGTTGATACTCTTCATTGGTGCCAAGATACTACAGTGGTGGTTTGCATCAGACGTAAGGAAGGTTTAACATCGCATGGCATTTTAGGCCTGATGTGACACCGTCTTTTAAATGGATCTACAGGAGCATGCACACAGCGTTTACTCACATTCTTGTCATCTGGTCGCAGCATGCACACAGCGTTCACTCACATTCTTGTCTTCTGGTCGCAGCATGCACACAGCGTTCCCTCACATTCTTGTCATCTGGACGCAGCATGCACACAGCGTTCACTCACATTCTTGTCATCTGGTCGCAGCATGCACACAGCGTTCACTCACATTCTTGTCATCTGGTCGCAGCATGCACACAGCGTTCACTCACATTCTTGTCATCTGGTCGCAGCATGCACACAGCGTTCACTCACATTCTTGTCATCTGGTTACAGCATGCACACCGCACACTCACATTCTTGTCATGTGGTCGCAGCATGCACACAGCGCTCACTCACATTCTTGTCATCTGGTCGCAGCATGCACACAGCGCTCACTCACATTCTTGTCATTTGGTCGCAGCATGCACATAGCGCTCACTCACATTCTTGTCACTTGGTCACAGCATGCACACAGCGCTCACTCACATTCTTGTCATCTGGTCGCAGCATGCACACAGCGCTCACTCACATTCTGGTCATCTGGTCGCAGCATGCACACAGCGCGTACTCACATTCTTGTCATCTGGTCGCAGCATGCACACAGCACATACTCACATTCTTGTCATCTGGTCGCAGCATGCACACAGCGCTCACTCACATTCTTGTCATGTGGTCACAGCATGCACACAGCACTCACTCATATTCTTGTCATCTGGTCGCAGCATGCACACAGCGCTCACTCACATTCTTGTCATTTGGTCGCAGCATGCACACAGCGCGTACTCACATTCTTGTCATCTGGTCGCAGCATGCACACAGCGCTCACTCACATTCTTGTCATGTGGTCACAGCATGCACACAGCACTCACTCATATTCTTGTCATCTGGTCGCAGCATGCACACCGCACACTCACATTCTTGTCATGTGGTCGCAGCATGCACACAGCGCTCACTCACATTCTTGTCATCTGGTCGCAGCATGCACACAGCGCTCACTCACATTCTTGTCATTTGGTCGCAGCATGCACATAGCGCTCACTCACATTCTTGTCACTTGGTCACAGCATGGACAAAGCCTTTCAACTGCATGTAAGCTTCCTTGCTCCTGGCTTAAGGTGAATGCTTATGCTGTATTTTAGTGATAGACAGGACCTAAGGAGAGCCTGCCATGGCAACAACTGTGTGTGTTCAGGCCCAGTATCAGCAAACCAGTGAGGATTACCTCTGCAAGGGTTACTTCTGCCCAGACTTTCACGTTCTAGTGCTGACCCCTGTGATAGTGGGTTGCTGTAAATGAGTGCACACATTTACATTAATAACAGATGTGAGGTAGCGTAGTGATCGAAAACTAAGCCAAAAAAGGAACACTAGTCATAAGATGACCACCAGAGTTGAGAACAAGTGACGTATCTTCTTTAAAGAACCATAAGATCAATGTTGGTATGGGGGCATTCTTGAGTTCCTCAAACGTTAATTGATCCCAGACCCTTAGGTCCAGAAGAGGATCATTCCTTGTGACAAATCTACCCAGATAGGGGCACCACAAGCAGAATGAAACCAATGCGAACAAGCCCTTGCAGGGCATAATGGGGCGCTCCCTTGATTAATAATAGACCAGCGGTTTGTTCAGAAGCCTCCGTCTTTCTTCTTTGGGTGCTTGATCCCACCCTGGGCACCCACAGTGGTGAAAGTTGTTGAGGGGCGCAGGGGGAGCCCTAAGGACCCCGCGGCCATGAAGACTTCCTGTATCTGGCTCCCGTGCCACACAGGAGCCGGCAGTCATCTGGCATCTCTCCATTCCCCACCTGAGGTCTTTAGCCGGGTTAACACTCCAATCTGTCCCAGTTGGGGCTACCTATGGGGGCCCGTGGATGAGATGCCGGACCCCATCCAAGCAATCGCCGGCTGCATCCTTGCTGCGTAATCTGGAATTATTTTGTGAAGTTGGGCCTCCGGATGGGCCCCATGCACACCCCTCTTCACAAAAAGGAGTGAAATCAGGGGTAAATTCAGGAATGGGCAGAGCTCCATTCTCTGTGTCTCTCAATATTTTTTGAAGCTGTATCACTCTGGGCCATTTTGAAGATCTTTGGCTCATTTTACTTCTGGTGTTGCGCTTTAGCCACCAGGAGCGGTGTTCGCAGTCCTCCTGGCCTGTAAAGGGCGCACTTAGAAAGGAGATGGTTGTGGCAGCTTTTTTCCATGGCTTTTCCTCCTGCTGGGGCACAGAAGTCCATGTCTGCCCCCAACTGGTTAAGGGGGCAGCATCCCTGGAGAGGCCCATCTAGTCCTGGGGGTGAGCTGCAGACAGAATCCTTAGTCCATCATGGCTTCAGTTGGCTTGGTGCTGCCGTCATCCAGGCCCAGGGTCTTGCTCTCCTTCAGGTTCTGGGGATGCCATATTTATGCGCAGTTCCAATGTGTGGGTGGGGGACGCCCCTTTCTCTAACCCTACAACTGATTCTTGTCAGTTCTTCCCTTCGGCTGCAACCTGGCTAGTGTACAAAGGAAGGGAAAGGCCTGGTGCCCCAGTCCTGTGTGTGCACTAGAGGCAGGTGCCTTCAAAGTGCAATTAGGGCAGGGCACGGCTCTTCCCCACTCATCCTGTCAGGAAAATCCAATACTCTCTCTACCCAGGCCCCTTTGTCTCCTGCCTGGCCTCAATCAACTTTGCCCAGTGGGAGCGCCATCACCAGCCCAGGCAGCTGACCACTCACAAAAAGACTGCGGGAACCTTGGGCAGGGAAATGCCACGTTTCTCAAAGTTATCTAGCATGCAAGGGGGTGATCTTCTTCAGGTGATGAGGGGTGGGATCAACGAAAATCAAATATACAGCAAAAGTACCCCCTACTCACCATAAATAGATATTTTACTTCAGTGAACCTCTGCACGTACCGTCGGGCAGTTCAGGCCCTGTGCTCCCTGTCACTCCTCTCTTTTATTTTTCTTAATTTTGTTAGTGTCATAAATGTATATCCCTCATCCCAAAAAGGCATCTATGTAAACACAGACAGTAAACATACATAATGCAAAAATTAATCTTTTTATCATATATATATCTGCTTATTCTTAATATACTTTCAAATGTGAAAACATATAACATGTACATTACACACGTAGTACAATTTACACATATACATTCTTCAACATATCAATTCCATATATATAGAACATGTGCAGACAAAAAGCTTAAACATACGTGGCCAACTGAAAAATTAGTGGTCGGGGTTGAAGTGAAGGATATTCTAGCGGAATAGTCCTAGAGGATAACAATATTTACTCTGGTTCTCCCGTGGTCCCCTGCACCAGAAAGACCAGATCGGGAGGCTGCTCCTTCTCCTTCCTGGCGGCCAAAGCATGGAACGCCCTTCCGCTCTGCCTCAGTCAGACAACATCGCTCTCCATCTTCGCAAGAAACCTCAAAACCTGGCTCTTCGACAGACCCACGCCTTGATGGAGTGGAACCTGCACCCTCCCCCCACCCGTAGCGCCTTGAGACCCTTACGGTTGAGTAGTCGCGCTTTAACAAACTCCTGATTGATTGATTGATTGACTTAATCTTTTTACGAGCATATGCTCGTCTTGGCCACTGTTGTAATACGCCGATGCGTTTCGACCTTCACATTGGCCTGCTGTTTGCCATGAAGGTCTTCCTCAGGGCTGGGTGTATGCTTTGTTAGACACAATCTTGTTCTTTGTTGGATCTTATTGAAAGTCCAATGTCTTTCTTCTGAAAACGCTTTGTGGTTGTTATGTTAGAGGTTTGTAGAGCGCTTGGCTACTCCAAAAGTTGTGTCCACGCACTAGGATTCCCCCAGCAGATGACTCATGACCCTGCCCTGAACTCAGTAACAGGTTCAGTTTTGCCTAAATAGCCAAGTCTTCAGTTTTTTCCAAAGCAAAACTTCGGACGGCTCCATTCTTAGGTCGAAGGGCATAGCGTTCCAAAGTATAGCAGCCAGAAGTCTAAAGGCGCTACCTCCCAGGCGTACTCTATGTACTCTGGGGATCACTGTCAGTGACGTCCCTGAGCATCTCAGATGCCTGTTCGGACCATGGGGTTCAATCAGGGGAAGGAGGCAGCGAGGACCTTTCTGAATTTTTTGTGAACGAAAGTGAGTGCTTTAAAAGACACTTCATGCTTGATGGGAAGCGAATGAAGCCGTGCAAGCCCTGTACCCATGGGAGAGTGTCTCGGAGTATTCAATCACAACCGGGCAGCAGCGTTTTGCACCCTTTGGAGCATTCTCAGCCTACCTTTAGAGACCCCAATTAAAGTACATTGCAGTAGTCCAGTCTGGACACCAACAGGGCCTGGGCTACAGTCTTCTTTGTTGAATCCAGAAGGAGCCCTAAGATTTTGCTTCGCACCATTAGTACCCCAAAACAGGTGCCAACAGTAGCAGAGATCTGGCAGTCAAGCGATACGAAGGAGTCGAACAGAAAGCCACGGTTTTTCTCCTCTGGTTTAGGGATAAGTGTTGGGCCCCGCTCCCTAGGCCACCATGTGGAGGACCATATTGAAGGTTGTGTCCCTCCCACAAAGACTACTGTTTTGCCTGCATTTAGTCTCAGGTAGCTAGAGTCCATCCATTCGGCCAGGTCCAGCAGACGTGCCTTAAAATTGGCTGCAACACTGCGCTCATCCTGCGCCAGGGTGATAAGCTGGGTGTTGTCAGCGTAAGACACAATCTTTACTCTGTGGTGCTCAATCGCATCCACCAGCGGGCGCATATATAAGATGAACAGGGTCCGACTCGGCACCGAGCCCTGTGGCACTCTGGGCTGCACGGTTATGACTTCGCAAGTGCAGGGCTTCTGAAAACCTGATAGGTGCGATTATAAAGAAAATCAGCAAACCAATCAAGGGCACATCCCCGACACCCTGCTTCCATAGCTACTCTAATAACAGACCATGGGATACGGTGTCAAAGGCCGCACTTAGATTCGGCATGCCAATGGGCAGCTCTTTTGCCTTCATCAGCAGTAAGACGGACGGACTCAGAAGCAAATAAGAGGGCGGACTTCGTGCTAAAATATGTTCTGAAGCCAGACTGGGTCTCATGAAGATGTTCTTTCTCCTCTATGAACTTCATCCACTGCTGGTTCACATGCTTTTCGGCGATCTTTTCGAAAAATGGTAGCAGAGATATCGGTCTAAGGTTCTCTTGCTTCGATGGATCTAGCGAGGGCTTCTTTAGAAGGGGGATTACCATAGTATGTGTCCAATCTGACAGTACCCGACCAGTTGAGAAGGACAGATTGCGCAAGTTGCATAACATAGAGGCAATAGCCACTAGGCCCTGCTTCAACATCGCCGGGGAGGCTGGATCAAGCGGAGATCCTGATTTTACTTTGACTTAGAGGGCGCAAGTCTCCGCCACTGGTACAGTGCCTATGCTTAGAAAGTGAAATTTAAAGTTCCTAACATTTTCTGGAAAAGAGGCATATGGTGGTAATTTTCTCCGAAAAAAGTGTGCAATATTTTTAAAATTATCGATCGTAGCGGACATAACAACTGAGATGCGCACTAAAGACTTGAGAGATTTGACTATTCTAAAAATCGCGCGAGAAGAGTTTTTCTCCCCTGAATCTTTTGGGCAAAGAATTAGGTCCGGGTGCATCAGATTTGTCTGATATTCCTTCAGAGAGTTGCGGTAGGTCGTTTTATTGGTGGTCTGATCGATCTTGCACCACAAACTTTCGAGACGCCTGCATGTCTCTTTCATAGTAAAGAGGTCCTCTGTAGTCCATTCCGCTGTAGGTCTAGAGTGGGTGATGTTATGTATTTTAGGGGGGCTAGGGAGTCTAAGGGCTCATCAACCCACACCGCCGTCTGCTGGTTGGCAGCCTGAGGACAGGCGTCAAGTAGTGGTGGTAAGAGATTCAGAGCAGCGGTGAAGGCGGGAGGCGTAATCAGTGACCATGTCCGTGATCTAATAGAGTGGGCTACAGGTGGGCCAGGGACAAAGGGTATGCCAGAGAACTGAAAAGGAATAGGGAGGTGGTCTGACCACACAATGGGAATAGGAGGAGCTACCTTTACCTGGGCAGAGTTAGCAAAGGTAGGACCGAGAATATGGCCCTGAGTATGGGTAGGGGTCTGCACTTGCTTGTGAAAGTTAAGCAACCCAAGATCCTCAACAAGACGTGAGGCTATGCGACAGCACGTATCTTCGAAATGCAAATTGAGGTGACCTAAAGTAAAACAAATTAGACCAACGCAAAGCATACAATGGAGTAACTTCGATCAGAGCAGCAACAAACTGAGAGGTGGGTCCAGGTGGACGATATATCAGGAAGCCTGTTAGGGAGTAGCTGCTCCGTAGTGATAAAGAGAAACAAGCATTTGCAATGCAATAGGTCTCGCATTTGCGAGAGTTTAAGCTATTGGCATTGTAAATGACAATGCCTTTTATTTATCTGTTTTGATAATTAACACATAAATAATAGGCAAACGACTAATCCTAGGGTTAACCTCATTTATAAATTCCCTTTTTTATGGATAATGTAGGGATTGTGTATTCTAGCACACAACACTCCGGTGATCCTCATTATGTTATTTAGACAGAGCTCTTTAAACACGGGTCAGGTGAATACCAGGTTGAAAATATGATATGCAATAGTTTATGGTCAATGTGATGTTGTATACTCGCTTTTTAATGCGAAAACGTTTTATTTTACATGTACGCCTCTGGAGATATTTTCCTAATTTAATTGAGTTAAGTAGCAATGATAACAATGAAATGAATGAGTTATGAATGTATAAATCTGCCTTTAAGGAGGTTTGTTTGCTTGTTTTGAATGGAACCCTTGTTTGCATTTTCTATATTTGCTGTATACTCAGACCCTAGCACGCAAGGGATATTGGGTTGCCCTTTGTTTTTCTCACCATAGTGGAGACAGAAGCAAATAAAACAAACTGCCCAGCATAACACAATGTGATTGAACAGGAAAGCCAGATTTGAAATTGCTACCATGGTTTCATGATTAACAACTTACCCACCAGACAACATCCTGTCTGCACTGGCCATCCCTTTGCCACGGTCATTACTTAGGCCCTGGCTAAAGCACCCTGATTCAAGGAAAGGACTGGCCAAAGACCATAAGCCCCATTGACATCAGAAGGTGTATTTAGGGGAATAATAGTCTACCTCGAATACTGGTGCAAAAGTAGTGGATATTACGTTAAGTATCTTATGCAGCACAGCGGTCTGTGCCTCCAACGTATAAAGTAAGAGCAAAGGCTGATAGTCAATACCAGACCTACTGGCTTTGCAAATGCGTCACGTTTGTAATTACTTTACATGTCGGAATCCCGCACAGCTGTATAATTTACTAAACATTAAGCTATACTTTGGTCTTCTGCGTCAACCACGGTCGGCGCTAAAAGCAAAAAAAATTTAGGGTATTATAAAGTACACATTGCCATGGTAGGCCCTGGCACTTCAGGGAACCAGCTGTGCACAGATGTGTTTATGTTGAAACAGCACATCATGTCTTCACTCGCAGTTAAGTTAGCCAATAACATAAAATAACATGTGTATATGTAAAGCGCACGTTCACCCAGAGGTCTCTTGGCGCCGAATAACAGATGTTCATTGTTACCCAACTCAATGGTACTCATTTTAACGACCTCAGATGGCTGAAGCGAGCTCCTCCTTTGCCCCTAGCTGTGAAAGGGGCTGAAGAAAAAACATGACTAAGAGAACAAAGCAATGTCCAATTGTCATGGCTAAAGTCAGATTTAAAAATAGAATCCCGACACAGGTAGGCACACAATCGTCTGGAGTCGATAGTGGGCAATGACGTTCAAGTTATCAAAGCTCCGGTTGGCTTGCAGCATGCGTTCTGCGGGATACACGCAACTTCCTGGAGTTGTGTGTTCACTGAACGTTAGTGGCTGCTGAATGCCTCACACGACGCCGATTCGTAGACGAGTGCTCCTCGGGCGGCTGGACACAGCAAATTGCCACTGCTCTTTTAAAGCCATGTGCCGGACATGAATGCAGCTGCTGGAACATAAAAGACCAAAAGGCTGTTGACATTTGGTAAACCCTAAAAAGGTTTACCAAATGGGATTCCCGGGAGCCCATGAATGCCAGAGAAAAATCTGCATTCTTTGGGGCTAAGTGTGTGTTTGTTTAAGACCCACCCTCACTCAGAAGCTAATTGTTTGAATGGAGACGAAGAGGTCAGTGTGCTGTTTGGCCAGTTGGGGGGGGTTTATGCTGTGTTTTTTCTTTGTTTAGTTTCAAGCCTCTATCTAGTGACGCGGCGGGGGCGGGTGGGGAGACGGGACTGACTGTCAGCTCAATTACCAGCTCCCAGTGTGACAGGAAACAAAGTGTTGTAGTTACAAAGAAATGCTGTAAGGCATTTATGGTGCTACAAGTCCCTTATAATACACCAATAGTCTGAAAGGGAACGATGACATAATGTTACCGTATAATTGCGAGTTAAAGTGAACGCGCGGTGCGTCGAGGCAACAACTTTCCATAAAATATTTGGCTGCGCACTTCGGGTTAACGGAGCCTTGGCTCGTATTATCACTAACAAAGCTGTCATTATGGCCCGCGTGACACAATAATTAAATAAATAAACAATCGCAGCCAAAGCGGACCGGATAAATAAGAACGGCTGAAGCGGACCGCTCTGTAAATAAAAACAAAAGAGTGGTACAGACATATGGAGACAGTGGGTGTAACTCCGCAAGTTAACGATCCAGTCCGGATGGGTCGTACCAAAAGGAGACATTGCGGTAACAAAAAAGCCTCATTTTCAATCGGAGGCCTACGTTTAGCAAAAATGATTACGCCAGCCAATGGAAATGATGGGCGGGGCTTCAAGTCCCCTTCTGAAATCTTATCGATCACAATAAGCCTCGCAGAGCGAGGAGCGCATGCGCGCTCCAGCGCTAGGTCTGCGAGACCTAAAAAGCTGCCTCGCTGCCAGTAATCTTAACCTCTGTGAGACTACAGCGAAGATGCTGTTTGAAAATAACTGCCAGTCACCTACCCTAAGACTGGACCTATCGAGCCTCAGAATAGTATAGGTCAAAGTGATAGCCTCCAGAATGTCAGGGGCGGACTGCGTGTGTTTCCAAGGTTCCTCTAGCTGATGATTTGATCGGAAGTCTGATATCTTAAGAGTTTGTTTGGGAAGGGATCGGCAATTAAGTCAAAATCACTGAGCGGACTTGGAGCTATTGAGGTAGATCCAACCCTCCGACTTCTCCATAGACAAAGTGAGGAAGGTGAAATGGCACTTACCGCATGAGGTTGCACCAGAGGACACATTCATGGAATGGTGGCAACACTCCTTAATTCCTGAGTCAAGTGAGAGAATCTCCGATGCCGAATGGTATAGGGTGGCTGGTGTGGAACATCCACGGGCCTGGCCCCTGGCTCTGTCCAGGCTTGGACGAGCGCAGATGGGTTTGCCTTTGGCTAGCTGCCATATGTTTGTATATATAAAACATAACCCAATCAAAAACCGACGGGGCTGACCTAAGATGGCCACTGACTGGGACGCAAGCCAGGCACCTCCCAGCGCCCAGTGCACGTACAAGGAAGTAAAAGCAGGGTCCCAAACGAATCCCCAAAGGAGCAGCAGGACAGGCGTCGCAAGCGCTTTGGCAATGAGGAATCCACTGCGTGTACCTGCAGCTGCTCTTTTTGTTTGAAATAACACTTTGCCTCTGTTGTTTGTGAACCGCCTGTTGGTTTGCTGTTTCCTTTAAGGCTGCTGCCGTTTGAAAGTTACTTGCTTCTTGGCGCTCAGGTTATATTGTTCGCCTGTTTCGTGTGTTACTCTTCCTGGTTCTAAAGGTGGCATTTCTCTCCAAAAATATTAAATGTTACTTTACCATTTAAGAGGATTTTAAACTACAATTAAAATGAATGGATGTATTTTCTACCTGCTACCAATCCAAACGTAGCATGTAATAAATGTAACAATATGGCCCAATGGCTGCAGCCCAGCCGTACAACAGTGAACATCGTTTTTGTGGAAATTTCACTGTAAGGACATGCTCAACATAATTTTCAACATATCCTACTTTTAAATATCATGCACCCTGCTTTCCTAATTGTAAATACCATACACTCTGCCTTTATGAGCAATAAAGAATACATGTGGGTGACTTAGCAATATTTAAAAGGAAGGCTTATGCCTATCAAAAGGGGTATTTTGACAGGTCGCATTTGCAGTTTAAAACTGCCACAGGCCATGACTGTAGTCTCATGTGCCACCTGCACATATATGTATGTGCACCCATGTCCACGTATAACATGACGCACCCAGTGCCCCTTACCCTAGCTGCATCACAGCACCCTTATCTTACAAGGTGAACACTGGAGTAAACATGCACAGTCTAATTACCATGAAAACACAGTGAGTGGGATTCAGGTAGGGAGACTTTCCACAGTAAAGATCAACAAGCATTTGCAATGCAATAGGTCTTGCATTACTGAAAGTCTGAGCTATTGCATTGCTATTTGCAACACCAATAGGTCAAACTTTCAGTAATGCGAGACCTATTGTATTACAAATACTTCTTATTGTTTGCAATTATAAACAAAAAATAGAAATGTGGAAGCTTACATAGAATTTACATCGTACTTCTTTAACAGGTAGAGGGCAGAGCTTGATGTTTCTTTACATGCAGTCACCTAAATGCTGGGAGAAGCTTTAGAGTGATGGTTGTTCTTTGAGTTTCTGTGTATCTCTTGGTTTACGATATTACTTTAACCCGGTTTCACTGTACTCGAGGAAAGGTTAATTCCTTTGGTGTTTTGCGCAAACATGTCAATTGACCTGGCACAAGCCTGACTTGATTTCAAGCTTCAGAACCTGCTTCTGCTGGTAAATGGCAAAAATGACACACACTGTGGAATAAACTGAAAATCGATAATCCGCTCGGCTCCGCTGGCTGCCCCAGTCAGTTTCATTCAGTGAATGCTCTGAAATGTGCTTTCCCGCGGTCATTAGTGGATCTCCTTTGGCAGGTCTCGGCAAATCAAGCACTGGAGCAAAATAAGCACATGCATCGACAAAAAGCATTTTTTGTAGTTATTTCGTAAAAACAATCAAAAAGCAAAGCCATTAAGGCTCTTAGGAAATGAGCAAAGGAGCCGGAAGCTACAGTACGGGAGCGAGTGCAACAGGAGAGAAGGATAACTTCAGTGAAACACTTCAGAGAGTACATCACACAGGCACGCAAAAAGAATGTGTGTGAGAGAAACTGCAATGCATCAATGGCGTACAACTTGCAAGAAACGCTGGTGGTTTAAAACGGACATTGTTCGTAGAGGTGTCTATTCATGGCAGTGACCACTAGATGGCAGTGAGTCAAAAAGAAATCCACCACATTAAAAAACCATCAGTCTTCACTTTTCAAGCACTGCACTCGTGCTTGTGGAGCGCCGCTGCTCGCTCCCGCAAGGTGGATGCCGCCACAAGCACGAGTGCAGTGCTTGAAAAGTGAAGACCGATGGTTAAAGGCCCTCCTAGAGCAGCGCATGCACGCTGCCTAGGCGAGACCTAAAAAAGGGTCCTTTAAAAGCAAAAAATCCTGTTGTGCTTAATGGGCGGAACCCATTTGCAACATATAGCGACATGTCATTGTTATGTGTTTACTGCACCAGACACATTCTGTTGGGTTAAGCCTTGTACTGCTCGGTCACATCTACCTAAAGAATCTGCTTAATTGAGACCTACTTTTTTGTGGGCTGATTACCTTGACCACTGGTTACGAGGAACCCTGAGAAACTCTCTCTCTCGGGGGACCCCTGTGCCCAGTTTGGGGATCCTTACCTGACAGAACCTGGATCTGGGTTTGTCATAGCCTGCTGGTGATGACGAAGAATATTGTTGTTGTTGGCTTCACTTGAGATAGGCATTTGATGTTGTGATTGTTCCAGGTAGGTATGTCAATGCTGAGAAGTTGGGCGAGGGATTATGCAGCGAGGGATTTCAGAATTTTTCAGAGGAGGACGTCCTCTTGGTGGAAGAAAGCGGACAGGATGGCAGCGATGTCTTAACTGGCAGCATCTTCAAGGTGCACCTTTTGGGCTTGTTTGTGGTGGGAGGGTCCCCTGGCAGTGCTGGACTAATTGTCAGTGTTTCTTGCTTTTTTTGATTTCTTAGGATTACGTGAGTTGGTGGTGGTGTGTGAGTTGGTGGTGGTTCATGTGTTGGCAGTGCATGTGTTGCTGGTGGTGCATGTGTTGGTGGTGGTGCATAAGTGTTGGTAGTGGTGCATGTGTTGGTGCATGTGTTGGTGGTGGTGCATTTGTTGGTGTATGTGTTGGGATGGTGCGTGTGTTGGTGCGTGTGGTGGTGCGTGGGGTGGAGGTGGTGCGTGTGGTGGAGGTGGTGCGTGTGGTGGAGTTGGTGCATGTGGAGGTGGTGCGTGTGTTGGTGGTGCATGTGTTGGTGGTGGTGCATGTGTTGGTGGTGGTGCATGTGTTGGTGGTACATGTGGTGGTGGTATATGTGGTGGTGGTACATGTGGTCATGGTACATGTGGTGGTGCATGTGTTGGTGCATGTGTTGGTGGTGGTACATGTGGTGGTGGTACATGTGGTGGTGCATGTGTTGGTGCATGTGTTGGTGGTGGTGCATGTGTTGGTGGTATATGTGGTGGTGGTGCATGTTTTGGTGGTGGTGACGCGTGTATTGTTGGTGGTGCATGTGTTGGTGGTAGTGCATGTGTTGGTAGTAGTGCATGTGTTGGTGGTGGTGCGTGTGTTGCTGGTGCATGTGTTGGTGGCGGCGCGTGTGTTGGTGGTGCGTGTGGTGGTGCATGTGTTGGTGGTGTGTGTGTTGGTGGTGTGTGTGTTGGTGGTGTGTGTATTGGTGGTGGTGTGTGTGTTGGTGGTGGTGCGTGTGTTGGTGGTGGTGCGTGTGTTGGTGGTGCATGTCTTGGTGGTGTGCATGTGTTGGTGCGTGTGTGTGTGTGAGAGGCCAGGCTGTTGTCGATAGTGTATCTTCACATAGGAGGTGCAGCCATCTGCAATGTTCGGTGTAGGCTCCACAGCTCTGTGGTAATGAGCAGTGTGTTACATACAGACGTGAGACTGATGTACTCTGCCTTTAGTGTGATGTGGCCGCTGGTGTATGTGTAGGTGTGGTGATGAGAGAGACGGTATCCGATGTCCAGTCCAGAGTTTGATTCACTTTCACTTCTGATTCACGTTTTTCTATAAAGTGACTCTTTCTTTGTTCTTGTTCTGACCTCTCACCTTTTGTCGTGATCCTCTCTTACAGGTCCATGACGTTGGTGTACAAGGAGTCCGGGGAGTTCAAGGGGATCCCCACCTTCCGGTTCACGGCACCGGACACCCTGTTCGCCAACGGAAGTGTGTACCCCCCCAATGAAGGCTTCTGTCCCTGCGTGGCCTCTGGTGTCCAGAACGTCAGCTCCTGCAGATTCAGTGCGTACCTCATACTTTACCTCAGCATGTACCTCACCCAGTACCTCATCCTGTGCCTCATCCTGTACCTCACCCTGTGCCTCACCCTGTACTTCGTCCTGTACCTCACTCCTGTACCTCATCCTGTACCTCACCCCTGTAACTCATCCTGTAACTCATCCTGTACCTCATCCTTTACCTCATCCTGTACTTCATCCTGTACCTCACCCCTGTACATCATCCTGTACCTCATCCTGTACCTCATCCTGTACCCCACCCTGTACCCCACCCTGTACCCCACCCTGTGCCTCACTCTGTGCCTCACTCTGTACCTCACTCTGTGCCTCACCCTGTACCTCACCCTGAACCTCACCCTGTGCCTCACCCTGTACCTCATCCTGTGCCTCATCCTGTGCCTCATCCTGTACCTCATCCTGTACCTCATCCTGTACCTCATCCTGTACCTCATCCTGTACCTCTTAAGTTTTTCTTCTGTTCACGCACCCTGAAAGTGGTCTGCGCATGTTTCTGTCACTCTGATAAGGGCTCTGTACCCAGGAGATTTACAGCAAAAAACATTTACTCTGCATCTTAGCAAATTATATGTTCACATTTCAGTGTACCGTCGGGCTGCATCATCGCTCAGTGCATGTGCACACAACATGGGAATATGTGGGTAACCAAAAACACGTCTGAAGAATCCCCCACTGATGTGAGGGTGTGATTTATATAAACTGCAGCCAGTGGTGTCACTCCTGTTTATATATCAGCACTGGCTTCTCAAGTGAATCCACTGCACATAGCTAGCCAGCACTGCCTTCTGTCATGAAACCACTACACAGAGCTAGCCAGCACTGGCTTCTGACATGAAGCCACTACACAGAGCTAGACAGCACTGGCTTCTGACATGAAGCCACTGCACAGAGCTAGCCAGCACTGCCTTCTGACATGAAGCCACTATACAGAGCTAGCCAGCACTGCCTTCTGACATGAAGCCACTATACAGAGCTATGCAGCACTGTCTTCTGACATGAAGCCACTACACAGAGCTAGTCAGCACTGTCTTCTGACATGAAGTTGCTGCCCGGAGCTAGCCAGCACTGGCTTCTGACATGAAGCCACTATACAGAGCTAGCCAGCACTGGCTTCTGACATGAAGCCACTACACAGAGCTAGACAGCACTGGCTTCTGACATGAAGCCACTGCACATAGCTAGCCAGCACTGTCCTCTGACATGAAGCTGCTGCCCAGAGCTAGCCAGCGCTGGCTTCTGACATGAAACCACTACACAGAGCTAGCCAGCACTGGCTATTGACATGAAACCACTGCACAGAGCTAGCCAGCACTGGCTTCTGATATGAATCCATTGCACATAACTAGCCAGCGCTGCCTTCTGACATGAAGCTGCTGCCCGGAGCTAGCCAGCACTGGCTTCTGACATGAAGCCACTATACAGAGGTAGCCAGCACTGCCTTCTGACATGAAGCCAATACACAGATAAGGAATTGGACAAATGTTGTTTCCCCCCCCTAGGCAACACCTGTTCAAAGTGTAACCCCTTGTCTCACACCACAGACAGGACAGCAGGCACAGCCTTGTGATGGGATAGTGTCCGCCTAGTCTCCTAGGGGAGAGGTGTGGCGCCGCGGCCCGGGCGACTGACGCTGGACGCTGGGGATCACGGTTCGATCCCTGTCTCCGGCGGCAGGGGTCTGCCCAGCACCATGCGACTCTGGGCAATAGCTCGCTTAATCTTCCCAACGGCCCCCAGCGCCGAGATACCCCTTCGAGGGTGATTCGTGCGCTATACAAGTACTGGATTTATTTATAATGTTAAATCTAGGACTAGTTGAATTGGTAAATATGTGTATATACTTGTTCATGTCACGGTTTTGTTGTTTGTTTTTTCACTAATTTGTCTTGCTTTATGTCAATATGAGTTTTGTATGATATGGCGAATAATGTGTTTTCTTTAACACTGGTTTTCAAATATGTGATTTCTCTCTCAAGACATGTACAAATAAGTCTACTTGTTTTGTGTATTTAAATAATATAAATTAAGCTCAAAAAAGCTAGAGAACTTTAGAATTCTTGATCTAAGGTTCATGTCAATTGCATATGAAATAGTCCTTCTGGACACTCTGTAGGAGAGTAGGATCTGCTTCACATGTTTACCCCCACTTTTGGCTGGTGTTTCACTGTTTTTCGACTTTAGTCTGGCTGGGGCCCTGCCATTCAGGACCCCAGCCTAGCTGCTTCCTCTCTAAATTGATTCCTAGTACCTCAGGTATACCACAGATTGGATTCTGGGGTGCCCTTATAAGTCCCTAGTATATGGTATACTATATACCCAGGGTATAGGTGCCCCAGAGGCCTGCCAGGGCCTGAAGCATGTATTATGCCACCCCTGGGAAGCCCTCCAAAATGACCCCACAGGTCTGCTACTGCAGCCTGGGGAAGGTCGTGCATGCACCCCTTACAGAGATATAGGTTCACTATATCTCACCTATCACTGCACATAGAAACCTATCAGTCACCCCTATGGCAGGCCTTATCAATCCTGAAGGCAGGGTGCGTGGTTTTGTGTGAGAGGGTGCCCATGCATGAGCAGAGCCCCTCTGCAGCCTTTGGAATCTCTTCTCCGGGGTTGTCTGTGATGCAGCCTGACTATATACTCTTAAGTGCATTATAACCCAACGGTAAATGCTAACTTTGGACTGGCTGCACAGAAACATGTCATGTTTGGTGTCAAACACCTTGGAATCATACCTCCACACCAGTAACTGGTGTGCGAGTATGATCCCAAACTTCTAGAGGGAGAGACAAGACAGGACCGGTATACCCGGTACCAACTTAATAGAGCCCTGGCATCACAAAATGGATGCTGCAGCCACAGACACGGGCCTGGCCTCCTGCTGCTGACCGAAACTCTGGCAGGGAAGGCCTGGACAATAGGTTTCCTGTCACAGGGAGGTCTCACCACCTCCCAGACAGGCTTTAGTGTATTGGGGCTGGGTGGGTGCACTCAGAGTACTTTGAAGTTATGCACTGGGGGCACATTTGGTGTCCCTGTGCATAGTCCAGCTCAAACCGGTTCAGGGGCTACCAGCCCCTGCTCTGGCGTGAAACTGGACAAAGGAAATGGGTGTAGCCACCCCTCTTTCCAAACCCTCCCATAGGTGGATCCCCTGAGTTAGTCCAACCCCTTCCTTGGGTATAAATAAGGAACCTCTGTAACCAGAATTTTAGATATCCCTGGATGAAACTCTGAAACTGAATCCTGGAACTTCGACGATCTGTTCAACGCCAGATGACTGAAGAATCTCCCTTGGAGTAAAGGAGTTACTCCCCTGCTTGGAAGGCACCAAAGACGCATCTGTCCGGTCTGCATCTCCGAAGCTCCCGCTGGATGCCGAAGTCTTTGCAACACCAGAGGTGAATTTCCCAGAGGCCGAATCAAGTCCCCAGCAAAGCTGAGACCCGTAGCCCTCATGGGTACCGTGGAACCGGAACCCCTGGACACGTGCACATTTGCAAGTGCATCAGTTTTTCGACGTCTCCTGAGGCTGTGCATTGGGTTACTTGTAGCCCAGACCCTGAGCAGAGAATCCACTGAAGATGGTCGGCCTAGTCACTTCGAGTGACCTGTGGGCCGCCATTTTGTGATTTGTCTCGAGGTCCCTTCGCGTTCCCTGATCCGTCGACTGGTGGGTCTCTGTGAAGGTAACTCCAGACAGGCCCTCACTCCTCCTCGCTGGGGTAATCGCTCGGACCTTGCTGGTCCGCACAGAAGCCTCTTTCTCCTTTCTGCGTGGGTTGCTGTTGCCAAGACTTGTTGTGTCCAATCCGGGCACTCGACATCCTTCGTGGGGCAGCTTGAATCCACCTCCTGGTCGTCGTCGACGCCTCCTGGTCCTCGTGGCTGCAGAGTCAAGCTTCACCTCCTTCACCTGAAACAACCGACATCGGTGGTCATTCGTCTATTGTGCCCCTGGTCACTGGCAAGTGACCCAGACTCTGTCTTTCAGGTTCTTCACATCTTCGATCCAGGCTTGGATCTCTTCGGACACTTCGCATCTTCCCGGCAGCAGCACTTCTTCGCCAGCTTACATTGAAAACGACGACGCGACCCAACACCATTTGACACCTATTCACCCGGCTTCCCTGGGTGAGGTAACTCGACTACTCTGGTGCTCCTGTGGGTGTTGACCTTAGAACTGTCTAAGTCCAAGAGGGTTTGTTCTCAGTCCACCTCTAAGTGTCCTTTATCTTTAAAAATCTGACCGCGACTTTCCCCATAGAAGCTAACGTGAGCTCGCGGCTGTGTTCTCACACTGCACACGGCCCCCATGGGTCCCCTGTGTCACTACCTTGGGTGGTTCCTTGGGGTTCCAGTGATTCTACAGGCTCTAGGCCTTGTGTCTAGTTAAGTCGTGGTTCTTATACCACTATTTTAGTATATGGTTTGTCTGGCCCCCATGGCCTAACCTGTATTTGTGCTACTTTACTGTCTTTTTGAAGTGTAACTTATGTGCTTTTGCCTCTAGCCTCATAAAGAGACTAGAGGGGTGTGTTTAGTAATAAATACATATATTTGATATATTTATATATACCTGGTGTGGATATCTTTCATTTAGTGACTCAAGAGATTATAGACTGGTAAAACAAGCTGCTTTACATTCCTTCAAGACTTAGCCTGAAGGCTGCTCTCCATAGCTACCACTGGGATAGCTTTCAATAAAGGTTGTCTTTAACCTGTAACCAATAAGGGGTTGTTTAGACTGGTGTAAGGTGGCCATTATAACTAGTGGACCGCATATACCAGGCCAACTTCTCACACACTCCCTTCGTTTTTCAAGTATACAGTGTTCCCGTCCGCGTGGTTAAGGACCCAAGCCTCGCTTGTTTACACTATCTGCATAGTTATAGCACGTGATGTGAAATTGATTGATCTGTGCCGGTAATGACTTCATGCAGCTGTTGAAAAGCGTGGGTGAGATGATCGAGCCTTGAGGGACCCCTTCTTTTTTTAAGTACGGTTTGGACGAGAAAGGGGGGGTTATGGATGACATTAGTTCTGTTTTGAAGATAGAATGTGATTCAGTCAAGAGCGGTCCCCTCTATGCCCGCTTCGTAGAGTCTTTGTATTAGTGTCATGGTCAACTGTCCAAGGTCGCCGAGAGGTCCAAGAGGAGTAGCGCAGCATCCCCATTCCGGTCAACTGTATTCTTAAGGTCATCCCAGATGGCAATGAGGGCAGATTCTGTGGCTCTTCCCGGACGGAATCCTGTTTGGAAGTCTGAAAGTATGGAATTATCTTCAATAAATTGTTACATCTTGGCACATATTGCTCTTTCGTTCAGTGTGCCCAGGATAGGTCCGTTTGTAATTGGTCTGTAGTTGTCTCGGTCAAGCTGGTCCAGGTTTGTTGTCTATAGTAATGGGCGTATGTATGACTTTTGTTTTTAGATCTTCTGTAAATATTCCCATAGTTAAGGGATTGTTGATGATTCTTCTTACTGGTGTGGCTGCAGAGACTGAAGAATGTTCTTGAAGGTTTGTGGTGGACATGGTTCAAAAGGGCTGTCAGCAGGCCAGTTCCATGAATTCATTGTTTGATATTTGTTGGAAAGAATGCAGAGTCTGGATTAGCCTACTCTTGAAAGTTTTTTTTAAAAAATGGTTGGTGCTGGTGAATTTTATTTGTTGTAAATAGAAGTCCAACATGTGTGCTTTGGTTGTCTAAAGATTTGCCTGTTTGTGAATTCTTGAGTAATCGGATGGGCTCCTTCTAGGCAATTTGGTTTAGAATTTCAGTGAGAATTTTAAAGAATTCTTTATTTGCACATTTAGCATTTAGAATTCTGTCTGAATAGTATTTTTTCTTTGCTTTTTTGATTCGTAAGAATCGAACTGTACAAATAGGCAATGGGACTGTCCGAGCCCTATGACCAGGGCCAGCTCTAGGGCTGTGCGACCGGTGCCACCGCACCGGGTGCTGACTTGGCACGGGGGAGCCTGTTTGGTGTTTGAT
Organism: Triturus cristatus; assembly: GCF_964204655.1. Lineage (NCBI taxonomy): Eukaryota > Metazoa > Chordata > Amphibia > Caudata > Salamandridae > Triturus > Triturus cristatus. The sequence continues at coordinate 3,566,348 of NC_140594.1, read as the reverse complement.
AGTTTATATTGTGCCTAAAAGCACCTGCTGCCGCGTTCCTGGCCTCTAGCAATGTTCAGGCAGCAATTAAAATGTCATGATTAATGTTCTTCCAGGTGAGATGGAAGTTTTGTCTAATAGAAGGTTTGACTCGAGAAAGTTTTGATTCTTGGTTAGGTAGTGCAGAAGGTTAATATGCCTGCTGCTCACAACATGTGCCATGCAGATCACAAAGTGAATGTAATGTATACAGGTCCGTGGGTTACTGCTTTCCTCAGAGACCTCCTTTTGTTAGTTGCAGTTTACAGTGAGCTATTAACTGTCCTCAAAGAACTGCGTGCAGACTTCAGGGTATAGATTAGTTCTTGTCATTAAAGAAAGCCGCAATCAATTGTGTTACATTTTAAATTCAGAGTTTTTGCTTCTCCAGACCAAGTACCCTTCAACTGTACTGCCTACCAATATGGATGACAGGTGAATTCACCCGTTGTTATACTCTGTCTTATGTATGTTATGTTATGTTATGTTATGTTAAATGAGATTTATAAAGCGCACGGTCACCAGAAGGTTTCATGGCGCTAATTGTTGCAGAATGACGCGCCGAGCGGGTTAGTTGAATAAAGACGCAAACAGCCATGTTTTGAGGGCCTTTCTAAAGCCCATCAGATTTTCCTGCGCTCTGATGTCCAGGGGCAGCGAGTTCCAGAGGCCAGGTGCAAGGTACGAGAACCTGCACCCCCCCTGGCGTTTGAGTTTGATGGTCGGGGTAACAAGCAGCAAGAGGTTGCCAGATCGTAAATTGCGACAAGGGATATATTTTACAATCATACTACTGAGAAATTTGGGGCTCCTACTGTGCAGAGCTTTAAAGAGTAGACAGCCGGTCTTGAATGCTGCACGTTGTGCGACTGGGAGCCAATGAAGTTTAGCCAGTAGGGGACTGGCAGAATGCCATTTAGGTTGCTTAAATATTAGTCTAGCTGCCTGGTTCTGTACAATTTGGAGACGTTTGAGCAAGAACATAGGCAGGCCGAAGTAAATAGAGTTGGAGAAGTCGAGGCGAGAGAGAACGAGGGCTATAACTGCCTGGATAAGTGCAGAGGGAGTGAGTAGATGAGCAATTTTCCTGATTTTTCTCAGCTGGAAGATACAAGAGGAGACTGCGGTCCCCACCTGTCCTCTAAGAGAAAGGTCAGAATTCAGTGCAACTCCCAGACTTTTTACTGAAAGGGAGGGAGTGGGGGGTGGTCCGAGGTCGGTAGGCCAAAAATGGGGGCCCCACATGATCGAGCTTGTTCCCGGCAAGATTAATTCAGTCTTGCCGGGATTGAGTTTGAGATGGTTGGAGTTCATCCAGTGCTGAATGTGAAGCATGACAGCTTGGAAATCAGAAGCTGAGTTTGGTCCATCCAGTGTGCAAATAAGTTGAAGATCATCTGCGTAATTGAAGGTTGTGACCTTCATGTGTTTTAAGGAGCTAATGAGGGGTCTAAGATAGAGATTAAATAAGAGAGGGGAGAGGGACGAACCCTGGGGGACCCCACAGGAGTAGACCATCCTGGGAGCGGTAAAAGAGCCAAGACGGACTGTCTGCATTCTACCTTCAAGGAAAGATTTAAACCAGTTGTAAGCAGGACCTTGTATACCTGCTTGTTCGACACGGGACAGTAGGATGTGATGGTCCACCGTGTCGAACGCAGCCGACAGATCCAAGAGAATGAGGGCCTGATGGATGCCTTTGTCAGCGTTGGCTCGTAAGCTGTCTAATACGTGCAAGAATGACCGTCTCAGTAGAATGTGCAGGGCGGAACCCGGCTTGGTTGGGTTCCAGGTGGTCAGTTTGTTCGACGAAGGGCGAGAGGGAGCTGGTAACGTGGGCCTCAAGAATCTTTGCGAAGAAGGGGAGCAGAGAGATGGGGCGATAGTTGGACAGATTCAATGGATCGGCCCCAGGTTTTTTTTGTAGTGGGACCACTATCGCATTCTTAAAAGCAGAGGGAACCTTGCCTTGGGAAAGGGGTTCATTTAAGAAAGGAAGTACACAGTGAGGAAGATTGGAAAAAACTTCTCCTAGAATGTGTGGGGGACAGCAGTCGTTGGGGAGCCAGATTTGACTCGAGCCAATAGTTCTAATAGAGTCTGGGGGCATAAATCAGGGAAATGATCCAAGGTGAAGGGGTTAGGTGTAACAGGATCAGCGTGGTCTGTACAGCAAATGGCAGGAATGCTGGCTAGTGGATATTTTATCCAAAAAATAGGAGTTTAGGGAGTTGCAGAACTCCTGAGTAGGTGGCTGATCAAGGTGAATTCTGTCAGAGTTACATGTCCTATGCACTGATTTACACACCTATGATTGATAGTCTCTGTGTAATGTGTGCGTTATGTACAGTGCTTTGACACCCTTCACTTTTGTGAGTGACGCTATAAAATGTATTAAATGTATCTGAGAGAGAGTGGTTATGGAGACTGTTAAAGGGTGGTAGGGAGGGAATCCGTGGCAGAGGTGTTCATGGGGGGGGGGGGGGGGGGGGGCGCCAACTAAAATTGTCGCACTGAGCACCACCAGTGCTAAAGCCGGCCCTGCCTATGACTAACAATTCCTCTCGGACCGCTCTGAACAAATTTTGCCCCAATTACAGTGACACAAACTGTGAACCTCATCCAGAAGATCCCTGCCCTTCGTTTGTGCTACAATTGATTCCAGATATCTCAGCCAAAGTACTTACGAATATTCTCAGTCCCATGTTCAGCGCAGGGATCTTTCCTATTCCCTGGAAAAGGGCTTCAATACTCCCTCTTGTTCCATCTTACTACTGGCCTATTGCCAAACTTCCATTTCCGGCAACAATAACTGAAAAAATCATGAACAATCAATTAAATTAATTTATTTTAGAGAACAATCTGCTGGATCCCACACAATTCGGATTTAGATCAGAAGAAAGCACGCAGACGGCCCTTATTAAAGCAACGGAAGAACTAAAACTCATCCTAGAGGGAGGAGGAACAGCCGCTCTGATCCTATTGGATCTGACTGCGGCCTTCGATACTGTAGACCATCCAACCCTGCTCTCCCGCTTGGAGGATCTAGGCATGAAAGACATGCCCTTAGAATTACTTAAATCATTCCTAAAGAACAGGTAAAACACCGTGCAGCTGGACAATTTTAGCTCCAATACCTTCTTTCTACCTTGCGGGGTGCCACAGGGATCATCGCTTTGTCCTTCCCTGTTTAATCTCTAGGTAAGAGAGCTTGGCCCCCTTGGTCCAATCCTTTGGCTTCTCTCTCACTTCATACGCAGATGACACACAGATCGTTCTATCAGCCGCCAGTGACACCAGCCATCAGCTTCATAAGTGCCTGGGTGAGATCGGCAGATGGACGAGTAAGCACCGTCTCAAACATAATTCAGATAAAACTGAAGTCATTCTTCTGGGAAACAACCTTCATCTCCGCTCTACCATTTGTTGGCCATCGGACCTGGGTGGTCTACCCCAACCCACCACAACGGCTGAAAGCCTTGGGGTGATGCGCGAGGATAAGCTTAACTTTAACAAACAAGTCAACTCAGTTCTATCCTCTTCATATAATACCCTTAGAATCATAAGAAAAATTATACACTTTCTTCTCAACAATTCTAGCAAAACAGTGATATCCTCTTTAATCCGATCTAAAATGGATTATTGTAATGGACTTTAGATTATTCTTCAGCCACAATATCTCAAGAAACTTCAGATATTACAAGACGCTGCCACCAGATGACTTCTTTAACCTTCCCAAACATCCCTCTCCCTCAAGCAATCAAAGATCTGCATTGGCTAACGATTAAGAAGCTCATTACATTTAAGGCACTTGCCTCACCTTCAAAGCTCTGCATGCCACAGGACCAGACTCTCTGATAAAATCCATGTCACAACAGGAACCTGAGATCAAGCGGATCCTACAAAGTTACCACCTTCAGATTTAAGAAAACCACATGGGATGGAAGCAGCTTCCTGGCGGCAGCAGCCAAGGAATGGAATCTTCTGCCTATACACATAAGGTCGGCACCCTACTGGTCTGCAGAAAGCTTCCGAAAACCTGGCTTTTCACTCCTTAGCCCTCTGTTAGTCCCCCCCCCCTCTGCTGCGCTAGCGCCAAGACACCCTAGGGTATATGTAGCGCTTTACAAGTATTTAACCTAACATATAATCTGTTACGTTTCTGGCGGTAAAGTTTGTCTTGGTTGGCGTTTGTTTTGAGCCAGGCACCTTGCAGCTTTCTAATATGCAGTTTTATCTCTTTTAACTCTGTATTTCTCCAAGGTGCCTGTTTTCTTTGTTCTGGTGTGCTCTGAGTGGTATTAGGATATCAAAAGCTTCCTGTAGCCACTCGTATAGCATATTAACAGAATGTATTGTTTCTAGGTCTGTACTGGATGTTAATTGTATTTCTAAGTGTTCACAATTGAGTCTGTTCCGTGGCTGGTAGGTGAATTCATGTAAGGTGGTTTTAGGTTATGTTGTTTTGTGTTTTATATTGGAAAGCAAGCAAATGGGGGTCTGACCATGTAACTGGAGTGATTGTTTGAAAGGTAACTAGTTCTCTATTTGCAAAAATGGCATTTAGTATGTGTCCAGTGATGTGTGAGGGTTCGTGGGCGATCTGATGCAGGTTCAGTGCGTCGAGGTCAGTGATGATTGTTGGGGCATATTGTGTTTGTCAGACCAAATGTTTAGATCCCCCAGAATGTATAGGTTGGAGTGTAGTGTCTGTGTCTGGGAATGTTGCTAGGTGGAGATCGGTAAAGGAGCAGGAAGTTACAGCAGGGAGATGGTGTATGATTGCATCTGGTGAAGAGGGCCTCACATTCTTGTATGGAGGTGTCGTCTCCTTTAGTGATTTTTAATGTTTGCTTGCATACAACAGCTAGGCCACCTCCTCTTTTGCCTATACGGTTTTGTGTCATAGTTTAATAGCCTAAAGGAACGGCTTCCTGCAGGACTGGAGCCATGTCATCCCTCAACCATAATTCAGTTATGAAAAGTAAGTCCGGTTGTGTGTGAGTGAGAAGGTCTTAGATGTGATGCTTGTTTTTTCAGAGTGATCGAGCATTTAGAGAATGTGCTTTGGTGATGGTGTGACTTTGCTTTATCCAAGAGTGATAAGTGTTTTGTGGGCTTGTAGCTGGTGTGTCCTTCATGCTGGTATTAGCTGTATGACTATAGCAATCGTGTAGCAGTTCTGTATCGTCCAGCAGACTAAGAAGGATGGGTCTGCATGTGTTGTTTGTGGTGATGTTGGTTGAGAGTGAGTTCTTGAGCTGTGTTGTTTTTGTAGAGTAGCCTTGTTGTACATTAGACCAGGAGATGTGAAGTTGTGAAGAGTGACATGTTGCTTATTTTGTTTGCATCTATTTAGGGTGGAAGGTGTATGGGGTAAGGATGGTGAAGCATATGGGTCATGTAAGGATCTAAATTGTCCAATGGATGAGAGGCGGTTAAAAGAGTTGTTGTGTATGTGTTAGGTGTGGGAGAAGAGAGAAAACTTAGCAGTGGAGTTGGTTTAGGGGGAGTATTATTTGTGTAGTCAGGAAGGTCGGAGTGTGTGTGTGTATTTCTAGTTTGTGACGAAAAGTATTATGAGGTGCTGTGTGTGAGTTTTTGTTGTGCTGGTGTGTGTGTTATGTCTTTGAGGACTAGTGAGAGGAGGTGAAGATGTAATTGTTGTCTGAGAAGTATTTGTGTTGGAAGGGGCGATCTCAGGGGGGTTACAGAACACGTTCCTGACCACCCGGTGACCCACCTCTCCCAGAACCAGGCCGAGCACCGGCGGGGAGGCCCTTCCAGGAATGGGTCTCGTACTTTAGGATCGCACTCGCTGAGCTGGCACTACTTGACAAAGGGACACCACACAGTAGGTTTTAGTAGACGGAGATCTTTATCTAAGATTCATTGGATCTTTATGATCCGCAAGGTAGTCTTTGGTCAATACAACAAGCTTGGTAATTCCTTGACAAAGGGGATTGGGGTAGCGGGACAGTTCTAGGTTCAGAGTCAATGTCGAGTATCCTTCGCACAGCTCTCAATTCTCGAGCCGGGGGACACGGTACAGTCTTGGGTCCAGCTGGACCAGTGTATTCTTGAGCCGCGACCACATCCGCAGGGCTCCGGTAGGAAGGAACTGTCAATCGGGAGATCTTCGGGGGGCCGCGATTCACTCGGCAGGCTCAGCTGGTCTTAGAGTTGGGGGGAGCCGCGAGTCTCTCAGCAGGCTCCGATGGTCTTAGGGTCGGGAGGAGCCGCGAGTCTCTCAGCAGGCCCCGGGGTTCGTAGTGTTCTCGGGAGCCGCAACGACGTCAGCAGGGCTCAGATGGTTTCCAAGGATCCGGTAGCGTCCTTCCTTGCAGTTTCGTCGAGCCGCGACCAGGTCCGCAGGGCTCTCTTAGTTCCAGGTCTTCTCTCCCCCAGTTCCCTCAGCACCCCTTGTTATATGCCTCATTCTCTTTGAAGTCCGGCGTCCACACAGAGAGGGGTCTTGGCTTCTGGGGGCGGTGTTGGGATTTCCTGCCGCTCGGCTCTTTGATCCTTTCAAGTTGGCCCGGGAGGGACTCCAGACACCCAGCATGCGGGGAGCCAGCTCCCTGGGGGTCCGGAGGGCGATCGAAACCCTCTGTTGAGAGGAGGTCAGAGGTGTGACAGACTACTCCTCCCTGTCTTGCTTGGGGGGGGGGGGGTTCCCTCTCCCTCGGCCGGGCATGGCGCGTTTAGGGTCTAGGTTTCGCTGGGGCCCTGGGCCGGCCATCGGGACATAGTCCGGACTTCGGTCTGTGTCTCAGGGGGTTCCCAGGCCAAGATGGCGTCGATCTTGGGCTGGAGGGGGGCGACCTGCCCGCTCCCGACCTGGTGTCCCAGGTAAACCACGGAACCTTGTCCAATTTTACATTTGCTGGCTTTGACGGTTAGGCCCGCTTGGCGCAGGGCCATCGGCACCTGTCGGAGGTGCTGGAGGTGTTCGGTCCATTGGGAGCTGAACACCGCAATGTCGTCTGGGTACGCGGCGCTGAACTCTTCCAGCCCAGCCAGGACCCTGTTGACCAGCCGCTGGAAGGTGGCCGGGGCATTTTTCATTCCAAAGGGCATGACTCGGAAGCGATAGTGCCCATCTGGGGTGGAGTAGGTGGACCGCTCCTTGGCTCCCTCGGTGAGCGCAATTTGCCAGTATCCGCAGGTCAAGTCGAAGGTGCTGAGGTAGTGAGCAGCCCCCAGACGGTCAATGAGCTCGTCTGCGCGGGGGATAGGGTGAGCGTCGGCTCCGGTGACCGCGTTGAGCCCCCGGTAGTCCACACAGAACCTTAGTTCGGGGGCGACCCCCGGGGCCGCTGCTTTCGGAACCAGTACCACGGGGCTAGCCCATGGACTGTCGGAGGGTTCGACCACCCCTAGGGCTAGCATCTTGGCTACCTCGGCCTGGATGCAGGTCCGGACCCTGTCAGGGACGCAGTAGGCTCTGTGCCGTACTGGCGGGCTGTCTCCGGTATCCACGTCGTGGACACACCAGTCGGTGACCCTGGGGGTGAGGGAGAAGAGGTCTGCAAATTGCCCCAATAGCTGGCGGCAATCGTCGTATTGTTGGGGGGTGAGGAAGGAGGAAAGTCTCACTCCTTCTATAGAGCCATCTTTTTCTTTCGCGCACAGGAGGTCCGGGAGGGGCTCGGTGTCCTCCTCGGCCCCATCGTCGGTGGCCAGGAGCAAACTCAACTCCGTCCTCATGAAGTGAGGTTTGAGGCGGTTCACGTGGAGGACCCGGAGGGGGTTCCGAGGGGACTGGACGTCAACTAAATAAGTGACTTGACTCTTTCGCTCTACGACCTTGAAGGGTCCAGTCCATTTGTCTTGGAGAGCGCAGGGTTTCACCGGGGCCATCACCCAGACCTGTTGGCCCGGCTGGAACTCGACCAGAGTGGCATTCTGGTCATACCAGCGCTTCATCTCCTCCTGGCTAGTCTTGAGGTTTGCTTCGGCGAGCTCTCGGAATTTCCGAGTCTGGTTGCGGAGCGCCAAGATGTATCAGAATACATCTTGGGGGGGCCCTCGGGGGCGGTCTCCCAGCCCTCCTTGACCAGGCTCAGGGGTCCCCGGACGGGGTGCCCGTAGAGCAATTCGAATGGGCTGAACCCCAGGGATTTTTGGGGAACTTCCCAGTAGGCGAACAGGAGGCAGGGGAGGAGAACGTCCCACCTGCGACGCAGGGGCTCTTTGAGGCCCATGATCATCCCCTTCAGGGTCCGGTTAAACCGTTCCACTAGACCATTGCCTTGGGGATGGTACGGGGTGGTGAATTTGTACGATACCCCGCATTGCTGCCATAAGGACTTCATGTACTTCGAGATAAAGTTAGTGTCGTGATCACTCACGACCTCGCGAGGGAACCCCACGCGGGAGAATATCCCCATCAAGGCCCGTCCCACCACGGGGGCCGTCACGGTTCGGAGGGGAATGGCCTCGGGGTAGCGGGTGGCATGGTCCACCAGTACGAGGATGAACCGGTGGCCTTGGACGGTCCTTGGGTCCAGAGGTCCCACGATGTCTATCCCCACCCGCTCGAAGGGGGTACTAACGACGGGGAAGGGTTGTAGTGGCGCCTTGCGCTTTTCACCACTTTTCCCGCTGGCCTGACACGTGGGACATGATTTACAGTGGGCTTCGACATTAGCTCGCATCTTGGGCCAATAGAAGTGGGTGACTAAGCGATGATAGGTTTTGTCTTGGCCCAAGTGTCCCGCCAGGGGTACATCGTGGGCTAGGCCCAGGAGGAAGTCTCGGAAGCGCTGGGGTACCACCAATACCCGGGCCGATCCTAGCTCGGCAGACTTCTGCTCACTGTACAGGCGGTCGTTTTTCCAATACACCCAATGGGTTCCGGACCTGTCGCCCGCCGCCTGGGCTTCGGCCTGCTGCCGGAGTCCGATGAGGGAAGGGCAGGCGGCTTGTTCTCTGCAGAACTCCTCCCGGGAGGGGCCCCCCTCGGAGCGCCATTGCGCCAACTCGGGCAGGTCACCTAGCTCCGTCCTTTGCTCGGGGTTCTGATGTAATGGTCCGTTGTCGGGGATGGGTTCCCCTTCCGGGGGGAGGTCATCGGGCTCGGGTAGCCTGTCCCGTCCCTTGGGGATGGTGACTGGATTCAGGGTTGGGGCCTCACCTCCCTCGAGGGGAGGCGATCGGGCTCACATGGAGCGCGTGGTGGCGCACACCGATTCAGGTAGGCCCATCATTCCTAGGTGGGCCCTTCGTTCCACCTGTACCCACAGGGAGCTCTCGAGATCGTTGCCCAGGAGGCAGTCTACGGGCTGGGAGGTTCGGACGGCCACTCTCAATTTACCGGTTACTCCCCCCCCCATTCGAAGGGTACCAGGGCCATCCTGCAGAGGCTCTCGGAATTGTCCGAGGATATAACCGGACAGAAGATGTCGGGAAGTATCTGGTCTTCGGCTACCAGGTGGCAGTGGATCGCTGTGACACTCGCCCCGGTGTCACAGAGGGCCTCGACTCGGTGCCCGTTGACCGTCACCTGCTGTCGGTATTTCTTGGTGTTGGCGGGTAAGGTAGTTCCGGGAACCATTTCTCGGTCTCCTAGGGAGACCAGGGCCATGGCTGCAGGCTCCCACTCCTCAGTGTCCTCTATCTCCTCCCCTAGGGCCACGGTGGCCATCTGTCGGGCTGGGGGAGCTGTCGCTGCGGCCCGTTGGTACCTGGGACATTGGGGGTCACTGGCGTAGTGACCAGTCTGTTGGCATCGGTAACATGTGATCTTGTCTCGGGGTCCCTGCCTCCCCGGGAGCCCCGTGCTGGCTGGAGGTGGTGCTGGAAATTGCGGGGGTTGGTTTCTGGGGGGACTATGCTGGGGGCCTGCCTGGAATTCCCTCTGTCTTCCCTGGTTCCCCCCACCCCTCTGGCGGGGAGGTCCCTGACTGTGGCGGCCGTAGTCTCCCACGGGGCCCCAGGGGGCCCGGGTGTTCACCCAGCGGTCAGCTTCAGCAGCCAGTTTCCACGGATCTGCGAGCTTGCTGTCGAGGAGGTGCTGGCGTAACTCTACAAAGCACTTTGCGTCCAAGTGTTCCCATGCGATCAGGTCGAACAGCTCCTCAAAGGTGGAGACCTTGCTGCCCTTGATCCACCCGTCTAAGGCCCGGCTGTAAAAGTTCACGTACTCCACCCACGTAGTACCGGGTATCTTTTTGCAGTCTCGGAACCTTTGCCGGTACATCTCGGGGGTGAGTCCATATCTCGCTAACAGGGCCTCCTTCATGTGGCTGTAAGAATTTAGCACAGTGGAGGGCAGGTCCAGCAGGGTGTCTCTCCCCTCGCTCAGGAACCGGCCCCACAAGCCAGCCCCCCAATCCTTCTGTGGGACTCGGTGGGAGGTCATGGCGACCTCGTAGGCCTTGAACCATTGCTGGATGTCGTCGTTCTTGTAATATTCTTTCACCACATCCTTGGGGATGTGGACCTTTGGTTCCACCGGGGGAGAGGTCCCTTGATTCCCCGGGGGTCTGGATTCCTCATTCCTGGCCTTGAGCTCGATCTCTTTTAGGCTGCGCTCATGTTCCAGTTGAAGTTTTTTTTCTACATGCTCTCGCTGGCGTTTCTTCTCTTCAAGTTCCCCTTGTAGGCGTAATTGTTCTACAGCTATCTTTTTCTCTGCCAATTTTAGCTCTCCCTCTATCTTTAGCTTGGCCAGTTCTAGTTCGTGGCTGCGGCTCCTTTCCCGGTCTGTTAGTTCTTCTGGGGATAGGCCACACTCTGGGGTGTTGCTCCTTACCGGGGTGCTTGGGAGCTCGTTCGGCGGCTCCATCCGTCGACCGCCTCCTTCAGTTTGGGGAAGGGAATCTCCGGACTCTACTCCGGCCTTCAATGCTTTCTGGAAATCTTCTTTGGTGCTTAATCCGGTGGTAGCGATTCCAAGGTCTTTGCAAAACTGTTTTAATTCTCGGTGCGTATACTCTTCCAACCGGTCCTCTCGGAACGTAGAACTCGCGTTGGTTCCTGTGGTACTCATGGCGGTTCCTTCTTCCATCTTTGTTCGGTAGTGCGTCAGCCGTTTACTGTACGATCTCTAGGTGTCGGCTCGGATCCCGTCGCCTGCCACCAAATGTTGGAAGGGGCGATCTCAGGGGGGTTACAGAACACGTTCCTGACCACCCGGTGACCCACCTCTCCCAGAACCAGGCCGAGCACCGGCGGAGAGGCCCTTCAAGGAAGGGGTCTCGTAATTTAGGATCGCACTCGCTGAGCTGGCACTACTTGACAAAGGGACACCACACAGTAGGTTTTAGTAGACGGAGATCTTTATCTAAGATTCATTGGATCTTTATGATCCGCAAGGTAGTCTTTGGTCAATACAACAAGCTTGGTAATTCCTTGACAAAGGGGATTGGGGTAGCGGGACAGTTCTAGGTTCAGAGTCAATGTCGAGTATCCTTCGCACAGCTCTCAATCCTCGAGCCGGGGGACACGGTACAGTCTTGGGTCCAGCTGGACCAGTGTATTCTTGAGCCGCGACCACATCCGCAGGGCTCCGGTAGGAAGGAACTGTCAATCGGGAGATCTTCGGGGAGCCGCGATTCACTCGGCAGGCTCAGCTGGTCTTAGAGTTGGGGGGAGCCGCGAGTCTCTCAGCAGGCTCCGATGGTCTTAGGGTCGGGAGGAGCCGCGAGTCTCTCAGCAGGCCCCGGGGTTCGTAGTGTTCTCGGGAGCCGCGACGACGTCAGCAGGGCTCAGATGGTTTCCAAGGATCCGGTAGCGTCCTTCCTTGCAGTTTCGTCGAGCCGCGACCAGGTCCGCAGGGCTCTCTTAGTTCCAGGTCTTCTCTCCCCCAGTTCCCTCAGCACCCCTTGTTATATGCCTCATTCTCTTTGAAGTCCGGCGTCCACACAGAGAGGGGTCTTGGCTTCTGGGGGCGGTGTTGGGATTTCCTGTCGCTCGGCTCTTTGATCCTTTCAAGTTGGCCCGGGAGGGACTCCAGACACCCAGCATGCGGGGAGCCAGCTCCCTGGGGGTCCGGAGGGCGATCGAAACCCTCTGTTGAGAGGAGGTCAGAGGTGTGACAGACTACTCCTCCCTGTCTTGCTTGGGGGGGGGTTCCCTCTCCCTCGGCCGGGCATGGCGCGTTTAGGGTCTAGGTTTCGCTGGGGCCCTGGGCCGGCCATCGGGACTTCGGGACATAGTCCGGACTTCGGTCTGTGTCTCAGGGGGTTCCCAGGCCAAGATGGCGTCGATCTTGGGCTGGAGGGGGGCGACCTGCCCGCTCCCAACCTGGTGTCCCAGGTAAACCACGGAACCTTGTCCAATTTTACATTTGCTGGCTTTGACGGTTAGGCCCGCTTGGCGCAGTGCCATCAGCACCTGTCGGAGGTGCTGGAGGTGTTCGGTCCATTGGGAGCTGAACACCGCAATGTCGTCTGGGTACGCGGCGCTGAACTCTTCCAGCCCGGCCAGGACCCTGTTGACCAGCCGCTGGAAGGTGGCCGGGGCATTTTTCATTGCAAAGGGCATGACTCGGAAGCGATAGTGCCCATCTGGGGTGGAGTAGGTGGACCGCTCCTTGGCTCCCTCGGTGAGCGCAATTTGCCAGTATCCGCAGGTCAAGTCGAAGGTGCTGAGGTAGTGAGCAGCCCCCAGACGGTCAATGAGCTCGTCTGCGCGGGGGATAGGGTGAGCGTCGGCTCGGGTGACCGCGTTGAGCCCCCGGTAGTCCACACAGAACCTTAGTTCGGGGGCGACCCCCGGGGCCGCTGCTTTCGGAACCAGTACCACGGGGCTAGCCCATGGACTGTCGGAGGGTTCGACCACCCCTAGGGCTAGCATCTTGGCTACCTCGGCCTGGATGCAGGTCCGGACCCTGTCAGGGACGCAGTAGGCTCTGTGCCGTACTGGCGGGCTGTCTCCGGTATCCACGTCGTGGACACACCAGTCGGTGACCCTGGGGGTGAGGGAGAAGAGGTCTGCAAATTGCCCCAATAGCTGGCGGCAATCGTCGTATTGTTGGGGGATGAGGAAGGAGGAAAGTCTCACTCCTTCTATAGAGCCATCTTTTTCTTTCGCGCACAGGAGGTCCGGGAGGGGCTCGGTGTCCTCCTCGGCCCCATCGTCGGTGGCCAGGCGCAAACTCAACTCCGTCCTCATGAAGTGAGGTTTGAGGCGGTTCACGTGGAGGACCCGGAGGGGGTTCCGAGGGGACTGGACGTCAACTAAATAAGTGACTTGACTCTTTCGCTCTACGACCTTGAAGGGTCCAGTCCATTTGTCTTGGAGAGCGCAGGGTTTCACCGGGGCCATCACCCAGACCTGTTGGCCCGGCTGGAACTCGACCAGAGTGGCATTCTGGTCATACCAGCGCTTCATCTCCTCCTGGCTAGTCTTGAGGTTTGCTTCGGCGAGCTCTCGGAATTCCGAGTCTGGTTGCGGAGCGCCAAGATGTATCAGAATACATCTTGGGGGGCCCTCGGGGGCGGTCTCCCAGCTATCCTTGACCAGGCTCAGGGGTCCCCGGACGGGGTGCCCGTAGAGCAATTCGAATGGGCTGAACCCCAGGGATTTTTGGGGAACTTCCCAGTAGGTGAACAGGAGGCAGGGGAGGAGAACGTCCCACCTGCGACGGAGGGGCTCTTTGAGGCCCATGATCATCCCCTTCAGGGTCCGGTTAAACCGTTCCACTAGACCATTGCCTTGGGGATGGTACGGGGTGGTGAATTTGTACGATACCCCGCATTGCTGCCATAAGGACTTCATGTACTTTGAGATAAAGTTAGTGTTGCGATCACTCACGACCTCGCGAGGGAACCCCACGCGGGAGAATATCCCCATCAAGGCCCGTCCCACCACGGGGGCCGTCACGGTTCGGAGGGGAATGGCCTCGGGGTAGCGGGTGACATGGTCCACCAGTACGAGGATGAACCGGTGGCCTTGGGCGGTCCTTGGGTCCAGAGGTCCCACGATGTCTATCCCCACCCGCTCGAAGGGGGTACTAACGACGGGGAAGGGTTGTAGTGGCGCCTTGCGCTTTCCACCACTTTTCCCGCTGGCCTGACACGTGGGACATGATTTACAGTGGGCTTCGACATTAGCTCGCATCTTGGGCCAATAGAAGTGGGTGACTAAGCGATGATAGGTTTTGTCTTGGCCCAAGTGTCCCGCCAGGGGTACATCGTGGGCTAGGCCCAGGAGGAAGTCTCGGAAGCGCTGGGGTACCACCAATACCCGGGCCGATCCTAGCTCGGCAGACTTCTGCTCACTGTACAGGCGGTCGTTTTTCCAATACACCCAATGGGTTCCGGACCTGTCGCCCGCCGCCTGGGCTTCGGCCTGCTGCCGGAGTCCGATGAGGGAAGGGCAGGCGGCTTGTTCTCTGCAGAACTCCTCCCGGGAGGGGCCCCCCTCGGAGCGCCATTGCGCCAACCCCGGGCAGGTCACCTAGCTCCGTCATTTGCTTGGGGTTCTGATGTAATGGTCCGTTGTCTGGGATGGGTTCCCCTTCCGGGGGGAGGTCATCGGGCTCGGGTAGCCTGTCCCGTCCCTTGGGGATGGCGACTGGATTCAGGGTTGGGGCCTCACCTCCCTCGAGGGGAGGCGATCGGGCTCACATGGAGCGCGTAGTGGCGCACACCGATTCAGGTAGGCCCATCATTCCTAGGTGGGCCCTTCGTTCCACCTGTACCCACAGGGAGCTCTCGAGATCGTTGCTCAGGAGGCAGTCTACGGGCTGGGAGGTTCGGACGGCCACTCTCAATTTACCGGTTACTCCCCCCCCCCCATTCGAAGGGTACCAGGGCCATCCTGCAGAGGCTCTCGGAATTGTCCGAGGATATAACCGGACAGAAGATGTCGGGAAGTATCTGGTCTTCGGCTACCAGGTGGCAGTGGATCGCTGTGACACTCGCCCCGGTGTCGCAGAGGGCCTCGACTCGGTGCCCGTTGACCGTCACCTGCTGTCGGTATTTCTTGGTGTTGGCGGGTAAGGTAGTTCCGGGAACCATTTCTCGGTCTCCTAGGGAGACCAGGGCCATGGCTGCAGGCTCCCACTCCTCAGTGTCCTCTATCTCCTCCCCTAGGGCCACGGTGGCCATCTGTCGGGCTGGGGGAGCTGTTGCTGCGGCCCGTTGGTACCTGGGACATTGGGGGTCACTGGCGTAGTGACCAGTCTGTTGGCATCGGTAACATGTGATCTTGTCTCGGGGTCCCTGCCTCCCCGGGAGCCCCGTGCTGGCTGGAGGTGGTGCTGGGGGTTGGTTTCTGGGGGGACTATGCTGGGACTATGCTGGGGGCCTGCCTGGAATTCCCTCTGTCTTCCCTGGTTCCCCCCACCCCTCTGGCGGGGAGGTCCCTGACTGTAGCGGCCGTAGTCTCCCAGGGGGCCCGGGTGTTCACCCAGCGGTCAGCTTCAGCAGCCAGTTTCCACGGATCTGCGAGCTTGCTGTCGAGGAGGTGCTGGCGTAACTCTACAAAGCACTTTGCGTCCAAGTGTTCCCATGCGATCAGGTCGAACAGCTCCTCAAAGGTGGAGACCTTGCTGCCCTTGATCCACCCGTCTAAGGCCCGGCTGTAAAAGTTCGCGTACTCCACCCACGTAGTACCGGGTATCTTTTTGCAGTCTCGGAACCTTTGCCGGTACATCTCGGGGGTGAGTCCATATCTCGCTAACAGGGCCTCCTTCATGTGGCTGTAAGAATTTAGCACAGTGGAGGGCAGGTCCAGCAGGGTGTCTCTCCCCTCGCTCAGGAACCGGCCCCACAAGCCAGCCCCCCAATCCTTCTGTGGGACTCGGTGGGAGGTCATGGCGACCTCGTAGGCCTTGAACCATTGCTGGATGTCGTCGTTCTTGTAATATTCTTTCACCACATCCTTGGGGATGTGGACCTTTGGTTCCACCGGGGGAGAGGTCCCTTGATTCACCGGGGGTCTGGATTCCTCATTCCTGGCCTTGAGCTCGATCTCTTTTAGGCTGCGCTCATGTTCCAGTTGAAGTTTTTTTTCTACATGCTCTCGCTGGCGTTTCTTCTCTTCAAGTTCCCCTTGTAGGCGTAATTGTTCTACAGCTATCTTTTTCTCTGCCAATTTTAGCTCTCCCTCTATCTTTAGCTTGGCCAGTTCTAGTTCGTGGCTGCGGCTCCTTTCCCGGTCTGTTAGTTCTTCTGGGGATAGGCCACACTCTGGGGTGTTGCTCCTTACCGGGGTGCTTGGGAGCTCGTTCGGCGGCTCCATCCGTCGACCGCCTCCTTCAGTTTGGGGAAGGGAATCTCCGGACTCTACTCCGGCCTTCAATGCTTTCTGGAAATCTTCTTTGGTGCTTAATCCGGTGGTAGCGATTCCAAGGTCTTTGCAAAACTGTTTTAATTCTCGGTGCGTATACTCTTCCAACCGGTCCTCTCGGAACGTAGAACTCGCGTTGGTTCCTGTGGTACTCATGGCGGTTCCTTCTTCCATCTTTGTTCGGTAGTGCGTCAGCCGTTTACTGTACGATCTCTAGGTGTCGGCTCGGATCCCGTCGCCTGCCACCAAATGTTGGAAGGGGCGATCTCAGGGGGGTTACAGAACACGTTCCTGACCACCCGGTGACCCACCTCTCCCAGAACCAGGCCGAGCACCGGCGGAGAGGCCCTTCAAGGAAGGGGTCTCGTAATTTAGGATCGCACTCGCTGAGCTGGCACTACTTGACAAAGTGACACCACACAGTAGGTTTTAGTAGACGGAGATCTTTATCTAAGATTCATTGGATCTTTATGATCCGCAAGGTAGTCTTTGGTCAATACAACAAGCTTGGTAATTCCTTGACAAAGGGGATTGGGGTAGCGGGACAGTTCTAGGTTCAGAGTCAATGCCGAGTATCCTTCGCACAGCTCTCAATCCTCGAGCCGGGGGACACGGTACAGTCTTGGGTCCAGCCGGACCAGTGTATTCTCGAGCCGCGACCACGTCCGCAGGGCTCTGGTAGGAAGGAACTGTCAATCGGGAGATCTTCGGGGAGCCGCGATTCACTCGGCAGGCTCAGCTGGTCTTAGAGTTGGGGGGAGCCGCGAGTCTCTCAGCAGTCTCCGATGGTCTTAGGGTCGGGAGGAGCCGCGAGTCTCTCAGCAGGCCCCGGGGTTCGTAGTGTTCTCGGGAGCCGCGACGACGTCAGCAGGGCTCAGATGGTTTCCAATGATCCGGTAGCGTCCTTCCTTGCAGTTTCGTCGAGCCGCGACCAGGTCCGCAGGGCTCTCTTAGTTCCAGGTCTTCTCTCCCCCAGTCCCCTCAGCACCCCTTGTTATACGCCTCATTCTCTTTGAAGTCCGGCACACACACAGGGGTCTTGGCTTCTGGGGGCGGTGTTAGGATTTCCAGCCGCTCGGCTTTTTGATTCTTTCAAGTTGGCCCGGGAGGGACTCCAGACACCCAGCATGCGGGGAGCCAGCTCCCTGGGGGTCCGGAGGGCGATCGAAACCCTCTGTTGAGAGGAGGTCAGAGGTGTGACAGAGACTACTCCTCCCTGTCTTGCTTGGGGGGAGTTCCCTCTCCCTCGGCCGGGCATGGCGTGTTTAGGGTCTAGGTTTCGCTGGGGCCCCCGGGCCGGCCATCGGGACATGGTGGCCAGGGGTCTTCGGTGGCTACGGGGTGGGGAGGCCGGCGGCTATAACCAGGGACCAGGGGTGGTGCATGGGTTGGGTTTGGGGGCTAATGGTCATGGATGCCCACGCCACGAGGCCGGGCCCCTCAATTTGTATGTGAAGTATTGTTGGCGAATGGAAGCTGCAAGTTAAATATGCTCTGTGCTTCCCTCCAGATCACAAGACTGGTCCAGGACTCTCTAGATTAGTGTGAGGAAGGGATACCATATACATACAGTCGAGCATACAGGGTAGGGGAACACACAGGGGACAATCTTACTAAAACAGACTTCAAGCTGCAAGACTATATTGCAGGTAAGTAAACATTTTCATATCATGTACCCCTCTCCATGTGAGCAGTGCCCTCCTCATGTGAGCAGTGCCCTGCTCTCCCCATGCGAGCGGGGCCCTCCCCATGTGAGCGGTGCCCTCCCCATGTGGCTGTGCACTCCTCATGAAGGCG
This sequence comes from Triturus cristatus, assembly GCF_964204655.1. Classification (NCBI taxonomy): domain Eukaryota; kingdom Metazoa; phylum Chordata; class Amphibia; order Caudata; family Salamandridae; genus Triturus; species Triturus cristatus. Next base: position 3,548,288 of record NC_140594.1, on the reverse strand, counting down.
CCGTGAGCGGTGCCCTCCCCATGTGAGCGGTACCCTCCTCATGTGAGCAGTGCCCTCCCCATGTGAGTGGTGCTCTCCCCATGTGAGTGCTGCATTGTCCATATGAGCAGTGCCATGCACCCCCCATGTGAGCAGTGCCCTGCCCTCCCCATGTGAGCAGTGCCCTTCCCTCCCCATGTGAGCAGTGCCCTTCCCTCCCCATGTGAGCAGTGCCCTGCCCTCCCCATGTGAGCGGTACACTTCCCATGTGAGCGGTGCCTTCCCCATGTGAGCGGTGCCCTCCTCATGTGAGCGGTGCCCTCCTCATGTGAGCGGCGCCCTCCCCATGTGATCAGTGCCCTCCCCATGTGAGCGGTGCCCTCCCCATGTGAGCAGTGCCCTGCCCTCCCCATGTGAGCGGTGCCCTCCCCGTGTGAGCAGTGCCCTCCCCATGTGAGCGGTGCCCTCCTCATGTGGCGGTGCCCTCCCCATGTGAGCGGCGCCCTCCCCATGTGATCAGTGCCCTCCCCATGTGAGCGGTGCACTCCCCATATGAGTGCTGCATTGCCCATGTGAGTGCAGCATTGCCCATGTGAGAGGTGCCCTGCACTCCCCACGTGAGCGGTGCCCTGCACTCCCCACGTGAGCGGTGCCCTTCCCATGAGCGGTGCCCTTCCCATGTGAGTGGTGCCCTTCCCATGTGAGCGGTGCACTCCCCATGTGAGAGGTGCCCTCCCCATGAGAGAGGTGCCCTCCCCATGTGAGCGGTGCACTCCCCATGTGAGCCGCACACTCTCTCTATGAGCAGTGCACTCCCCATGTTAGCGGTGCCCTCCCATGTGAGCGGTGCCCTGCACTCCCCATGTGAGCGGTGCCCTTCCCATGTGAGCGGTGCCCTCCCCATGTGAGCGGTGCCCTCCCCATGTGAGCGGTGCCCTCCCCATGTGAGCGGTGCCCTCCCCATGTGAGCGGTGCCTTCTCCCTGTGAGCAGTGCCCTCTCCCTGTGAGTGGTGCACTCCCCATGTGAGTGGTGCCCTCCCCATGTGAGTGGTGCCCTCCACATGTGAGCGGTGCCCTCCCCATGTGAGCGGTGCCCTCCCCATGTGAGAGGTGCACTCCCCATGTGAGAGGTGCCCTCCCCATGTGAGAGGTGCCCTCCCCATGTGAGAGGTGCCCTCCCCATGTGAGAGGTGCACTCCCCATGTGAACGGAGCCCTGCATTCCCCATGTGAGAGTTGCACTGCCCTCCCCATGTGAGCGGTGCACTCCCCATGTGAGCGGTCACCTCCCCATGAGAGTGGTGCCCTCCCCATGTGAGCGGTGCCCTCCCCATGTGAGCGGTGCCCTCCCCATGTGAGCGGTGCCCTCCCCATGGGAGCGGTGCCCTCCCCTTGGGAGCGGGGCCCTGCCCTCCCCATGTTAGCGGTGCCCTCCCTATGTTAGCGGTGCCCTCCACATGTTAGCGGTTATGTTATGTTATGTTAAATGAAGCTTGTAAAGCGCACTGACACCAATGGTTTCCTGGCGCTAATGACAGAAGAGTGAGAGCAGCAGCAGAGTGACAGACAGCAATAGGCAGGTTAGCAAGGAGGGGGGAAGAGGGAAGTCTTTAACAGTTTCCTGAAGTCGAGGAGGGAGGAACTAGACTTGATGGGGAGAGATAATGAATTCCAGAGGGAAGGGGCCAGAAGTGCGAAAGAGCGGGCACCGAACTTTTTAGTTTTGACTCTGGGAACAGTCAGTAAGTGGAGGTAGGCAGAGCGTAGATTACGTGATGGCTGGTATGCCGTGACTAAGGATTGCAAGAAGGCAGGGCTAGTGCAGTGAAGTGCTTTATAGATGATGCACGCCATCTTAAAAGCTGCCCTTTGACCGATTGGCAGCCAGTGAAGTCGCTGTAGTAGTGGTTTTGCCGACTGCCACCTGGGGATTTTGTAGATAAGACGGGCCGCCTGGTTCTGGACAACCTGAAGGCGATGCAGAAGACACTGAGGAAGACCATGATAGATGGAGTTGGAAAAATCCAGGCGGGACAGGACCAGGGAGATGACGACCTGGATTAATGCAGGGGATGAAAGTAGGTGGCTGATCTTACGGATCTTCCTGAGCTGGTGCATAGAGGAGGAAATGACAGCCCCCACTTGGGCTTTTAGAGAAAGTTCAGCATCGATTATCACGCCGAGACTTTTCACTGTTTTCAGCGGGTCCGGAAGAGGGCCTAATTCAGTGGGCCAGAACTGTGGGCCCTAGTGACCAGAACTGGAACCAGGGAGAAGTAGTTCAGTCTTCCCCGGATTCAACTTTAATTGATTAATATTCATCCATTCCAGTATAAGGATCATGACAGAATGGAAGGTATTAACAGCATTAGGGGAGTTCAGTGGGAAGATGATTTGCAGGTCGTCGGCGTAGTTATACACCGTGATATCCCAGTTCCTGAGTGACTGAATGAGTGGACGAAGGTAGAGGTTGAACAGCAACGGCGAGATGGAGGAGCCTTGGGGGACTCCACAAGTAGTTGCAGTTCTCCCGGCTGTGTAAGGGCCTAGGCGTACGGCCTGAGTTCTGCCGGTTAAAAAAGACATGATCCAATTAAGGGCGATGCCTTGGATGCCCGCCTGTGCAACACGGCGGAGGAGGATGTTATGGTCCACCGTGTCAAACGCGGCGGACAAGTCCAGGAGCACCAAAGCTTGAGGAGTACCAGCGTCCGCATTACTTCTCAGAGTATTCAAGACTGCGAGAATGACCGCCTCGGTCGAATGGGCAGGTCTGAACCCAGCTTGATTGGGCTCAAGGAAGCCAGAGGACTCAATAAAGTGTGACAGAAATTGAGTGACGTGGGCCTCCAATAACTTTGAGAGGTAGGGGAGGAGGGAAATGGGACGATAATTAGAGAGTTCCCCCGGGTCTGCTCCAGGTTTTTTTAAAAGGGGCACCAAAAGTGCCCTCCCATGTGAGCGGTGCCCTGCCCTCCCCATGTGAGCGGTTCCCTGCCCTCCCCATGTGAGCAGTGCCCTCTCCCTGTGAGCGGTGCCCTCTCCCTGTGAGCGGTGCCCTCTCCCTGTGAGCGGTGCCCTCTCCCTGTGAGCGGTGCACTCCCCATGTGAGCGGTGCACTCCCCATGTGAGCGGTGCTCTCCCCCTGTGAGCGGTGCCCTCTCCCTGTGAGCGGTGCCCTATCCCTGTGAGCGGTGCACTCCCCATGTGAGCGGTGCCCTCCCCATGTGAGCGGTGCCCTCCCCATGTGAGCGGTGCCCTCCCCATGAGAGCGGTGCACTCCCCATGTGAGCGGTGCCCTCCCTATGTGAGCGGTGCCCTCCCCATGGGAGCAGTGCCCTCCCCTTGGGAGCAGTGCCCTCCCCTTGGGAGCGGTGCCCTCCCCTTGTGAGCGGTGCCCTGCCCTCCCCATGTGAGCGGTGACCTGCCCTCCCCATGTGAGCGGTGACCTGCCCTCCCCATGTGAGCGGTGACCTCCCCATGTGAGCGGTGACCTCCCCATGTGAGCGGTGCCCTGCCCATGTGAGCAGTGCCCTCCCCATGTGAGCAGTGTCCTGCACTCCCCATGTGAGCGGTGCACTACCCTCCCCATGTGAGCAGTGCCCTCCCCATGTGAGCGGTGCCCTCCCCATGAGAGCGGTGCACTCCCCATGTGAGTGGTGCCCTCCCTATGTGAGCGGTGCCCTCCCTATGTGAGCGGTGCCCTCCCCATAGGAGCGGTGCCCTCCCCTTGGGAGCGGTGCCCTGCCCTCCCCATGTGAGCGGTGCCCTCCCCATGTGAGCAGTGCCCTCGCCATGTGAGCGGTGCCCTCCCCATGGGAGCGGTGCCCTCCCCTTGGGAGCGGTGCCCTCCCCTTGTGAGTGGTGCCCTGCCCTCCACATGTGAGCGGTGCCCTCCCCATGGGAGCGGTGCCCTCCCCTTGAGAACGGTGCCCTCCCCTTGTGAGCGGTGCCCTGCCCTCCCCATGTGAGCGGTGCCCTCGCCATGTGAGCGGTGCCCTCCCCATGGGAGCGGTGTATTACCCAAAGGGCACAAGCCCTCTCTGGAGCTAGACACTGGCCACATCCCTACCTAACTCTTGCACTGGTGGCAGGGCCGCCCTGAGACACTCCTCTCCCTGGAGAGATAGCGCTTCATGAAAGATCCGTTTCCAACAGCACTACATGCCTTTGAGGTGATTTTGCAGCGGTGACCTGAGCTGACTGTGTCTCCAGGGCAATCCCGGATTTTATCATCTCAAACCTCGCCGTCACAGTCCTTGTTTTGTGAAGTGCTCACTCGCCGACAAAGTCTTGAGGGTTAGGGTAGTTCACTGAGCTACCTGTCTGGGTCAGGAAGTGTAATATTGGTTGGTTGAGGGTCCTTTCTGGGTGTGAGAACTGATGGTCCAGCCCAGCGTCGGATTGGTAACGCGGGCCCTCGGGCAATGCCCAAGGGGCTGGTGTCCAGTTCCAGCTGTGGGCTGCTTGTTTTTAGCAGTCTGGGAGGCCGATTTGGGCGGTTTCTGCGTTGTTCGATGCTGCCAGCAGCCCAGTGGGTGCCTGAGTGGCCTTTCTGGACGCAGATGGGCGTCCATTAACTCCCTTTTATCAACAGCAGAGGGTTCACTCCCTTTCAGTCGCTGGCTGGCCCTTTAATATATGCATATTGAGCGGGGGCAGGGGGCCTGAGCAAATGTGGCCTCACTTGTTTTCAGGTGTGTTTCACCAGTGTAAACTAATCCGTGCGTTTTTTTTAACAACCCCCCCCACCCCTTTTTTTTAATACAATTTCACCAAAGCAGTGGTTTGCGGAAAGGCCATATGCAAATGTGGGACACTTTTTTTTAGCGTGCCCCATGCGATTTTTAAACCCAATCCAACCCTGCTCCAACCTGACCTTTGCCTTTTGGCATGGCTTTAAGTGCGCCGGGTCTCACCGGTGCTGAGCACTGGTAGTTTTTTAAAGGAGGCCTCAAAATGGGTCTCTCTCGAAACTGCTCTGTCAGGCTCTGTTTTGTACCAGGCACAGGCAGTCCGTCTTTAGGTCTCGCTAGCGTAGGCTGCGCACATGCGCAGTCTCGCTGGCGAGATTTAACGTTTATGGGATTTTTTAGTAAGGGGCTTTAAGTCCCGCTCCTCTTTCCCATTGGCCTGCATCACCGTTTATGCTAAACGGCGGCCAGCCATTGGGAAAGAGCGATTGGTGACGTTTTCGCTTGGCTTTTTGAGCCGTCCCATTTGGACGGGCTCGCCTGCCTTCCTTCTGCTGCAAAAGGTTTCTTATATTTATGGGGCCAAACACATGGCCCCATAAAGATAAGAAACCTTTTAGCAGGCGAGGCCGTCCAAGTGGGACGTCAGGAAAAGGCAAACGAAAACATCATGGCGAGCGCTTGTTAGGTTAATAAAATATGGTTTTATTTTTTCCTCATCTGGTGTAAGGTTAAAACAGTGTAAGTGTGAAATTGCTTTTATACGGTGACGGCTCGAGCTCTTGTGTCAATAAGGCCGGAACTAAGGAGGCCCCGAGAGTGTCCATGGCACACCCACTTCTAGGACTTGGGCCGGGCGGCAGAAGGTGACCCCATGTGCGAGTACAGGGCATGTTTCAAGCCGCTCAGCACCAAGCGCTGTCACTGAAGACTCTGCAGGCAGCACACGTGTTCTCCGCCAGCAGCGCGGGACACGGCAACTCACCTGCATGCGCGGCTACATCCATCACCCTGAGCAGCTGAGGGCAAGGCGCGTGTCGTGTACACCTACAGGGCAGCACCAGGCCACCAGCACAGGGCATGACGGGACTTGCAGTCGGATGAGACATTCTTTTCCTGGTTCCGGAACATAAGCCGGGTGTATGGAGGTAGCTTCCGGTTAGAGGTTGTGTGCTGGGACTAGTAGGCAGCCTCTCTCAGGAAGTCCCCTTGCTTCTTAGGGGCGGATCAGCCATGCGTCACTTCCGCAAACAGCAGCAGGAGGATGGTGGCGGCCGGTTTGGCTTGGTGGTAAGTGTAAATCAGTGTCTGCGAGCTTTAGAAACGACGGTGGCCCGATGAGCGTGCGTCTCAGCGGCTACCCGTACCTAGTATCCCACCCGGGGAGCTATGCATGTCCTCATTGTTGAAAGCGAGCCCCAGCTTCCCCTGTGCACGTAGAGGTCTGCTGCTCCATCCTCCCCCGGGTCTAAGATGCTTCTCCTGCCTGAGCATATGCCAAGATCCGTGTCACAAGTTATTGTTTGCTCGAGGCTGGTGAAAGTCTTGTAAATGTTAAAGAATATGACGTGTTGAAAGCACTCCTTGCCATATATTGGCGCTGTTGGGAATCAGTCACGTGTATAACCCATTGTTAACCTATATTTGCAATACCAAGTTGTTTCCTGATTAGACTGATTGTGATCGGAGTATTCATGTCACTCGTCCCTTCGCTCTTGTAAGTCATCATCCACTTTTGAATCACTGCACTCGTTAATCATGTCAGTCTCCTCGATAAGGTATGAATCCGTAAGATTCCTGCACCATAAGTCATGAGCCATCTTTCCTTGATCCAACGGTTTGCTATTTGTCGTTTTGCATGGGTGAGGCCCCGAGCGACCATACGATAATACATGGCCTTCTTTTAGGTTGTGGGTGGGGTACCTACTATGATTTAGAAGACTTCTACAGTAACCAAACTCCCCATTGTCCTTCTCAAGTATTGGATCATAGATATGCAGACCAGTTTAATAAATAGACATGCACTATGTCTCGCATTTGCAAAAGTTTAAGCTATTGGCATTGTTCAGGACAATGCCTTTTTTATCTATTTTATAAAGCAAACACATACAAAAATGCCATTATCATTTACAATGCCAATAACTAGTGTTGCATTATTATTAGCAATGCCAACTGCTCACACTTTTATAATGCGAGACCTATTGCATTGCAAATGCTTGTTTCTAGACTGCTGTGACAGCGGCACATGATGTGCGCTGCTCACACTGCTCACTTCTCACTAGTGGAGAAGTTCTGGCATGGCGTCTTGCCAGGTGAGCATCGTAGGGGAAGGGAAATCCTTTGAAGAGTCATTTTCTCTCTGGATTTCCCTTCTCTTTTTGAAACTCGGGAGCAGCAACATTGTTGCGGTGTCACCAGGGCTTTAAGTGGAAACTTTTTCAATATTATATACAAACCATAGTTGCTGCCTATTTATCTATGCAAATAACAACCATTGACAAGCCATAAGTCCTGACTTTTTGCTTCAGTGGGATCTGCACCTCGGAGCCCCCTGGAGAATCAGCCCCCTGGAGAATCAGCCCCCTGGAGAGTCAGCCCCCTGGAGAGTCAGCCCCCTGGAGAGTCAGCCCCCTGGAGAGTCAGCCCCCTGGAGAGTCAGCCCCCTGGAGAGTCAGCCCCCTGGAGGGTGAGCCACCTGGAGGGTGAGACCCCTTGAGGCTCAGCCCCCTTATGGGTCCAGCCCCCTGGAGGCTCATCCCCCTGGAGTTTCAGCCCCCTGGAGGCTCATCCCCCTGGAGTTTCAGCCCCCTGGAGTTTTAGCCCCCTGGAGTTTCAGCCCCCTGTCTCTACCGGAGTCTGCAGCCTGGAGGCGAGTCCAGTCGCAGACAGCAAGGGGCCACCGGAGCTTCCATGCCTGTGGGGATGTGGGAGAGATTGAGCATGCCTTGTGACTAGTTGCATACCTCCCTGGGGTTTTAAGGCACATAAAGCATTTAGCGTCTGATAGATTTGCCACACGTATGATCTGTTGTGTGATCTTGTGTATCTGCACACACAGTATAGCATAGGTGACTGCGTTGAGATGAGCAGAGAACTGAGGCTCTCACATCCTTGTCTTCCAGATGCTCCGATTTTCATGTCATTACCGCATTTCTACAGCGCAGACCCCGTCTTCACCCAGGCCGTGGATGGCCTGAACCCCAGTGCCTCGCAGCACTCCATGTTCCTGGACCTGCACCCGGTAAGTGCAGCTGCTCTGCCTTCGGAGAGGCTGCTTTGTGTTCAGCCTTTGCTTCTGTGTCTGAGTGATGTGGAGTAGGCGTGCCTGGGAGAGTGTGCTATGAAGGCATTTAACACCCAGCCTGAGTCTGTGCCTGGGAGAGTGGGCTAAAAAGGCATTTAACACCCAGCCTGAGTCTGTGCCTGGGAGAGTGTGCTAAAAAGGCATTTAACACCCAGCCTGAGTCTGTGTGCTAAAAAGGCATTTAACACCCAGCCTGAGTCTGTGCCTGGGAGAGTGTGCTAAAAAGGCATTTAACACCCAGCCTGAGTCTGTGCCTGGGAGAGTGGGCTAAAAAGGCATTTAACACCCAGCCTGAGTCTGTGCCTGGGAGAGTGTGCTATAAAGCCATTTAACACTCAGCCTGAGTCTGTGCCTGGGAGAGTGGGCTAAAAAGGCATTTAACACCCAGCCTGAGTCTGTGCCTGGGAGAGTGTGCTATAAAGGCATTTAACACTCAGCCTGAGTATGTGCCTGGGAGTGTGTGCTGTAAGCGCATTTAACACCCAGACCGAGTCTGCGCCTGGGAGGCTGTGCTAAAAAGGCATTTAACACCCAGCCTGAGTCTGTGCCTGGGAGAGTGTGCTGTAAAGGCATTTAACACACGGCCGGAGTCTGTGCCTGGGAGGGTGTGCTATAAAGGCATTTAACACTCAGCCTGAGTCTGCGCCTGGGAGAGTGTGCTATAAAGGCCTTTAACACCCAGCCTGAGTCTGCGCCTGGGAGAGTGTGCTATAAAGGCATTTAACACCCAGCCTGAGTCTGTGCCTGGGAGAGTGTGCTATAAAGGCATTTAACACTCAGCCTGAGTCTGCGCCTGGGAGGCTGTGCTATAAAGGAATTTAACACACGGACCGAGTCTGCACCTGGGAGGGTGTGCTAAAAAGGCATTTAACACCCAGCCTGAGTCTGTGCCTGGGAGAGTGTGCTATAAAGGCATTTAACACCCAGCCTGAGTCTGTGCCTGGGAGTGTGTGCTGTAAGCGCATTTAACACCCAGCCCGAGTCTGCGCCTGGGAGGCTGTGCTAAAAAGGCATTTAACACCCAGCCTGAGTCTGTGCCTGGTAGAGTGCGCTGTAAGCGCATTTAACACCCAGCCTGAGTCTGTGCCTGGTAGAGTGCGCTGTAAGCGCATTTAACACCCAGCCTGAGTCTGGGCCTGGGAGGGTGTGCTGTTGGGAATTTAACACACGGCCTGATGCTGTGCCTGTGAGGGTGTGCAATAAAGGCATTTAACACACGACCTGAGTCTGTGCCTAGGAGGCTGTGCTATAAAGGCATTTAACACCCAGCCTGAGTCTGTGCCTGGTAGAGTGCGCTGTAAGTGCATTTAACACCCAGCCTGAGTCTGGGCCTGGGAGGGTGTGCTGTTGGGAATTTAACACACGGCCTGAGTCTGTGCCTGGGAGGCTGTGCTAAAAAGGCATTTAACAAACGGCCTGAGTCTGTGCCTGGGAGGCTGTGCAATAAAGGCATTTAACACACGGCCTGAGTCTGTGCCTAGGAGGCTGTGCTATAAAGGCATTTCACACCCAGCCTGAGTCTGTGCCTGGTAGAGTGTGCTGTAAGTGCATTTAACACACGGCCCGAGTCTGTGCCTGGGAGGCTGTGCTATAAAGGAATTTAACACCCAGCCTGAGTCCGTGCTTGGAAGGCTGTTTTAGGAGAGTGGGATCTGCTTCTTATAGTTACCCCCACTTTTTGCTGATGTTTCACTGTTTTTCGATTTTAGTCTGGCTGGGACCCTGCTATCCAGGGCCCCAGCCTAGCTGCTTTCTCTCTAAATTGATGGCATGTACTTTAGGTACACTCCAGATTGGTTTCTGGGGTACCCTTATGAGTCCCTAGTATATGGTATGCTTTGTACCCAGGGCATAGGTACCCCAGAGGCCTACCAGGGGCTGCAGCATGTATTGTGCCACCCCTGGGAAGCCATTTAAAATGATACAACAGGTCTGCTACAGCATCCTGTGTAAGGTGGTGTAGGCACCTGTTACTGAGATATAGGTTCCCTATATCTCTCCATATCACTGCACATATAAACCTATCTGTCCACCCCTATGGCAGGCCTTAACAATCCTGAAGGCAGGGTGCTGGGTTTTATGTGAGAGGATGCCCATGCATGAGCAGAGCCCCTCTGCAGCCTTCGGAACCTTTATTCCGGGTTGTTTGTGATGCAGCCAAACCATATACTTAAGTGCATTATAACCTTGTGGTAAATGCTAACTTTGGAATGGCTGCATGGAAACATGTCGTGTTTGGTGTCAAACACCTTGGAATCATACCACCCCGCCAGTAACTGGTGTAGGAGGTATGATTCCACCCTACTAGAGGGAGAAATATGACAGCACCGGTATAACCGGTACCAGCTTTGCAAGCCCTGACATCACAAAATGGATGCTACCAGCCACAGACACGAGTCTGCCCTCCTGCTCCTGGACGAATCTCCGGCAGGGGAGGCCGGACAATAGGTTTCCTGTCACAGGGAGGTGTGACCAAGTCCCAGACAGGCTTTAGTGTATTGGGGCTGGGTGGGTGCACTCCAAGAGTGCTTTGAAGTCTGCACTGGGGGTACATTTGGTGTCCCTGTGCATAGTCCAGCTCAAACCGGTTGCAGGGGCTACCAGCCCCTGCTCTGGGGCGAAACTGGACAAAGGATATAGGTGTAGCCTGACCCTTCCATAGGTGGGTCCCCAGAGTTTGTCCCACCCCTTCCTTGGGTATAAAGTAGGACCCCCGGACTTTAGATGTGCCTGGGAGGGTGTGCTATAAAGGCATTTAACACATGGCCCGAGTCTGTGTCTGGAAGGGTGTGCTGTAAAGGCATTTAATACCCGGCCCGAGTCTGCGCCTGGGAGAGTGTGCTATAAAGGCATTAACACCCGGCCCGAGTCTGCGCCTGGGAGGGTGTGCTATAAAGGCATTTATCACCCAGCCCGTGTCTGCGCCTGGGAGGGCGTGCTATAAAGGCATTTAACGTCCAGTCTGAGTCTGTAGTCGCTTGTTTTGAGTGTCCAGATTGCTCATGTTGGAATGGCTAGTGGCACAAGTGGGGGTGTCTCACCGTGACACAGGGGCACCCTGTCCTGCCACTACCACAGCATCGCCCGGGGCTACAAGGTGTTGTAGGAATAGCTGATGTTCATGTTTGTGGCATCTCAAGCCCGCACCCTTCCATTCATGTATAATGAACTCAATGTATTTTCGATAGTGATACCTAGGATTTTTAGGGCACTACCACAATCATTAAACCAATTAAAAGATAGCCGAACCCCTGGGCTGATGGTTTGACCGGTGCAGTAATTAAGAGCTATAACACCAGCCGAGATGCAGATGTTCTCTTCATTCCTTGGCTGGGAGCTCAGTGGAACCACTTCATGACCAGGATTGGCAAAGCCAATAGAGCTCACCTTCACAAGGTATTTTTATTATTTTGTTTTAAACATATGCAATATGCAAACAAAAAATGGAAAATCTGTAGAAAGAATAGCTGGGGCACAACAGCCAGGGCATTTAAATCCACTCCCTCACACGAGGCTGTGACATCTGTTCAGACAGAATGCCATCAGTCACGACAGCCAATGGGTTAGGAGGGCGGACACTGCTCCGCGCTATACGCGCTCATGGGAGAAAGCAAAACTTGCCTGATGGTGGGAAAGAGCAATAGACTAAGAGGGCTGACCCCAAGCTCTTGCATCTATGTGTATAGGAATGAATTTGTATTTTGAATTCTTTGGAAAACCTGGCAGTGGCGATTAGGCAAAGCCGTCTCTAGGCCCGGCCTAAAAGGGTAAATGCAGCACTCCCGAATATTAAAATTTGATCTCCCTATAAGTCTGTGCCATATAGTTTTCCCTCATTCTTCTCCAGTTTTTTTGTTCCTTAGGAGCGAGCAGCTTGTGGTAACACATTAGCACAGAGCTCCGTGCATTCACCTTTTGGTCTGTGCCAAGAAGTCCATGATTCAGGGTGCTTTATATTCCTGTTTTGTGAACTTCAAGGCAGCGTTTGACTGGGTGGACCCCGCAACTCTGTGGGACTGTCCATGAAAGAGGGGGACCCCTTCAGGTCTTCTGCACCCTTCCAAATCAGCTCGCTGGAAATGCATGGGCGCCCGGGGTGCGCTGTCGGAATGAAGTGAAACTGAAGATGGCCTCAGAGACGCGTCCTTGCACCCATGTCTTCGCTGTTTCCTCAGAGACGCGTCCTTGCACCCATGTCTTCGCTGTTTCCTCAGAGACGCGTCCTTGCACCCATGTCTTCGCTGTTTCCTCAGAGACGCGTCCTTGCACCCATGTTTTCGTTGTTTTGGGAAACCTGTCTGCAGTCCTCCAAACAATAAGAGGTTTTACTTCGGATTCAGATCAAACGCATATCAGAGTTTCTCTTTACACCAGTGACATGCTTTTTATGGGCCTAAGTCCAGGTTTGCTAAATCCCGTTTAAGGGTTTGCGTTGCCTTGCCAGGACTTGCATCACGCAAGGACAACGCAAGTCCCTAGTAAATGTATAGTCTGCAACACCAGGCCAGTCATTTACAGAGGAAAACTGCTTCACTATTAATAACAGCAAGGCAAATGTATTTGTGTTTTAGGAATGGACAACCAAAAGCCATCTGGACCTTGCAAATTGACGACTTGACATTATTTAACAACGTAAGCAAATGAGTATAATGTGTTGGTCGCACCCCATCTCCCCAAGATCATCAACAGCTCCTTCGAGACCACCAACTTCCCGAAGAGCTGGAAGCACGCCGAGATCAACGCCTTACTCAAGAAACCCAAGGCGGACCCCAAGGACCTCAAGAACTTCCAGCCCATCTCCCTGCTCCCGTTCCCAGCAAAAGTAATTGAGAAGATTGCCAACAGGCAACTGACCTCCTTCCTTGAAGAGAACAACATCCTGGATCCGTCCCAATCTGGATTCCGCAGCAACCACAGCACCGAAACAGCCCTCTTCGCCGCCACCGACGACATCAGGGCCATGCTGGACAACAGAGAAACCACGACCCTCATCCTCCTGGACCTTTCGGCCGCCTTCGACACCGTCTGCCACCACACCCTCCGCACACGCCTCCACATTGCAGGGATCCGCGACAAAGCCCTGAACTCGACCACCTCCTTCCTCACCGGCAGAACCCAGAGTGTCCGCCTCCCCCATTCTGTTCTAAAGACACTAAGATCATCTGCGGCGCACCCCTAGGATCGTCCCTCAGCCCGACACTCTTCAACGTCTAAATGGCACCGCTCGCCAACATCGTCCGATCGCACAACTTCAACATCATCTCATACGCCGATGACACCCAGGTGATTCTCTCCCTCACCAGTGCCTCCACCGCCGCCAAATCCAACCTCCACAAAAAAATGAAGGCCATTGCCGAATGGATGATTAACAGCCGCATAAAACTGAACTCGGACAAGACGGAGGTCCTCATCATCGGATCCACCCCCTCGCCTGGGACGACTCATGGTGGCCGGCCGCACTGGGAGCTGCACCGACGCCCACTGACCAAGCACGCAACCTGGGGGTCATCCTGGCCTCAGCGTTGTCTATGACCCAGCAAGTAAATTCCGTGTCCTCCTCCTGCTTCAACACCCTACGCATGCTCCGCAAAATCTACAGATGGAGCCCCACCGGAACCAGAAGGATGGTCACCCAGGATCTCGTTAGCAGCAGGCTGGACTACGGCAATGCTCTCTACGCAGGAACCTCAGCCAAACTCCAGAAACGACTACAACGCATACAGAACGCCTTTGCACGCCTCATCCTCGACATACCCCGCCACAGCCACATCACAGCCCACCTGTAAGACCTGCACTGGCTCCCAGTCAAGAAGAGGATCACCTTCAAGCTCCTCACCCACGCTCACAAAGCACTCCACAACACCGGACCAGCGTACCTCAACGAACGACTCACCTTCTACACCCGAACCGCCAGCTTCGCTCCGCTGACCTCGCCCTCGCCACCGTCCCCCGCATCCGACGAGCAACCGTTGGCAGCATATCATTCTCCCACCTCACCGCAAAAACCTGGAATACCCTCCCCATCCGCCTGCGACAGACCCAGGATCTACTGGCCTTCAGGAGACTCCTCAAGACCTGGCTGTTCGAGCCGTAGCAGCACCCCTGCCCCCTCCAGTGCCTTGAGACCCTCACGGGTAAGTAGTGCGCTCTACAAATGAACTGATTGATTGATTGATTTTAGAAACCATCTTTCATGGGCCCCACATTTTAAACTGGTAACAGTGAATTCAGTAGGTTCTGCTGGGTGTGGAGTGTGGGGTGTCTCTTTCTCTAGGGCCATTACCAAATGCCTTTAATCGTCCAGTTGTACCAGTCATGTTGTATGGCGACCCTGTCACGTTTCTGTCCCTAGATTCTGATTGGGGGCTCGTGTGCAGAAGTGCTTGGAGCACCCCGCTAGCGCCTTGCACCAGGATCAAAGCGCTGTGGCTTGGTCTACGCTTCTGCTCTTTCACAGCAGGTGTTGAAGGCCTGGCTCTTACGTTTCATCTTAGACTGGCTATGAACAGGGACAGGAAACCCATTTCCAGTATTTTGTGTGTATTTTATGAGGTCTCATGGACTACAGATTTTAATACTTTCAAAATCTAGGACATCTCTTTTTCATGTCAAACGATTGCCCTAGAAGAGGAGTAAGGTCCAGGTACCCTTACTCGAGGGAAGGTTGGCTTCTGTGAGTATCCGACATGTCTGGGGGGCTTCAACACTCCTGGTCAACAGGTGCCCTGGATGAACCTCCTTCTGCAAGATGCACCTCTGGGTTTGAAGTCTGACACGAAAGATGTGCAGGGATTGATGCTCACATGGACAGCGCCAGCAGAGGCCTGGGATTGTATCAGAACTGATTCTACTTTACAGAGGCCCTTTCATTAACAGGTCCCTTATCACCTTCTATCGCCCCAGGAAACTCCTTCGCTCGGCAAGCCTGAGTTTAGCCGTCATCCCTAAAATCCAAAGCACGCGAAGTGGGGGGAGTTTCTTCTCTTATACCATAGCTAAGCTTTGGAACATCTGCGCTCAGTGACTCACGTTCTCACCTTCAAAAGGTGTCTTAAAAGCTGGCTGTTCCAGAACACGGGCCTGTGAGCTTCTCTCCCGCCCCTGTCCTTCCGCTAGCGCTGGGATGCCTTAGGGTAGCTATGTGCTCAAGAAATGCTAATTAATAATAATAATTATAAGATGAGTCAGGCGGCTGCAGGACATTTATGAACAGCTTCAGCCACAGATACATCTTTTCACCACATCAAACTGCAGGTTCCAAAGTGCAGAGATGTAAATGAGTTTATGGCACGGCGCTGATGAGATAAGTGTGCACTTAAGTCATAGACCAATTAGCTACGATAAGCGAAGAATGTGGGTCCCGTGCTTACTGTGCCACTGGCCCCTCTCCATGGAGTGCCTCCCTGTCCATGGAGTGCCTCCCGGGCCCTCTCCATGGAGTGCCTCCCGGGCCCTCTCCATGGAGTGCCTCCCGGTCCCTTTCCATGGAGGGCCTCCCGGGCCCTCTCCATGGAGTGCCTCCCGGGCCCTCTCCATGGAGTGCCTCCCGGGCCCTCTCCATGGAGTGCCTCCCGGGCCCTCTCCATGGAGTGCCTCCCGGGCCCTCTCCATGGAGTGCCTCCCGGGCCCTCTCCATGGAGTGCCTCCCGGTCCCTTTCCATGGAGGGCCTCCCGGGCCCTCTCCATGGAGTGCCTCCCGGACCCTCTACATGGAGTGCCTCCCGGGCCCTCTCCATGGAGTGCCACCCGGGCCCTCTCCATGGAGTGCCTCCCGGGTGCCTCCCAGTGACAGTCCCTTTCCATGGAGTGCCTCCCGGGCCCTCTCCATGGAGTGCCTCCCAGTCCCTCTCCATGGAGTGCCTCCCAATCCCTTTCCATGGAGTGCCTCCCGGTCCCTTTCCATGGAGTCCCTCCGGGGCCCTCTCCATGGAGTCCCTCCGGGGCCCTCTCCATGGAGTGCCTCCCGGGCCCTCTCCATGGAGTGCCTCCCGGGCCCTCTCCATGGAGTGCCTCCCGGACCCTCTCCATGGAGTGCCTCCCGGGCCCTCTCCATGGAGTGCCTCCCAGGCCCTCTCCATGGAGTGCCTCCCGGTCCCTCTCCATGGAGTGCCTCCCGGTCCCTCTCCATGGAGTGCCTCCCAGTCCCTTTCCATGGAGTGCCTCCCAGTCTCTCTCTATGATGACCCTCCCAGCCCCACTCTACAGAGCGACTGCGAGTGCATCCTTGGGGCATATCCCTCACCCTTTCATTCTGAAGTGCTCTTGCCCCCGCTTTCTATGCAGCACTTCCAGCTTCCCTTCCACAGTGTTCCCACTCCCTCTCCATGGATCACCTCCAGGCCTCTCTCTAAGAAGTTCCTCCCAGACCATCTACAGAGCTCCTCCCAGACTTTCTCCATGAATACCTGCTGTACAGAGTCCTTCCTTACCCCTCTCTCTGGAACACCTTCAAAGGCCTGTCATCAGAGCTCCTTCCAGACCCTCTACAGAGCTCCTCCCCCCGGGACCTCTACAGAGCTCCTCCCAGACCCTTTACAGACCACCTCCCGGACCTTCTCCATGGAGTTCACAATACCCACTGTACAGAGTCCTTCCATACCTCGCTCTCTGGAACACCTTCAAGGCCCTGTCATCAGAGCTCCTCCTCCCAGACCCTCTACAGAGCTTCTCCCCCCAGACCCTCTACAGAACTTCTCCACCCGGATCCTCTACAGAGCTCCTCCCCCCGGACCCTCTACAGAGCTGCTCCCCCCGGACCCTCTACAGAGCACCTCTCAGGCCCTCTACAGATCTGGGTCCTGGAAAAAAAGCAATGAGGTGATTACGTTGAATAGATAAAAAAAACGTTTGGGAATTTTTCTTTCCCCGATATCTGATGCATGATCTGTCATGAGCAGCAAACTTAGCGCTCTCAGCAATGTGAGTTGACTTGAGACTGTTGTAAAGAGGCGGATAAGTGTTTGTTGATAGAGCAAGGTACTTCAGTCTATTCGGTTTGCTGTCTTTGCACTAGCAAAGCAGTAAAAGTGCCTTGTGATGTGTCGGCAATCTTTGCAACTAAGTTGTGATCCAGGTGGCACCCTGTAGGTAAGTATTCTTCAATAAACTGATGGCAGAAGATTCCTAGTGGTCATAACTGAAATTACAGCTAGACCTAAAGTCATGTCAGTGCAAGTCAGTGCATGGAGGCCTCCAGGTCGTCTTTCCCAACCTATCAATCAAAGGGATGTTTTTCATGCGAGCCCTCAGACGCTTGCCGTCAGCTTCTTAAAAATGAATATCTCTGGCTCTGTGCAAAGTTGAGTTCTCCCACCAGCAACCGAATGTGCTTCATTGTAACCATGATATCCCACAGGCAGAACCAGGCCGCCTCCTGGTAAAGCGTTCATCGTAGCCTCTAGTAGTCTGTCAATCCCACTGTGGTGTATTCAGTTAGATGCCCAAGAAAGAGGCTTCAAACTATGTAGCCGTGTAATGCTGATTTGAAGAGCGTATCCTGGTGCTGAGCAGGCACGAGCCTGGCAAAAACTCAAGGCCTAATAGGACTACTCGAAAAGCCAGGTCTTCAGCATCTTGCACAATTTAAAATAGGAGGCGGTGACTCGTGTAGCAGCAGGTCGTTCCGCACTTTGGGAGCCATGCAGGAGAAGGCTTGACTGCTGAATCTGGTTTTCTGTATGCAGGAGTCTGGAGAAGAGGAGGTGTCTGGAAGGTTTGTAAAAGCAGGTGCGATTGTTGAGATCGTGGACGTCCGAGGATTATGGTGCTCGGCTGACGCCCTGGTCCTTCCAGTCAGGAAGCAGCAGTTCTATCGGAGTGCGTGTCCTTGGATTCTGATGGTGTGTAGGCGCTGGGTGAGGGTGGGGTGGGGTGGGGTGGGAGGCCTTGTCAAATGCTGCAGAGAAGTCCAAGGGGTGAGGGCCGCTGCGTCTTCTCTGTCCAGAGTCATGCAGATGTCATCCGTTTTGGCGATTAGGACAGTTTCCATGCTGTGGTTGGGCCTGAAGCCAGACTAAATGGTGTCAAGGAGCTGGTGGTCATTGAGGTATTCAGTGATGCATCTGTTGATGACAGTTACATGTTTCCAAGCATCTGGCACGGTCACAGAAGAAGTGGAGGCTTCCAAGAGGAGTGTGAGCATGGTGCTGATGGGCGGCAGTCATCTGGAGCGGGTGTGATGGGGGCAAGGGTCGGATGGGGCCCCAAGTGGATGGACCTCATGGTGGCACCAGTGTCTCCTGGAGTGATGATGAGTAATGTGGTTGGCACTGGTCCTTTGGATGAGATTGGGAGACGTTTGGAGGTCAGGTCCGGTTGTGGGTTTGAGTTCCTGTAAATGGCAGTTATTTTGTTGCTGAAGTATTGAGAGAGATTGTTGCAGAGGTTTTGCGAGAGGGGTGATCGAGTTGCAGATGGCCATTGGGGTGGTGAAATGTTTCACAATAGCGATGATTTCTTTGCTTCTGTAGGTACAGATATCGATGCAGTCCGCCAGAGCAGCACGTTCGGTGGTTTGAATCATTTGGTGGTAGCGTTTCAGCCAGGTTTCCAGGAGTAAAAGTAGTTCAGGGACGTTGTTGTGCAGCTGGTCCCAGATCTCGGTGGCATGTTTAGCGAGTGAGCGGGTGGTGAGAACAACGCATAAAGTACGGAGTGTTGTGTGGGTGGTAGAAGCAGGGTTCCTGGCACTGAGCACGGTCCAGGCGTGGATGGGTGCAGACAGGCTTCCCTTTCTCACTTATCACTTTGCAAAGTAAAAGTTGCCAAAACATCCCAGAGTCATAGAGCTGCCCGCCTAGAGAAATTCACCTAGAAAAGAGATGACCTCATTTTCATCTTGACTGAAGGAGGGAGCTTTATTCACAAACCTGCACAAGTGGAGGGGCACCCAGTGGGCAGGCACTTGTCAAAGTAAAATAGGTGCTGCGCGGTACAACCCAACATCAGGTACCCTCCACGCACCAAAGCAGCATGATGAATGCGGACTTTATATTTACCTGAGCTATCAAGCACTTTGCTTTAGGCACTCCCCCTTTCTACCTCTATACAGTAATCACAATTCATTGAACAAACCCTTTTATCTAGGGAGGTGTAGGAGAGTAGGATCTGCCCTTATGTTGCCCCCACTTTTTTCTGATGTTTACACTGGTTTCTGGCTATAGTCTGGCTGGGTCCCTGCTAATCAGGGCCCCAGCCTCTCTGTTATCTCTAAACAACTTGGAGTGTATATTAGATGCACTAGTGATTGGATACTGTGGTACCTTATGAGCCCCTAGTATATGGTACCTTAGGTACCAAGGGCATGGGTACTTCACAGGCCTACCAGGGGCTGAAGCATGTATTATGCCACCCCTGGGAAGCAGACTAAATCTAACACCAGAGGCCTGCTACTGCAGCCTGGGTGAGGTAGTGTTAGCGCTCCTCACTGAGGTATAGGTTCCCTATATCTCACCTTACACACACATATAAACCTATCAGTCACCCCTAAGGCAGGACCTAACAATCCTGAGGGCAGGGTGCTTGGTTTCCATGTGAGGGGGTGCCTCTGCCTGAGCAGGGCCCCTCTGCAGCTCTCAGAGGCTATTCTCTGTAGCTGTTTGTGAATGCGGTCAAACCATATACTCTTGAGTGCATTATAACCTCGCGGTAAATGCTAACTTTGGGATGGCTGCATCAAAACATGTCGTGTTTCGTGTCAAACGCTTTGGAATCATACCCCCACACCAGTAACTGGTGTGGGAGTATGATCCCACCCTTCTAGAGGGATAGACATGTACCCACTGTGGAAACATGGTAGAATCCTGAAGAGCCCTGTCATCACAAAACGGATGCCACCAGTCAGACATTGGGCTGCCCTCCTGCTGCTGACCGAAACTCGCAGTGGAGGAGGCCCAACAATAGGCATCCTGTCACAGGGAGATGTGGTCACCTCTCAGACAGGGTTTAGTGTATTGGGGCTGTGTGGATGCACTCCTAGAGTGCTTTGAAGTCCTGCACTGTGGGAGCAGTAGGCTCCTCTGTGCATATGCCAGCTCAAACCGGTTCAGGGGCTAAAAGCCCCTGCTCTGGCGCGAAACTGGACAAAGGGAAGTGGGTGTAGCCACCCACTCCCCTGACCCTCCCATAGGAGTGGTCATAGAGCTAGTCCCTCCCTTCCTTGTAGTATAAGTTAGGGAACCCTTGCCGTTGCAAACTAGATATCCCTGGACGACACTCTGAAGAAGAATCCTGGACCTTCGACATTCCACTACCTCTGGAAGACTGAAGAATCTCCCTTGGAGTCAAGGAGTGACTCCCCTGCTTGTTAGGCACCAAAACTTTGCATCAACGGTCGCAAACTTTCCCGCTCCCGCCGGAGTCCGAAGTCCCTGCAGCCCCAGAAGTGGATTTCCTGGCTCCTCCAAGGCCATCGTGAGTCCCCAGCGACGCTGAGGCAAGTGGACCCCACGAGTGACAAGGAACCGCAATCCCTGGGTATCGTGCACTAATGTCGAGTGCAACCCCTTCACGACGTTCTACGAACTCGTGCTTTGGGCCACGTGTGGTCCAAGCCTCCAGCAGGATTTCCTCCGAAGATCAGAGGCCTACCTCGTCCCGAGTGACCGTGGGCTCCTGGTGAGTGAATCCTCCCGAGGCGTCTTCACGATCCCTTGCTGGTTGGCTTGTGGGTCCCCCGAAGACTTTTCTACAGAACCAAAGGGCTCCCCTGTTTGCTCCAGGCCTGCCCTGACTTACCCTCGCTGGGTGAGTCCCTCAGACCTTGCTGGTCTGCACCGCTGACTTTCTTCACTTTCCACGAGACTTGCTGTTGCCAAGGCTTGTTGGCTCCAATCCGGTTGCTGACACCTCAGTAAGCTGCAGACTTCGTAGGACACGCCGAATCCAGCTCCTGGTCGTCGTCGACGCCTCCTGGACCTCGTGGCTGAAGAGTCAAGACACCTGTGATCAGCTGAAGGCACCCGACGACTGTGGGCATCCAGCTTCCTTGCCCCGGGTCACTGCCAAGTGACTTTGAACACTGTCTCCTCTGCTTTCAGGTCTTCCTTCTTCTGAATCCAGCCTTGGATTCCACTGGAGACTTCTTCTGTCTTCACAAGCAGCTAGTCTTCTTTGGCTCCCATTGAAAACGACGCCGCGACCCGACACCAAAAGACACCTATGCACCCGGCTTCCCTGGGTGAGGTAACTCCAGCACTACGGTGCTCCTGTGTGTGTTGGCTCTAGAACTACTTACCCTGTAAGTGACTTGCTTGTAGACTCTCCCGAAGTATCCTAAAACTTTAAAATTCCAAACGCGAATTGCTCCATTGAAGTCTATTGTGATCCGCGGCTGTGTTCTGACACTGCATGCGTCTCCCGTGGGTCCTTTACTTACCTGCCTTGGGTGGATTAGTGAGGCCCCAGCGCTTCTGAAGGCCCTAAGCTTTGTCTCTTCTCAAGTCGATATTCTTAAACCTCTTTTTTAGTATATGGTCTGGTACGCCCCTAGGGCCCCAGCCATATTTGTGCTTAACTTGTTGTGAAATGTTGATTTGTGCATATGTCCTTGTCTTCTAATCTCGTAAAGAGATTAGTAGAGTGTGTCTAGTAATAAATACATATATATTTTATATATATACCTGTGTTGTGTCCTTTCATTTAGTGATTCAAGAGATTATAAGGTAAAACAAGCTGCTTTACATTCCTCTATAGACTTAGCCTGAAGGCTGCTCTCCACAGCTACCACTAGGATAGCTTTCTTTAAAAGGTTGTCTTAAACCTATCTACCATAAGAGTCGAATTGTACTGGTGCAAGGTGGCCACTTTAACTAGTGACCAACATATACCAGGCCAACTTCTCACAGGAGGTGAGAAATCCCAGGTCTTTATGGCCTCGGTCTTCCGACACATGTAAGCACCTAAGCAGATGGTGCCTTCTAGAAGGAGCTCTCGGAGGAAATAGCCAGAAGGCACAAAACCTCCTAGGTGACAGCAAGACTCCAGCTAACAGTAGAAACCCAAGGACAGGATGCTGGACTCCCAGGATCCGGAGACTTCAGGATCTACAGGAATGCCTGGTGCTGGAACTACATGTATAAAGGACCAGGAAATCGTAAAACTGATCAGGAGCAAGGAAATGCACCAACAGGGAGCAAGAAGTGTTGCGATGCAAGGGGGAACAGAGCAGCTGGCTTTTATACCCTAAAGACAGGAAATGCGTCACAGGAAGAGAGCATAGTCCTATTAGATAGTATAGGATGGCTACTAATGGTAAGGTGCCCATCTTGGGAAGAAATCCTTGCTATAGGATTCTGGGTAAGATAAGTTAAAGCAGTATGGAGACGCCGAAGGTGCCTTTCACCAAGGACCCCCCAGGGAGAAGAGCAAGAGTGAGGAAATCATCCTGTATGGTCTGCCGCTGCAGGTGAGTCTAGCAGCCATGTGCAGTGGCACACTGCCAGTGAAACGCTGTTGTGAAGCCGAGCACCCCACTCATCCAAGATCAACTCGGGAGCTGCCATCAGGCAGGACGTCGGTGCTGCACACAGTGGTTCACAGAGTTCCTGGTGATAAAATAATTTTGGGGTAAACCTGTTTTCTAGGATCCAACTATAGAAGATAAACTTTACATTTTTCTGTTATTATTTATCAAGTTATCATGCTGAGTAAATTTATGACTGCAATTCTCTACGTCATTAGCCAACTTTTTGTTCTTCTACTTCACTTCTTGCTCCTTTACTTGCATCTCTTCTGAAAGTTGTTTCTCTCCTAACCTGAATTTCTCTCCTAAAGTCTCTTCTCCATAACGTTCTGCAGCTGCATCTCTAGCTCAAGCCTTCTGACCTCTAGCACAGCACTATTTGATGGTGTACGGCTAATGTTATATTCAGGAATGTGACTGGTGAAAGGCTTAGTGACAGAAGAATTTCAGCAGTGGGAGAAGTGCCAAAAGAGACATTTGCTGGTGGGTGTCCATGATGGTCTGGATTTTGCTCTGCAATGGTTGAACCTGACCTCCACCCACAAGGTGGCCTAGGTATACAACCTGACTCTGCCCTATCTGGCACTTGGTGGCCTCGATAGTGAGGCCTGCTTTCTTCACGGCCTCCAAAACATTTCTCAGGTGGATCAGGTGATCCTCCCAGGTGAAGCAAAAGACAGCAATATCATCTAGATAAGCTGCACTATAGGCTTCCAGGCCTGTAAGGACTTTGTTCACCAACCTTTGAAAAGTGGCAGGTGCATTCTTCAAACCAAAGGGCATCACCACATATTGGTAGTGCCCACTAGGGGCTGAGAATGCTGTATTTGGCTTTGCATCCTCAGCTAATCGGATTTGCCATTAGCCAGCTGTCAGGTCAAATATGCTCAGAAACTTGGCTGAGGCCAAAGTATCTGTAAGTTCATCTGCCCTGGGTATTGAATGGGCATCAGTCCTAGTGACTGCATTGAGACGAGACCCCTGTAAACAACACAGAACCTCATCTCTCTCTTACCATTCCGGGTGTGAGGTTTTGGTACCAAGACTACTGGACTAGCCCAAGGGCTATCTGAGGGTTCAATTACTCCCAGGTCCAACATTTTCTGGATTTCAGTCCTGATGCAGTCCCTGACATGGTCAGGTTGCATGCAAATCGTATTCTTAACAGGGAGACTGTCATCTGTGTCCACTTCATGAGTGCACAAGGTAGTCCGACTTGGAGTCAGTGAGAACATATGTCTGAACTGATTCAGGACTCACCTGCAAACAGTTTGCTGCTGGTCAGTGAGACTGCATGCCAAGGCTACACCATCAACTGAAACATCATCAGGGTTCTGTGAGAGCAGGTCAGGGAGTTGATCACTCTCTTCCTCCTATCCCTCATCAGTAGCCATGAGCAAGCCCATGTCTGCCCTGTCCACATATGGCTCGAGCCTGTTCACATGGAGCACCCTGTGGGGGCTCCTGGGAGTTCCAAGGTCCACCAGGTAGGTAACCTCTCCCTTTTGCTCAACAATTGTATGAGGGCCACTCCACTTGTCTTGGAGGGCTGCTGGGGCCACAGGCTCCAACACCCAAACTTTCTGTCCTGGCTGATAAACAGTCAACACAGCCTTTTGGTCATGCCAGACCTTTTGCAATTCCTGGCTAGCCTCAAGGTTTTTGGATGCCTTCTTCATGTACTCAGCCATCCTGGAGCAGATACCAAGAACATAGTCCACAATATCCTGTTTAGGGGGTTTGAGAGGTAACTCCCATCCCTCCTTCACTAGACATAAAGGACCCCTAACTGGATGTCCAAACAGAAGTTCAAAAGGCCTGTAACCAACCCCCTTCTGAAGAACCTCTCTGTAGGCAAAGAGAAGGCAGGGCAAAAGTAGGTCCCATCTGCACCTAAGCTTTTCTGGGAGACCTTTAATCATGCCCTTGAGGGTTTTGTTGAACCTTTCAACTAACCCATTGCATTGTGGGTGATAAGGGGTGGTACATTTTTAGGTCTCGGCTCGAAGGCTGCGCTTGCGCAGTCTCGATCCGAGATTTAATGACTTGGAGAAGAGGGGCTTGAACCCGCCCCTCTTCTCCCCTGTTCTCCATTGGCTGGCCTCTTGAATGCTGGCCAGCCATTGGAGAAGAGGTCCGTCATTCCGATTAGGCCCCGTCCTTTTCGGATCGTGGGGCGTGTTTTTTTCAGAAAGTCTAATTATCTCCTCCAGCCAATGGCAAGAGGAGATAAAAGCAAAACACGCCCCCGAATCCGAAAACGCCACTGCGTTTCTCCAAGGCATTTCTGCTCTGCCTCGGAGAAAGGCAGTGGTGTGCTTGCCTTTTGCTCTGCCTTGTTTGGGTTGTTGGGGGTAAACAGGTGTAGTTTGGCTATTCTATTGCAACCACGTGGATTAAGTTATCCTCCGTACCTTTTACCACTTGCTCGAAAAACTGACAATATCTATATGCCGAGAGGCTTAATAGAAAACCAACACTTAAACGCCGCGGACTTGTGTTAGTTCGCTGCGTGTGAAAACCCGACGAAAATCGGCGATTAACTGTACAGCTCAACACGTAAATCCATATAATTGTGTAGCCAGTAAACAAAACTCCAGGATGGTTACAACACTGCGAAGAGGGTAATCCAGCTGCAGATCGTGGTGCAAACAGATACTTCACGAGCTTACGACCCACTACTTTCCATATAGGGCGAGGCGATATTGGGCGGCGGCACACTGGCCCTTGCAGGCAGACAGACCCCTTTGGTCTCGTTTCCATAAAAAGAAGGCATGCCACTTCACGCCGCACGGTTTCCCCGACTCCGTAATTATGCTACCATCTTTCCTGCTTTGGGGCTAGGAAGACGAGACAGTAAGAACACTTAACCACCATCGGCTGTTGCAAAAATAAGAATACAAGGCCAAGCGTTGCATATCCGCAGCACGGATATTCCGAGGGGGGCATCCGAGGTCACAGTATATCAAGGCAGCAGCCACATGTTAGCCCATCACCAAGTGCAGAAGCTGCAAAACATCCACTGTCGCTAGAGGGCGAGCCAGACCCCACACAATTATCATGGGAATCGGGTCCAGTGATTTGAATGCCGTTCTCTCATTACAAAACTGGGTGACTCGTCCAAGATCACACACGCCCTGCGCCACTGTTTCCTTGGGAACGCTTATAAATAGACTAGGCCATACATCAAACACTACTGGTTAACGGGTCGCACCACGGTGGCGTCTGAATGCACGACTCCAACTTAATGCAGGAAGCTTTAAATTATATGTTTCGTCGTACAGAGCATAGGAAAATGGACGGGAGACTGGGTGGTGCTTTCATGAAAAGATGGTCTCGGGTCTATCCTGAAATCGCCGAGAAAACACGCAGTTTTCTAGCAGAAAGACGATGTACTGATGCGAAAAAGTAACGTGCCACCATATTACATCACGATTGAGACCTCTAGCATGTCATGTCTCTTCTACACCAAACAATGCTTTTAATTAGGAAAATTATTTGGAAAACGACCACAAAATAACCTACGGCCACACAAAATAAGCGATTCGAAGGAAGAGTATGTACAAAACCAACCGGATGGGATCGGGTCGCCTGATGCAACGAACCAGTGATTTATACGAGCCCACCCTTTTCAACCGCACACATGCGAATTATCTATGCCCCGTTACTTCAAAAGACGCCTAAATTACTACATTAAACAAGGGGGAAAGGCGTGTGTGTGTTTATTTCTATTCATAGTACGTTTCCACTAATTAAATTACCGTGCGGGTACATACACCCTAATAATACGTGTGGCCGCAGTTTACAGAGTACGAGGCTAAATCAGAGCGGAGGGAAGAGTTAAGAAGACCGCAAGAGGGTACAAAAACTATTAAGTTCTGGAAGTCTATTATATTTAAACACTATGGCATTTCAGAGGACAGTAGTAATTTTTACATATGATACGTATTGAATAATTATCGCCTTCCTCATGTTTGGAAAGTTGCTGAAATTGATAGTTTTTTCCAAAGCGAATGTAGAAAAAGAGAGGGGCTCGCTTTAACAGCGCAAATCCTCCCTCTCTCACATACGGTTAGACAGGGTCTAAACCTCTGCAGATTTCAAACATGGCCACTATATTTATAACACCTTCTTCTGTTTCTATTTAGCTCAGTACGTTTCGGAATCGTTACTTAGTCCTCTTTTTATTTCCATTGTCGTGTTACTTTTCTATGCTCCTCCTACTTCCTATCATCTTCCAAAGCGTGCTGCTGCCTAGTGCTTGTTTCAACAGTTTTAGGAGCTACTTACAGCAACGCCTGTGTAGCCGCCAGCATGGTGAGTCCGCTTGGGAGGGGGAACCCTTTCAATGCCCCACCACAACTCTGTGGGATTGTTATCGGCCTCCGAGAGATACTGTTGAGTGTCGATCCTGGGCTGTCACCTATCACTGACTACCACCCCAAAGAGCAGTAATCTTTGAGTTATTTGTGTTCCACCTTACCCATCACCACCTACAGCTGACGCATGCCTCAGCTTTTAGCTGTTTTGTGTGCATTGACACGGTGCTGTCACCTGTGTCTTCTCCTTGCCACCTGATTATAAATGACTCCGAGATAGATGAGGTATTTTAATGTCATTGGCATGTATCAGTGAATCCGAGGTTTCCCCTCCAGGTCTGGGAGCCATCGAGCAGTGATCATAAAACCTATTTTGTCAGACACGCAGATAGTGACACTGGAATAAACGTCTACATCTGCTTCTGCATACAGAGAGAACAATAACGCTAAGACTGTCAACTTCCTTTTCTTACCAAGCAACAACGATCGGAGGGGCTGTCAACAGTGTTTAATTTGTTAAAAATTAATAGGTGTAAGTGCAGGCGACCAATTTTTCCCACTAGGAGCTTGCAAGTTGCAGCCGATTGACTGTTGGTGTTGCCATTGAGCAAGATTGTTTAGTTGTGATTCCACATCATGCTCCTTTTTTCCACCATCCTACATTTTCTCTTTGTTGCTTGAAAAGATGGAATCTAGCTGGATAGTGTATCTGGTTGCTTTCAGTTCGCTGGTTTTGTGCCTGCCGTAGTGTAACGTGCTGACTTTGTTCCTGTGCAATTTGTTGACTCCTAGACGTCTGGCTATGCCTGCACTTTGCTTGCTTTGTGTTCAGAGCAGCAAGCTGCAAGAAGTGGGGGAAGTCTCGTTTTCAGTTCTAGGCGTGCCCAACTCAAATGCCACATTTAAAGGGCAATGCCGTTTCTTTAAATGTTTTAAAAACAAAAACAAGAATAATGTCATGAGCAATGCCAACAGCTCTAACTTTAACAATGCCGAGACCATTGCATTGTAAATGCTTGTTAATTTACTCCACACACCTTCCACATAGCAGTCAAGTAACTAGACATGAAGTTTGCATCTCTGTCTGATACTACCTCCTTAGGAAAACCCACCCTGGAAAAGATTACCAGGAGGGCTCTAGCCACAACAGGAGTTGTGGTAGTCCTAAGTGGAATGGCTTCTAGGTACATAGTGGCATGGTCCACCACCACCAGTATAAAATCTGTGCCCAGATGCAGTTTGAGGATCCATGGGACCAACAATGTCAATTCCAACCCTCTCAAAGGGAACCCCCACCACAGGTAGTGGTATCAGGGAGGCCTTTGTGGTACCACCTGCCTTACCACTGGCTTGACAGGTGATACACGAGCGACAAAACTCCTTTGTGTCCTCTTACATGTCTGGCCAATGAAAGTTAGGGACAAGCCTGTCCCAAGTCTTGTTTTGGCCTAGGTGACCTGCTAATGGGATATCATGTGCCAGTGTCAGTAGGAAACCCCTACCTCCTGGTAGCACCAGGCTTGGGTTCTCTGCTCTCTGAGTATGAGTCCATCATCCTAGTAGATCCTATGGGACCCACTGGCACTCCCAGCAGCCTCAGCAGCAGCTTGCTGTCTGAAGGGTTCAAGAGAGGGGAAGCTCTTCTGCTCCTGGTACAGATCTGCCCTGGAAGGGCCCCCTGTCCCCAAGAACTCAACCTGATCATGCTCAAGTTCCACTGAGACAGTTTCTTCTTCAGGACTAAGATCGTCTCCCTCAAGACACTGATCTGTACTCTGAGGCGGGGGGAAGACACTGCCTTACCCCTACTGCTCCTTCTCTTGGAAGGCGCCTGGTCCATTATTCCAGGATCCACAGCTTGTTCAGTGAACGTCATTTTTGCCTGTGACCTAGTCATAGCAAACACATCTGCAGGGATGCCCAACATTTCTGCCTTTGTCCTGAGTTCCTCCTCAGCCCAAGCTGAAGTTTCCAAATCATTGCCCAATAAGCATTCAACAGGGAGGTCTGCACTTACCACAACCTTCTTAGGGCCAGTTACCCCTCCCCAGGTGAAATTCACAAATGCCAAGGAATGGTCTGTCCTGACATTGCTTGCATTGGTCGCTTAGTACATCTCACCAAGAATGCTTTGTTCAGGGGCCACAAGATCTTTTGTCACCATTGTGACACTTGCACCTGTGTCCCTGAATGCCAAGGCCTCCTTTCCATTGATCAAAGGCTGCTGTCTGTATTTACCCAAGTTACTGGGACTCGCAAAGGAGGACATATCCATGCCTCCATCACAGATCAGTACAGCCTGAGTTGGAATTCTGACTAGGCCAGAGTCAATCTCAGATCCCAGGGTTAACCCTACTACACCCTTATTTTGTGTACCACCACTTTGAGCTGAACTAGAGGGAACAGTTGCCTTAGGGCAGTGGTGGCTGGAGTTGAGTCCTTGGACTTTGAACACTCATTTGTCCAATGGGTCTTCTGTTTACAGATATGACACCATGGCGTCTTCTTGCCTTTATTCTTGTTTGATTGTGACTCCCCACCAGATGAAGACTTTTGGGGGCCTTGAGAAGACTTCTGGTCTTTACCCTTCTCCCCACCCTTATCTGAGGTTTTAGAATCTTGCTTCTTGGAGTCCCCACCTTGGTTCTGAACTTTCGGCCTCATCCTGATTCTGACCCATTTGTCTGCCTTCTGGCCCAATTTTTGGGGAGAGGTCAGGTCGGAGTCCACCAGGTACTGATGCAACAACTGATTTTGGTAATTATTAAGGATCTGCTCCCTCATAATTAAATTGTACAATCCTTTAAAATCACACACTTTACTGCCAAGTAACCTGCCTTCCAGAGCCTTAGTGTTACAACAAACAAATGATGGACGGAATGCTGACAATGCAGACATTCTCCCCCAGTCAAGAGATCTGGGTTAAATCCATCGTTCTTTTGCCCACTACGCCACCCCAGCTTAGACATGGCCATATGCAAATCAGTCTTGACCCTGTGCCTCATGGGAACAGTCCAGCCCGAACTGCCAAGCCATGTCTTCCCTGGACCGGAATCAAGCATCCTAGGACCGGTTTCTGGCTATCAGCCGTCATCAGCCAGGATAGCTTGACTCCAGTGACTCAACTTAATCCTGTATCGTTCAGTGGTTAAGCCAAACCCATCAATGAGAGCACACTTCAAGACTGTGTAATTATCAGCATCCTCTTCTCTAACAGTGAGGAGCTTATCTCTATCTGTCAGCAAAGGAGAGCCACAAGATTGCTGCCCACTGCTCTTGAGGGACCCTCTGTACTTTACAGGCCCTCTATAGTGCAGTTATCCACTAGTGGATGTCATCCCCATTCTGATAGGGAGGGACTATCTTGTTCAAGTTCCTACGGTCATGAGCATGTTCTCTACCTCTAGGGACACTGTTGCTGCCACCATGAGGCTTTAGCCCCAACCTTCTGGAAGCTCTCTGGAGCTCTAGGGAGTCCCTGTCTAAGACCAATTTTTCCCTCTTGATTCTGAGTTTGGTCCTCTCATACTCAAGTAACTGACACGTCTTCTCATAAGAGGAGTCCCTTTTATGAGAAGCAGAGGTCCCTACAGAAGAACCAGAATGATTAGATTCCTTCTTAGTAAACTGTTAACTCTACCTGGTGGAGTAAAGAGAGGGCCACTGAGGCATTCTCCCTCACCTGAAGAAAGAGTTGGATAACCATATTGATCCTCCTGGCAGGGCCGGACTGGGAACTGAAAGCAGCCCTGGCAAATTTTGCCAGACCAGCCCCCCCCCGTCTGGCGTGCAGCGAGCAAGCCCGACTACTCCTAAGAGAGTTTGGGGTGTCCCCCCCCATCCCCCCAAAATTATTTTTAAAAGTCAGACCAAAATGGTGAATTTTACAGCACATTTTTCATTCTATATTCAATTGTATCAACGTTCAAAGCACAGTAAATAGTAGATGACCTTAAAGAGCACCATGTTACCCACCCAGTCATATGTACCCATAGACATTATTATAGAGAGCACCAAAAATAGGCACGAGTAGTGAATCAGAGAGAACAAAGTAAAAGTGAGACCAGCCCCACATGGTGTGTAGCGAACAAGCGCAACAGTTAGCAACCACTGCTAGGGCTTGCACTAGTGGTGACATCCTGGCGACATATGTAGTAAAAGGGAATATTTTTAGGCCTGGCAAAAGGTTCCAATTGGCAGGTCAAAATGGCAGTTTTAGAACTGCACATGCAGACTACAATGACAGGCCCTGACCTTGACACATGTTTAAATAGGCTACTTACGTGGGTGGCACAATAAGTGTTGCAGGCCCACTAGCAGCATTTAATTTACAGTGCCTGGGTACATGTAGAACCACATCTTTAGGGACTTACAAGTAAATTAAATGTGCCAATTTTACCATGTTTAAAGGAAAGAGCGCAAGCACTTTAGCACTGGTTACCGGTGGTAAAGTGCACTGAGCCCTAAGGGTCAACAAAAATGGCTTTTGATGTAATAAAGCAGATCAAATCTGCATTTAATTTGGAGAAATCTTAGGCCGACAAGGACTTATCTAACCATGTCTCAGCAGTCAGTATGAACAATATGTATCTAAAAAACACTTCACAGGGGAGGCCTGTGGAAGACTAGTGCTACAGCTCACCATCCTTGAAGAGCATCTCCCCATGACGTCCCAGTATAATTTTGAACGTTTAACACAGGAGAGAGTTTACGGATGCATATTCTTTAAAGTTCTTTTCAAGTATTCTGAGTGTTATGTGAAGCAGATTAGCAGATCCGTATGTCCATTTACTTTGAAGAGTTCATAATTGGCATATCCCACTGCCATAGTATCATCAGCAAATAGTTACAGACCCCACCAACCATTTAGCTAAACCGTGAACATGAAGCATAGGTTGTCCTCAAGGGCACGCCACTTATGTGACAGTTCACTTGTGTGACAACTTGTTGGACACTTTATGACAGGGATTGTGCTTTAAATGTGCATCGCATGTGCGCAGCCTTTTGAATCTCAAAAGAACCCGGAGAGGACTACAGAGAGTAATCCAATTTAAATGGATGGATATATGGATGGATGGATGAGCTTTGATGAGAGGACAAAGATGTATGTGAAGGACATTGTAAGAGTTTGGCCCAACAGCTTTATCACAGTATATCCAAGATAAAGCCCTCGCAGGTTAAAATACAAACAGTGCACCATCATATTTTATAATCGCACGGCCTATGCACACATTTGTTCCAAGCAAGGAAAATCCTCCATGTTCATCACACCATCAGTGAGCTCATTATCAGACGTGGAAAGGGCGCGCATTGAGTTCGCACTGTGAGGGTTTCGAACTGGGGCCATGCAAAACCCCAACTAACCAGAGACCATTAAACCAACCAATGGTAGAACAGGTCTGGTTGGCAAGGGGGATTGCTTTGTTTACAGTCTAGGAAAAAACATGTCCTCCATTGTGCTCCTTGTGAAGATGATGACTGGTTTCCAAGGATATCAGAAAAAGCTATGGGCTCGGTAGAAGCGTGGACAGGCTTCCAACACCACAGGCACAGCTGTGTTTCTTATTTAAGTCTGGCCTAGAGACAGCTTTAATTGACTCTGTGTTAAGCTATGGAAAGAGGCGCATCAAGGACAGGCAAGAATGCACTTGCACAGGCAGTAGGCTGAGATGGCCTTGGGTAACCACACAGGTCATGTAGAACTGTACAGTCAGCAAGCTACGATGAATGCTAGTAAGTAGTGGGGTAAACCAAACAGCAGGCATGCTGCAGGTCGGAAGGAACTCATGCTATATTACAGGTATGATACAGTAGAGACTGCTTCTATTTGGTAGAGAATATGCACAGGCAGTACCATGTGAGGTAAATCTGGTGCATGCATTGTGAAGAAAGAAGTATTGTAGTAAATGCTGGGCAAGAAAAACACTTAACGAATAAATAAAACAGAATAAACCGTCCTAACAAAATACATTGATATTTTTTTAATTTGGAACACAATATGTGATAAATAGATGGAAATAATAACTTTTCCAAAATGAGAGAAAGAGCCCTGAGAAAGCGGTTTTACACTTTTGCGAAACATGTGTTGGCTGTTGTCTTAAATGTCATGAGCTTGTACAATGAGATGTTAAAAACAACTATGGTCGCAACTTCAGTGTGGATAACACTTGTCGACTAAAACTAAAATTAAAAAGAAAAATGAATTTCATAGTATGAATTTGACATTTTATGAACAATTTCATTACCATTATTCTGATCGCATGCGTTAGAAAGTATACATCTTATTTCCTGTTTGCATTTGAATACATACACTGGGGGTGGCATCTAGTGTCTCACTGAGTAGCACCAGTTACAACAAGACCACTAACTCCCTAAACTGCAACTGCAAGTTTAGCTCAGATATAATAGGATGTTCTGACTCCACTACTCTGGCTATTAAACACATTTCCTATCTATGAGATGCCCCTGGCTTCTTCACATTCACTCTTGTTCAAGTACTTTCAGCCAGATTCAATAATCTTCATCTAGCTTTTTTTTTAAACGTGTTCTTTCCCAGAAAGGGCATTCTTCCAGTTACCTTTCTTTCCCTTGCTACTCTTTTTCCTAATCCTGCCTTCTACGCTTTTTACTCAGATGTCAAATTCTCCATTCTTAAACCTTTTTGGCCATTTGATTTTCCTCTCTTTTTCCTCTGCTCTCTTGTCCTTTCAGTTCTTATCCTCCTTGTCTCTCCTTTTGTCTAACCCATGTTCTAAATATAATCTCCCCTCTCATTCCATTGTGTTGCTTTCTTTTCCCTTTCACTCTTCCCTACCAAGTCTCCATGATCACCTACGATTCTTTACTCAATTCCTATCCTGGTTAATGCTCTCTCATTCTTCCCTCCCTTACCCTTGTTCCTCCTGCCTTCACCCCATTACTTGATTCCATTCCTTCTCTCACTTATTCCTCTTGTTTCCTCTTCCTTCGACTCTCTTTCCCATCCTCAATGACCCACTGTTGTAGGGTAGACTGCGGCACAACTGAATTCAGGCAGAACGTGAAAATGTTCGCGGCCGTCAGCGCAAACTTAGCCATCCCCCCCTCTGAGGTCCAAGACCGGACCGGGTCCCGTCCGATTCCCGGGCCGGGCCTAGGCCCTTGCCCCTTAGGCCCCTTTTGCTTTTCCAGGTTCAGTAATTCAGGAGGACAGGTCATAAAACGAGGAGTGCCACATCTGTGTGAAACTGGTTTCTAGTAAAGGGATGGAGGCAAAATGGAGGCGTTGATTAAAACCTTTGCTTACATCGAGTTTGTGGGCTGGGCCTGACAAACGTGTCCATTCTCTCACAGTGGAAGTGCTCAGTGGAAGAACTGAAGGCAGAATGCTGAACCAAACGAATCATGTTTTTGCATTTAATCTGTCAGCTTTAATTCATCTATTTTGGCGATTTTTTTAAATAGCAATTTAGGTTTCCCAGAACTATCTAACACAAAGTCCACACTCCACAGACGTTTAACCACAGTGCACTGTAATTACTCTCCGGCCACCAACGCAATTTTTCTGCTGTTGCAGGCGGAATCAAGAAGGAACACCCCCCGCACATTAAAATACGTATCACCTGTTCGCCGATTAGTATGTAAGTCATGTGCAAATGAGCGTCATTACACTACAGCAAGGTCAAGAGGAACAGCAATTTTCAATGTTAGCGTGCCTATGTCAAGTGCAAGTGCTGCTGGAAGACGGGATAATTCTATGTGATGGCGAGGCGGTCCTGCCAACATAATCCGCTCCTTCTGCCGAAGCTCCAATCCTTACCTCTAAACAAAGGCAATACCAGATGGACAAATAGGTGCGCTCACCCTCATCAATAAAGAATCAGTAGTATGATGCAGTTTTATCTGAGAATAGAGAAAAGCTCCTTTTGTTGAGGTCACAGACTAGCTCCAGCACCAGCCTGCTGTATATAAGGACTGAAGTCCCAGATCACACCGGCATCCGTTTCTATAGAGCAGCCAACATCGGGAAGTTAAGAGCACATTTTCATTAACAATATTTGACGACAAAACCAGCCTGCCTTTAATGTATATGTTATCAACACGGTGGGTGGAAGCATCCATAAAAGTTGTTTTCAGTATTTGCAGAATGCTACATTCGGTTCTGAAACCGAGTTACTAGCGCAGAGGAGCCTAGTATTTCAATGAGCATTTATCACGAGTAGCAAACGAGTTATGAAGCTATCACCTGATGTGGCTTCTGCAAATCCACGGATCATTTATATGTTTAGACTACATTTTAAATGTTGAATATGGAGGAGTTAAAATTGTTGGGCGTAGGAGACCACAAATGTACAGCCCTGCTTATTGTATGCATTCAATACTGAGGAGTTAATTATCAGTTAATAGAGCTCGACAACTGGTACACAATTCACCCTCTTTAAACCCCTCCAATCTCCCACGTCACAATGCCCTAGGCCTGCACAAAACCGAGCCAGCACGTGGTGTTTCAATAATATGAGCACGCAGCCATGATAATTCAACTTCTGGCCGGCCCGCCCTGGTCCCGACAGACAGTGCCACCGTGGCATTGGCAACCACGGTCGCCTGGTTGTGACTCTCAAGTTCAACAGACAGCGCCACGTGACGGAACTTGCGACCGGGCAAGAAAGAATTAAAAACAAAAGGGGCCTAAGGGGCAAGGGCTTAGGCCCTGGCCACCACCGCGGATGAATCAGATCAGGCCAGGAGCAGGAGGATTTAAGGATTGCATGCAATTTACACAACTGAACAGTGTCCAGTCCTTTCGTAAATAGACTCACCTGCTGGCGGCAGTCCAGATAGGGGGAATACAATTATGGGGTGCCTCGCTCTTTCCCAGTCCCGCCCTGGCCTCTGAGATGCATGCCTGCCTCGCCTCCTCGACCTCGTCCTTGCCTCAGAGTCACGCGCACTATTAAATGCGCAAGCCAAATGCGCATGAGCATCACCAGGCAGCAGACCCCAAAACTAACTAAAACCACGGCGCGCAGACGCGGAGGGGGTGACATCTGCGCGCTGCGCACGTCTACGTCACTCATAATGATCATCAATGATCACATGGTCAGGTGTTTTTTTATATAAATTATAATGAGTCCGGTATCGTTTTCTGCCTGCTGCTGCCTAAATGAAATTAAAATCGGCCGGCAGGTCACTGCTCACGTCACAAAGAGTTGTGCGTAATGCAATGTTATGTTTGATTTTACTTTGCACGGTCGGTCCGACATGGCCAAATCGGCCCCCAGCAACAGAACCGGCCCCCTGTCATAAAACCGGCCCCCACCCCACCCAGCCTACCGGGGGATTGCCCGGTGCCCGGAACGGCCAGTCCGGGCCTGCCTCCTGGTCAGCATTTGAGTCCATCTCATAGAAGTGTTCACTTCCTGGTCTGTCCTCATCTTCTGCCCCACCCATCTTGCCTGCCTCATCAGACCCTGGGGTCTTTCTGAGGTCATCTAAAAGCAAAGTCTCTATGAGACGTTGAGTGATTGCATTTCTCCCTGTCCTCAGCTTTCTAGATGCACACATATTTCTCAATTCCTGAAATGAGAGATGGTCATACTTAGCTAGCAAGGAGCCTCTGGCTTCTGGCCTAGAAGACATACTAGTGTTATGTGATGTAGGCACCTACCTAACCTAGTGGGAACTAAACTCTCTTGAATTGGAGAAAGGATGAGCTAGACCCTTGGCTAACCAACTCCAAGTTCAGTAGTTACTTATTCTAGTCTTGATTTATATGTACCTAATACCTTTAGTGGTTTTTTGTTAATCACTCAATGAGATTTATCAGGTAAAACAATAGCAAGCTTGAATCTCAACCGCTACACACCAATGTGAAACGTTGGCCTGGTATATGCTGACCACTAAATAAAATGGGCAGCCTGTACCAGTCCAAACAACCCTTATTGATGATTAGGTTAAAGACAACCTTTATTGAAAGCTATCCTAGTGGTAGCTATGGAGAGCAGCCATCAGGCTAAGTCTTGAAGGAATGTAAAGCAGCTTGTTTTACCAGATTATAATCTCTTGAATGACCAAATGAAAGGAGAACCACACAAGAGATATATAAAATATATGTAATTATTACTAAACACTCTCTACTAACCTCTTTATGAGATTAGAGCACAGAGCACACAATATTAAATCACTAGAATGAAAGTAAATAGCACAAGACACAGCGGGCTCCAGGGTGAGACCGAACCATATACTAAGAAAGTGGTATAACAACTACAACTTAACTAGACACAATGCCTAGAGCACGTAGAATTGCTGGGCCCCAAGGTAGTGACACAGGGGACCCACGGAGGACGGATGCAGTGTGTGAACACAGGCGTGAGCTCCGTACAATCCTATGGGAAAGACACAGTTGGAATTTTAGAGATTAAGGACACTTCGGAGAGGACTTTAAGCAAACCCCTTCGAACATAGAAGGTTCTAAGGCCAGCACCCTTGAGAGTACCAAGATGCCCGTATCACCTATCCCAGAGGAGCCGGGTGCATAGGGGTCAAGTGGTGTCGGAAACCTTCGTCGTTTTCAATGGCGTGATACGAAAAAGTGCTGCTGCCGTGAAGATGAAAAGTGTCCGGTGGGATCCAAGCCTGGATCCGAGGTGAGAAGAACCTGAAAGCAGAGGGGACAGAGTCTGGGTCACTTCAGGGTGACCAGGGGCACGATAGACGAATGCCCACCGATGTCGGGTGCTTCAGGTAAGATGATGCGATGATTGACTCTGCAGCCACCGGGGTCCAGGAGACGTAGACGACCAGAGTCGGGAGGTGAGCTGTCCCACGAAGGTTGTCGAGTGCTGGGGGGGTCAGTGCCCGGATTGAACACCAACAAGTCATGGCAACTGCAACCCACTTGGGCAGAGTAAATAAGCTTCGGTGAGGTTCTGCAAGGTCCTGGGGACTCTCCAAGCTATGGAGAGTCAGGGCACTTCTGGAGACACCAGGAAAGCCCACTGAAAGTCAAAGTTACCTTCACAGGGACCCACAAGCCTACGGACCAGGGAGTGCGAAGGAACTTCGAGCTGAATGACAAAATACCAGCCCACGGAACACCCGTGGAGTGTAGGCCGGAAATCTTCGTTGAAATTACTGCTCACGTCCGGACTACAAGTAGCCCAAAGCACAGCTTCAGGGATCGCTGAAAAACATATGCTGCTGCAAAAGTACATGGTGCACAGGGGTTCGGGTTGCACGGTCCCCACGAGGGATACGGGTCTCAGGATTGCTGAGAGAACTGACCGACCTCAGGGACGCTCGGGAACCCACCTCCTGTGTTGCAGAAATCTTAAGAGTCCTCAGGAGCTCGGGAGATGCAAACCGGTCAGATGCGTTAAAGGTGCCTGCCTTGCAGGGGAGTAACTCCTTTACTCCAAGGGAGATTCTTAAGGCATCCAACGTAGTGTAGATCGTCGAAGTACTTGGTTTCTGTAGCAGAGTTTATTCCAGGTAAATACTAAAGTCCGATAGTCAGGGGTTCCTACTTTATACCCAAGGAAGGGGTGGGACAAACTCTGGGGACCCACTTATGGGAGGGTCAGGACTGAGGGGTGGCTACGCCCATGTCCTTTATCCAGTTTCGCGCCAGAGCAGGTGCAAATGGCTCTTGCAACCGGTTGGAACTGGACTATGCACCGGGACACCAAATGTGCCCCCAGTGCAGACTTCAAACACTCTCAGAGTGCACCCACCCAGCCCCAAAACACTAAATACTGTCTGGGAGGTGGTCACACCTCCCTGTGACAGGGAACCTATTGTCAAGCCTTCCCCTGCTCAAGCTTGGCTCAGCAGCAGGAGAGCAGACCCGTGTCTGTGGCTGGCAGCATCCATTTTTCGAAGCCCAGGTCAAGAAAGCTGGTACCGGGTGTACCAGTGTTTCACATAAGTCCCTCTAGAAGGGTGGAATCACCTCCCCCGCCAGTTACTGGTGGGGAGTTATGATTCCAAGGTGTTTGACACCAATCAAGACATGGTTCTAAGCAGCCGTTTTAAAGTTAGCATTTACCGCGAGGTTATAATGCACTTAAATATATATGATTGGCTGCATCACAAACAACCCCAGAAAATAGGTTCCGAAGACTGCAGAGGGGCTCTACTCATGCATGGGCACCCTCTCACATAAAACTCAGCACCCTGCCTTCAGGATTGATGAGGCCTGCCATAGGGGTGACCGATGGGTCTTTAACCTAATCATCAATAAGGGTCGTTTGGCCTGGTGCAAGGTGCCCACTTTAACTAGTGGACAGCATATACCAGGCCAACTTCTCACACAACGTATGTCTAAGTTGCTGCAGAACTTGCAGAAAGGGCAGGACTGGGGCTAGTGGCAGTGGAGAGGGAGCACAATGTGCGTAAACAGAGGCACAGGCAGTACCTGGCAAGGTTTCACTCCTTCATCCAGTCCATCAACTGCCTGGCTGTAACCACAACTACGCTAGCAAGGCTGAATTTGAACATTCTGTCTGAAATGGGGCACTGCTGTCAGGACGTTCCACAGGGGGTTGTGCAAGTGACCACAGCTCTAGAGAAAATCCAGACCCACAACCTCTGTGTCCCCAACATCCTGCCTCCACTTGACAGCGAGGAGGGTTCTAGCCTCAGTGCCACATCCGTTCAGGATGCATGCGGTGCCAGGCGTTCACGCAGGCACATTTCTGGGACTGACATGTCACCAGTCCCACAGCCCAATGTCGCTGATGAAGCACCCGACCCCAGAAGTCGAAAGAAATGAAGTACTGTACACCCAGAGGGATGAGTTGCCTTTGTTTTGTTTGGCATTAGTCACTTTGTCTTTAATTTTCCAGGAAAGTTACCCCCGCAAGGATACAGTTTATCCTTCAGTGTAACAATGTTGTTGCTACCTGAATAAATGGTGGTGTCTCAGTTATCTCCAAGCATTAGCAATGTCTCATTATTAGATGATCTAATTTATCTTGCCTCAGAAATAGTTGTCGTGATCTCTGTGCTTCATGCTCGTCCCTCTGCTGCACGTGTCGTGGTGGTAACTCATCATCAGAGTCGGAATCTGGCGATATGGGGATGTCATGCAGAACCGTCCTCATTGCAATGTTGTGTAGTATGGCACAAGTGGCGATGATCTTACAGCAAGTAACCGCTCTTTATAGTAGTGCCCCGCCGGCAACGAAAGCGGGACTTCAGGATCACAAACGACCGCTCAAGGATTGAGCACCTTGTCCTGTGTGCCCGGTTGTATTGCCTCTTACTTATTGTCCTCTGAGTCAGGTATGGTGTGAGTAGCTAGGGATGTAAGGCATATGTACTGCCACCTTAAGAGCATGGGACGTAAAACCATTAGGTCACATTAAACACACTCTGTTGGCCTCTGTAGTCATTGAGTCTGCGATTCTCTTACCAAGCAGGAATCCATCGCTGAATTCACCCTGTGCCAGTTGATTTTGTATTCCACCGTGGTGAAATGTGAATGAGTCGTGGGTGCTGCCTGGGAATTTGGCCACAAGGTCACTTATGCAGGAGGAGTCGCTCCGCACACTACCTGCAAATTGAGCTTTTCCTCTCTGACGATTCTCTTCACTCTGACTTCGGACCACGCCGTCACGCGACATTGCACTTGTTCTGATTACCAAATTACCCTCTACATATTATTTTTCCACAACGAACTGTAGTTGTGCGTCTCTTCTTTGCAGAGATTTAAAGTCACTGAATATCCATCTACATATTAACCTCCACTATATCAGAAATTGCACGCATCTTCTCCATTGAGCCTTGAAGTCCTGTTGGGACGAAACGCGCCGCGTCGGCTATGAATTCTGTGTTGTGCTTTTACAGAAAGAAAATAAAAAAAAAAGAATAGAGGAAAGACACATCATTAAGAAACCGAAGTCTTATTTGAGTCATTTGGGAGACATTGTGTTGTTTTTCATATATTGGCTATTACCTGTTACTGTCATATACTATTGATGACTTGCACACTGTATATAATCATACTTGTGTGCTGAGCCATTCCGGTTTCTTGTGTTTTTGGCCATCCCAATCAATAGGGACGTAAGGAGGTCACGTTCCTGGCTCTCTGCACCACATTTCTGCACAAAACTATCAAAAACTAGACTGACTGGTGCAGGGCCTGAGTGCCCTGGCCTTCTGTTCTTTGCCTAATCCGTCAGAGATGCTGGAAGGTGGGTTTCTTGTAGGGGTACTGCTCCCGGGGCTCTCTGAACCCGACACATAGGGGGGCGCCATTATGAAAGAGCCTGATGCATTTTAGGTGCTTTTTTTATAGTTTGCACCTGATCTGATTCCATGCTAATTGCATTTCCTAAATGCCCATTTTGTGACTGATCGCAGTTAAGAAATCGGTTATACATGCCGTTTGTGATACACAATTAGAAATCGCTATTTGCGACTTACTAAATGCGATTTCTACAAGGTAGAAATTGCATTTTGCACCACGCGAATGCATTTCATACATACCAAAATAGCATTTTGGATTTCCTAACTGCCCAAACTAGTGATTCAGACCATTAGGAAATGAAAAATCCATTTATACATATGGACCTAAAATACCAAGTACCGGTTTTAAGCGTTAACTATCAGGGTGATGTGGAAAGAAAGTCTAGAGACAAGCAGCACATTTATCGATGACAAAGGAATATCCAGGCGATTCACAAACATACATTTCACTTGGGAGTAAATCTACAGATGTCATTTACTTTTAGGAATATCTGTACTAATTTTGGCTGTTCACAAAATCCACTTGTAAACTTATTGCTCTCCAACTCCGGAGTCTCCCTATGAAGAAGGAGAGTGAAAATGTAAAAAGTATATTTGACTCAAACAATTATAAATATTTCTATGATAAATATTAATGTAAATTAATGTTTTATATTTATTTTACGTGTAGAACTAAAAAATAAATGCTGCAGAAATATTAAAAAAATGTTGAATTAACTCTTTAATTAATGCCAATTATAATACATTATATTCAAATTATTTTCCTGAACTTTAAATTAAAACAAAATCCCACCTAAAGTAAAAAAAATAAAAAAAATTGTTATTATGCATTAATATTTAAAAGCCCACACTGCTGGGTGGAATTACACCAAATTTGGCAGAGAGGTAGTTCTTAGTCCAAAAAGATCCGGTTTTTGTGTGATTTGGTGTAAATACATCTTGTAGTTTGTGAGATATTAAAGGCAAAACACATTTGTATATCTAGAGGCATGGACCCGCAGCGAATATAACAGATCTTGTGCAGAGATCTAATTGCCTGCCAACACGACAACCAGGAAGTGTTGGCAGCCATTTCAGGACTCAGACTCAGCAGAGTATCTAACAAAAAGGTTACAAAAAGGGAAGGCAGCAGGGTAGGAATACCCTGACCCCCTAGGCCTGGTGCTGGGGTCCCACAGGGATACTGCCAGGGCCAGAAATTTCTAAATTTCCATGCAAGATTTCAACGATTTGCGAATTCCTGCAAAAAAACAAGCGTTGGCTCCTGTGCTTGTTTGAATTTGGACCCAGGGTCGGTCAGGACCCGGGGGCTTATTTTTATGTGTATTATCAGGAGAGGGGCACATGTGCCCCCCCCCACCCATAGCCAATCTTGGCCCTAGGGACCACCACCACCATGGGGCAGGCCGATTAGTGATTTTTAACAAAGGGGGGCTGTGTGGCCCCCTCCTGAGGCTCTTAAGTGCCCAGAGGACCACCACCTCATTGTGGATTCATTAACAAATTAGAGGGGGACCGCGTGGACCCCGCTCCATTGACCTTAAGGGGCCCAAGGGCCACCACCTCCCTGGGGCCACAAATTCAGTTTAAAGAGGGAAAGGAGGGCCCCACGGCCTCCCTCTCGGGCCTTATTTGGCCCTGGGGATCACCACTTCCCCTGGGGCATGGCCATATGTAAACTGGGATGGGGCTGCGCTGTTTTCCTCCTGGGCCATTTTCGGCAGTCAAGCAGGCAGAAAAACAGATGAAATGATTGCTCCCACATGCATAGAACAGCATTTTTGGCTGCTCCCTGGGTGCAGGAGCTATGCCGGCTCTCACTGGAGACGGGGAGCTGGCAGGGACTGCAGGGGCATTGAGGCTCCCCCTGCTGTTCCCAGCGCAGCACGCTGGGTGCCCTGGGTGGGCTCCACGGCACCCAGGTTCAAGTTGCCGGGCCTAGAGTATGTGGTCCTCTACCCCTTCTTAAAAGCACAAACGATCCTAACTTCTTGGGTTTGGCGAAGGCAAGGCAAGTATGTTTCCTCTTACATTCCATGTTGAAAAACTATATGAAATCCTTAATGTAGGTGAATTCATTGTT
The DNA here is from genome assembly GCF_964204655.1 of Triturus cristatus. Classification (NCBI taxonomy): domain Eukaryota; kingdom Metazoa; phylum Chordata; class Amphibia; order Caudata; family Salamandridae; genus Triturus; species Triturus cristatus. Next base: position 3,505,219 of record NC_140594.1, on the reverse strand, counting down.
GATCTATTGTAGCATAATCTGATGTGTAGTGACTGTGATGAGTGGTTTCTTGCTTGTCGTCTCCTGGTGGGAACAGAGTCCATGGTTCTCCCTTTTAAATACCCTAAGTATGCAAATGCCAAAAATCCATAGCACTACTCACACACATACACAGGCACTCACACAACCACTCACAGACCCACACAGGCACTCACACACCCATTCTCCCAGGTGACATCACTCAAGACATGATCTAAGGAGCTGCCTCCCCTCCAGTACCTTGAGACCCACACGGGTGAGTAGTCGCGATTTACAAACCCCTGATTGATTGATTGATTTATTGACATGGATGACATCTCAAAGACATCACTGATGACCTCATCTACAGACTTATTCACACCCCCATATAACCTCTCATATGTCTACCCACACAACCAGTCACATAGCCATTCACAAACCCATTCAACAACAAACACACCCACTCACTCATGCAGCCACTTAAACAGCCAAATTACCCTCCCATACAGCCACTTACACACCCACTCACTCACCTACCCATACAACCACTCACACACACACTGACCCATAAAGCCACTTACACTAGCATTCCCGAACCCATAGAGCTGCTCACTCACTAATACAGTCACTCACACAACCACTCACTCACCCACACAGCAACCCACACTAGCACTCACTCACCCACACAGCTACTCGCACATTCATTCACTAATCCAGTTAAGCACTTACATACCAATTCACTCATCCATACAAGCAGCCACACACCCACTCACTAACCTATAAAGCCAGTCACACAAACACTTACGGTGCAAAACAGCCCCTCACACACACAGGCACACAGACACACACATACACCCATATATCCGTTCACACCACCCCTAACCTACCCATACAGCCACTAAGACACCCACTCACCAACCTATAGAGCCACTCACACAGCCATTGAGTAACCAACACAGACACTCACACTCCCCCACCCATATATCCACTAAGGCAGCCACTCACTCACCCATTCAGCCAGTCACATTCAATCACCAATACATCAGCTCACACAGTCATTCACACACCCATACAGCTACACACACACACACCCTTATTCACTTATACATCCACTCACTCACACACCGACTCACAAACATGTGATTTGTGGATTGCATGTCATACAGTTTTCTCCAGCAGCGGAAAGCACAGGGTGTGTGGTAGGACAAGCAGCCCCTCTTCAGAAACCTTGTTTTTTGCTGTTCAGGATTTTATTCACCATGAACCTTGGGTATTATTTCCCAATATTTTCGATTCGTAAACACTCCTTATGTCAAACACATTTCGCTAGTTATAAAAAAAAAAACAGCAAAAAAGTATTCATTCATCAAATAAAATCCAGAAATACATTTAAAAAAATACTTTTAAAATTCCAATCAGTTCTATAAAATAATTAAAACCTACTACTTCTTTAATGCGATTCAAGCCAGTGTTTTAATTCCGCCCTTCATCAGGGGTATCTTGGAAAGATGGAAACCCGGCTAGTACGGTAAGGCTGTATCGATGGCTCGATATGCGTCATTAACAAAGACTGGATCCCCAGCCGAGCGTGATCTCCGCTGTATCCCTCGTGACGAGTTTGAGAGTTTTCCGTGATGTTAAAGTTACGTTTATGAACGCGTTGCGATACCCCTGAGGAAGGGCTCTTGTATTGCCCCGAAATCCATTGGGTTGGATTGAATTGTTAGCCCACAAGAATGTAACGACCTTCACTCATAGCGATGAATAATGTCAAGAACCTGGTCTTTGGAACAAAATCCACTTGATTAAAGAAACTTGAGTTACACAGTCAATTGGGTGCTGCATTTTTTCATTGGAGCTCACTGTTGATTCTGTTCAGTAGTGTTTATTATTGTAGTGTAATGTTGAAACCCCGACCGGGGACATAGTAGTGCACACCGTGGCTAGACCATAGCCTCTAGAAATCCTCACTATTTTTGTGTTTGGGTCCAGGGTGGAGCCCCTTCACAGAGTACACACTAAGATTTTTTTTTTAAACTTCGAAAAACAGTTATTCACTTCACACAAGCTAGATTTGAGTGCAATACAACCTTCATTGTTCCCACTTTTAGAAAGTTGGCATTTTCTTACTTCAGCCATTTGGTACCTGCTGCCTGTTTCTGACCATTGTCTGGGGTGAGTGACAGCTGGGCTTTGTGTATTACTACTAGACAGCCACACTCAACTGGATCTTAGGTGTGATTTGATGGGCCATCACTGGCAGGATGGGAGGGAGAAGCTGGATCCAGCCTCCTACACCTGGATAGGCTGTGTCCTGTCCCCACACAAAGGGCTGCATACCACCTGTAGTAAGCCTGGAGCCAGGGCAGGAAGGGAGGGCCTCTGTGCACTTGAAAGGCATGTCTTTGACGTCTCCTCCATTTCACAGGCACAACTCGGTGTAAGTACTGGACCTCTGACACCACCACTACAGTACACGTTTGGACCTGTGTAGTCTCTGCCAGGAAAAAGGACTCCTGTGCTGCTGAAGGACTGCCACTCTGCTGAACTGCTGCTTTTCTGAGCTCCTGCCTTGCAGGCAGCCTTCTGTTCCCCAGCCTGGATGAGAAGGGCTGGACCTGCATCACTTGAACCTGAGTAACTTCAAGGGCCAGCTGGCTGGCCTCCTGATCTGAAGTCTCAGAGACATAAATGATTTCCTACCACCCTGCTTCTGGCCCCTGCCATCTGTGAGTAGGCCCTGGCAAGTAGTGCCACCCTAGTCCTGGACCCTTGGAAATGGACCTAAGGGGCTTGTTCCTGCAGAACTGACTCATCCACTGTCAAACCGATGCATCACCTCTGCTGCGTCAATCAGAACCAGTGCATTACTCCTACTTTGTGGATCAGCACAAGTGTATTAGTGCTGCTGCGTGGATCGGACCCGATGCATTGCCTTCGGAATCACCACTGCACTACGCGCTTCCCAATGCAAGGTCCTCTCTTCTCCATAGGCAGCAACCTCAACAACGATGACGAACCATCCACATCGCAGCTCACCCCTCATTGGAGCAGAAACTTCCACGCCGCTGCGCGCATCAGGACCAGTGCATCGTCGCCACTGTGTGGATCGGCTCCCACGCATCGCCTTGACTGTACCACACATCCCTGATGTATATGAACCCTGGATTAAGGTACTTTTGTTCAGCAGGCCTCACTGGGTCACTAAATGTGGCCCACGTTCCATTGTGCTTTTGATTTTGTCCCGGTCTAGCTTGACCAGATATCCTGAATAGGGTTTTTTGTTTCTAGGCGCTATTGTTACCAAAACACTTAGAAATTCATCATCTCAAGTTCTACCTATTGGGTTTTTGTAGTTTTGGTCTTGTTTTATTCATTAAAGTCCGAACTATTTTTCTAACTTTTCTAACTTGGTGTGGTTTCTTTTTGTGTAGTATATTTTACTGTTTTACTGCTTGAAGTGTTGCACAAATACTTTACACACTGCCTCTAAGTTAAGCCTGACTGCTCTCTGCCAAGCTACTGGAGTATGACCAAAGGCCTGCCACTTACCCCAACTAGGATTGTGGTTGCTGTTCGACTAAGGGTTACACCACAGTCAACCAACGACCCAGTTTCTAAAATCCGCACATTCAGTCCTGTGAATAATGTCCTGTGTGTAGCAGCTGCTGTGGTAATCTACGGAGGAGTCCACCCCCATCTAAGACAGAGCCTGGATGGCTGCTTATCACCAACAGGGAACCGTAGTGCTCAGCTGCACCTCGGACGAGAGAGACTGCGATGCAGGGATAAATCTGCTACGCCTGCTTGAGACTTTTTGGTACTAAAGCTGCTAAAGATGTTAAACTGAACTACTTGTGAGGGTGTTTGAGTAATCCGTACCTGAGCGTAATCCTTGCCAACGCCTTAGTCTGATGGGGAAGGTGGGAGGGAAGACGGTTCCTGGAAAGGAAGCAGAATTGTTGCGCCTCATGGTTAAAGTGAAACTTATGACAGCCCTGAATGATGTATTCATTGGATTGTGTACTATTTAGTTCTTCAGTGTGATAAAAAGTACTTTATTTTTAACAAAGATGAGCACTCGGTTGGAAATTACATTATTGTGTCTGTTGTTTGACTGTTGAGTTCTGAGCTCTTGTTCTCCACACAAGCTCCCTCAGAAGCCTGTGACTGGTCACCTAGCGCTACCATGGAAGTCAAGTGTGGAAGGGGCGGTCCTTGGCCCAGTTTGTGGAGCCTGTGACTGGTCAGCTCGCTACCCTGAGGGTCAAGAGTGGAAGGGGCTGTCCTTGGCCCAGTTTGTGGAGCCTGTGACTGGTCAGCTCGCTACCCCGAGAGTCGAGTGTGGAAGGGGCTGTCCTTGGTCCAGTTTGTGGAGCCTGTGACTAGGCGGCTCTCTACCCCGAGAGTCGAGTGTGGAAGGGGCTGTCCTTGGCCTAGTTTGTGGAGCCCGTGACTGGTCAGCTCGCTACCCCGTGAGTCTAGTGTGGAAGGGGCTGTCCTTGGCCCAGTTTGTGGAGCCTGTGACTGGTCAGCTCGCTACCCCGAGAGTCTAGTGTGGAAGGAGCCACCCTTGGCCCAGTTTGTGGAGCCCGTGACTGGTCAGCTCGCTACCCCGAGAGTCGAGTGTGGAAGGGGCTGTCCTTGGCCAAGTTTGTGGAGCCTGTGACTGGTCAGCTCGCTACCCCGAGAGTCGAGTGTGGAAGGGGCTGTCCTTGACCCAGTTTGTGGAGCCTGTGACTGGTCAGCTCGCTACCCCGAGAGTCGAGTGTGGAAGGGGCGGTCCTTGGCACAGTTTGTGGAGCCTGTGACTGGTCACCTCGCTACCCTGCGAGGCAAGTCTGGAAGGGGCTGTCCTTGGCCCAGTTTGTGGAGCCCGTGATTGGTCAGCTCGCTACCCCTGGAGGCGAGTGTGGAAGGGGCGGTCCTTGGCCCAGTTTGTTGAGCCCATGACTGGTCACCTCGCTACCCTGAGAGGTGAGTGTGGAAGGGGCTGTCCTTGGCCCAGTTTGTGGAGCCTGTGACTGGTCAGCTCGCTACCCTGAGAGTCGAGTGTGGAAGGGGCTGTCCTTGGCCCAGTTTGTGGAGCCTGTGACTGGTCACCTCGCTACCCTGAGAGGTGTGTGGAAGGGGCTCTCCTTGGCCCAGTTCGTGGGCTTTGTCGGGACGCTTCCTGGGGGTCAGGCCACTGGGAGTCCTTGTGGATGGGGCAAGTCAGCAGCGTGTGGAAGCAGATGCTGAATACAGCGCCGCCTAATTCGAAGGCGCTTTCATTTGTTTGAGATCTATGGAGATGTGATGACACGTGCATGGGCGTAACGTTGCCCATATCCTTGAGCTATTGGAAGACCGTGGTGTCACTATCTTTAACACTAGTGAAAGAGTCTAATATGTTTGACCATCTACAGAAGAGAAATCCTTCCTTCTCTTGGGAGGATAACAACTTACGCCCTGATGAAGCCTTTTTTAAGGTGAAACGCATTAGCTGCGTTTTGAGAGCAAAAGAAAGAAAAAACTGAGAAATACAATAAATCAAAGACACCAAATACATCAACCAGGACCTGCGACTATTCAGTTACCTGCTCCTTGAATTTACTACTTGCACTGAGTGGTAGTGGTTGCCTCTCTGTGAGTATAATTTATGTTTGTTTGGTCAGTGTGCAGCTGAACATTGAGGTGGGCAACGGGTAATTGTGGTATTCCATCTGTGACGTTTTCAGGTAGTGTGGCAGTCCTATCCGTGGCTGCTTCCAATCCATGGCTGTCCTATCCATGGCTGCTCCCAATCGTGTTCGCTGTTAGCATGTTGCTCCGCTCTACAAACTATACTTCTGCGGATGGTCGAGGCCCAGTAGACTCTGGTAAACATGCGCTTTTTCTTTCAGCTGACGGGCATTCCCATGAACGTGTCCATCAAGCTGCAGCTGAACTTGTTCATAAAGGAAGTGAACGGAATCGCGTAAGTAATATTCTTTGCAACCGACTTTTAAGTAAAGGTTTTTTATTCCAATAGAAAAGTAAACAGTGATCCTGCTCATCTCCCTTAATGAACCTGCAGCAGAAAATACAATCCCAGATCCAATGAACCAGGTCAACCAATCAACATGTGGCAACTGGTGCAGGTGCCCATGTTTACATACAGATCACCTTTGGACTAAGAGCGTCCTGGCTGCTTCTGCTACCCTTGAGATGACGCAGAGCGAGAGCTTGAGCGGGGAGATAGCGGAATGCACAACACTGGGAGGGATCATGAGCGGGGAGATAGCGGGATGCACAATACTGGGAGAGACCATGAGCGGGGAGATAGCAGGATGCACAATACTGGGAGAGACCATGAGCGAAGAGATAGCGAGATGCACAACACTGGGAGGATCCATGAACGGGGAGATAGCGGGATGCACAACACTGGGAGGGACCATGAGCGGGGAGATAGCAGGATGTACAATACTGGGAGAGACCATGAGCGAAGAGATAGCGAGATTTATAACACTGGGAAGGACCATGAGCGAAGAGATAGCGGGATGCACAACACTGGGAGGAACCATGAGTGGGGAGATAGCGACAGGCACAACACTGGGATGAACCATGAGAGAGGAGATAGTGAGATGCGCAATACGGGGATGAACAATACGGGGGGAATATGAGTGGGGAGATAGCAGGATGCACAATACTGAATGAATGAACGAATAATTTATTGTGTGATTAGTTAAAATCATTACAATATAAAATTAAAAAGGCATATGTCGTAAATGAAAGCATGGTCGGACTTTAAAGTCATAGCAGCAAAAGGATGTGCAGCCAGCTGATGCACAATATTGGGACGAACCATGTGTGGAGCGTATTGGAGTGCACAATAATGAGATGAAACATGAGCTTGAATTACTGGAATACACTAAAGTGGGAGGAACCATGAGCTGGGCATACTAGAATGTAATGCCCAATACAGGGATGAACCAGGAGCGCAGAATACTGGAATGAACCATGAGCAGGAAATACTGGAATGCACAATACTTTTATTTTATTCTTTCAAAAAACCTTTATTAACGAAATTGCATAGACAGATTACATTCTTGCACCGAATCAAAGCACCACATACATGAGCACAATTGAAAATAGCAAAGAGGACCAGTAGTACAAAACATCAGAAAGCGACAACATAGCAGATGTTATGTAGGCACGTCTGGACAGTGATTGATGGGCGGCGCTTAGGCTATGGGAGAAGGGACGGGCCCAGCAGAGAAGGAATAGGGAAGGGGGGCGATTACTAACCTAAACCGGTGGCTGCCGCAGGTGGCGTGCCGGCGGGGAGCGCGGGAGAGGTAGCCGGGGGGGAATGAGCTAGGAGGTATGACACTGGGGCTCCCATATGTTGAGTGGGCGAGAACTAGCTGGCATAAGGTCCCAGAATCCAGACAATAGGGTCTGGCAGCGTGATGCATCCTCGAGCCATTGAGCAAATTTAGGTGCAGGTTTGCGACCCCCACACATGGAAACCCTGCGCCGCCCGAAGACAAGCAGCATGGCAATCAAACGGCGGGAGGCGTCTGGGCAGAATTTAACAAAGCCTAGGAGGCAGAGCGGGGGGTGAGGCCGAACCGGCGAGGAGGTAATCTCTGAGATAGCAGAACAGACCTCGCGCCAGTAAGCGGAGACCTTGGGGCATAACCAGGCAAGATGAGAGAAGTCCGCTACAGGAGCAGAACAGCGCAGGCATCTGTCACTGGGAATGAGCCCCAGCTTGTGCAACTGAACGGGAGTGCGGTATAGCCTATGCAAGAATTGAAAATGGATAAGGCGAAAATTTGGGGACAATCGCTTAGTCTGGTTACAACAATAAAGCCAATCAGCTTGGGAGATATCTACGCCAAGGTCCTCGCCCCAGGCCACACGAGTGCGATCAGTGGAGATGGAGGTGGCCGCTAGCGTGAGGGCGTAAAGTTTGGTCACCAGCTTCCGAGGAGAGGAAGATGAATACAGGAAATCAAGAGCAGTCATCGAGGGAGGAAGTAGGGGGAACGCAGGATGTAGCTCCCTGCAGATCGCCCGTAGCTGATAAAAAAAGCAAAGTGTCCATGGGGCCGGAATCATCAGCAAGAGAGTAGAGTGTGTTCCCCGGGTAGAGATCCGCTACCGTAGACAGCCCCAGGCGGGTGGCGTGTTTAGTTATACTGTCGGGTTGGAGAGGAGGAAAAGCTGGATGCCGAACTATCGGCATCGAATTCGCCAAAAGCATGGGGGCACCGGAAAAACAGCAAAGTCCCTCCCAGGCCTAACGCAGGGTCTCAACCGTGTCTATTTCAGTGCGTGGGAGTTTGGCCGGGGCAAACAAGGCCAAAGCGGCCACGGGGCAGTCAGATCCGCCTCAACCGCCACGTGCGGTTGGAAAGGAGTGGGGTGAAGCCAAAAGTGCAGAAAGCTGGCAAGAGCACACATTGCATAGAGTTTAAAGTTAGGGGCGCCGAGGCCACCACACGACATCGGAAGGGTGAGAATGTCATACACGATCCTGGGTTGTCTGCCAGCCCAGATGAGGGAGATGATCAATGAGCGGACCTTGCGGAAAAAATGGGCAGTGAGAGGAGCAGGTATATTCAGGAATAAATATAAAAATTTTGGGAGGACTAACTTCTTGGCAATTGCTATTTGACCGGCTAACGACAAGGGCAGCCGGCTCCAATGCGGGATCTTTGACTCGAGCCAGTCCTTCGCGCTACCAAAGTTAGCCCTCCAGAGTTCGTCCACGTCCCTACTCAGCCAGACACCTAAATAGCGAGTGGGGCCTGACGCCCACACTAAAGGGTAGTCTGAGGTGAAGGGAGTGGTGGCATCCGTGAGAGGGAAGAGGACTGACTTGTTCCAGTAAACCTGTATAGCTGAATAGCCACCAAACCGTATGATCTCAGGCACCAGAGGACTAAGATTTTCCTGAAGGTGGCGGACATACAAAGTGATGTCGTCCGCATACATGGGGACCAAGAGGGCGCATGCCGCAAACCTGATGCCCCTCTGAGTGTGGTGTTGTTGGAGTCTAGTCGCCAGGGTTCCATCGCAATAGCAAATATCATAGGTGAGAGCGGGCACCTCTGGCGGGTGCCACGTCCGATAGGGATGGGATCAGGGATCAGGCCATTGATTCGGAGACGGACGGTGGAGAGAGTGTACAGGAGTATTTTTTTACGTATGAAAACTGGGCTGAAGCCAAGACATGGGAGGAGAGCGAATTGTAAGGGCCATTCCAGGGTATCGAAGGCCTTGGTGGCGTCCAGCAGGGCGGCTACTGCAGGGAGCGCTGGGTTGATTTGGTGGAGGATGGAGAAGATGGTCCGGAGATTGTGGGAGGTTGCGCGGCCCGGAATGAAGCCGGACTGATCTGGGCGAGCGATGTACGGCATGAGAAGGAGAAGACGCGAAGCTAGCAGTTTGGCGAACATTTTATTATCAGTATTAATGAGGGACAGGGGGCGATAGGAATATCGCAATTCGGGGGGTTTGTCCGGTTTGAGGAGAAGAGTTAGCATAGCCTCTCGGAACGAAGGTGGGAATAGGCCGCTCTCGAAAGACTCGTTGTACATGGTGGCCAGATGCGGCACCAAAAGTGGAGTGAAGGTCTTGTAGAAAGAGACGGGCAAGCCGTCCAGACCAGCGACCTTGTCACCAGGCATACCATTGATGGCGGAAAGTATTTCCTCTTTAGAGAAGGGCTTGTCTAGGAATTCCCAGTGATAATTTTCGAGCCATAATAGCTCAAGGGTATCAAAATACTGGTCGAGGACCTCACGCAGGGGGGCGGATCCCACAGTGTACAATTGCGTGTAGAAATATATGAATCGTGCCTTAATTTCTTCAGGGGAGGTTGTCCGAACTGGACCGCCATCCTGGAGCTTTGTAATATAGGATGCAGCGCGGGGCAGACGGAGGAGGTTTGCCAAGGTTTTACCAGGTCGGTCGCCCTCACCGAAGCGGCGTGCCCAGGCCTCCCTGCCAAGGAACGAGAGCTCTCTGTTAGCCTCATTGGCGAATTCGGTATGTTTCTCGCTGAGACGAGCAAGTGTGTCGGGGCTAGGGTCAAGAGCATGGGAGGAGTCCAATGATTTAATTTCCGATTCCAGTTTAACAAGAGTGCTACGAATGGAGCGTAAGACCCCGGACTGTTTAGAGATACATTCACCGCGAATGACTACTTTGAATCCCTTCCAAAGAGTGGAGGGAGAGTCAACAGAGCCCTCATTAAGCTCAAAGTAGTTAGTGATCGCGGTCTGGATCTCGTCACAAAAGACGGATTCTCGCAGCATGTTAGAAGGAAGCCGCCAGGAGAAAGCGCGCTGAGGGGTCTGAGGAAGACGGAGCTGAACTGGTGCGTGATCTGAGAGAGTGCGCGCCATGTGATCAACGGAAGTGAGCCAGGAGAGGGTATACGGAGAAGTGATCCAGAGACCCAGCCGGGACCAACAGCCTCGGGTACCAGTGCCGCAAGTGCCCTCACGGGCATCAGGGCTTGTGTGACGCCAAGCGTCGTACAAGGAGTTCTCAGCGAGGATGGAGCTTAAGAGTGCCGCGGCGCACGGGTGGGAGGCATGGGGGCAAGAATGATCCAAGACAGTGGATAGTGTGACATTGAAGTCACCCCCCCCAGAGGAATGCAGCAGGGCCAAGGGATGGGGTGTGATGCCAAACCAGCGAAAAAAAGTCTGGGTCGACCGTATTAGGGCCGTAGATTGCAGCAATCGTCAAGGGTTTCGCCTGAAGGGAACCTTGGAGGATGACAAATTGCCCTGCGGGGTCAGTGGTTGCGTGGGAAGTTTGCTAAGGGAGTCCCCTGCATATAAGGATAGAGACCCCAGAGAGTAGTTTGAATAAAAAGAGGAGTGTGATTCTACCCGGTGCCAGGAGTGCAGTCTGACTGCAGATGGAGGGAGTAGATGGGTCTCTTGTAGCAGACAGATGTCCACCTTGTGCCGGAGGAGATGCGCATGTACTAGTCGAGCCTTACGGTGGTCATTGAGACCACGGATGTTCCATGTCCTAAAGATAGTGTCTGTCATACAGCTATATTGTGGGGAATAGTAATACGGAGTGTGGTGAGTATGGCCTGGACCCTCATGCGGGTGCATATGGTGGTGCAAACCAACTGAGAAAACGATAAGCAGTGCTGCAACGTAGGACAACCTAGAGCTTGCCGCGACAGATAGCTGGGCTGCAAGGGGGAACCACAAGCCCCAAACCCAGGGAGGGAGATGCCGATAAGTGTCATGCCCAGGGATCAGATCTTGGGATAGTGCACAAAGCAAAACGGCATGACATAACAGAGCAAGTGTAGAACGGCAATGTAAGGCAAGCAAAAGGACAAATAAATACATAATACCAAAAACAAGTACGCCTCGTAAGGAGGCAGCAAATCCCCAAAATCCCCCCAGCCCCCACCCACACCAACCTCCCAAACAGGTTGAGAAACCACCCACGACCACCCCAAGGAACCCCAACTAGGCCAAGCCACGCCCCCCTGACATGCACAATACTTGGATGGAACATGGGCAAGGAATACTGGAATGCTCAATATTGGGATGAACCATGAGTGGGGAGATAGTGGGATGTTTTCTGTTAAATAAGGGAAATCTGCCTGTTATCCCAGCACCACAGGAGCCACGATTTGAAGGGTTAAATGCGGAGAGAACAGAATGTTGGATGTTGAAGCTTGACCCATGAGGCAAGTGTCCTCTTATCCTCATCTAACCTGGAGGCATCCTCTGACCCTCCAGTCAGACATGCTCCAGGTAAAGATAGAAACATCTGCAGCGCTACTGAACCCATCTTACAAGAGAAGAGGCGGAGAAATGTCATTTTTAGGTCTCGGGACCATCCGGTCTGCCGAAGGCAGAACCGGAAGTCGAGAGATTTAATGACTTGGAGAAGAGGGGCTTGAACCCGCCCCTCTTCTCCCCTGTTCTCCATTGGCTGGCCTCTTGAATGCTGGCCAGCCATTGGAGAAGAGGTCAGTCATTCAGATTAGGCCCCGTCCTTTTCGGATCGGGGGGCGTGTTTTTTGCAAGAAGTCTCAAGGAGGAGACAACAGCAAAACACGCCCCCGAATCCGAAAAGGAGGCTGCCTTTCTCCGAGGCATTTCTGCTCTGCCTCGGAGAAAGGCGGTGGTGTCTTCCGGTGCCCTCGGCTTGTTTTTTTTCTCCATAGGGCTGTGGCTATCCTGCGAGCTGCCTCTGCCACCAGTCACATGCGCCTTCTCATTGCTCGGGACGATGATGCCAAATGAAAGCAAGAATGCATTAGCCATATCTGTTTTTTGAGGCCGTTTTATCCTTTTCATATTATTTGGAAATGAGAATAACCAACTGCAAAATGAATCCCAAAGCCTATTGCCTGAGACAATTACGTGCAATTTTTTTTAAGAGCTTAAACCAGATATGACTAACAGTCTAGCATCGAAATTGTATTTTTTGTGGGAAAATAAGGTTTTTTTGTATCGACGTGGCTGCTATTTCAATGTACAGAATGCACTCCGAAACGGTTTTTTCTGTGGTAATTTTTCATCGCCGCTGCGTCTCATCTATAGGTCTCCTGTAGGTACCAGGTTTCTGAATGGAACATAGGTGCGTTGTTTGCGAGCCTATTTATGTGGGTGTTTAGATAGCGCTATGTATCTCCTTGCAGCTGCTTCACGGCGCTTTGTCCTGATGGAAATGCAGTTAAGAGCGAGGATCAGGGCAGAGTCTCACAGAGTGTGTGGAGGGTCCGACTCCCCACACATCATTTGTCATGCACCGTTACACTTTAAAACAAATATACACTGAGAGCTGGCTGCGAGGCGCCATGAAGTGCGGTCAAATGCAATTCAATGTGAATTTATGCAAACGGCGTTTTTGAAAGAAACATCACTGGCGGCGCACACAGTGATTCGACAAGCAACCAATATTTGTTGTTGTTGACTGAAATGCATTTAATTTCGCAACCGTGTTCTAAATAGGGTTTATTTGAAAAAAAATAATAATTTAGGAGCATTTAACGCGTACGATATGTTTTGCAAACACCGAATTCCAACTTGCTAAATGACTGTTCCACTGAATTTTTTTCGCACTTTGAAAACAATATACTCAAATACACAGGGTACTTTTGCTAAACTAGGTGTGCTTTGTCGTTTTGCCACACATTTGGGAATTTAATGTGCTACCTATGCGCCGAAAGTCTAGTTTCGTGGCGTTTTCTTCGGATTTTAGATCGTATTTAGTTTACAGCGCTTCCATGTTTCAGGGGGGGGGGGTAGCGGGGGGGGGGGTTTCTTCCTCTAGTTGAATTTTCGTTTTATTATTTATTCTTTTCCGTCATTTTTTTTGTAATTAAAGCAGATTCCTGATTTACGGAACAACGGTCTGTGCATTTTGCAAGAACTGGACAGTTTAGGATTGCAGGACGGCCTGGCGGTGATTTATTTATACTCCTGTTTAAGTAATATTTATTTTAATGTTTACCCCTCCGAGTTGCACGTGAGTAGAACGCCTTTGCTCGAATGAACAAAACAGCTGTTTGTAGCATCCTTTTACGAGCACTAACACATCGTGTGCACTTGTGGTTCGCGGGGTTAAACTCTGTCTCGCACAGAGTACTGGAGCCGGCAGCGCCCGTGCCGTCGGTGGGGCGAGGGTACCCCAATAACGCCCCGGAGAGCCGAGGCTCAGGGGCTGACCACAAGCCCCTGCCTTAAACTCCAGTTTAGAGAGACACCGAACATCTTTCTGCCTTTCGAGACGTGTGAAGCGGTCTCACCATCCATGTAGAAATAATGAACTCAACTTTCATTGCAGAAACGAGCGCAGCGTCGGACTGGGACATAAAATAAAAGTGGCCACCGTTGGCGAACCAGAGAGCAAACCAGTGGCCACATTTCCAAATCAGACCCGTTGTGAACTTGTAACAAGCATTTACAATGCAATGGTCTCGGCATTGGTAAAGTTAGAGCTATTGGCATTGCTCATGACATTATTTTTGTTAATGTTTTTGTTTTTAAAACATTTAAAGAAACGTCATTGTCATGAGCAATGCCAATAGCTCTAACTTTAACAATGCCGAGACCGTTGCATTGTAAATGCTTGTTAAAATTGAAATGACTATTGCTGCTTAAAGCTTAAATAGAAGAAACGTGCTAAAAAGAATAACATGGTCAGTTTTGCTCAAATATGTTTGAACGAGATACTGTGATTCCTAGGTCATGTGCTGAAAGTCCCAAACAAGGCATGCAACATGCTTACCAGGACTGGGATACCGCCATCCTGTCCTGTCTGCGCCCAAGCCGACGTCAGCTGCGGAGGAAGTGTCCCTTGAAAAGATGTATTATCAGTTTCTTTCAGAAATGGGGAGATAATGCTCCAAGGGTCTCAACTGGAGTCATTGGTGTATGTGTGTGTGTATTTTGCATCTGTGTGTCTTTGTGACCATAAGAGTTGATATTGAGTGAATTAATGTTCTGTCGTAGGAGACTTCCATTTACAGTCTTAAGCACTGAGTAGTCCTGCCCGCGTGCGGGGACCCCGGAGCACTTTTCACCATATCTCTTCTTAAGTGTAGCTGTTCACCTTTCTCCAGGAGGCCTGCAGAGTTACTTAAGAAAGAGAAATTTGTGCAGCCTATAGAACTCGGCTACAGCGGCCCAGTTCTTCATCTTGTACTTCAAAAAGGAACCAGGAGAATTATATATATATATTTTTTTTGATGTATTTAATATAACAGCACAAATCTTTTTCGCAAACCGCTTTTTGATGGAGCAAAGGGATGAAGGAAAGAAGGACAGTGTATCTCCATATGCTCTCATTATACTAATAAAAAGGCTGTGCCTTTAGGAACCCAGGGACAACCAGTATCCTATCGCGCTGAGCAGGTGGCAGTTGCCTCAGTTCCATTCTCTGTCTCCTGCGGGCAGGACCCTGGAGCATTGAGCATGGCCAATATTGTTTTTTTACTACAAAAATTTACAACTAAAACTTGTGACAACTATTTCATTTGAAGCTTTTTGTCTCACCCTGGTTTTTCTCTTATTTTCCTACAGAAAATATAGATATTTTGTCTGAGAAATGCCTTCTCTCTTTGACAAGTGCCTAGCTTGTGGGAGGCTAAAACAGACCCCCATGAGGTGTGTATTATTTGCCGACCAGGCAGTCATTTTCCTGAATCTTGACCTTCACTGCAGGAACTTTTCAAAGCGCACCCTGAAGGACAGAGCAAAGATTTGCATCCATGCTATCAAAGAGCGAAGAAGAAAACAGACGCAGTCTGGAGGTGGTACCTCTGGGCAAGGAGAGGGTCAGTCCCCTACCAGTGCTGTCATTTGTCTCTTGAGGGCGTGCCAGGAAGAAAATGGCAGAAAAACACCATTGATTCTGGTTGACGTCGAGAGCATGGATGTCGAGGAGAGGTATGGTGCCGACCTGTTCACTGTCTATCCATGGTTCGACGTCAAGAAAGCACCACAGATCAGCATCAATTATCGATGTTGGTAACAGCTTCGACCCATAGGTCTTGTTCGACATCAAGGAGCCCATCGATTGCGAGGACATCAAGACAGTTGCCTTAGAGATCCAGTTTGATGTCGAGGCACCGTCAAAGATAAATGTTGAGGCACCATTGGAGATCGACGTAGAGGCACACTCCGACTTCAAGACATCGTCTATCACTATCGAAAAGCTGGTCGAGGATGGACGATAATTAGAACTCTTTCAATGTCAACTAGGCTACAGGAGGCAAGAAAGAAGAGAAGACATATCTACTCCTACCCAGATTCTGAGTACTCTAGAACATATTTCCCTTCTTCAGGGGTCCAACCATGTTCTCCACCACAAGCACCATCTCCTCCTCCTCCAACACAGCCTCCATATCCACTGGCACTGGTCACTCTAAGACCCAGATCTCGTTCCAGATAGTGCCATCATAGTAAGTGCCATTGACACAGCACAAGTCGCACTTCTACCACTTCCAGGCGCTCCAGCCCTAATCATCATTTACCACGAAGATCTTGGTCAAAACATCATACGGACACATCATCCATTTCTACTGGACGGTACTCCCAGCACTTTGACTCTCCACCTCCATGCATATCGCCAGTGGATGATATCACAACATTTCAAGAGGTCCTCATGAGGGCTGTCGCAAAACTTTACATTAGTATGTGGACTCCAACACAAAGGACATCAGTCATTTTGAGACTCTACAACACAAGTCGGCATCAAGGCTTTTGCTGCCTCTAGTACCAGGTCTCCTGGAACCTGCTATGAACCTTTTCCTGACACCAGTCTCAATTAAGCCAGCTCCATCCAGCCTTCAAAAAAAATATCACTCTATGGACTAAGATCCTGCTTTCCTCTGAACAGATTCCACACCAAGCTTGATGATTGTAGTAGTGGCAAAGAAGTAATATGCCACCACTCTCACTTCTACAGTGCCTCTCGATAAGGAGAGTCAGAAGTTAGACTCTGTGGATCATAAAGTGTGCAGTGCAGCAGCAACCACCATTAAAGCAGCCAGTGTCACTGCTCTTCTAGGCAGATACAACAGGTCACTGTGGGAATCTATACACCAGTTTCCGGAACATCTCCCTAGAGAGACGAGGGAAGTCTTGAGGAAATCTTAAATGAAGGATTAATGTTTGTAATCAAGTTATTAGTGGTGCAGCAGACTCTTCCCAATACGCGCACATTTGTACTGCCACGGCCTCACTCTTATAAGGCACTCTTGGCTCCGCCTTATATCCCTCAAGCCAGAATCGCAGCAGAGGATATTAAATCTTCCATTCTTCGGTACCACTCGATGTGGAAACCATACCGATGATGAGATGGCACCGATGAAGGCGGAAATGGACGCTTTAAAGGCAGTTGGCTTAGAGAGACCCAGGGAACAGATAACATCTTTCTGACCCTACCCCTGCCGCTTCTATTCCAAGAGGGTTCAACCTCCTCACCGGTATCAGCGGCATCAGCAAAGGGGTGCACAACAACATCACCGAAGTCCCTATCAACCATACCAAAGAAAGCAGCCTAGAGGGAGATCTACCCAGCTGCCTGCTCCAGGGAGCAAGCAACCATCGGGGTCAAAACCCTGAAACATTATTTCCCACTTCGGTAGGGGGTAGCATCCAATATTATCTGGCAGAATGGAAAACGATAACACAAGACAGATGGGTTCTGAATATTGTTCACAGTGGATATTGTCTGGGTCCAATAGTCCTCCACCGTTCATACCTCCAAAATGACCTCTTTCCAACTCATGCGTTTACAATCAGAGGTCAACATCCTCTTACAAACGCAGGCAGTGCAACCTGTTCCTCATCAACAATGAGGCATTTATCTCATGTACTTTCTCATCAAGAAGAAAGACAAGAACTAATTCAGACCCATTCTTGACCTCAAAACAGCCAACAAGTAGATTCGGAGAGAAATATTCTGGGTACTGGCATTATACCAAATTAATCACCAGGGGGATTGGTTCTGTTCCATCGACCTTCAAAGTGCATACTTTCATATACCAATCATCAGAAAGCATTGAAGGTTCTTGAGGCTCATGGTGGGGCAGGACCATTATCAGTACCAAGTACTTCCCTTTGGCCAGAAGTCCGCATCCAGAACATTCTCCAAGTGCAGAGCAGTAGTTGCTGCCCATCTAAGGATGCACAAAATATTTGTCCACGCAAACCTAGATGATTGGCTAACCAAGGTGTCCACATCTCAGGAAGCTCAGCGTTATTACAGTTGGACTCTCAAACTCCTACAAAGGTTAGGCCATCAGGTCAACCACAACAAGTCGACCTCTGTCTTGGTTTAAACCTTACATTATCTGGGAGCTTCTATTGACACAATACGGGCAAAAGTGTGTCCTTCGGAGGAGAGATGCTTATTGATCCTTCAGAAGTTTCATGCTCTCATAAAAAGCCTGTCATTTAAAGCTGGGATAAGTATTCTCCCTCCTCTTCTGGAAGGCCTCCGTCATCTTTCTTCCAGTGAATGCCTGTCTCCACATGCAACCTCTACATGAATGTCTCGAAGACCAGTGGAACCAATTGACAAGCAATTGGGAAGAGCGGATAACACTATCTCTTAATGCGAAGCTGTCCCTGAAATGGTGGTGCTCTCCAATCCACTTATTTCGAGGTACGCCATTGTAATAGCCCGGTGGGCAGTAGGGCTGTGACCCCTGACCGCGATGACCCTCCCCCTCGGGGAAGTGGTTGGATGGTTGGAAGAATGACGGAGAATAGAGGCTTGATTAAGGAAGTATCTGCTTCTTTAATGTCTTTTCTTCCAGAACTGGTGTAACGTAAATATGGAAGTCTAAACAAGGGAAGGGGAAAACAATCCGTGACGTTCAGTAAGGCAAAAAAAAGTCTCTGGAAGTAAGGTCCAACACTCGGTCCCGCTTTCCGCTGCTCTCTTCTCTTGTTGCTGGCAGAAGATTTCGGTCCCCGGGACATGAAAACAACAAAATAAACGGGGTTACTGCTTTGTTCGTGCGCTTTCGATCTTGTGCTACCTTCACCAGGGTGCGTGACTGTACAAGGGTTTAGTGCTTAGCGGGGTATAAGGGGGACAGGGTGCTGTTCAATGCTAGGAACATAAGGCAGTGGCAGCAATGTTCACCCCAAACACTCTTAGTGCCCCGTTTTATAGCCCCATGCAACCCTGCCCCGCCCACCACCACAACGATCCCCGAGCGGTCACTTGCCTTGGGCCACGACCCCGGAATAGGGCCGCGGCGTTGGGACCTTGGAGCTCTTCGGATGCAGGTGTGTTTTCGGGTCTGTCGAGGTGTTCCTTTCCCGTCTTCTTCTCTTCCTTGATACCGCTGGGCTCCCCTTTCTCTGGTCTCTCAGCTGGTACTTGCTTCTTGTCCGACGCGTGTTCTTCTCCGTTCTCGCCGTTCGCCTCCTCCGGTCCCGTCTCTCTCTGTTGGTGGACGCCTCCTCCCTCGTTTTCCGCCCCTTTTCCGTCCTGCCCTGCCTCTGTCTCCTCCTTCATTTGACCGCTGCACCAATCCTGTCTCTGTGACGCGGGTGACGTTTGATTGCGTGTAAGCAGGACTTGGGACACTAGACCGTTCCGTCCTTCCGGCGGGAAGCCGTTCTCTGTCGCGCATGCGTTCTGAGGTCCTGACGTGTCGGAACTCTCACATATCTCCCCCCTAGGGAATGGACGTAGGGGCCATTCTGAAGACGGGTGGCGGGAGAGATAGTCCGGGCCGACGTTCTGTGTCCCTGGTACATGGATCGTCTGAAACGAAAAAGGTTGTAATGCCAGAAACCAACGAAGGATACGTGCATTCGTGTCTTTGTTACGTGATAACCAGGTGAGGGGAGCATGATCAGTTAAAATTGTGAAGTGTCGTCCCAACAAGTGATATTGTAATGCCTCCACAGCCCATTTGATAGCCAGACATTCTAGCTCGATGGTCGAATACCTGGTTTCCCGGGGAAATAGTTTACGGCTTATATACAGGATTGGTCGTAAGTCACCATTAGGGTCCGGCTGGCACAACACCGCCCCAAGGCCGAGTCCAGAAGCGTCTGTTTGGAGAACAAAAGGCAAATCAAAATCGGGACAGCTAAGGACAGGGGCTGTACATATGGCTTCCTTCAGGGCCCGAAAACTATCCTCTAGTTCCTGAGTCCAGTTCTGTATACGGGTCGGGTGGTCTTTTGTTAAAAGAGCAGTAAGGGGACTGGCTATTGAAGAGAATGCAGGGATGAACCTTCGGTAATATCCGATAAAACCTAAGAAGGAGCGGATGTCCTTTTTCGTGGTTGGTTGTGGGATATTTTTGACGGCTTCTACTTTGTTAATTTGGGGTTTTATGCATCCTTCCGAGATGGTATATCCCAGATATTGGATTTCATTTGTGCCCAACATGGATTTCTTAGGGTTAATCGTGAGGCCGGCCGCCTGAATGGCAGTAAACACCTGCCCCAGATGATACAGGTGGTCTTCCCATGTCTGACTGTAAATGACTATATCATCTAAGTAGGCTGCAGCATAAGCCGTGTGGGGTTTTAGAATGGTGTCTATTAGTCTTTGGAATGTGGCAGGCGCTCCATGTAAGCCAAACGGTAGGACCTTGAACTGATACAGTCCAGAGGGAGTGGCAAATGCGGTCTTTTCTCTTGACTGAGGGGACAAGGGTATTTGCCAGTAACCTTTGGTTAGGTCTAAAGTGGACATGTACCGGGCTTTCCCGAGTCTCTCGATTAATTTGTCGACCCTAGGCATAGGGTAGGTATCGAATTTTGTGAGGGCATTTACTTGGCGAAAGTCGATACAGAAACGTAGACTTCCGTCAGGTTTCGGCACAATGACAATCGGGGAGCACCAGTTACTCAGGGAGGGTTCAATGATTCCTGCGTTTAACATGTCTACTACCTCCTTTTCCACAGCTTCTCTACGGGCGGCTGGGATGCGGTATGGTTTTTGTTTCACTATTTGTTTTTCTAAGGAGACAATCTCATGTTGGACTACAGTGGTTAAACCAGGTTTGGAGGAAAACAGGCCCGGATAGTGGTTGGTCAGGCTTTCTAACTGGGTTTTTTGAGGAGAGGACAAGCCCTCCCCTTTTGGTACTATGTCGGGTGCGTTCTCTGGTCTTGCGGGAACTGCTATATCCGCCTGTCTGTCCGAACACACCAGATATGCCGGTTTGGTGAGTGGATCTTCTTCCCACTTTTTTAGTAGATTAACGTGGTATATTTGTTTACCGCTAGCGCGATGGGGAAGTTTTACGCTGTATGTCACGGGAGTCACTTGGTGGTCAATCTCGTAAGGACCTTGCCACTTCATTAAGAGTTTATCCTCGGCAGTCGGAAGCAGCAACAATACCTTATCCCTGGGTTGAAACTCTCGTAACTTGCTTCGCAAGTCGTGGTGTTTCTTTTGGACGTCCTGCGCCCTTTTCATATTGTCGTGCACGGTTCCCCAGATCTGAAATAAGGATGTCCTAAGGTCTGTGGCATATTGTAACAGGGGTTTCCCTTCCTCGTCCTCCTCCTCCCACTGTTCGGCGGCCATGTCCAGGAGGGTCCTGGGTTTTCGTCCAAAAAGGATTTCAAAGGGAGAATACCCAGTGGATGCCTGTTCATGGGACCATAAAGCAGCCAAAACGAGGGGTAACTGACGGTCCCAATCCCTTCCGGTGTCAGAGATGACCTTGCGGAGGAGGTGTTTTATGGTCTTGTTATACCTCTCCACAAGGCCATCGGTTTGGGGGTGGTACACCGATGTACGCAGTTGCTTAATTCCCAGTATGTGACAGATTTGGGACATTAACCGGGACATGAAGGGGGTCCCCTGGTCAGTGAGGATTTCGGACGGAAACCCTACCCGGGAGAACAATGTAATCATTGCTTGGGCCACAGCCTGGGTAGTCATGGTGGTTAATGGGAATGCCTCAGGGTACCGGCTAGCATAGTCGACTATGACCAGAATATATCGGTGTCCCCGGGCTGATGGAGTTAAGGGGCCCACCAGGTCCATGCCCACTCTCTTAAAGGGGACATCAATAATGGGCAATGGATGCAACGGGGCTTTCGCGGGGTTGTCGGGGCAAGTATATTGACAGCGAACACAGGCAGCGCAGTGTCTAGCAACATCCCTGTACACCCCAGGCCAGAAGAAACGCTCTAGAAGGTATTGCAAGGTCTTTTCTCTACCACAATGACCCCCCCCCCATCTTGTTATGTGCGAGTAAGAGAACGTGTTCACGGTAGGGGTTTGGGACAAGCAATTGGGTCTTGGTTAGGGAACTCTCTTTCACCCCTCTATATAGCAGTCCGCGTTTTATAAAGAAATAAGGTCCTACCTGTCCTGGCATGGTGTCTTGTGCTTGTGCCCAAGCATACTTGAGAGCGCTATCTTCTCTTTGGGCTGTTCGAAAACTGCATGACTGGGAGGGACTGGCATCTGTGAGGGAGAGAGGAAAAGCGTGACGTGACACTGCGTTCTGTGTGTATTCTCGTTTCCCTGCCCTTTTTTCTCTCTTGCTTTTCTTGGTCCTACTTTGTGGTACCTCCATCTCTTCCTCTCTATACGGGGCTTCCTGCAACCATTCCTGGTTTTGTGATTTGAGGCCTTCCATATACTGGTGAAATTTAGGGTGATCTGTCCCTATTATAACTGCCTCAGGTAAGGAGGGAATAACACCTACGTTCCTCAAATGCGGATCTTTATCGACATCAAGTAAGACTTTTGCCACTGGATATGTTTTAGTGTCCCCATGTACACATGTCACCATCACTTGTTCGTTTGCTTGTAATTGGGGTTTAAAAATCAAAGAACTGTCTACTACTGTCACATGGCACCCTGTGTCGGGTAAGGCTGGCTTCTTTTTCCCGTTAATGAATACGTCCTTTGTATATCGAACAGGGTCTGTGTTGGCCACTAACACTCTACCGCGACTGTAACCCACCTCTATGGGTTCGGGTAAGGGTTGACGGTGGGGACACTGTCTAGCGATATGTCCCCACTCTGCACAGTTGTAACACTGTGGACCCTGGCCACCTGGCCCTACGGTGAGAGGCTGTCGGGAAACAGAGGAGGATTGCATAGGAGGTCGGCTGTCCGAGCGACTGGGGCCCTTCGGGTGGGTAGGTATCTGAGGACGTATGAAACTGGGAGGGTTCTGGTAGCGGGCTGTACTGGCTTTAAAATCAGGGGCCCTGTGGAACGCACAGGCGAGGTCAACAGCCGATGTAGTTGTAAGCATCGGATGTTGCTTGATCCAGGACCGGGTACTCGGTGGTAATGCGTCCAAAAACTGTTCCAGGTAGACTTTTTCTACTACCTCTTCCACTGAGGAAGTGTGTGGTGTTAACCACCTATGACCCAAGTCCCTGATCCGAAAGTACAGGGCTCGGGGGTTGTCTCCTGCGGCCCATTTTTCCCTCCGAAACTTATTGCGATAGTGCTCCTGATCGCATCCCATCCGTTCGAGAATGGCCTTCTTTACTTCCTCATAGGGGGTTGCACCGGTGGGATTTGCGGACTGGTACGCGGCCTGTAGTTCCCCGGATAGCAGGGGTGCTATATATTGGCCCCACCTTTCCTGTGGCCAGGCCGCTGTGGTAGCCACTCTCTCAAAGTTCAAAAAGAAGAAATCCGGGTCTTCTCCCGTTTGATATTTTTGTAGCACCGTCCCTGGGACATGGGGACGGACCTGGGTGTTGACTATGGCGTCAGTTAGTCGTAAGATGGCTGTGTCTTGGACCTGTTGATTTGTGGTGATAAGGGTGGCCTGCTCTTTCAAAGCCCCTGCAGGGATTCACGCTCTACTCGAGCGGCTTGGATCTGTTGTTCTAACACCAACTGTAGGTGTCGTTGGCCTTCGGCCAATTGGGATATAACGTTCTCCATGGGCACGGGTTGTGTCATGAGGCGACACGGTGTTTGAAAACAATCCCACTTCTGACACCACTTGTAATAGCCCGGTGGGCAGTAGGGCTGTGACCCCTGACCGCGATGACCCTCCCCCTCGGGGAAGTGGTTGGATGGTTGGAAGAATGACGGAGAATAGAGGCTTGATTAAGGAAGTATCTGCTTCTTTAATGTCTTTTCTTCCAGAACTGGTGTAACGTAAATATGGAAGTCTAAACAAGGGAAGGGGAAAACAATCCGTGACGTTCAGTAAGGCAAAAAAAAGTCTCTGGAAGTAAGGTCCAACACTCGGTCCCGCTTTCCGCTGCTCTCTTCTCTTGTTGCTGGCAGAAGATTTCGGTCCTCGGGACATGAAAACAACAAAATAAACGGGGTTACTGCTTTGTTCGTGCGCTTTAGATCTTTTGCTACCTTCACCAGGGTGCGTGACTGTACAAGGGTTTAGTGCTTAGCGGGGTATAAGGGGGACAGGGTGCTCTTCAATGCTAGGAACATAAGGCAGTGGCGGCAATGTTCACCCCAAACACTCTTAGTGCCCCGTTTTATAGCCCCATGCAACCCTGCCCCGCCCACCACCACAACGATCCCCGAGAGGTCACTTGCCTTGGGCCACGACCCCGGAATAGGGCCGCGGCGTTGGGACCTTGGAGCTCTTCGGATGCAGGTGTGTTTTCGGGTCTGTCGAGGTGTTCCTTTCCCGTCTTCTTCTCTTCCTTGATACCGCTGGGCTCCCCTTTCTCTGGTCTCTCAGCTGGTACTTGCTTCTTGTCCGACGCGTGTTCTTCTCCGTTCTCGCCGTTCGCCTCCTCCGGTCCCGTCTCTCTCTGTTGGTGGACGCCTCCTCCCTCGTTTTCCGCCCCTTTTCCGTCCTGCCCTGCCTCTGTCTCCTCCTTCATTTGACCGCTGCACCAATCCTGTCTCTGTGACGCGGGTGACGTTTGATTGTGTGTAAGCAGGACTTGGGACACTAGACCGTTCCGTACTTCCGGCGGGAAGCCGTTCTCTGTCGCGCATGCGTTCTGAGGTCCTGACGTGTCGGAACTCCCACAGCCATTTCATCAGGAGATCCCTCCTCCAACCATAGTCACGGATACTTCACTACTGGGAATGGGAGCCCACATCGATCACCTCCAAATCCAAAGCAAGTGGTCACAGAGAGAATGGACATACCATATCAATCTCCTCGAGCTGTGCGTAGTCCTTTTAGCGCTGAAAGCGTTTCATCCGTCGTTCAGATCCCACTCCCTGCTTGTTCAGACAGACAATTCAACAACCATGTACTGTCTCAACAAGCAGGGAGGGATGAGGTCCAAGCCCTTGTCACACGAGGCCCAAACAATCTGAAAATGGATTCTAGCCAAGAACCTCACGATCACAGCAACTCACCTTCCAGGTGTCCAAAATGTTCAAGCAGATTCCCTCAGCAGTCTCCTGCAAGAAAACCACAAGTGGGTCTTAAACGACGATGTCCTCAAAAAGTATCTTTGAACAGTGGGAAACTCCGGCCATCTACTTGTTTGCCACCGCGGAAAACAGAAAATTCTGAAGCTTCTCCCCCAGGTACTTCCAGCCAGGGACATTGAGGAATGCCCTATGGATCAACTGGTCCGGCAAATTTCTTTACTTTGTTCCACCGAATCCCCTGATCACAACAGTCCTCATCAGGTTGTCTCAATCGAGAACCATGATGATCCTCGTAGCTCCAAAGTGGCCACGTCAGTGGTGGTTTACTGGCCTCCTTTACTGGTCCGTCCATCCACATCTCAAGCTGCCATGCAGACCAGACGTTGTAACAAAATCTTGAGGCTAGATGGTACACCACAATCTCTCCTCTTTGAATTGAACAGCATGGCTCCTGAGCCAGTGCTGTACGGACACTTGAATCTGCCGCAAGACTGCATGGGCAGCCTCAAAAAAGGCTATGCGGCCTTCAACATGTTCCGCACATGCCTTCAAATGGAAGAGATTTTACATATGGTGCTCCTCTAAGAATGTAGACTCTATGTCTTGCCAGGAAGATGTCATTCTTCCATAGTTACTCCATTTGGCAAATTCTGACTTTCAATTCTTTTCTATTAAGGTTCGCTTGGCAGCTCTTACTGCCTACAGAAAATGTCCTTCACAAACCCCTTTTATTCAAAATCCCCACAATCAAGGATTCTCTAGAAGGGTTAAAGAAGGTTTTCCCTCTCATTAGGCGTCCTTCTCCTCCCTGGGAGTTCAACATAGTACGTTCATGTCTTATGCAGGATCCCTTTGAACCTTTACACAAAACCTTCCTGCACCCCCTTTCATGGAAGCATTGGCCTAACAAAGGCCCCCGCAGTGCAGAGGGCCCGAGCTCCAGGGGGGGCCCTTAGCACAGTAACCTGGTCTGAGAGCTCCTGAGTGAGTCTGGAGGGGGGCCCTTCATGTACTTTGAAGGGGGGCCCCCTCCAGTTTTGTTACACCACTGCTTGGAAGACCGCTTTCCTTGTAGCAATACCATCAGCTCGCAGGGTTAGCGAGATCCAAGTACTTTGTTCTCATAAACCATACACAGTCTCGCACTCTAGCAAAGTGGTCAATGGGACTCACGCGAAATTTCTCCCCAAGGTTATTTCGGACTTTCATACCAACATTCTTTCAGAATCCTGCTACTGCAGCTGAAAGAACTCTTCATTCCCTGGATATGAGGAGAGTTTTGAAATTCTATCTTGATAAGAAAAGGGACATCCGCAGATCGAACCAAAAGTCAACTATGGTCTGGTCCGTCTGGGTTTCGCCACTTCCTAGCAATCCATCAACCGATGGATCGTTTCCTGCATCCTTTTGTGGTACCAAAAAGCTAAGCAGACACGATCAGCTAAACATAAAGCGCACTCCACTAGAGGTGAAGCGGCAACGGCTGCTTTATTGAGCAATATCCCTATTCCGGATATTTGCAAAGCAGCCACGTGGAGATCTGTCCATACATTTACCAAACATTATTGCCTAGATTCTGATGCAACGGCAGGTACTCAGGTAGGAATCTAGTAGCTTAAAAGGTCTACCTTAATTCATTCTCGGTCTTCTCCACCGCGCTAATTAGGGATGGGCTTGGTACTCTATTCAGTGCCTAGGACTGGAAATGGAAATCCACTACGAGAGAAGGAATAGTTTCTTACCTGTAATACAGTTCTCTCGGAGGGGAATTTCCAT
This sequence comes from Triturus cristatus, assembly GCF_964204655.1. NCBI lineage: Eukaryota > Metazoa > Chordata > Amphibia > Caudata > Salamandridae > Triturus > Triturus cristatus. The sequence continues at coordinate 3,478,639 of NC_140594.1, read as the reverse complement.
TAGACAACCCTCCCTCCTCCCCAGTGGAGTGAACAGAAATAATCATGGGACCTATATATCATCACGCATCGCCTCGAAAAGAACTAAAGCAACTGCCACCTGCTCAGCATGATGGATACTGGTGGCCCCTGGGTTCCTAAAGACACAGCCTCTATTTATAATTCATACAATGACAGCCTGTGGAGGTACACTGTCCTGTTTCTTTCATCCCTATGCTCTAGAAAAAAGGGTTTGTGAAAGAGATTTCTGCAGCTATATTAAAACATCATGAATATATATATATATGTGTATATAGAGGAAAACTGCATAAGCGGCAAAGGGGCCTCACTGCAGGGTCTTTAAGTCCTCTTTTTAACAGAGCAACAGCAGCATATAAACAAGCATTAGCAAACGGCCTGCAGTCTGAAAATATGTTAGGAAAACACAGAGTAGCAAAACAGTGGCTGTAAGGATCTCGCTTCTAGTGGCCTATGGCGCGGCACAGAAACCAGGCGGGGTCAGGAAGTTGCTGCTTATAGACCCTTTATTACGTCTCACACAAGTAGGGAGGTATCGTCTAACAAGGGCTGTAGTCAAAGGAAACAAAAGTAAAGGATGGTGGTCTCCACGTAAAGCAACAGTTCACCGCCTGGGATTCGAAGGGAAACAAATGTCCCCCGAACTCTTTCCTTTTCTTTGTAGTTGTTTTTGGTCTTCCTCTTTCTGTCTGCAAAGGGCTGCTCTTTCTCTTGGGAGGGTCCACGAATCGGTGAAGCCAAAAAGAAAGAAAACAGAGGTGCGTCTGGGTTAGACTCTTTGGTCGCAATATAGGGTTTTTGTGCCACCTTCACCGGTCGTTCGTGAGGGAACAGGGGAGGGGAAACCGAGGGTAGGAAGGGAAGTGATGGTGAGGGAGTGGGGCTTCGTGCTACCGTCTCCGTGTGATTTAACTTCTGGCTCCCCAGCAGCCCCACCAAAAAGACCCCCGCAGTGGCACTTGCCTGAGGCCACGACCCGTGAAGCGGGCCGCGGCGGTTGGACCCGGGGCGTCCTCTCCTCGTTCTAGGCCGCCGGGCTTGGATGCAGTGTACTGTCTCTCTTCGCTGGGTCCGCGTCCTCCGTAGCTCTCTCCGTGGTCGCCTGCCGTCTCGGTCCTCTCTCGCCTCCTGGTTCCGTCCTCGCCACCTCCGTCTCTCCTTCCGCGCTCGCTGTCTTCCTCCCGCTTGTTCGCCTGTTCTTTCGCCGTCTTCTCTCCTCCGCCGGGCTCCTCCTCCGTGCTGCTGCTGCCCGGCTTCCTGGTTCCGCTCTCCCCTATTTCAGGTTCCTGCCTGCCATCACCACGCCTCCCACGCACCACTAGACCGCGGGCCGTTTCCGGTCTGTGTAGTTCATCGATCGATTGGCTGCCACCCTTCCGGTTTGTCGCGTCCTCCGGCTCCTTACAGTGGCATTTGTGCATATATGTTAAATTGTAGGAACTATTTTGTCACAAGAAAGCCCAAAACGTAAGTAAATAACAAAGATTCTAACCATGCATCTATCTGCGACTTACCAGCACTCCTCCATTAATGACAATTGAGGACAAAGTTCAGGATTCCGCTTTGAGGTCCAGCAGAACTTGAAAATGCCTGCCATCTCTTGGACAACATATATTTTTCCACAGGTTGATTGAATGCTAGACACCAACACAGTAAATGGTGTATGGGGTCCTCGAGCACCACCAACAAGGTAGGGTCCTCAGGTAAACACATGCGTCCCATTTCAAAAGCCAGAGGAAATGAAGTCAGAACCACCTTATCAGCCACAGTCCTTTCCAGGTGGTCCGCAGCAAGATAAGTAAGAACACTTCATGACAACAGCTCTTCCAGGGTTTGAAATGCACAAAGAAGAGACATCTCCTCCACCAAGCAGTGACCTTGCTTTCATCGTCCTCAACACCTCCTCCCCACTAACAACCCAACACCTGTTGAGGCACGACTGAAGCAATATCTTCCTCAATGGGAGGACATAGCCTCAGATCAGTGGCCATTGTCCACCACCGCTCAAGGCTACTGCCTGCAGTTTAACTCCAACCCTACAAATCTTCCAAGTTATCCTCACAAGATCCACAAGGACCACCTCAAACTTTTGATGGAAGATAAGGAGGCACTTCCACAAACACGGGCTACCAACATATTGCCAAAAAGTAAACAAGGGGAAGGAGTCAACTCACTGTACTGGTTAATCCCCAAAAAGAACTAAACCCTGAGACCAATCTTGCACTCGCAGATGCTCCATCTCCACAACCACTCCAATCCCTTCAAGAAGGTTAGCCTCAGGACGTCATCCTGGCCATATGGTGGCACTTATGACTTGAAAAATGGATACTTTTACGTGCGTAGACATCATACACATCAACGGTACCTGAGATTTGTCGTAAGTGGAGGTTACTATCAATTCTAAGTGTTACCGTTTAGAATAACAACATTTCTGCAAGTGTTTACTTATTATCTAGTTCTAGAAGGTTTTGCATAAAAGACAAAGCCAAATTTCTGTGTTTCCATATTTGGATGACTGGTCTATAAAGTGGGCAAGTTGTGCCCAATGCCTCATCCACACTCAAAATTTTATTTTTCTTCTCCCCAAATCAGGCATCTCATTGAATACCACAAAATCCCATTTGTGACCACAATAATCTCAGGGAGAGAAACATATTCAAATTATTAAAAAAGCTGGAAGGCAACTACTGTCACCTGTTAGAAACATTTTGACAAGCGCTATTACAATCCACCTTTAACATCAACACATCAACGCATTGTTTGCTACCTGTTACATGTTGAAAAGTCTGTCCTAGCCTGTTCTTCCCAACAAATACATTTGAAGCAATTGCTACACATCTGCAGATTAGAAAACATCAGTCCATTTTGAAACTTCCTGTTATTGAAGCATTTATGGAAGATCTTAAAAGGTTGATCCTGCCTAGGTTGCCACCGCTCCCTCTTGAGACCTTAGTAGTCTTCACTCAACGTATGGGGCACCTTGGAGCTACTTAACTCACGCTTGTTGCAGTTTCAAACTTGGAAGAACGTTTTCCTGTTGACCATTACTTTTTCTAGAAGAGTAAATGAACTTAAAGGCTTATCAGTTCAGCAACAATGTACTCAAATTCACAAGGATAGAATTGTGCTGCACGCTGACCCTCATTGTTTTACCCAAAGTTGTATCACGCTTTCATGTCACCCACCGTTGGCCCTGGCCGCCTCTGAAGGGTCACCCCCAAATGCTTTGCGTTCTTCCTGCTATTTTGTTTTTACTGAATTCCTCTTTGCTTGCCTTAAGACAGTGTGCACTTTACCACTGCTAAAGTGCTTCTGCTCTCTCCTTAAAACATGGTAGAATTGACGTGTATCCAATGGGCATAGTTAATTTGCTTTAAAGTCCCTAGTAAAGTGGTACTATATGTACCCAGGACCTGTACATTAATGCTACTCGTGAGCCTACAGCACTAATTGTGTCACCCTCTTAAGTAGCCCTTTAAACGTGTCTCAGGCCTGCCATTGCAGAGCCTGTGTGTGCAGTTTTAACATGCCATGTCAACCTGGCAATATTCACATTTTGCCAGGCCCAAACCTTCCTTTTTAATATGTATGCCTCCCCCAAGGTAGGCCCTGCACAGCCCAGAGGGCAGGATGCAGTGTATTTCGAAAGTAGGACATGCACTTTAAGGTGTTAGACTTCCTGGTAGTGAAAATCTCTTAAACTTGTGTTCAAGGCATGTGTGCTATAGATACACATGCTTTACATACTCCTGCCATCTAGTGTTGGGTCCGGATGTTTGCTAGTTGTTTTTCTTCGAAGAAGTCTTTCCAGTCACGAGGTAAGGTGACTCCTCCTTTCGGTGATAGTGCGCATGGGCATCAACTTTATTGTTAGATTGTTTTTTCTGCCATAGGGTTCGGACGTGTATTGCTGCGCTTCGGTTTGAAACCGTTTTTTGGGTTCCCCTCGGTGCGCAATCCACTCTACCCTCAACAGTATTGTTTCCATACGTGTTTCCCTGTTCTCCACGTATCAGATCAATCAACAAAATCTCCGCGGCAGCCTTCGGGCCTTGCCGCGTTGGGCCAGCTTTGGGCCGATGGAACGGACTCCATTCCAATTCTTTTTAAAAAAAAACTTTTTGTTGGTTTTCTTATAACATAAAGAACAATCTGTGACATTGCATACCTTGAGAATCAATACATCAGTATACATAGTATCATTCCACATCAAAAACAGCATTACAATCATTGTCAGGTACAGTACCGCTGCTTTACGTGTCAGCACTCTAGCCAGGACCACAGTGGCGCCTACCCATCTCCCAGTCCGTCCCCCCGTATGCCTATTCACTAAGTTCTGAATCCGAGTTTTCCCTCGGGGGCTCGCATATGTCTCCTCGGTAACTGTTCCATGTCCCCCATATCTGTGCCCATTTCTTGGGGCATCCCCTATGGATATATACTGCCTTTTCAGCAACCATGATGGAATCCATGTCTCTACACCACTGGGGGAGGGTAGGGGACTGGCTGGACCCCCACTTCTGCTCTATGTTTCGTTTTGCAACCATCATGCCTATTGTTACCCATGTTTACATTGCGCGGTTAAGATCAGTGGGTTCCCATATATTGAGGAGACACCTCCTGGGCTCCGGGAGGGTCGTGATGTGTGTCGCCTGCGAAAGTGTACGCATGACCGCCCTCCAGTATTGGCTCACTATGGGGCATGTCCACAGGGTATGAAAGAGGGTCCCCTCCTGCCCGCACCGTCGAAGACAGAGGGGTGAGTCTGTCTGTTTGAGTTTATAAAGGAGAGTTCGTGTATAGTATGTGCGGTGTAGTATTTTCAACTGTATGAGCTTGAGTTTGGATGGTATCGCTACCTCCCTGGGGGAAGTCACCGAGCTCTCCCTCCCACCACGCTTTCAGGGCCATCAAAGGGTCCGGCTGATTGTTTATGATTTTACGATATGTCTGGGATATGGCTCGTTTGGTAAGGTGGTCCGTGAGGAGTCTATCCTCCAAGGGCGAGGCTTCCGCCAGCTGTGTGCCCGGCGCGATCTGTGCCATGAGCGCATGTCTGACTTGGATGTATCTGAATCTTTGGGCATCGTCCATGTCATACTCAGTCTGCAACTGCTTGAATGGTATCACCTCTCCCTTCCTCCAGAGGTCCCCCACTCGCGAGATCCCTATCAGGTCCCACTGTCGGAATCCTTTAGTATTACGCAGTCTACCCAGCCTCCGCACGTCCCACAGCGGCATGGCCTGTGTTATCTTTCCGTCCCAACCCAGGTTTTTCTGCGCCTCATGCCATACCTGAACAGTGTGCGCCGTCGGGCCTGTAAGAGTGTGTCTCTTAGTGTTGTTATATAATGCCCCCATGACGCCGCCCTCGCCCAGCAGATGCCGCTTCCTGCGGTACGCTGGATCATCACCTGGCGCGTGTAGCCACTGGTTTACAACCGCAAGCTGCGAAGCCCAGTAGTAAATTTTGATATCTGGGAGGGCAATGCCGCAATCATAGCAGCCTTTCGTCAATTTACGCATCGCTATTCGCGGTGCCTTCCCCTCCCATAATAAGCTTGTAACCTCAGCATTTATTGTTGCAAAATACGTGTGGGAGACCGGAAAGGGCGTGTTTTGTAGGGCATACAAGAAACGGGGGAGAGCCATCATTTTGAAAAGGGCCGCTCTGCCCAGCAGCGTAAGTGGCAAGGAGCGCCAATGCCTGACATCACGGCGAAGCCGCATAAGGAGCTGCGCGATGTTCTTTGCGACGAATTGTGCCCTGTCAGTGGTGACATATATTCCCAGATATTTGAAACCCTCCTCCGTTATCTGCATCCCACATCCCTGTGGAAGCCGCGGTGGGGGGCCCCGGAGCACATAGAGACACGATTTTTCCCAATTAATGGTATATCCGGACACTCTGCCATAGGACGTGCAGATGTCCATGAGACAATTAATGGAGCTCGCCGGCGACGCCAGATAGAGCAGGATATCGTCCGCATAAAGGGATATGCGATTCTCCCATCCCCTTGCCCATTTGAGACCCCGGATAGCCTGGTCCTGCCGAATCCAGGCCGACAACGGCTCCAGCACCAGCGCGAAAAGAAGCGGCGAGAGGGGGCACCCCTGCCGCATTCCACGTCCCAGCGGAAAAGTGGTCGATACGTGGCCGTTCACTACAACCTGTGCTAGGGAGCGTGTGTAGAGTAATTGGACCCATGCACAGAACTTGGGACCGAACCCCACATGCTGAAGAACAGCAAAAAGAAAGGGCCACTACACTAGGTCAAATGCCATTTTGGCATCAAGTGACAGAATAACAGCCTCTTCCTCAATAGTGAGCTGACGCGCAAGGACCCCGTGGAGACGCCGTAGATTCAGGGCGGTGTTCCTGTTAGGCATGAAGCCAGATTGATCCAGATGTATTATGGTGGCTAGATATACCTGCAACCTGGTGGCCAACACTTTTGCCAAAATCTTTGCTTCCGCATTGATCAAGGAGATCGGCCTGTAGGAGGTACACTCGTGCTGAGGTTTTTGGGGTTTGTGGATAGTCACTATCGTGGCCAACCTCTGGTCCCGTGGCAGGGCCCCCCTCTCCAGGCTGTCTGTGTACATACTCAACAAGTGGGGCACAATCTGCGGCGCTGCCTTTTTATAGAATTCTACAGGTAGGCCATTCGGTCCCAGTGCTTTCCCAGTGTGTAGTGCAGCTATCGCCGCCGTAAGCTCCTCAGGGGTCAGGTCGTTTTCTAGGGCTGCCACTGCCGTAGGGGCCAGGGCCGGCATATGTATGTCTCGGAGGAAGGCCAAGTTGTCCACGGTATTTGTGGCTTTCGGGGTATAAATTCCGTGACAATGTAATGCAAATGCCTCCGCTATCTGCTGTGGCTCTGTCGTAGACGTGCCGTCAGCTAGTTGGATCTGTGCCACCCATCTATTGGCTCGTTCCCTGCGGTCTAGCCATGCTAACAATTTACCCGCTTTATCGCCCACTTCGTATACAGTGTGCCGTGTTTCTGTGATCCTAGTGTGCGCCATCCCCCAGACATATGATTTATATTCCTGCTGCGCCAGATGCATCTGATGTGTCGTGTGTTCATCGACCTGTAGCGCATGCGCTGCTTCAGCCCGGGACACCTTCTGTTCCAGCCCCTCAACCTCCTTTTTCTGGGACTTTTTGTGATCTGCTACTAGCGAGATAGCCTGCCCTCGTAGGACTGTTTTATAGGCCTCCCACAATGTCGTCGGGGATTTAACTGTGTTTTTGTTTTCCGCAAAGTAGTGTTTTGTCGTTAAGAGAAGTCCCTTGGCGATTTTTGGGACTTTGAGATACCCAGGAGACAGTGGGAAGACCCTACGCCTCCGAGGGGCCACTGCTGTGACTCCATTCCAATTCTGGCCTCTGTGCCACGCCAAGTACCCTCGCACCGATCTACATCAAGTTTGTAACTTGTGCCTCTCTCCGAAGCACAAGGAGGAAGGCTGCGACGCTTGTAAGTCGTTTCAGTCCAAGAAGACTAAGCGATCAGTGGGCTCGATGACGAGAGATGCAGTGCCAAAGCATCAAACACACTCCGGATATCTTTGGTGAAGAATCTGACGAAGAAGAGATCGAAGCATCTGCCGCAAAAGAAGAGGCCCTCTTCCTTCCAGAGTCCAATTTCTAGATCGATCTGGAGTCCAAAGATGTTCCTCCGGGACAGGGTGCTGTGAGTACCGAAGACCCCTTGCCCCTTAAATCCTTTTCTAAAACTCATACGGCTACAGCACCACCTCTGCCTTCTGGCCAAGGTTGGTACTGAGACAATGTTTCTGCGCCCTGCCTCCCGGCTCGGCTCCGAAACAAACCGTCAACCCTTCCAGCTCTGGACCGAGTCAGTCGAAATTACCTTCAGATCCAAAATCATCAGGCTCCAAAGACAAATCTGGTTTGGAGCTGAAACCCTCCGCTTTGAAACACAAACATGCTTCGGAGCTGAATCCCTCCGCTTCCGAACACAAACATGCTTCTGAGCCGAAACATTCTAAAGACAAGTCGATTTTGATGCCAAAATCCAAGGACAATGTTCTTGAGCCACCAGAACTAATTTTAGATGAAAAGAAAATGTATATTAATCCTGATACTGGACATATTTTGGCAAAAAATCCAGCAAAACACAAGCTTCCTGCAGATGACACTTCTGATAAGATGCCCTTAAAGAAGAAGAAGGACATAGCTACCAGCTCTGTTTATCCTGTCCCAAAACCCTCACCACCATCTTCTCCACAATTAATTATTGAAGATCCCTTACACATAACACCTCAGGGATCTGCTCATGCAGATCCAGACGTGGATCATGGTGATGATGATAGTCATTTGCCTGCAGACCCATGGAACGATTACACCATTGACCCCCCCCGGCCCCCAGTAGACAATGAGCCAGACCTTTACCCAGCAAGGCCATCGCCACCAGATGGATGATATGGCTTATCAACAGCGCATTGCCAGAGCAGCAGAGTTTCACGGGGTGCCATTTCATATAGAAACATTACAAGAGGACTTTCAATTTGAAACACACAGGTCAAGTCAAACACTCCCTATGCTTAAAGGCATGGCGAGGCGTGCAGATGACATCTTCGAAGAGCCTGTGCGAGCACGTATTTTCACTCTTAGGGTAGATAAAAAAAAACAAATCCTCGCCATCAGATCCTGTGTTTATTAAGGGACAGTTACCTCTTGACTCCCTAGTAGTGTCCAATGCTCGCAAAAGAGCCAACCTCTGGGGATGCACCTCCCCCAGACAAAGAATCCAAACGTATAGATGCCTCGGGAGAACGAGTGGCTGTTCAAGCTGCTAACCACTGGCGCTTCGCAAACACGCAGGGCCTACTAGCTAGGTACGACAGGGCACGCTGGAATGAGATGGAGCAACTGCTCCAATATCTCCCATACGAATACAAAGCCAAGGCACAAGAGTTAGTGGAAGAGGGGAAACTCATCTATAACTCCTGAATAAGATGTGCTTTAGACGCAGCTGACACCGTAGCTAGGGAGACCAATACCAGAATTCTCCGTAGAAGGCATGCAAGGCTTAGGATCTAGGGGTTTAAGCATGAGGTTCAACAGTCCATTTTGAACACTCCCTTTGATAAAGAACACCTGCTTGGTCCTGTAGTCAACCAATCCTTGGAAAAGATGAAAAAGGATACTGAAGTAGCAAAATCTATGGGAGCGCTCCAGTCCCCATCCAATAGAGGCTCTTTTCACCACTCGTTTTACAGAGCAGGGTCCAAAACAACATCCTCAGACCAAATGCTTCCTCTTGCAAAGGTAACAACAATCCATTACCTCTAGAGGTTTCTACAGAGGAGGATATAAAGGAAACAATTCCAAAGGCAGGGGTAAAGGCGCCACACCACGTAACACACCTTCCCCCAATAAACAGTGACTTGCCCACACTTCCCGCTGATCACTCAACACCTGTCGGGGGAAGACTTCCACAGTTTCTCCCCATTTGGTAATCTAGAACAACAGACAAATGAGTACTAGGCCTTATCCAACATGATTATTGCCTAAAGTTCACCTCCAATCCACCAAACATTCCACTTCGCGTTCACAAACTGTTGTTGGACCATTTGCAGTCACTCAAACAAGAGGTGCAATCACTCTTACAAAAGGGAGCCATAGAACCCGTTCCGTTGCAGTACCAAGGTTCAGACGTTTACACTCTTTATTTTCTAATTCCCAAAAAGGACAGTTCCTTAAGACCAATTTTGGATCTCAGAGAGTTAAACCAGCGCATATTGTCAAAGCATTTCCATAGGGTAACGCTTCAACAGGTTCTTCCTCTCCTACAGCAAGGCGATTTTTTGTCCACACTGGACCTAAAAGACGCATTTTTTCACATTCCCATTCATCCAGCTCATCGCAGATATCTCAGATTTGTGATAGCAGGCTAAGCTACCAGTTCAAAGTACTTCCATTCAGAGTAACTACTGCTCCCCGGGTATTTACAAAATGCCTCGCAGTGGTAGCAGCTCATGTCAGAAGACAACAAATGCATGTCTTCCTCTACCTAGACGACTGGCTTATCAAAGCCAGCACACGCCAAAAGTGTCTACAAAACACTAAGACCACGCTACACCTACTCCACCAACTGGGTTTCAATGTCAACATTCAAAAGTCTCACCGTGAGTCTTCACAGATACAATCTTATCTGGGAGCCACTCAACACTCACACGGCTCTAGCCTTCCCCAATGCAGCCAGAATTTCCAATATCCAAACTCTTGCTGCAGTTCCAAACCAACCAGACCTTGCCAGCCAGGACTTTCATGCGGCTTCTGGGAATGATGGCATCATACATTGCAATAGTACCTCATGCAAGACTACACATGCCTCCATTACAACAATGCTTAGCACCTCAGTGGAATCACTCACAGGGTCAATTAACAGATCTAGTGTTGTTAGACAGCCGCACTCATCGCTCTCTGCAGTGATGGAACTCGCAAAAGGTATCAAAATGGCGGCTTTTCATTGACCCTATTCCGCAAGACGTGCTAACAGCAGACACATCTCTCACGGGTTGGGGTACACATCTCCATCATTACACAATTCAAGGTCTCCACATTAACTACCTAGAGCTTCTAGCAGTGTTTGTAGCGCTGAAAGCTTTTCAATCTCATCTCACAGGCAAAGTTGTCCTAGTCCACACAGATAACATGACAGCAATGTACTATGTACAAAAACAAAGGGGACACACTCTCTCCAACTGCCCCACCGGTCTCAGACAATTTGGATATGGGCAAGCCATCACAAGATGCAGCTTTTTGCAGAAAACCTCCCAGGAGTGAACAATCAAATTGCCGATCTCCTCAGCAGAAGGAAACAGCAAATACACGAGTGGGAACTTCCTCGGCAAGTTCTCCTTCCATGCTTTCTACAGTGGGGATACCCAGAAATAGATATGTTTGCCGCAGTAGACGATGCACAATGCCCAAACTTTGCCTCCAGGTTCCCACACCCTCTCTCCAAAGGCAATGCCCCTTGGATGAATTGGTCAGGGATATTTGCCTGCGCTTTTCCGCCTCTTTCACTCCTTCCGTTTCTGGTTCGGACACTCAGGCAAACATCACTCACACTGATTTTGGGAGCTCCCACTTGGGCCCGTCAACCGTGGTACACCACCCTGTTAGAGCTCTCACTAGTTCCACATCAAAAGCTACATCTCACCTCCAGCCTCCTCACTCAGAACCATGGACAAATCAAGCGTCCAAATCCCAAGGAGTTCAACTTAGCGATTTGGCTCCTGGAGTCATAGAGTTTGGATATTTAAATTTGCCACCAGACTGTATGACTCTTCTGAAAGAAGCTAGAAAACCTACCACCAGAGCTTGCTATGCAGCAAAATGGCAACAATTCGTTGTTTACTGCAATAACAACAAAACTCTACCTCTAGATGCTTCTGTTAATAACATTTTCTGTTACCTTCTAAACCTACAGCAATGTGGGCTAGCTTACACGTCTATCAGATTGCACTTTGCAGCAGCAGCTGCATATTTTTAAAACAGACAGCATTTGTCTTTGTTCAAAGTTCCTGTCATCAAAGCATTTATTGAGGGTTTAAAAAGAGTCCTACCGCTAAGGATTACACCGGCACCAGTGTGGAATCGTAATGTTGTACTTGCAAGACTTATGGGTCCACCCTTTGAACTGCTACACAAGTGTCCTTTACAGTCTCTCTCTTGGAAGGTTGCCTTCCTTATTGCAATCACTTCATCAAGGTGAGTTGGTGAGCTGCAGGCATTCACTTTAGAATAAACCTTCTTTAAGCTCCCTAAAGATAGGGTAGTTATTCCCGCCAATCCCAAATTCTATCCCATAGTGGTTTCTCCTTTCCATATTAACCAATCAGTTGAGTTACCTGTGTTCTTTCCTCAACCTGATTTGGTAGCAGAACAAGCTCTTCATACACTTGACGTCAAAAGAGCTTTATTGTTTTATAAAACAAAGCAACGGTTTGTTTCATTTACACCACCTCACAAAGGCAATCCTATTTTTAAATCTGGCATTTCAAGATGGATTGTTAAGTGCATTCAAACTTGCTACGCAAAAGCTAAAAGATCTTTATCTGTACCCCCTTGAGCGCATTCCACTCGCAAAATAGGGGCATCTATGGCCTTTTTAGGTAACATTCCTATAGCTGACATTTGTAAAGCAGCAGCATGGTCTACACCATACACATTTACCAAACACTATTGTGTGGATGTACTGGCATGTCAACAAGCTAATGTAGGGCAGGCAGTATTAAAAACATTTTTCCAAACAACTGCTACATCTACTGGTTAGCTACCACTTTGGGCGAATAATGCTTTGTAAAAGAATGTGTATCTACGGCACACATGCCTTAAACGGATTATGTTACTTACCGAGTAAGCATCTGTATGTAGAGCTGTAGATTCACATGCACCCACACTCCTCCACGGGCACCTGTGGTTGTTGCAATTCTCATTATTTACATTATCTACACATGGACATCTCTTTACTATGCAAACTTACTCCATTCTCACCCACTTGCGGGAAAACAATCTAACAATGGAGTCGATGACTATGCGCACTATCACAGAAAGGAGTAGTCACCTTACCTTGTGACTGGAAAGACTTCTTCGAAGAAAAACAACTTGCAAACATCCGGACCCAACACCAGATGGCAGGAGCATGCATAGCATGTGAATCTACAGCTCTACATGCCAAGAACAGGCACGATAAAGCTAGTGCATGCTTGGTTCCTCTGGAGAGGCAATTTAAAATCCTAACTTAAGGTCATCTTGGATTTTAAATTGCAATTCTGTAAATGCCACTTTTAGAAAGTTGGCATTTTCATGCCTTAGCCATTTGGTGCCTGCAGCCTGTCCCTGATCACATGACTGGGTGTGGTTGGTCTTTGTATATTCCTCCTATACTGCCACATACAATGGGAGTTAGATGTTGTTAGAAAAGGTAGATGGACCGGGAGGGTCGGCCGGGGTCAGGAGGAGAGGTCTCCGGGGAGAGCCGTCTCCAGCGATCGTACAGACAAGTAACTTCCCCCCCACAGACAGATATCACACACGGATAAGGTTCAGTGTTCTTTATAAGCACTTATTTAAGGTACGGCTAAATGGTACAAGGAGGTCTGGACTCAGGGGTCCCCTCGATTAGAGTCTCGCAAGGTAGGGAAGGGGGTAGCGGGACAGTCTATTTACCAATCAGGTAGTTCGGATGAGATGATGATGAGCTCACAATCCTCGAGCTTGGTGGTTAGGTGGTATGGGCCGCGGCAGCGCCAGCAGGTCCCGGTGTGGATGGTCGATACAACGGGCCGCGGCAGCGCCAGCAGGTCCCCAGAAGATATACGGTCCGCGGCAGCGCCAGCAGGTCCCGGTGAGGATGGTCGTTACAACGGGCCGCGGCAGCGCCAGCAGGTCCCAGGAGGATGACTGTTGCAGAAGGCCGCGGCAGCGCCAGCAGGTCCCGGTGAGGATGGTCGTTACAACGGGCCGCGGCAGCGCCAGCAGGTCCCAGGAAGATGAAGGTTGCAGAAGGCCGCGGCAGCGCCAGCAGGCAGTACGATGATTCGCAAGAGCGGGCTACGGCAGCGCCAGTAGACCGTCAGGGTTGAGTTCACTCGGTGTCTCTCGACTCCAGGATACAACTGCCTTCCTGCTCCGGAGCTGCCTCAGTTATAGGGCTGGTGCCCTTTGATGTCCGGACCCTCGCACTTGGAGGTCGGAGGGTCCGGGATGACGGTGTCCAGACACCCAGCAGGGGGTGGAGCCAGGGCCTGGGGGAGCTGGAGGCGATCGGCACCTGGCGGGGGAGAGCCCTTGACACTTCGTTCTCCCATTGACCTGCCAAGTGGTCCGCTCACCTCCTGGGTGGATGGTGGTGCCGGGATGTCGGGGCCGGCCAGGCCCGGGGTTAGGGTCGAGGAGAGGCCATGCGGCCGCGTGGTGCAGGGCCCAAGATGGCGGCTTGACCCGGCCGGGAAAGCCGGTGGGGCTGGACCCCGTGATGAGTAGGGGTCCGAGGGCAGAGGGTCCGTCGGGAGGCGGAGTACAGGTGCTTGTGGCGGGGATATGCCCGGTGGGCCGGGGTTCGGGCCCTGTCGAGCGGGGAGGGAGCAAGCCCTTCGTGTGGCCTGTCCAACATGCGTCCCCCCCAGCTGAAGGCGGGGAGAGTCACCCATCTCCTTGGGGACTCTCTTCGTCGAGGCGGAAAAAGCGGGACAGGCCATCTGCGTTGGCGTGGTCTTGGCCTGGTCGGTGCTCCACGGTGAAGTCCATCCCCTGCAGGGAAATGGACCAGCGCAAGAGTTTTGGGTTCTCCCCCCTCATCTGCATCAGCCATTGCAGGGGTCGATGGTCTGTTTGTACCCGGAAGTGGGTACCGAAGAGATAGGGCCGGAGCTTTTTGAGGGCCCACACTACTGCAAATGCCTCCCTCTCGATGGTGCTCCAACGCTGTTCTCGGGCCAGGAGACGGCGGCTGATGAAGGCCACCGGCTGGTCATGACCTTCGGGGTTCAACTGAGAGAGGACGGCCCCGATGCCGTGGTCGGAGGCGTCGGTCTGCACCACAAATTCCCGACTGTAATCGGGGGCCTGGAGCACCGGGGCGGTGCACAGGGCGGCCTTCAGCTCCTCGAAGGCCGCTTGACAATCAGGAGTCCAGTTGACCCGCTTCGGCTGGTTCTTGGATGTGAGACCTGTGAGGGGCCCCACGATGCTGCCGTAGTCCTTCACGAACCGCCGGTAGTAGCCGGTGAGCCCCAAGAAGGCCCGGACCTCGGTCTGGGTGACGGGGGGCTGCCAGGACTGGATGGCAGCAATCTTAAGTTGTAGTGGGGCCACCAGCCCGCTCCCCACTTGGTGCCCAAGGTAGGTCACAGACCCTTGGCCAATCTGGCACTTGCCGGCCTTAATGGTGAGGCCGGCCCGCTGGAGGGCTTGTAGGACCTCTTGGAGGTGACGGAGGTGGTCGGACCAGTGGCGGCTGTATACAGCGATATCGTCCAGGTAGGCAGCGCTGAATTCTTCAAGCCCTGCCAAGACCTGGTTCACAAGGCGTTGGAACGTGGCGGGGGCATTCTTCATGCCAAAGGGCATGACCTTAAATTGATAGTGGCCATCGGGGGTAGAGAAGGCTGACCGTTCCTGAGCCCTGGGTGTGAGGCCGATCTGCCAGTAGCCCGCCGTTAGGTCGAAGATACTAAGGTAGCGGGCGGCCCCCAGCCGGTCGATCAGCTCGTCTGCTCGGGGGATGGGATGAGCGTCGGTCCGGGTGACAGCGTTCAAGCCCCGGTAGTCGACGCAGAATCTCAGTTCAGGGGCGGAGCCGGGGGCAGCGGCCTTGGGAACTAATACGACCGGACTGGCCCAGGGACTGTCCGAGGGCTCGATGACCCCGATCGTGAGCATCTTGGCCACTTCCTCCTGTATGCAGGCCCGTACCCGATCTGGTACGCGGTAGGCCCGGTGCCGGACAGGGGGACTGTCCCCGGTGTCTACGTCGTGCAAACACCAGGGGGTGACCCCGGGGGTGAGGGAGAACAGGGCAGCGAACTGCAGCAGGAGGTTCCGGCAGTCCTGGCGTTGCTCCGAAGTGAGGGCGTCAGAGAGCCGGACCCCGTCCACGGAGCCGTCCTTCTCCTGAGTCCTCAGGAGGTCCGGGAGGGGCTCGGAGTCTTCTTCTGTGCCACTGTCGGTAGCCATCAAGAGGCTTAGTTCGGAGCGCACAAAGTGCGGTTTGAGCCGGTTGGTGTGGAGGACCCGAAGGGGGCTCCGGGAGGACCCCATGTCGATGAGGTAAGTGACGGGGCTTTTGCGCTCGACCACTTTGAAGGGCCCCGTCCACTTATCTTGCAGGGCACATGGTTCGGTGGGGGACATCACCCATACTTGCTGCCCAGGCTCGAATTCAACGGAGGAGGCATTGTGATCATACCACCTCTTCATGTCCTCCTGGCTGGCCTCGAGGTTCGCCTTGGCCATCTCCCTGAAGCGCCGGGTCTGGTTTCGTAAGGCCAGGACGTATTTGAAGACGTCTGGAGGGGTCGTTAGGGGGGCCATCTCCCAACCTTCCTTGACTAGGCTGAGGGGCCCTCGCACAGGGTGTCCGTATAGGAGTTCAAAGGGGCTAAAACCGAGGGACTTCTGGGGAACTTTCCGGTAGGCGAAGAGGAGGCACGGGAGCAGTACATCCCACTGGCGACGGAGAGGTTCTTCCAATCCCCCAATCATCCCTTTGAGAGTGCGGTTAAAGCGCTCCACTAGTCCGTTCCCTTGGGGGTGATAGGGGGTCGTAAATCTGTAGGTGACCCCGCATTGTTGCCAGAGGGACTTCATGTATTTTGATATGAAATTCGTGCCTCGGTCGCTGACGACTTCTCGGGGGAAGCCTACCCGGGAGAAGATCCCCATCAGGGCCCGGCCAACCACTGGGGCGGTCACTGTCCGTAGGGTCACCGCCTCGGGGTAGCGGGTGGCATGGTCCACTAGTACCAAGATGAACCTGTGTCCTTGTGCCGTGCGGGGGTCCAGAGGTCCCACAATGTCTATCCCCACCCGCTCGAACGGGGTGGTGACCACCGGGAAGGGTTGTAGAGGGGCCTTCAGCTTCCGGCCACTCTTCCCGCTGGCTTGGCATGTGGGGCACGATCGGCAGTGGTTCAGGACGTCATTCCTCATTTTCGGCCAAAAAAAATGGGTCACCAGGCGACTGTACGTTTTGTCCTGGCCCAGGTGTCCAGCCAGGGGGACATCGTGGGCTAAGTTGAGCAGAAAGTCTCTGAAGCGGAGAGGTACCACCAGAACTCGACCGGCCCCCAGCTCGGCGATTCTTTGCTCGCTGTAGAGCAGGTCGTTATCCCAGTAGACCCAGTGGGTTCCGGTGGTGTCTCCGGCGGTTTGGGCGCTGGCTTGTTGGCGGAGTCCCTCGAGGGAGGGACAGGTTTTTTGTTCCTGGCGGAACTGTTCTTGGGTGGGCCCCCCTTCTTGCCGCCACTGCGCCAGATCCGGAAGGTCCTGGTGTTGCGCGTCTTCTTCGGTACTCGGGTCCGGGAGGTCGGACTCGCCGTTGTCCTCTACGGGGGCAACCGGGGGCGGAGGTGCTGGCCATTCGGTTTCTTCTGATCGGGGGGCGGCACGGGCGGCCATGGATCGGGTGGTTATGCAGGCCCAGTCCGGGAGGCCCAGCATCCCCAAGTGCTCTCTTCTCTCGACGGTGGCCCACGGGGAACTCTCGAGGTCATTCCCCAGGAGGCAGTCCACGGGGGCATCGTCCCGGACCGTCACCTTCAGTAGGCCGGAGACCCCTCCCCATTCAAACGGGACGCAGGCCATCTTACACATGCTCTCAGAGTTATCTGCCGAGCGGACGGGGCAGAGAATGTTCGGCAGGATCTGCTCGGGCTTTACCAGGTGACAGCGGACGGCCGTCACGCTGGCGCCGGTGTCCCGCAAGGCCTCGGCTCTCTGTCCATTAATGGTCACCCACTGACCGTATTTTCTGGTGTTGGCTGGTAGGGGAGCCCGCGGAACCATGTCCCTTCCCCCTAAGCATGCCAGGACCATGGCGGCCGGTTCCCACCCTTGCTGGTCCGGCTCATACTCCTCGGGTCCCTCCGATGCTGGCTCTTCCCCCAGGGCAGCGGCAGCTACCTGGCGGGGCTTGGGTGGTTGGTTTAGCGGGCAGTTCGGATCGTTGGCGTAGTGGCCTAGTCGCTGGCACCGGTGGCACGTGACATTGGCTCGGTACCCAGGCCGCAACGGGGGGTTGCTCCGGCCGGCCGGAGGGGGGGTGCTGGCCACGGGTGTTGCTGGCAAGGCGTCTCTCCCTCGCCCCTGGCCCCCTCCTCCTCCCCGAGGACGGTGCTGGCCTTGGTTGCTTCTGTTCTGGTCGGGTGGCCCTTTCCGGCCCACTCGGGTGCTTTCCCACCGGTCAGCTTCGGCGGCGAGCTGCCGGGGGTCAGTCAGCTTACTGTCGAGTAGGTGCTGCCTGAGCTCGACGAAACAGTTGTTTGACAGGTGCTCCCATACCATGAGGTTGAAGAGTTGTTCGTAGGTGGTGACCTGATTTCCCTTGATCCAACCCTCGAAGGCCCGGCTGAAATAGTTCACGTATTCCACCCAAGTTGTACCTGGGATCCGGGTGCAATCCCTGAACCTCTGGCGGTACATCTCGGGCGTGAGGCCGTAGCGGGTGAGGAGGGCAGCCTTCATGTGGTCGTAGGACGACATTTGGTGATCGGGGAGCTGCAGCAGGGCATCGCGACCCTCGTTGATGAATCTCCCCCAAAGTCCGGCTCCCCAATCACTCCGGTCGATCCGGTGGGAGGTCATTGCGATCTCATAGGCTTTAAACCACTGTTGTATGTCGTCTTCTCGGACATACTCGCGGACCACATCCTTGGGGATGTGAACTTTTTTCTCAATAGGCCCCGGGGTGTGTGGTCGCTCAGGCACCCCCAGTTCCTTGTTCTGTTTGCGCAGTTCTATTTCCGCCAGTCGGCGCTCGTGCTCGAGCGTTATTTTTTTCTCTTCCAGCTCTCTTTGTCTCTGCTTTTCTTCTCGTTCCTCTCGAATCCGCATATGCTCGAGGTTGATTTTCTGTTCAGCTAACTTAAGTTCCCCATCCATCTTGAGTCGTGCCATCTCTAATTCGTGTAATCTGACTCGGTCTCTTTCTCGTATCTCCTCCTGTGAGAGGCCCGTTCCCCGCTCCTCGGGAGCCGTGGCGTTCCCCTCTGGTGTGATGCTGTTTTGGTCTGGTGTGACGCTGCTTTGGTCGGAGGGTCCTGCGACCCCAGTTTCTGTCCATGACTCAAGAGCGCGCTTTAGATCATCCTTGGTACTCAGGCCGGTGGTAGCAATGCCAAGTTCTATGCAAAATTGTCTCAGTTCGCGGTGGTTGTATTCTTCTAATTTCTCCATTTGGAACTTCTCGGTGGAGCTGCTATCTTTGGTCGACATCGTGCTTTGTCGTGGGGTGAGCTACTCTCTGTACGATTACGCGTTGATTCGGATCGCGCCGCTGGCCACCAATGTTAGAAAAGGTAGATGGACCGGGAGGGTCGGCCGGGGTCAGGAGGAGAGGTCTCCGGGGAGAGCCGTCTCCAGCGATCGTACAGACAAGTAACTTCCCCCCCACAGACAGATATCACACACGGATAAGGTTCAGTGTTCTTTATAAGCACTTATTTAAGGTACGGCTAAATGGTACAAGGAGGTCTGGACTCAGGGGTCCCCTCGATTAGAGTCTCGCAAGGTAGGGAAGGGGGTAGCGGGACAGTCTATTTACCAATCAGGTAGTTCGGATGAGATGATGATGAGCTCACAATCCTCGAGCTTGGTGGTTAGGTGGTATGGGCCGCGGCAGCGCCAGCAGGTCCCGGTGTGGATGGTCGATACAACGGGCCGCGGCAGCGCCAGCAGGTCCCCAGAAGATATACGGTCCGCGGCAGCGCCAGCAGGTCCCGGTGAGGATGGTCGTTACAACGGGCCGCGGCAGCGCCAGCAGGTCCCAGGAGGATGACTGTTGCAGAAGGCCGCGGCAGCGCCAGCAGGTCCCGGTGAGGATGGTCGTTACAACGGGCCGCGGCAGCGCCAGCAGGTCCCAGGAAGATGAAGGTTGCAGAAGGCCGCGGCAGCGCCAGCAGGCAGTACGATGATTCGCAAGAGCGGGCTACGGCAGCGCCAGTAGACCGTCAGGGTTGAGTTCACTCGGTGTCTCTCGACTCCAGGATACAACTGCCTTCCTGCTCCGGAGCTGCCTCAGTTATAGGGCTGGTGCCCTTTGATGTCCGGACCCTCGCACTTGGAGGTCGGAGGGTCCGGGATGACGGTGTCCAGACACCCAGCAGGGGGTGGAGCCAGGGCCTGGGGGAGCTGGAGGCGATCGGCACCTGGCGGGGGAGAGCCCTTGACACTTCGTTCTCCCATTGACCTGCCAAGTGGTCCGCTCACCTCCTGGGTGGATGGTGGTGCCGGGATGTCGGGGCCGGCCAGGCCCGGGGTTAGGGTCGAGGAGAGGCCATGCGGCCGCGTGGTGCAGGGCCCAAGATGGCGGCTTGACCCGGCCGGGAAAGCCGGTGGGGCTGGACCCCGTGATGAGTAGGGGTCCGAGGGCAGAGGGTCCGTCGGGAGGCGGAGTACAGGTGCTTGTGGCGGGGATATGCCCGGTGGGCCGGGGTTCGGGCCCTGTCGAGCGGGGAGGGAGCAAGCCCTTCGTGTGGCCTGTCCAACAGATGTGACTTCATGGGCTATTACTGGCAGGATGGGAGTGAGGAGCCGGGCCCAGCCTCACTTACACCTGAATAGGCTGTGTTTTGTCTCTACACAAAGGGCTGCATACCACCTGTAGTGAGTCTGGGGTCGGGGCATGGGAGGCAGGACATCTGTGCACTTCAAAGGCATGCCTCTAGAAGCTTCTCCACAGTTCAAAATCACAACTGTGTATAAAAGAATGACCTCAGACACCACTTCAGTACACTTCTGGACTTGTGGATATGCGCCAGGAGGAAGGACTGCTGTGCTGCTACAAGGACCGTCACTCTCCTGCTCTAAAGGAACTGCTACCCTGCTGTGCTGACCTGCTGCTCTCTTGCATAGGGAATACAAAATGGACCTGCAACTGCATCTTGAATCCAGAACCACAGAGTGACTCAACCCGCTAGTTGACTGATCTCTGCGTCTGAGCCTCAGAGACATTAAAGACTCCCCAACGGCTTCTTGACCCATGTTCAGCGAGTTCCTAACCATCACGTGTTGCCTCTCAGGTCCTGGGCCCTTGATGTGATTCCGTAGCTCTTGAAATCATGCTTTGGGCTCTTCGCAACTGCAAACCTATCCTTTTGCACTGGAACTATGCCACTTGATCAGAAATTCAGCACGAGCTGCCGCCAGCCTATCTCTTCACACAGCAGTATTGAGAGCCCACGGGGGACCGCCAAAATGAAGCTCCTGGCCTCCCATTTGCGATGCAAGGCCTGCTCTTCGTGCCACACTGACCACCGCCCACCATGTTCTCTCTGCAACACTGTTCACCACGACCAGGACTCCTGGTACAAAACTTCAGAAGGTAAAACTTCAGCTGGACTAATCTGGGACTTTATCTGACCCACATCCATCGCGGTCAGCCTGAAATTTTGACTTTGACCCAGTCCAGCGTGGCCAGATAGCTGGAGTTGCCGCTTTCTGCTTTTAGGCGCTAAATTCCAGTTTATTCTTTGAAAATTCATAACTCTGATTCTACTGATTGAAGTTGTGTCATTTTGGTCTTGTTTTATTTATGTAGTTTCTTCAATGTTTTACTGTTTGTGTTGCAGAAATACTTTACACATAGCCTCTGAGTTAAGTCTGACTGCTCTGTGCCAAGCTACCAAGAGGGTGAGCACTGGTTAGTTTGGGTTTTGCTTGTGTCCTGTCCCAACAAAGATTGTGGTTGCTGCTTGACCAGTAGTCACACCCCAGCAAACCAGTAACCCAATTTCTAATTCCCACCCTTTGGAATACATACCTTATTTCTTTCGTCAGCCTCAGGCATTAGATATGGGGGGAGGGGGCACTGGTGTAGTATACGGGCTGTACCTGCTCTATTAGAAAACCAAAACAACTTTTTCTTTTTATTGTGTCGCTACATCTGGTTAAGGCTTCTTTTCTGATGCATTCAGGTACGTTATGCTAAAGCCAAATGTAAATTGCCTCACATACCTACAGTCCTGCTAAGTGTCCCAGGACCATGAGTGGTGTGCTGCTTAGTCCAGTTTTTTAAAAAATTCTGGGTCTTGTCTTGTTTATTGCATTCTACAACAGGACTGCAAGTCCCAGAAGTCAAAGGAAAAACAAAACCTTGACTGGAGTAGCACATCGTGCATGGAAATGGAAAACATGGCAGCTATGTACCTAGAGCACAGCCCACTTACAACCCGCCAAAATGTCCCGGTGGTGGATATTTGTAAAGCCGCCAAATAGAGTCCCACTTATTCATACACAAACATTCCTGTGTGAACACTCACTCCGATAGGAAGTGCTAGTTGGTCATTTAAATATTGTTCCAAACATTGTAACAAGGCACCACCTTATGAGTTTTAAAGTTCATCTAGAAATGTTATTGGAGTACCACAGGGCTCAACATTATCTCCTGCTCTATTCAATTTGTACGTAGAGCCACTCACAGTAATCCTACAGCAAGCAAACATCTCCTTCCACATGCACGCCGATGATACACAGCTTTACATCGAGATCACATCGCTAGAAGAGATCGGTATCATGAACCAGGTACTAAAGGAAGCCGTCCATTGGCTAACTAGTAATCACCTCAAGCTTAACCCGCATAAAACTGAATTCCTCCTGATTTCCCTCCAGAAAAGCGCTACGAACTTCGTGGAGTGGACCAATCTAATCACGCCGCTAAATTGTATTCCGAGGATTGTAGATTCAACCAAATACCTGGGCATTATGCTCGATAAAAACCTGAACATGCTTACACATATTAACATGATGGCAAAAAACGCCCGCTTCCATTTAAGCTTCCTCAGAAAACTGAAACCTTTCATAAATAACTCAGACCTTAAAACAGCAGCCCAGGCATTAGTCATATCAAGGAACGAGTATTGTTGCACAACTCTAGCCGGTCTACCCAAGATTTCAACCTCACCACTAAAACCCTGTCTCAATGCGGCCACAAGACTTCTAACTGGATCCAGAAACTTTGACCACATCATCCCTCATCTGGAAGCTCTCAACTGGCTGCCTTGCAAAGCAAGAATACAACCAAAAATGGCATGTATCACTCACAAAGCGATACACTGCAAAACACCAAGGCACCTAGTCCAGAAAATCACACTATCAGCAGGTTGCAGAGATTCCCAGAGTCACGGAGAACTATTACTGAAACCAGCCCTCTTCCGAAAGAAAAGAACTTATAACCGAGCTTGGTGCAGCCCCAAGAATTTGGAACGCTCTCCCCCCTAACATTAGAGACATTTCGTCCATCTCTGCTTTTAAAAATAAAGCCAAATCCTTGTTTATGAGCAAATTCCTTCCATAACTCCAGCAGACTTGACATTATCAGAGGGCCTTCTCGTTCAATACACTCGTTACCACACATCAACCACTAAGATCATTTTGGTCTTGTAAATATGAGTGTTAAAGCACAAATGTTTCTCTCACAAATCAATGTTCAATTACTTATGACTTTGTAAGATAACTGTTTCTAGCAACTTGCTGTGCACTGACCAGGCTTACTGAAGCTGCATGGCGTTCGTGTTGTTCTAAGTTGAAAGATAAGTAATTGTAAAGCGCTCTGATATCCTATTAGGGCCATGTTCACGCCAAAACCCCAAATAAATAAATAAGATGTGTACTTGTGCATTCCGGGTTTCAGGAGAGAAGGCCGCCTGACCACACGTCACATTACTTTTAAAAAAGACCTCAAAGCTCCTGTCAATAAACGACACCCGGCCTAGCCCGCTCATACCCCCTCACGCTCCCTGCCAATGGCAATCCAACCTCAACCAGCACCAACGATTGATGCCCACCTCGTGGTACCCTCCTAACTGCGTGCCACTGCTATGTTTTACAATTAATACGTGTGAAGCGCTCTACCTCACGGGGAAGCTAACCACGTGTTCTCTCCACTCTTAATGTTACATGTATATTTTCTATTTGTTATTGATACATTCTGCTTTATTGATGCCTACGGGCCATGTCCGCACTATAGAAAATCACAAACTAAGTAAAGACCACAAGTTGCCTTAAAACTGAAAATCCTTCTTTGAAGAAAAATAACATATAATGATTCGGGCCCAACACTAGATGGCAGGAAAGAGCAAAGCATGTCTTTTTACAGAACTATAATCTGCACATGTTGTTACAGGTAGGTCATGTTTTCTCTGTGCAATGAGTTCTTTGTGTCTAGGATTGCTCTGCTTCAATAAATGTCCTCTTTTTCCCTCTTTTAGACAAACTCGAAACATCAAGCCTGTCATCTTGCCGCTGATTTGGTTTGAAGAGGTGAGATCCCTGGCTGTTACTGTTGGTGTTAGTTTGTACCTTGTAGAGCAGCAGACATGACCCAGATATGACCCACTCTCCAGCCGTCCTAGGGAGCCCCAAAGGACACTGTGTGACCAGCAATGGACGGTCAGTGAAGTCCATGTTGTTAACGGTCTCAGGACATTCTCTCTCCCCAGTTTAAACTCTTCTTCATGACTATTGGTGGTGAGGGACACCTCTGAGAAGAGGAGCTCAACAGAGGCCACATCCCAGGCTCGTCTCATCCCAGGACATCGGATGAGCAGCCTTCCATTGCTTCTCCTCCTTACTCTCCAACAGGACTTTCCTGACCCCATGAGCACCCCCCCCCACCAATCTTAGTATCACCTGCAAAGCCCCTATAGTGTGTGCACCGGCACATCCCTCATCCATGGCACATGAGAGCGGTTGAGAACATTCTCTTCTGTTAGATGTGCTGATGATGCAGAGATGTGTATGTCTCAATGACAGAGTCCTGCTGCTTAGCCCAAGAGAGCACATCCCTGAGGTTTGCAAAGCTTTTCTTCATGTGCACGCCACCGCTGCCTTCCGAAAGGTTTGCATCCTGTGAATCAGTCGATGCTTCCCTCTAGCTCATGCCTGACGACCACAGCCTCACAAAAGCAGCGTTTTCCATCTCTGTGGCTGTTGCAGAATCAGGTTAAACACAAGAAGACACATGAGAAATTGTTTACGTGCTCTTTTTATAACTGACTGTCCACCCCAAGCCTATATCTGGACTCACACACATGTGACGTGATGTCCTCAGACTCCACCAGGTGCCATGCTTCATCACAGGACTCCCCTCGCTTTGGTGAGGAGCGGGCCTATACTTTATAGTAAAGGATTCACTTCTGGCTAACTCTACAACCCGTGATATGAATCTGCTACAAACCAACCTTATACATCAAACTACCTTTTCATTTAAGTGAGATATCACTTGGTGTTAAAAATCAGCGTGGAGACTGGGGGAACCAATACCCCATCACCGCTCAAACCGTCGACATGTTTCTGCCTCTTGGCTAAAAAGATTCTGTGGCCTTCGTCAGGACAGACACAAGAGCGTTTCATGGCATACACTCCTGTCAGTGCCACTTTAAACCAGGGCTGTCCTTTGCCAACCCTCACCTTTCCTGGGTCCCTAGAAAATAATAGGCACTCAGAATTATTAAATACATGGACGGAAAGTGACAAACAAAACCATGCACTTATGCATGCACAAATTGTGAATGTGACAGTGCACTCGAGTAACACACGTTCCAAACTGTTATGATTTGAGACCCGCTCACATCCCTCATACCCTAAATGTGGGTCATCCTGGCCCCATGGAGGAAGGGCTCAGGAACCCTGTAGTCACACAGTGTAGAGAGGGACCCACACTAATCATCACTATTGTAGCTTCCTCATTACAAAGTTAAACAAGGGGCTGTAGTGCCCCCCCCCACTACCCACTTACTCCTCCACGATGCGTTCCTCGTGGATCACCCAGTGCTGCTTGGCCCTTCCTCCAGGTGATTCGGAGTAAGAGGTATAAGCCGGGGTTTTATGTCCCAGTAAGCTCCCATCTGATTGGTGGAGCGCTTCCCCTGTGATCATTATCAGCTGTGTTTCTGTTGCTTTATTCTAATTACATATGTGCTGTCAGAACGTCTCCCTCATTGAATATAATGCCAGCTGCTGATACTTTGCATGTCTCCCTCGTTGAATATGATGCCAGCTGCTGATTGTTTGCACGTCTTCCTCGTTGAATATCATGCCAGCTGCTGATAGTTTGCACGTCTCCCTTGTTGAATAGAATGCCAGCTGCTGATAGTTTGCACGTCTCCCTCGTTGAATATCATGCCAGCAGGTGATAGTTTGCACGTCTCCCTTGTTAAATATAATACCAGCAGCTGATAGTTTGCACGTTTCCCTTGTTGAATATGCCAGGTGCTGATAGTTTGCACGTCTCCCTCGTTGAATAGAATGCCAGCTGCTGATTGTTTGCACGTCTTCCTCGTTGAATATCATGCCAGCTGCTGATAGTTTGCACGTCTTCCTCGTTGAATATAATGCCAGCTGCTGATAGTTTGCACGTCTTCCTCATTAAATATAATGCTAGCTGCTGATCGTTTGCACGTCTCCCTCATTGAATGTGATGCCAGCTGCTGATAGTTTGCACGTCTCCCTCGTTGAATATAATGCCAGCTGTTGATCGTTTGCACGTCTCCCTCGTTTAATAGAATGCCAGCTGCTGATAGTTTGCACATCTTCCTCGTTGAATATAATCCCAGCTGCTGATAGTTTGCATGTCTCCCTCGTTGAATATCATGCCAGCTGCTGATAGTTTGCATGCCTGCCTCCTCGAATAGAATGCCTGCTGCTGATAGTTTGCACGTCTCCCTCAGTGAATATAATGCCAGCTGCTGATACTTTGCACGTCTCCCTCATTGAATATCATGCCAGCAGGTGATAGTTTGCACGTCTCCCTTGTTAAATATAATGCCAGCTGCTGATAGTTTGCACGTCTCCCTCGTTGAATATAATGCCAGCTGCTGATAATTTGCACGTCTTCCTCGTTGAATATTATACCAGCTGCTGATAGTTTGCACGTCTTCCTTGTTGAATATTAGACCAGCTGCTGATAGTTTGCACGTCTCCCTCGTTGAATAGAATGCCAGCTACTAATAGTTTTCACGTCTCCCTCATTGAATATGCCAGCTGCTGATAATTTGCAGGTCTCCCTTGTTGAATATAACGCCAGCTGCTGACAGTTTGCACTGCTTCCTCGTTGAATATAATGCCAGCTGCTGATAGTTTGCACGTCTCCCTCGTTGAATATAATGCCAGCTGCTAATAGTTTGCACATCTTCCTCGTTGAATATAATCCCAGCTGCTGATAGTTTGCACGTCTCCCTCGTTGAATATCATGCCAGCAGGTGATAGTTTGCATGTCTCCCTCGTTCAATATAACACCAGCTGCTGATAGTTTGCAAGCCTGCCACCTCGAATAGAATGCCTGCTGCTGATAGTATGCACGTCTCCCTCAGTGAATATAATGCCAGCTGCTGATACTTTGCACGTCTCCCTCGTTGAATATCATGCCAGCAGGTGATAGTTTGCACGTCTCCCTTGTTAAATATAATGCCAGCTGCTGATAGTTTGCACGTCTCCCTCTTTGAATATAATGCCAGCTGCTGATAATTTGCATGTCTTCCTCGTTGAATATTATACCAGCTGCTGATAGTTTGCATGTCTCCCTCGTTGAATATAGTGCCAGCTGCTGATAGTTTGCATGTCTCCCTCGTTGAATATTATGCCAGCTGCTGATAGTTTGCATGTCTCCCTCGTTGAATATAGTGCCAGCTGCTGATCATTTGCACGTCTCCCTCGTTGAATAGAATACTAACTGCTGATAGTTTTCACGTCTCCCTCGTTGAATATAACACCAGCTGCTGATCGTTTGCACGTCTTCCTCGTTGAATATAATCCCAGCTGCTGATAGTTTGCACGTCTTCCTCGTTGAATAGAATGACAGCTGTTGATAGTTTGCACGTCTCCCTCGTTGAATATAATGCCAGCTGCTGATCGTTTGCACGTCTCCCTCGTTGAATATAACACCAGCTGCTGATCGTTTGCATGTCTCCCTCGTTGAATATGCCAGCTGCTGATAGTTTGCACGTCTCCCTCGTTGAATAGAATGACAGCTGTTGATAGTTTGCACGTCTCCCTCGTTGAATATAATGCCAGCTGCTGATCGTTTGCACGTCTCCCTCGTTGAATATAACACCAGCTGCTGATCGTTTGCATGTCTCCCTCGTTGAATATGCCAGCTGCTGATAGTTTGCACGTCTCCCTCGTTGAATAGAATGACAGCTGTTGATAGTTTGCACGTCTCCCTCGTTGAATATAGTGCCAGCTGCTGATCGTTTGCACGTCTCCCTCGTTGAATATGATGCCAGCTGCTGATACTTTGCACGTCTCCCTCCTTGAATATAATGCCAGTTGCTGATCGTTTGCACGTCTCCCTCGTTGAATATAATGCCAGCTGCTGATCGTTTGCACGTCTCCCTCCTTGAATATAACACCAGCTGCTGATAGTTTGCACGACTCCCTCGTTGAATATAGTGCCAGCTGATGATCGTTTGCACGTCTCCCTCGTTGAATATAATGCCAGCTGCTGATAGTTTGCACGTCTCCCTCCTTGAATATGCCAGCTACTGATCGTTTGCACGTCTCCCTCGTTGAATATAATGCCAGCTGCTGATAGTTGAGGTACGGCAGCTGCACGTGGTACCCAGGCGGTCAGTTGCAGATTTTTTAGCGGGTGCAGCGTAGTAGCCGCACCTGTGACCCATCTTCAGTGAAGCGGCATACCCCACGTCAAGGTGCACCTATGCCGTGTGGCTGTCGTGCTGCTAGCTTCGATGTGAGCGTGTCCTCGGTACGTGCACAGATACACGCACGTCTGACGGGCCAGGATCCCAAGAGCTTAACTGAAGGCGTGGAGCTGTGTGTGCCTGCAGTGAATTTTGAATGCCTGAAGCCCCCTCCCGAAATTATGGGAAATGTGGTATTATATGAGCCCCGACTTTGAATAAAAATATATAAATAAAAAGGGGATCCTGTTTAAGGTTGTGAGGCGAGGCTACTATTGCGTCTTGGGTGAAGGCTCATACCCTTATGTGCATCACATGGGCTGGGGTATTACAAAAGAGGCAAGACTGTGGGCTCATGATACCACCAGGTGTTAAAGATATTAAGGTCAATTGTTATGTCCTGGTACAATGTGTCTATAAAACCATAGACACAATTACTGTTCATCGTCCCAACAGGTGGAGTCAGTGATTTATAGCTGTAACCATGGTATCTCGTCGTTCAAACCCTTCTTCCATGATCTCAAGTGGTAAACCCACCTCTGCTCCTGTGTAAACAGGTTATATTTGGGGCATTTGACACCACCTTAGCATGTGCCACCCAGGACAGGTCTCCATCATTGTGCGTAGCTTCCAAGAAGTGTTGTGTCAGTTTGGTGTTATTCTTTTTGCACCATATAGTACTTCGATGCTCGTTTATCCGTGTCTTTGTTTTACGGGTCGTCTTGCCCACATCGAGCAGGCCGCGTGGGCTTGTAATCAAGTTTACCACGTTTTCACTGTTACAGTCTGCTCTGGTCTTCAGGACCCACGGTCTTTCTGTCTTGATATCTGTTTCCACAATTACCGCAGGGGTAGTGACCCGCCGGGGTTGGCTGTTCCAGTGGGTTGTCTGCAGTGAAACGACACGCTGCACAATTACCGCAGGGGTAGTGACCCGCCGGCCCGGGGTTGGTTGTTCCATTGGGTTGTCTGCAGTGAAACAACACCCTACACAAATACCACAGGGGTAGTGACCCGCCAGTCCGGGGTTGGTTGTTCCATTGGGTTGTCTGCAGTGAAATTACAGTTTCTTGTGTTTTGGTGTGTACTATCTTGTCAGTCTTTATTTTCTGGTGCTTTTCTAGGAGTGGCTTCCTGTTGATGTTTTTTGCCCTTTCTCATGCTTTCTTTACTGTTTTGCTCAGGTGGTGGGGTGCCAGTAACTTTGTCTCGAGGGTGGTATCCCAGGTTTCGAATGTTTCCAAAAAGTAACAGTTGCCCCTCACTCACAGGAGCTGGCCCACTGGAAGGTTCTCTCGGAGGGCTCAGGGTGGAAGCTGTCATATAGCAGAAGACTCTTCCTGTCTGTCATCTTGCTGGGTGCCCTTGTCTCAATGCCACTGTGCCCAGTGGTGATCACTAAATACAAGAATACCTGCTGTGGCGTGGAATCATGCCTCCGCAGCTCATGGTACAACAGGTTGTGTCATACTTGTTGTGGTCCTCGGCATTGACTACTACAACAGCATTTATGGTGGTCACGTATCAACCAAACTAGCCATTCTCCAAGCTGCACATGATGAAACCCACTGATTTTAGCCCTGGTCTTCAACTCACGGGTCACCGCTCGCCAAGCCTTCTGTTTCACTGGTTCCTGTTCTATCAAGGAGATGCTCAAACCACAAGGCCTTGCATGCTTGAGCGACCACCACCTCTCCAAACTAGTGGTCCCTAGCAGGAGATCAGCAACAAATACAGGGGTTTTAGGATAGCAACTCCACCCCGACGAATTCTATATTGATGCACCTTGGCTTCAAAGCTGTCCTTGTAAAACGCAAGAAAACCCCCAAAACCCATATGCTGGTTCTTCTAGGCATAAGATACATTTGAACTCTCCATCAGGCATAGGGCATTTCCCATCCTCCATCAGGCACAGGACATGTTGCCACCCTCCGCCAGGCATCGGGCACATCTCCAGTCTCTTTCAGGCATAGGGCACATTTCCAGTCTCCACCAGGCATAGGGCACATTTCCAGTCTCCGCCAGGCATAGGGCACATTTCCAGTCTCCGCCAGGCATAGGGCACATTTACAGCTTCCATAAGGTATAGGACATTTCCCATCCTCCATCAGGCACAGGACATGTTGCCACCCTCCGCCAGGCATCGGGCACATCTCCAGTCTCTCTCAGGCATAGGGCACATTTCCAGTCTCCGCCAGGCGTAGGGCACATTAATAGCTTCCATCAGGCATAGGGCACATTTACAGCTTCCATCAGGCACAGGACATGTTGCCACCCTCCACCAGGCATCGGGCACATCTCCAGTCTCTCTCAGGCATAGAGCACATTTCCAGTCTCTGCCAGGCACAGGGCACATCTACAGCCTCTCTCACACACAGGCATGTTCTTTTCCTGTATTAACTTTCCATTAATGCCCAAAGTTGTAGGAGAGTAGGATCTGCTTCACATGTTTACCCCAATTTTTTGCTGGTGTTTCACAGTTTTTTTACTTTAGTCTGGCTGGGACCCTGCTATTCAGGGCCCCAGTCTAGCTGCTTCTACAGCCTCTCTCACACACAGGCATGTTCTTTTCCTGTATTAACTTTCCATTAATGCCCAAAGTTGTAGGAGAGTAGGCTCTGCTTCACATGTTTACCCCAATTTGTTGCTGGTGTTTCACTGTTTTTTTACTTTAGTCTGGCTGGGACCCTGCTATTCAGGGCCCCAGTCTAGCTGCTTCCTCTCTAAAATGATTCCATGTACTTTAGGCACAGATCAGATTGGATCTGGGGTGCCCTTATAAGTCCCTAGTATATGGTATACTATGTCCCCAGGGCATAGGTACCCCAGAGGCTGAAGCATGTATTATGCCACCCCTGGAAAGACACCCAAAATGACACCACAGGTCTGCTACTGCAGCCTGGGTAAGGTGGTGCATGCACCCCTTACTGAGATATAGGTTCACTATATCTCACCATATACTGCACATACAAACCTATCATTCACCCCTATGGCAGGCCTTATCAATCCTGAAGGCAGGATGCTTGGTTATATGTGAGGGGGTGCCCAGGCATGAGCTGAGCCCCTCTGCAGCCTTTGGAATCTCTTCTCCGGGGTTGTCAGTAGTGCAGCCTGACCATATAAATGCTAACTTTGGACTGGCTGCACGGAAACATGTCGTGTTTGGTGTCAAATACCTTGGTGGCAAACACCTTGGAATCATACCCCCACACCAGTAACTGGTGTGGGAGTATGATCCCACCCTTCTAGAGGGAGAGACATGAGAGCACTGGTATACCCGGTAGAAACTTAATAGAGCCCTGGCATCACAAAATGGATGCTGCAGCCACAGGCACAAGTCTGGCCTCCTACTGCTGACCGATAGGTTTCCTGTCACAGGGAGGTGTAACCACCTCCCAGACAGGATTATGTGTATTGGGGCTGGGTGGGAGCACTCTCTGAGTGCTTTGAAGTCCTGCACTGGGGGCACATTTGGTGTCCCTGTGCATAGTCCAGCTCAGACCGGTTCAGGAGCTTCCAGCCCCTGCTCTGGCATAAAACTGGACAAAGGAAATGGGTGTAGCCACCCCTCTTTCCAAACCCTCCCATAGGTGGGTCCCCAGAGCTAGTCCAACCCCTTCCTTAGGTATAAGTAAGGAACCTCTATAACCAGAACTTTAGATTACCCTGGACGAAACTCTGAAGCCGAATCCTGGACCTTCGAAGCTCTGCTAAAGACCAGAGGACTGAAGAAATCTCCCTTGGGGTCAAGGAGTGACTCCCCTGCTTGGCAGGCACCAACGAAGCAATTTGCCAGTCTGCATTCCTGAAGCTCCTGCCGGAGTCCAAAGTATTTGCAGCCCAGGAAGAGGATGTCCAGGCATCTCAGAGGCCGACCCGAGTCCCTAGCAAAGCTGACACCCGCAGCCCTCGTGAGTAGCGTGGAACAGAAACTCCTGGTCACCGTGCATTTCTGCAAGTGCATTGACTTCTCGACGTCTCTTGAAGTCGTGCTTGGGCTGACTTGTAGCCCCCACCTCGAGCACTGAATCCACCGAAGATTGTCGGCCTGGTCATTCCGAGTGAGCCGTGGGCCGCCATTTTGTGTTTCATCTTGAGGTCCCTTCGCGATCCCTGGTCCGTTGACTGGTGGGTTCCTGAATGGGTAACTTTGAATTTCCTTGGGCTTTCCTGGTTGCTCCAGACGTGCCCCGACTTCCTACCAAGTGGTAAGTCCCACAGACCTTGCTGGTCTGCACCGAAGCATCTTTCTCGTTTCTGCGTGGGTTGCTGTTGCCAAGGCTTTTTGGGTCCAGTCCGGGCACCGACGCTGCGGCACTCGACATCCTTAGTGGGACAGATCGAATCCAGCTCCTGGTCGTACTCAACACCTCCTGGTCCTCGTGGCTGAAGAGTCAAGCTTCACCTCTTTCACCTGAAATCACCCGACATCGGTGGGCATCTGTCCATCGCCTTCCTGGTCACTGGCTAGTGACCCAGACTCTGTCCCCTCTGCTTTCAGGTTCTTCTCATCTTCAATCCAGGCTTGGATCTCTTCGGAAACTTCTCTTCACGGCAGCAGCAATTCTTCGCCAGCTCCCATTGAAATCGACGACGCGACCCGACACCAAAAGACAACTATGCACCCGGCTTCCCTGGGTGAGGTAACACGAGTATTCTGGTGCTCCTGTGGGTGCTAGCCCTAGAGCTTCCTAAGTCCAAAAGGGTTTGGTCCTGAATCATTTCTAAATGTCCCTAATCTTTAAAAATCTAACCGCGACTTTCCCCATAGAAGCTAACGGGAGCTCGCGGCTGTGTTCACACACTGCACACGGCCCTCGTGGGTCCCCTGTGACACTACCTTGGGTGGTTCCATTGGGGTCCCAGCGATTCTACAGGCTCTAGTCCTTGTGTCTAGTTAAGTCGTGGTTCTTATACCCCTATTTTAGAATATGGTTTGGCTCGCCCCCTGAAGTGTGTTTTGACCTCTCATAAAGAGACTAGGAGGGTGTGTTAGGTAATTAATACATATATTTTGAATATATACCTGGTGTGGTTGTCTTGTCATTTGATCATTCAAGAGATTATAGACTGGTAAAACAAGCTGCTTTACACCCCTTCAAGACTTAGCCTGAAGGCTGCTCTCCATAGCTACCACTAGGATAGCTTTCAATAAAGGTTGTCTTTGACCATTCACCATAAGGAGTTGTTTAGACGGATACAAGGTGCCCACTATAACTAGTGGACAGCATATATCAGGCCAACTTCTCACAAAAGTCAATCTCAAACCAATGCTGCAGAAAAAGAACATATAAAACATTCAGGCCAACAAATAATTTAGATTTGAAAGTGTTTGCACAAACTTAGGATGATCCTGGTTTGGGGCCAATGGAGCGCAATATGCATAGAGGAGGTGAGGCCACTGGTACCAGCTCTTCAAGCCTGAGAAGAGCGTCACCTATGAAAACTCCTCGAAGGCTATCGCCATGGCAGCAGGGGCACCCTTGAGGTGAGAGGGGCACCCTTGAGATGAGAGGGGCAGGGGCACCCTTGAGGTGAGAGGGGCAGTGGCACCCTTGAGGTGAGAGGGGTAGGGGCACCCTTGAGATGAGATGGGCACCCTTGAGATGAGAGGGACTGGGGCACCCTTGAGGTGAGAGGGGCAGGGGCACCCTTGAGATGAGAGGGGCAGGGGCACCCTTGAGATGAGAGGGGCAGGGGCACCCTTGAGATGAAAGGGGCTGGGGCACTCTTGAGATGAGAGGGGCAGGGGCACCCTAGAGATGAGAGGGGCAGGGGCAGCCTAGAGATGAGAAGGGCAGAGGCACCCTTGAGATGAGAGGGACAGGGACACCCTTGAGATGAGGGGCACCCTTGAGATGAGAGGGCACCCTTGAGATGAGAGGGGCAGGAGTACCCTTGAGGTGAGAGGGACAGGGGAACCCCTTGAGGTGAGGGGGCAGGGGCACCCTTGAGGTGAGAGGGGCAGGGGCACTCTTGGGGTGAGAGGGGCAGGGGCACCCTAGAGATGAGAGGGGCAGGGGCACCCTAGAGATGAGAGGGGCAGGGGCACCCTAGAGATGAGAGGGGCAGGGGCACCCTAGAGATGAGAGGGGCAGGGGCACCCTTGAGATGAGGGACAGGGGCACCCTTGAGATGAGAGGGGCACCCTTGAGATGAGAGGGGCAGGAGTACCCTTGAGATGAGAGGGGCAGGAGTACCCTTGAGGTGAGAGGTGCACTCTTGAGGGGAGAGAGCCAGGGGGCACCCCTTGAGGGGAGGGAGGCAGTGGCACCCCTTGAGGTGAGAGGGGCAGGGGCACCCTTGAGGTGAGAGGGACAGGGGAACCCCTTGAGGTGAGGGGGCAGGGGCACCCTTGAGGTGAGAGGGGCAGGGGCACTCTTGGGGTGAGAGGGGCAGGGGCACCCTAGAGATGAGAGGGGCAGGGGCACCCTAGAGATGAGAGGGGCAGGGGCACCCTAGAGATGAGAGGGGCAGGGGCACCCTAGAGATGAGGGGCAGGGGCACCCTTGAGATGAGAGGGGCACCCTTGAGATGAGAGGGGCAGGAGTACCCTTGAGATGAGAGGGGCAGGAGTACCCTTGAGGTGA
Source organism: Triturus cristatus (assembly GCF_964204655.1). Lineage (NCBI taxonomy): Eukaryota > Metazoa > Chordata > Amphibia > Caudata > Salamandridae > Triturus > Triturus cristatus. The sequence goes on along the minus strand of NC_140594.1, from coordinate 3,443,631 downwards.
GAGGTGCACTCTTGAGGGGAGAGAGCCAGGGGGCGCCCCTTGAGGGGAGGGAGGCAGTGGCACCCCTTGAGGTGAGAGGGGCAGGGGCACCCTTGAGGTGAGAGGGACAGGGGAACCCCTTGAGGTGAGGGGGCAGGGGCACCCTTGAGGTGAGAGGGGCAGGGGCACACTTGAGGTGAGAGGGGCAGGGGCATTCTTGAGGTGAGAGGGGCAGGGGCATCCTTGAGGTGAGATGCGCAGAGGCACCTTTGAGATGAGTGTCACCCTTCAAATTGGAGGGGCAAGGGGCACCCTTGAGGTGAGAGGGGCAAGGGCACCCTTAAGATGAGGGGCAGGGGCACCCTTGAGATAAAAGGGGCATGGGTACCCTTGAGATGAGAGGGGCGCCCGAGAGGGGTAGGGGCACCCTTGAGATGAGAGGGGCAGGGGCACCCCTTCAGGTGAGCGGGCCACCCTTGAGATTGGAGGGGCAAAGGTGTTCTTGAGATGAGGTGCAGAGGCACCCTTGAGGTAAGGGGGGCAGGGGCAGCCTAGAGATGAGAAGGGCAGAGGCACCCTTGAGATGAGAGGGACAGGGACACCCTTGAGATGAGGGGCACCCTTGAGATGAGAGGGCACCCTTGAGATGAGAGGGGCAGGAGTACCCTTGAGGTGAGAGGGACAGGGGAACCCCTTGAGGTGAGGGGGCAGGGGCACCCTTGAGGTGAGAGGGGCAGGGGCACTCTTGGGGTGAGAGGGGCAGGGGCACCCTAGAGATGAGAGGGGCAGGGGCACCCTAGAGATGAGAGGGGCAGGGGCACCCTAGAGATGAGAGGGGCAGGGGCACCCTAGAGATGAGAGGGGCAGGGGCACCCTTGAGATGAGGGACAGGGGCACCCTTGAGATGAGAGGGGCACCCTTGAGATGAGAGGGGCAGGAGTACCCTTGAGATGAGAGGGGCAGGAGTACCCTTGAGGTGAGAGGTGCACTCTTGAGGGGAGAGAGCCAGGGGGCACCCCTTGAGGGGAGGGAGGCAGTGGCACCCCTTGAGGTGAGAGGGGCAGGGGCACCCTTGAGGTGAGAGGGACAGGGGAACCCCTTGAGGTGAGGGGGCAGGGGCACCCTTGAGGTGAGAGGGGCAGGGGCACTCTTGGGGTGAGAGGGGCAGGGGCACCCTAGAGATGAGAGGGGCAGGGGCACCCTAGAGATGAGAGGGGCAGGGGCACCCTAGAGATGAGAGGGGCAGGGGCACCCTAGAGATGAGGGGCAGGGGCACCCTTGAGATGAGAGGGGCACCCTTGAGATGAGAGGGGCAGGAGTACCCTTGAGATGAGAGGGGCAGGAGTACCCTTGAGGTGAGAGGTGCACTCTTGAGGGGAGAGAGCCAGGGGGCACCCCTTGAGGGGAGGGAGGCAGTGGCACCCCTTGAGGTGAGAGGGGCAGGGGCACCCTTGAGGTGAGAGGGACAGGGGAACCCCTTGAGGTGAGGGGGCAGGGGCACCCTTGAGGTGAGAGGGGCAGGGGCACACTTGAGGTGAGAGGGGCAGGGGCATTCTTGAGGTGAGAGGGGCAGGGGCATCCTTGAGGTGAGATGCGCAGAGGCACCTTTGAGATGAGTGTCACCCTTCAAATTGGAGGGGCAAGGGGCACCCTTGAGGTGAGAGGGGCAAGGGCACCCTTAAGATGAGGGGCAGGGGCACCCTTGAGATAAAAGGGGCATGGGTACCCTTGAGATGAGAGGGGCGCCCGAGAGGGGTAGGGGCACCCTTGAGATGAGAGGGGCAGGGGCACCCCTTCAGGTGAGCGGGCCACCCTTGAGATTGGAGGGGCAAAGGTGTTCTTGAGATGAGGTGCAGAGGCACCCTTGAGGTAAGGGGGGCAGGGGCACCCTAGAGTTGAGAGGGGCACCCTTGAGGTCAGAGGAGTAGGGGCACCCTTGAGATGAGAGGGGCAGGGGCACCCTTGAGATGATAGGGGTGAGGGGCACCCCTTGAGGTGAGAGGGGCAGGGGCACCCTTGAGATGAGGGGGCAGGGAGACCCCTTGAGGTGAGAGGGGCAGGGGCACCCCTTGAGGTGAGAGTGTCACCTTTGAGATTGGAAGGGAAATGGCACCCTTGAGATGAAGGGCAGGGGTACCCTTGAGGTGAGAGGGGCAGGGGCACTCCTTGAGGTGAGAGGGGCAGGGGCACCCTTGAGGTGAGAGGGGCAGTGGCACCCTTGAGATGAGAGGGGCAGGAGCACCCTTGAGATGATAGGGGCACCCATGAGATGAGAGGGGCAGGGGCACCCTTGAGGTGAGAGGGGCAGGGGCACCCTTGAGCTGAGAGTGGCTTGGGCACCCTTGAGATCAGAGGGGCACCCTTGAGATGAGAGAGGCAGGGCACCCTTGAGGTGAGAGGGCAGGGGCACCCCTTGAGGTGAGAGGGCAGGGGCACCCCTTGAGGTGAAAGGGGCAGGGGCACCCTTGAGATGAGTGTCACCCTTGAGATTGGAGGGGCAAGGGCACCCTTGAGATGAGAGGGACAGGAGCACCCTTGAGGAGAGAGGGGCAGGGGCACCCCTTGAGGTGAGAGGGGCAGGGGCACCCTTTGAGGTGAGAGGGGCAGGGACACCCTTTGAGGTGAGAGGGGCAGGGGCACCCTTGAGGTGAGATGGACAGGGGCACTCCTTGAGGTGAGATGGGCAAGGGCACCCTTGAGGTGAGAGGGGCAGGGGCACCCTTGAGATGAGTGTCACCTTTGAGATTGGCGGGGCAAGGGCACCCTTGAGATGAGAAGGGCACCCTTGAGGTGAGAGGGGCAGTGGCACGCCTGGAGGTGAGAGGGGCAGGGGGCACCCTTGAGGTGAGAGGGGCAGGAGCACCCTTGAGGTGAGAGGTGCACCCTTGAGGGGAGAGAGCCAGGGGCACCCCTTGAGGGGAGGGAGGCAGTGGCAGCCCTTGAGGTGAGAGGGTCAGGGTCACCCTTGAGATGAGAGGGACAGGGGCACCCTTGAGGTGAGAGAGACAGGGGAACCCCTTGAGGTGAGAGGGGCAGGGGCACCCCTTGAGGTGAGAGGGGTAAGGGCACCCTTGAGATGTGAGGGGCAGGGGCGCCCTTGAGGTGAGAGGGGCAGGGGCACCCCTTGAGGTGAGAGGGGCAGGGGCACCCTTTAGGTGAGAGGGGCAGGGGCACCCTTGAGTTGAGAGGGGCAGGGGCACTCCTTGAGGTGAGAGGGGCAGGGGCATCCTTGAGGTGAGAGGGGCAGGGGCACCGTTGAGATGAGAGGGGCAGGGACGCCCTTGAGGTGAGAGGGGCAGGGGCACCCGTTGAGGTGAGAGTGGTAAGGGCACCATTGAGATGAGAGGGACAGGGATGCCCTTGAGGTGAGAGGGGCAGGGGCACCCCTTGAGGTGAGAGGGGTAAGGGCACCCTTGAGGTGAGAGGGGCAGGGACGCCCTTGAGGTGAGAGGGGCAGGGGCACCCCTTGAGGTGAGAGGGGCAGGGGCACCCTTGATGTGAGAGGGGAAGGAGCACCTTTGAGGTGAGAGAGGCACCCTTGAGGGGAGAGAGCCAGGGGCACCCCTTGAGGGGAGAGAGGCAGGGGCACCCCTTGAGGTGAGAGGGGTAAGGGCACCCTTGAGATGAGAGGGGCAGGGGCACCCTTGAGTTGAGAGGGGTAGGGGCACCCCTTGAGGTGAGAGGGGCAGGGGCACCCCTTGAGGTGAGAGGGGCAGGGGCACCATTGAGATGAGAGGGGCAGGGGAACCCTTGAGGTGACAGGGGCAGGGGTACCCCTTGAGGTGAGAGGGGCAGGGGCACCCTTGAGGTGAGAGGGGCAGGAGCACATTTCAGGTGAGAGGGGCACCCTTGAGGGGAGAGAGCCAGGGGCACCCCTTGAGGGGAGAGAGGCAGGGGCACCCCTTGTGGTGAGAAGGGTAAGGGCACCCTTGAGATGAGAGGGGCAGGGGCACCCATGAGTTGAGAGGGGCAGGGGCACCCCTTGAGGTGAGAGTGGCAGGGGCACCCTTGAGGTGAGAGGGGCAGGGGTACCCTTGAGGTGAGAGAGGCAGGGGCACCCTTGAGGTGAGAGAGGAACGGTCTTGGCAATAGTACAAACAGTGTTAATGTTGTTGATAATGTTCAGTGTATTTGCTGTATCAGCGATTGGCGGGCTCCCGGAATGAGCGCCCTGTTGACACAGTCACTTTTGAGTGTATTTGCGCTTTCAGCATGTAGGATCCAATAAATCAGTTAACCGCACATCGACCTCATTTATTTAATTATTTTGTATTGTTCTGCGGCTTGCTGGGCAGGAGGGACAAGCGACGTGACTCCACCACTGACTCCGCTTTCCTCTTACAGAGCGGACACATTGAGGGCAAGGTTCTTGACACGTACCACAGCACACTTGTCCTGCTCCCCGCCATCCTGGAGTATCTGCAGTACATTTTCATCGCTCTCGGCCTCCTGTTACTTGTGATCTCTCTGGGTCTCGTCATCACGAATAAGGTAAGGCGGGGGGGGTGGGGTGGGGTGGTGGCGATATTTGGCTGTGAGGCTTTGTTTGGAGACTATCCGATGACCTCCTGGCCCTGCACTTATGCAATGTGTGCAAGGTAGGTGGTAATATGGAGTAGAGGTGTGTCAGTGCATTCACAGTCCACTCTTCATTTTCCTATGTACACAAGTGATTGAGTACCATGGGGTATCTGTGTCTCAGTGCAGTGAGGTCTGGTCTGTGTGTCCTCATGCATGGTTCAAGGGAGTGAGTAACATGGAGTAAAGGTGTCTCAGTGCAGTGGGGTCTGGTCTGTGTGTCCTCATGCATGGTTCAAGGGAGTGAGTAACATGGAGTAAAGGTGTCTCAGTGCAGTGAGGTCTGGTCTGTGTGTCCTCATGCATGGTTCAAGGGAGTGAGTAACATGGAGTAAAGGTGTCTCAGTGCAGTGGGGTCTGGTCTGTGTGTCCTCATGCATGGTTCAAAGGAGTGAGTAACATGGAGTAAAGGTGTCTCAGTGCAGTGGGGTCTGGTCTGTGTGTCCTCATGCATGGTTCAAGGGAGTGTGTAACATAGAGTAAAGGTGTCTCAGTGCAGTGGGGTCTGGTCTGTGCATCCTCATGCATGGTTCAAGGGAGTGAGTAACATGGAGTAAAGGTGTGTCAGTGCAGTGGGGTCTGGTCTGTGTGTCCTCATGCACGGTTTAAGGGAGTGAGTACCATGGGGTATCTGTGTCTCACTGCAGTGGGGTCTGGTCTGTGCATCCTCATGCATGGTTCAAGGGAGTGAGTAACATGGAGTAAAGGTGTCTCAGTGCAGTGGGGTCTGGTGTGTGCATCCTCATGCACGGTTCAAGGGAGTGAGTAACATGGAGTAAAGGTGTTTCAGTACAGTGGGGTCTGGTCTGTGCATCCTCATGCACGGTTCAAGGGAGTGAGTAACATGGAGTAAAGGTGCCTCAGTGCAGTGGGGTCTGGTCTGTGCGTCCTCATGCATGGTTCAAGGGAGTGAGTAATATGGAGTAAAGGTGTCGCAGTGGGGGCTGGTCTGTGTGTCCTCCTGCACGGTTCAAGGGAGTGAGTAACATGGAGTAAAGGTGTGTCAGTGCAGTGGGGTCTGGTCTGTGCGTCCTCATGCACGGTTCAAGGGAGTGAGTAACATGGAGTAAAGGTGTCTCACTGCAGTGGGGTCTGGTCTGTGTGTCCTCATGCATGGTTCAAGGGAGTGAGTAACCTGGAGTAAAGGTGTCTCAGTGCAGTGAGGTCTGGTCTGTGTGTCCTCATACATGGTTCAAGGGAGTGAGTAACATGGAGTAAAGGTGTCTCAGTGCAGCGAGGTCTGGTCTGTGTGTCCTCATGCATGGTTCAAGGGAGTGAGTAACATGGAGTAAAGATGTCTCAGTGTAGTGGGATCTGGTCTGTGCGTCCTCATGCATGGTTCAAGTGAGTAACATGGAGTAAAGATGTCTCAGTGTAGTGGGATCTGGTCTGTGCGTCCTCATGCATGGTTCAAGTGAGTGAGTAACATGGAGTAAAGGTGTCTCACTGCAGTGGGGTCTGGTCTGTGTGTCCTCATGCATGGTTCAAGGGAGTGAGTAATATGGAGTAAAGGTGTCTCAGTGCAGCAAGGTCTGGTCTGTGTGTCCTCGTGCATGGTTCAAGGGAGTGAGTAACATGGAGTAAAGGTGTCTCAGTGCAGCGAGGTCTGGTCTGTGTGTCCTCATGCATGGTTCAAGGGAGTGAGTAACATGGAGTAAAGGTGTCTCAGTACAGTGGGGTCTGGTCTGTGCATCCTCATGCACGGTTCAAGGGAGTGAGTAACATGGAGTAAAGGTGTCTCAGTGCAGTGGGGTCTGGTCTGTGTGTCCTCATGCATGGTTCAAGGGAGTGAGTAACATGGAGTAAAAGTGTCTCAGTGCAGTGGGGTCTGGTCTGTGTGTCCTCATGCATGATTCAAGGGAGTGAGTAACATGGAGTAAAGGTGTCTCAGTGCAGTGGGGTCTGGTCTGTGCATCCTCATGCCCGGTTCAAGGGAGTGAGTAACATGGAGTAAAGGTGTCTCAGTGCAGTGGGGTCTGGTCTGTGTGTCCTCATGCATGGTTCAAGGGAGTGAGTAACATGGAGTAAAGATGTCTCAGTGTAGTGGGATCTGGTCTATGTGTGCGAGTGAGTTGCTAATATGGAGTAAAGGTGTGTCAGTGCATTCAGAATCTGTTCTACATTTTCCTATTTACGCAAGTGCGTGAGTAGCATGGCGTATAAGTGTCCCATTGCAGTGGGGTCTGGTCTGTATGTCCCCATGTATGGTTCAAGTGAGTGAGTAACATGGAGTATAGGTGTCCCAGTGCAGGGATCTGGTCTGTGTGCGCAAGTGAATTGGTAAAATGCTGTAAAGGTGTCCATTTGAAGTCTGGTCTACATGTTTCTATGTACGCAAGTGAGTGAGTAACATGGAGTATAGGTGTCTCAGTGCACTGGGAGTCTAGTCTGCATGTACCTATGTGTATAAGGGAGTGAGTAACCTGGAGTAAAGGTGTTTTAGTGCAGTGGGGTCTGCATGTCTTCATGTGTATGCGAGGGAGTGAAAACCATGTAGTATAATTCTCAGCGCAGTACAGATCTGGTTTGCGTGTCGCCATATGTGTGAGGGAGTGAATAACAAGTAGTATAGGGTGCAGTGCAGTGGGAATCTAGTTTACATGTCCCCATATGGGTGAGGGAGTAAGTAATATTGTAAGAGGAGTCTGGTTTTCATGTCCCCATATGTGTGCGTGAGTGATTGAGTAGTATAGATCTCAGTGCAGTGGGAATCTAGTTTACGTATCCCCATATGGGTGAGGAAGTGGGTAACATGGAGTACAGGTCTCCCATTGTAAGAGGAGTCTGGTTTGAATGTCCCCATGTGCATGAGGGAGTGAAATCTATGCGGTATATGTCTCAGTACAGATGAAATCTGGTCTGCATGTTCTCATGTGTTTGAGGGAGATGGCATAACATGGAGTACAGGTCTGTGAATGTGTGAGTAATGGGACTGATCTGCGATCTGCGAGTCCCCATGTGTGAGAGAGATTGCTTAACTTGTACTAGGTCTATAAGTGTCCCCATATATGTGAGAGACTGCATAACATGTAGTATTGGTCTATTAGCATCCCCATGTGTGTGAGAGACTGAGTAACGTAGCATAGGACTATCGGTGTCCCCATATGTGCAAGAGGCTGGTTAACATGTAGTACAAGTCTATTGGTGTCCCAATGTGTGCCACAGACAACGTAGCATGTAGTATTAATCTATTGGTGTCCCCATGTGAGCGAGAGACTGTGTAACATGTTGTACGGGTCTATTTGTATCCCCATGTGTGCAACAGACTGTGTAACATGTAGTATAGGTCTATCGGTGTCCCTATGTGTGTGAGAGACTGCGTAACATGTAGTATTAATCTATCGGTGTCCCCATGTGTGCGAGAGAATTCGTGACATGTAGTATAGGTCAATTGGTATCCCTGTCTATTTGATAGTCTGCTTAGCATATAGTATAGGTTCATCGGTGTTCCTATGTGTGTGAGAGACTGCTTAACATGTAGTATATATCTTTTGGTATCCCCATGTGTGAGAGAGACTGCTTAACATGTAGTATAGGTCTGTCGTTGTCCCTATATATGTTAGAGGTTGTTTAACACGCAGTATAGATCAATCCACATCCCCGTGTGTGAGAGACTGCGTAACATATAGTATAGGTCTGTCGTTGTCCCTATATATGCTATAGGTTGCTTAACACGCAAGATAGATCAATCCACGTCCCCGTGTGTGAGAGACTGCGTAACATGTAGTTGTTGGAAGGGGCGATCTCAGGGGGGGGTTACAGAACACGTTCCTGACCACCCCGTGACCCACCTCTTCCAGAACCAGGCCGAGCACCGGCGGGGAGGCCCTTCCAGGAAGGGGTCTCGTACTTTAGGATCGCACTCGCTGAGCTGGCACTACTTGACAAAGGGACACCACACAGTAGGTTTCAATAAACGGAGATCTTTATCTAAGATTCTTTGGATCTTTATGATCCGCAAGGTAGTCTTTGGTCAATACAGCAAGCTTGGTAATTCTTCGGCAAAGGGGGTTGGGGTAGCGGGACAGTTCTAGGTTCAGAGTCAATGCCGAGTATCCTTCGCGCAGCTGTCAATTCTCGAGCCGGGGGACACGGTACAGTCTTGGGTCCAGTCGGACCAGTGTATTCTCGAGCCGCGACCACGTCCGCAGGGCTCCGGGAGGAAGGAACTGTCAATCGGGAGATCTTCGGGGAGCCGCGATTCACTCGGCAGGCTCAGCTGGTCTTAGAGTGGGGGGAGCCGCGAGTCTCTCAGCCGGCTCCGATGGTCTTAGAGTCAGGAGGAGCCGCGAGTCTCTCAGCAGGCCCCGATGGTCTTAGGGTCAGGGGGAGCCGCGAGTCTCTCAGCAGGCCCCGGGGTTCGTAGTGTTCTCGGGAGCCGCGACGACGTCAGCAGGACTCAGATGGTTTCCAAGGATCGGGTAGCGTCCTTCTTTGCAGTTTCGTCGAGCCGCGACCAGGTCCGCAGGGCTCTCTTAGTTCCAGGTCTTCTCTACCCTCAGCACCCCCTGTTATACCCCTCATTCTCTTTGAAGTCCGGCGTCCACACAGAGAGGGGTCTTGGTTTCTGGGGGCGGTGTTGGGATTTCCTGCCGCTCGGCTCTTTGATCCTTTCAAGTTGGCCGGGGAGGGACTCCAGAGACCCAGCATGCGGGGAGCCATCTCCCTGGGGGTCCGGAGGGCGATCGAAACCCTCTGTTGAGAGGAGGTCAGAGGTGTGACATAGAGACTACTCCTCCCTGTCGTGCTTGGGGGGTGTTCCCTCTCCCTTGGCCGGGCATGGCGCGTTTAGGGTTTAGGTTTCGCTGGGGCCCCAGGCCGGCCATCGGGACATCGGGACATGGTGGCCAGGGGTCTTCGGTGGCTACGGGGTGGGGAGGATGGGCGGCTATAACCAGGGACCAGGGGTGGTGTATGGGTTGGGTTTGGGGGCTAATGATCAAGGAGGCCTACGCCACGAGGCCGGGCCCCACACGCGTCCCCCCCCAGCTGAAAGTCGGGGAGAACTACCCATCCTCTTGGGGGTTCTGCTCGCTGAGGCGGAAGAATCGGGACAGGCCGTCAGCGTTGGCGTGGTCAGTACCTGGGCGATGCTCTACGGTGAAGTCCATCCCCTGGAGGGAGATCGAGCATCGCAGCAGTTTGGGGTTTTCTCCTCTCATTTGCATCAGCCACCGTAAGGGTCGGTGATCTGTTTGGACTCGGAAGTGGGTTCCGAACAAGTAAGGCCGTAGTTTCTTTAGTGCCCAGACTACTGCGAAGGCCTCTCTTTCAATGGTGCTCCACCGTCGTTCCCGGGGTAGTAGCCTTCGGCGGATGAAGGCTACAGGCTGGTCTAGGCCCTTCTCGTTGAATTGTGAGAGGACGGCCCCGATACCGTGCTCCGAAGCGTCCGTCTGGACTACAAACTCCTTGGAGTAATCGGGGGCTTGGAGCACGGGGGCTGTACTCATCGCGGTTTTTAGGGCGTCGAATGCCTCTTGGCAATGGGGGGTCCATTGTACTTTCTTCGGCTGTTTCTTGGAGGTTAGTTCTGTGAGGGGGCCTACTATGCTGCCATAGTTTTTAATGAATCTTTGGTAGTAGCGATGAGGCCTAAGAAGGCCCGGACTTCGGTCTGTGTCGCAGGGGATTCCCAGGCCAAGATGGCGTTGAGCTTGGGCTGGAGGGGGGCGACCTGCCCGCTCCCGACCTGGTGTCCCAGGTAAACCACGGACCCTTGTCCAATTGGACATTTGCTGGCTTTGACGGTTAGGCCCGCTTTGTGCAGGGCCATCAGCACCTGTCGGAGGTGCTGGAGGTGTTCGTCCATTGGGAGCTGAACACCGCAATGTCGTCTAGGTACGCGGCGCTGAACTCTTCCAGCCCGGCCAGGACCCTGTTGACCAGCCGCTGGAAGGTGGCCAGGGCATTTTTCATTCCAAAGGGCATGACTCGGAAGCGATAGTGCCCATCTGGGGTGGAGAAGGCGGACCGCTCCTTGGCTCCCTCGCTGAGCGCAATTTGCCAGTATCCGCAGGTCAAGTCGAAGGTGCTGAGGTAGTGAGCAGCCGCCAGGCGGTCAATGAGCTCGTCTGCGTGGGGGATAGGGTGAGCGTCGGCTCGGGTGACCGTGTTGAGCCCCCGGTAGTCCACACAGAACCTCAGTTCGGGGGCGATCCCCGGGGCCGCTGCTTTCGGAACCAGTACCACGGGGCTAGCCCATGGACTGTCGGAGGGTTCGACCACCCCTAGGGCTAGCATCTTGGCTACCTCGGCCTGGATGCAGGTCCGGACCCTGTCAGGGACGCGGTAGGCTCTGTGCCGTACTGGCGGGCTGTCTCCGGTATCCACGTCGTGGACACACCAGTCGGTGACCCTGGGGGTGAGGGAGAAGAGGTCTGCGAATTGCCCCAATATCTGGCGGCAATCGTCGTATTGTTGGGGGGTGAGGGAGGAGGAAAGTCTCACTCCTTCTATAGAGCCATCCTTTTCTTTCGCGCACAGGAGGTCCGGGAGGGGCTCGGTGTCCTCCTCGGCCCCATCGTCGGTGGCCAGGAGCAAACTCAACTCCGTCCTCACGAAGTGAGGTTTGAGGCAGTTCACGTGGAGGACCCGGAGGGGGTTCCGAGGGGACTGGACGTCAACTACATAAGTGACTTGACTCTTCCGCTCCACGACCTTGAAGGGTCCAGTCCATTTGTCTTGGAGAGCGCATGGTTTCACCGGAGCCATCACCCAGACCTGTTGGCCCGGCTGGAACTCGACCAGAGTGGCATTCTGGTCATACCAGCGCTTCATCTCCTCCTGGCTAGTCTCCAGGTTTGCTTCGGCGAGCTCTCAGAATTTCCGAGTCTGGTTAAGGAGCGCCAAGATGTATCGGAATACATCTTGGGGGAGCCCTCGGGGGGCGGTCTCCCAGCCCGTAGAGTAATTTGAATGGGCTGAATCCCAGGGATTTTTGGGGAACTTCCCGGTATGCGAACAGGAGGCAGGGGAGGAGAACGTCCCACATGCGACGGAGGGGCTCTTCGAGGCCCATGATCATCCCCTTCAGGGACCGGTTAAACCGTTCCACTAGACCATTGCCTTGGGGATGGTACGGGGTGGTAAATTTGTACGATACCCCGCATTGCTGCCATAAGGACTTCATGTACTTCGAGATAAAGTTAGTGCCGCGATCACTCACGACCTCGCTAGGGGACCCCACGCGGGAGAATATCCCCATCAAGGCCCGTCCCACCACGGGGGCCGTCACGGTTCGGAGGGGAATGGCCTCGGGGTAGTGGGTGGCGTGGTCCACCAGTACGAGGATGAACCGGTGGCCTTGGGCGGTCCTTGGGTCCAGAGGTCCCACAATGTCTATCCCACCCGCTCGAATGTGGTACTAACGACGGGGAAGGGTTGTAGTGGCACCTTGCGCTTTCCGCCACTTTTTCCGCTGGCCTGGCACGTGGGACATGACTTACAGTGGGCTTCGACATTAGCTCGCATCTTGGGCCAATAGAAGTGGGTGACTAAGCGATGATAGGTTTTGTCTTGGCCCAAGTGTCCCGCTAGGGGTACATCGTGGGCTAGACCCAGGAGGAAGTCTCGGAAGCGCAGGGGTACCACCAGTACCCGGGCCGATCCTAGCTCGGCAGACTTCTGCTCACTGTACAGGAGGTCGTTTTCCCAATACACCCAATGGGTTCCGGACTTATCACCCGCCGCCTGGGCTTCGGCCTGCTGCCGGAGTCCGATGAGGGAAGGGCAGGCGGCTTGTTCTCTGCAGAACTCTTCCCAGGAGGGGCCCCCCTCGGAGCGCCATTGCGCCAACTCGGGCAGGTCATTTGCTCGGGGTTCTGATATAATGGTCCGTTGTAGGGGATGGGTTCCCCTTCCGGGGGGGGGGGGGGGGGGAGGTCATCGGGCTCGGGTAGCCTGTCCCGTCCCTCGGGGTGGGCGACTGGGTTCAGGGTTTGGGCCTCACCTCCCTCGAGGGGAGGCAATCGGGCTGACATGGAGCGCGTGGTGGCGCACACCCATTCGGGTAGGCCCATCAATCCTAGGTGGGCCCTTCGTTCCACCTGTCCCCACAGGAAGCTCTCGAGGTCGTTGCCCAGGAGGCAGTCTACAGGCTGGGAGGTTCGGACGGCCACTCTCAATTTACCGGTTACTCCCTCCCCCATTCGAAGGGTACCAGGGCCATCCTGCAGAGGCTCTCGGAATTGTCCGAGGATATAACCGGACAGAAGATGTCGGGAAGTATCTGGTCTTCGGCTACCAGGTGGCAGTGGACCGCGGTGACACTCGCCCCGGTGTCGCGGAGGGCCTCGACTCGGTGCCCGTTGACCGTCACCTGCTGTCGGTATTTCTTGGTGTTGGCAGGTAAGGCAGTTCCGGGAACCATTTCTCGGTCTCCTAGGGAGACCAGAGCCATGGCTGCAGGCTCCCACTCCTCGGTGTCCTATATCTCCTCCCCTAGGGCCACGGTGGCCATCTGTCGGGCTGGGGGAGCGGTCGCTGCGGCCCGTTGGTACCTGGGACATTGGGGGTCACTGGCGTAGTGACCAGTCTGTTGGCATCGGTAACGTATGATTTTGTCTCGGGGTGCTTGCTGGAGGTGGTGCTGGAAAGTGTGGGGGTTGGTTTCTGGGGGGACTATGCTGGGGGCCTGCCTGGAATTCCCTCTGTCTTCCCTGGTTCCCCCCACAGCTCTGGCGGGGAGGTCCCTGACTGTGGCGGCCGTAGTCTCCCACGGGGCCCTGGGGGGCCCGGGTGTTCACCCAGCGGTCAGCTTCAACAGCCAGTTTCCGCGGATCTGTCAGCTTGCTGTCGAGGAGGTGCTGGCATAACTCTACAAAGCAATTTGCGGACAAGTGTTCCCATGCGATCAGGTCGAACAGCTCCTCAAAGGTGGAGACCTTGCTGCCCTTGATCCACCCATCTAAGGCCCGACTGTAAAAGTTCCCGTACTCCACCTACGTAGTACCGGGTATCTTTTTGCAGTCTCGGAACCTTTGCCGGTACATCTCGGGGGTGAGTCCATATCTCGCTAACAGGGCCTCTTTCATGTGGCTGTAAGAATTTAGCACAGTGGAGGGCAGGTCCAGCAGGGTGTCTCTCCCCTCGCTCAGGAACCAGCCCCACAAGCCAGCCCCCCAATCCTTCTGTGGGACTCGGTGGGAGGTCATGGCGACCTCGTAGGCCTTGAACCATTGCTGGATGTCGTCGTTCTTGTAATATTCTTTCACCACATCCTTTGGGATGTGGACCTTTGGTTCCACCGGGGAAGAGGTCCCTTGATTCCCCGGGGGTCTGGATTCCTCATTCCTGGCCTTGAGCTCGATCTCTTTTAGTCTGCGCTCATGTTCCAGTTGAAGTTTTTTTTCTTCGTGCTCTCGCTGGCGTTTCTTCTCTTCAAGTTCCCCTTGTAGGCGTAATTGTTCTACAGCTAACTTTTTCTCGGCCAATTTTAGCTCTCCCTCTATCTTCAGCTTGGCCAGTTCTAGTTCGTGGCTGCGGCTCCTTTCCCGGTCTGCTAGTTCTTCTGGGGATAGGCCACCCTCTCGGGCGTTACTCCTTACCGGGGTGCTTCGGAGATCGTTCGGCAGCTCCATCCGTCGACCGCCTCCTTCAGTTTGGGGAAGGGAATCTCCGGACTCTACTCCGGCCTTCAATGCTTTCTGGAAATCTTCTTTGGTGCTTAATCCGGTGGTAGCGATTCCAAGGTCTTTGCAAAACTGTTTTAATTCTCGGTGCGTATACTCTTCCAACCGGTCCTCTCGGAACGTAGAACTCGCGTTGGTTCCTGTGGTACTCATGGCGGTTCCTTCTTCCATCTTTGTTCGGTAGTGCGTCAGCCGTTTACTGTACGATCTCTAGGTGTCGGCTCGGATCCCGTCGCCTGCCACCAAATGTTGGAAGGGGCGATCTCAGGGGGGTTACAGAACACGTTCCTGACCACCCGGTGACCCACCTCTCCCAGAACCAGGCCGAGCACCGGCGGAGAGGCCCTTCAAGGAAGGGGTCTCGTAATTTAGGATCGCACTCGCTGAGCTGGCACTACTTGACAAAGGGACACCACACAGTAGGTTTTAGTAGACGGAGATCTTTATCTAAGATTCATTGGATCTTTATGATCCGCAAGGTAGTCTTTGGTCAATACAACAAGCTTGGTAATTCCTTGACAAAGGGGATTGGGGTAGCGGGACAGTTCTAGGTTCAGAGTCAATGTCGAGTATCCTTCGCACAGCTCTCAATTCTCGAGCCGGGGGACACGGTACAGTCTAGGGTCCAGCCAGACCAGTGTATTCTCCGGCCGCGACCACGTCCGCAGGGCTCCGGGAGGAAGGAACTGTCAATCGGGAGATCTTCGGGGAGCCGCGATTCACTCGGCAGGCTCAGTTGGTCTTAGAGTGGGGGGAGCCGCGAGTCTCTCAGCCGGCTCCGATGGTCTTAGGGTCAGGGGGAGCCGCGAGTCTCTCAGCAGGCCCCGATGGTCTTAGGGTCAGGGGGAGCCGCGAGTCTCTCAGCAGGCCCCGGGGTTCGTAGTGTTCTCGGGAGCCGAGACGACGTCAGCAGGGCTCAGATGGTTTCCAAGGATCGGGTAGCGTCCTTCTTTGCAGTTTCGTCGAGCCGCAACCAGGTCCGCAGGGCTCTCTTATTTCCAGGTCTTCTCTACCCCAGTCCCCTTAGCACCCCCTGTTATACGCCTCATTCTCTTTGAAGTCCGGCGTCCACACAGAGAGGGGTCTTGGTTTCTGGGGGCGGTGTTGGGATTTCCTGCCGCTCGGCTCTTTGATCCTTTCAGGTTGGCCGGGAGGGACTCCAGACACCCAGCATGCGGGGATCCAGCTCCCTGGGGGTCCGGAGGGCGATCGAAACCCTCTGTTGAGAGTAGGTCAGAGGTGTGACAGAGACTACTCCTCCCTGTCTTGCTTGGGGGGGTTCCCTCTCCCTTGGCCGGGCATGATGCGTTTAGGGTCTAGGTTTCGCTGGGGCCCCGGGCCGGCCATCGGGACATCGGGACATGGTGGCCAGGGGTCTTCGGTGGCTACGGGGTGGGGAGGACGGGCGGCTATAACCAGGGACCAGGGGTGGTGTATGGGTTGGGTTTGGGGGCTAATGATCAAGGAGGCCCACGCCACGAGGCCGGGCCCCACAGTAGTACAGGTCTATTGGTATCCCCATGTGTGTAACAGACTGTGTAACATGTAGTATTAATCTATCGGTGTCCCCATGTGTGCGAGAGAATGCGTGACATGTAATATATGTCTGTTGGTATCCCCATGTGTGAGAGAGACTGCGTAACATGTAGTATAGGTCTGTCACTGTCCTCTATATAAGCAATAGGTTGCTTAACATGGCAGTATAGATCAATGCACGTCCCCGTGTGTGAGAGAATGCGTAACACATAGTATAGGTCTTTCAGTGTCTGCATTTGTGTGAGGGACTCAGAGTCCCCATGTATGCGAAAGACTGTGTAACATGTAGTATAAATCTATCAGTATCCCCATGTGGGCAAAAGATTGCGTAACATGTAGTATATGTCTCAGTGCAGACGAAATCTGGTCTGTGTGTTCTCATGTGTTTGAGGGAGATGGAGTAACATGGAGTACAGGTCTCTGAGTGTGGAGGTAGTGTAGTCTGCATTACCCATGTGCTAGTAACATGGATTATAAGACTGGTCTGCGTTTCCAGATGTGTGTGGGAGACTGTGTAATGTAGTATAGGTCTATCAGTGTTCCCGTGTGTGAGAGACTGCGTGAGAGACTGTGTACCATGTACTTTAGGTCTCTCAGTGTTCCCAATGTGTATGAAAGACTGCATAACATGTAATGCAGGTCTATCAGTGTTGTTGCTGTATGTGAGAGACTGCGTAACATGTAGTATAGATTTATCGGTCTCCCCTTGTGTGTGAAACAATGCATAACATTGAGTAGAGGTCTCTGAATGTGTGGGGGGTGTAATCTGCATTACCCATGTGTGAGTAATGTGGAGTATGTATAAGACTGATGTGCGTGTCCAGATGTGTGCGAGTGTCTGCCTAACATGTAGTATAGGTTTATCGGTGTCCCCATGTGTGTGAAGGAATGCATAACATGGACTACAGGTCTCTCAGTATGGGAGGAGTGGAGTCTGCATGACCCATGAGAGAGTAACGTGGACTACAGGTCTGTCGGTGTCCTGGGAGTCTCCCCTGCGTGTCCTCGTGTGTGAGAGTCGAGGTAATGTGAAGTACGTCTCTCGGTGTCCTGGGAGTCTCCCTTGAATGTCTTCAGGTGTGTGGAGTCGAGGTAATGTGAAGTACATGTCTCTCGGTGTCCTGGGAGTCTCCCTTGAATGTCTTCAGGTGTGTGGAGTCGAGGTAATGTGAAGTACATGTCTCTCGGTGTCCTGGGAGTCTCCCTTGAATGTCTTCAGGTGTGTGAGAGTCGAGGTAATGTGAAGTACGTCTCTCGGTGTCCTGGGAGTCTCCCCTGCATGTCCTCAGGTGTGTGAGAGTCGAGGTAATGTGAAGTGCGTCTCTCGGTGTCATGGGAGTCTCCCTCGCGTGTCCTCAGGTGTCTGAGGGACGGGATACGGGTTTGAGTGTAACCATTGAATGAATTACTTTTCAGACTCCAGCGTGGGATGAAGTTGTTTAAACATTTTTTTCAGCCATTAGTTACAAAATGCACTTAGCAATTTTTTTTTACTGTTGTTTTAATTTAAAGTTAAAACAACATCAATACCACAGTCTTATGTGTATAGAATAAACAGTTCCCTTGACGCAAATGTGCAGATTTTTCTTTTTGTCATTATACTGTTTCGAATGATATCTGTCAGGTGTGCCCCAGCCCTCCTTCACTAGTTCACATTCCAGTGTATATGGCTCTTCCCCTCCCTTCTGGTGGCATGTCTAGCTCCTCTCTGCTGACCAAGCACTAGGCACGTCTGTCTGCTGGTCAAGCACTATGTATGCCTAGCTCCTCTCAGCTAGTCAAGCACTATGTATGCCTAGCTCCTCTCTGCTGGTCAAGCACTATGTATGCCTAGCTCCTCTCAGCTAGTCAAGCACTATGTATGACAGCTCCTCTCGGCTAGTCAAGCACTATGTACGTCTAGATCCTCTCAGCTGACCAAGCACTTTGTACGTCTGGCTCCCCTCAGCTAGTCAAGCACTGTGTATGCCTAGCTCCTCTCAGCTAGTCAAGCACTATGTATGCCTAGCTCCTCTCAGCTAGCCAAGCACTATGTACGTCTGGCTCTATAGAGGTCCAGTGTTTAGAATTTTGCCCATAGGTTTAAAGATTGCGGTATGGAGGATCTTATTTTTGACACCAGAAATAATTCCTTGATGTTCTCTTTCGCTGTTTATCTCTCATGGATGGGACATGCCCCGTAGGCAGCTGTGACGTATGGTAACCCTTGTTCTTCCTGTATCCTTCCCTTCCGGGTCAGGCAGCAGGTGGCTCTCTGGTGATCACCCCTGCACTGTTATGAGGCAAGGATGGTGACGGGTAATGTTTACACTCTAAAGCTACTTAAACTTCAGCACCTTAACTTTTTTTTAATTATTGAAAAACTTTACGTCACTTGTCTTTCATCGAAATCACCCCTCCCCTGACACCTGTACAGTTATTTTCTGGTTCTGCGTCAACTAATGCCCATGTCAAGCCTGGTTCCAAAGCTGACCTTTGTTTCCCTTAAATGATCAGCTGCTATAAAACTGTGTCCAGGAAAGTGCCTTCAGAACTGCCAGCTTATGTCCATCATCTGCGCATGTGCAGAAACCCTCTAGTGTGGCAGTCCCTCAGTCGTTTCTTTGAAAGTGCTGGACAGGGTCAAGCAGTGCCATGGTGTGGGTAAGTGAGATAGTGCGAGAGGTCTGTGGTGGAGGGGCAACTGCTGTTGCAGGGATTCTGCACCTACACAGAATCTGCGCAGGAAGACAGGACCTCGGTGTATAGGGGTGTACCAACCTATCACCTTAGTACCCAAAATCCCAAAACCGACTTACTATAGTGTCTCATTTGTTCCCCTCCAAAAATCACAGAGGTACAAATGATCAGACAACCCAGAACACAACACTCCCGACTCTCCCAGGAATCGCAGGAGCAAGACATACTCTTTTGCTCACTCACTCATATTTGTCCACAATAAGAATTGGCAGAGTCTCAGTAATGGTTTAAAATGTTGTGCTCTACAATACAGTATACGAGCCACAACCAGCAGCAAAATGCATAAACTCAAAACAATTAGTTTTGTTACAATTCCATAGAGTACAAAGGGGGAAGTCATTATATAAAGACAGTGGAAAAAGGACTATAAGGCTTAACCACCCTCCCCTTGACTGGAAGACGTTTATTTAAATAAAGGAAGGTCTCTGGGCTTTGAGAGCAGACCCCATACCTTAAAGCCTAGATTCAAGGTTTACATCATAGGAACATCCATAGAAAGGTTCCCTCCAAGTGTGTGTTAAAACAACATGCATCCCCGTAATATCAAAGCACGAGTCTCCAGCATTGCAGCTGTGTTTAGTATGTTATGTCCAGGTGCTAGGGACTGACCAGAGCAGAATAACAAGGGGCATTGTTTATTGACCTTACGCATAGTGTTCAGACAAAACTCCAAGAACTCAGCAGAAAACGTGAAAGGCAGACAGTTCTCATGTGAAAGGCATAAACAGAGGCTTGCAAAAATAAAGTCATGTAGTAACGTGCGCAAATGCAGCATCATGGCAGCAAAGCTCATGCTAACTCGGCAATGTGCTTAAGAGCCATATAACACCCTCCCCCTGGTAAGATCATAGGACATAGACAAAGGACCAAAACAGAATTAAAAAAGTCAAGCAGAGTTAAGAAACGTCTGAGAATAAAAACAAAAACAAATTTGAAACAATTAAAAAACGTTTATTTTAGACGTGTAAATAAGAAAAGTTTTCGGCTACAGGAAAACGGCATTATGAAGGAGGTTGTTAATCCATCAAAGTATGCAAACTTAAGAAAGCAATTCCTTCCAAAAGGTCATCCCTATCGTTTGTGGAGAATAGGGATGCCATCCATTCAAGTAAGTCGAAGGACTCCAAGAATTCTGATGCTTCCAGAAGCATAATCGGGCAACTTGCGTGATATTCGATGAAACTCTGATGTAGGAGGTTCTACGCAGCCGGACAGATATCCCATTCAGCCAATACTCCAAGGGCCGCTGCACACGCCATACAGCCATGCCCAGAACAAGCCTGGTCATGAGCCTCTAAGGGACCCATCAACTGGATAAAATCCGGGACTGGACATGACGTATTGGAGAGGCATAAATCCATGGCCCAATAGAAGGGGCACCATCGTCAGTAGAAAACTGGTTGCACGCAAGTAAAGTAGGCAAAGCGAAAAGTTAATCCATAACTCACGCTAAGCATTACTAATGGCAAGCATCCAAAAACTTGTTGCATTTGATCACGGTACAGTTGCAATTGTCCTGGGCTGTGCAGTACCACAAGATGAGCAGCCATTGCGCCGCAGGAACAGAAGCAGCTGGACTCCACCAGCTAACGCTAGCAGTAAAGAGAATCCCCTGAAGATGCTGGAAAAAATAGAATGCATAAAACCTGGTATTACTCTAAATATGGTCTGAAAGGAAGTCACAAGGCCGGATCCCACACGTTTAAAAAAAATGTGGAAGGCCATTAGTGTCAGACATATGAAATATTTGATGTATAAGTTCCCCAAAGTGAAGTGGGAAGTTAGTGTTCAAAAGGGACTGAATCTCGTTGATGTCATAGCCAGCTGTAATTCGAAGGTCTCTCGAGCCGAAATGAGAGCAAACTCTTGTTGGAATAGTAGCGCTTTGAGCCTGCTTAACTTGTTGAAATCTGTTTTCAAAGTCGGAATGGAAGGCCAAATAGAACTATCTATACTCCAATGCGCTGGCGGAAAATGCACATTGCTACAACAAGTAACTCGGTGTGAGACTGTTACTAAATAGGGAATTCCTGCCCGTAAACCACAGCAGTCTTGGTTGTTCAAAATAAGATAACTGCAGTTGGTAAGCAAGGTAAAAGTGGGAATACTTGACGGCATTGGCATTCCTTTTAAAAAACAAGCCAGATTAGGCACCGACACATTACACGAGCCATGCAACTATAAGTGTTTACAAACTAGGGAATGTCCTACTGTGGAATCGTAGTCCTCCCCTGTGAAGAAAACTTCCTTATCCTCACGTTGACATCTGTAAGTGAAAGGCAGGGACCATAATTCAGGGAGAAAAGCACTACCCAGGGATTGAAAGCGGACAATTGGAAAATGTTGCACGCATGATTTAAATTGAAACAGCGAAAAAGGAAGAGAAATAACCCCATGGATTAACCAAACAGCAGAGTCCGTTTCCGCTACAGAGAACGGCAAGGGCTCCAATTGTTCAATATGCAATAGTGTATATGCTGCATCTTTCATAGACATAAATCTCTGTTTATCAGTGAGATTAAACGGTAGAAACAAAGCAGAAGCATTCAAATGATCCCAAAGGACCTTTCCCATTTTGAGAGTCTGTAACGTTCATGCAAAATGTATAACAGATCTTAATTGATTTTGACCATGATACAACACAGATACATCACTCTGAACAATATCAATAACAGATTAATCAATATAATCCAATGTATAAATGCATGAGGAGAGTGTATTGATGCTATTGTCAACCACTGCAAGGACTTTTCCTAAATTAGCTTGATCAATTTGGCGCAGATGAACAGCTGCTTCAATCTATGAAAGTTTCCAAATTTCATTGTAAGTGGCATAATAAATCTCTTCGATCTAGGAGTCCTAGGTCCTAAGATAAAATCAGCCAAGTTGATGTCATTCGACAAGAGTGTGAGGTGTTGTTTCACTGATGCTAAGGTAGAATGTTCCAACCATTGTTGGCATAATTTACCCACCGAATATGTGATGACCGAGAGTGTAAGCGGATAACCTGGATCCGGTCTAGTCTGAGTGAAGCCAGGTGTTACATTATAAAAACGCAATTGACATGCATTAGAGTTTGTGTGCCACACATACCAACCGGATGGATCAATTTCAGAGACATTAAAAGTGTCATTCCAAAGCAAAGCTTGCAATGCATCAATAGTATAATTAGTCTGAGCACGCCAACTATCATATTCCGCCAAGGACGGAATGGATGGGATATTTAAATTCTTCACAGTGGCCAGGCCAAAACAAGTGGTTTGGAACACTGTATCATTCAAAAATAAAATTTGCGCTGGGATCAGGCAGGCACGATGTAACGCTTCAGTTCCTTGAACTTGCCACTACTTAGTGCCCCAGATCGATTTTAACTCGGTGGTCTCTTTCCAATGATCATAACCCTGTGTGGCCAATTTAGCCCTAAAAGAGTTGGAGTAAATCAATTTAGAGTGAGTCAGGATATATTTGGATTGAGCTGGCAAGTGAAGTTTAAAGCAATAGGATTCTGGATTAGACATGTCATAATCTGTAAAATATATGAACTTATCTCTAAGAGTTTTAGAACTCCTGTGTACAGGAGTAGGACAATGTTCCCATTGAGTATAATTAAGAACAGGTCTTAAGGTTCTTGTTTTGTGCAAAAAAATGATGCCCATAATGTTGATAACAGAAGAGTTCAGCATAGTTGGACGAATTTAAATACAAATCTTCAGCATCAAAAGCAACATAATATTTTAAATCAGAAAATAATAAATGTTCTTCTTGAACAACCCAATGGTCAGAATGTATATCCCGTGTTACCACATCTCCTAAGGAGACACAAAACACGTATGGCACTCTGAGCACCTCAGTCGTACCTTGGATTTCGAAATCTACTTTGTCCCAAACAATGCCATCTGCAACCGGGAATGCTGACATTTTCACAAATGTCTAATCACGTTTCATGATATGCGACGATGTGTGAGGGGCCAGAATTCCATCGACCAAGTTCACAGCAGAGCGTTCTGGCAAATAATGACCATTTATGAGTAAGAAGAACACTGTCACAAATCCAATTGACATGAAGAGGAAAATCAGGATAAGCACCAACCAGATGTAAGTCCATGGAGGGACCAGATGAGTCTTTTTGAACCAAGAGAAGAAACACTCAATTTAGTTGGTGGGACTGCCAAACTGGAAGTCGAGGAGGATGAGTCAGAAGAGAAGCTGGCATGATCTCCAAAGTAATCACTTGCAGTTCTGTTAATTGGCGGTGGTAGTGTTGGGTCAGCTTGATGTTGTCGAGGACTGAACGGCCCTTCACAAATGGACTCATCTGTAGGACAAGTATACTCGACTTCTGCATTGGAAAATAGAGGCTGGACGGATGAAAGGTCAATTGCAGTGTTCATCACCTTCCCAGTCATACGAGCATCAGAGGAAGAGGATGAAGTGAAATTGTGTTACACGATACAGCAGGTGTGACACTATTCAGAATCGGCCAGACGGTGTAACTTGATATTGTCCACTGAGATGTATCTGTTGTCTTTGCGACCAGGTAAAGGTGGTAAGATGACTGTTCAAGTACCCTTCACTCCAAGCACTGGAACCGGTGGACGATAGGAGGAACCAAGTTCTTCTTTGTTCTCCAACTTTTCTCATACCAGATCTCCAATCTTAGGAAGCCAGCTGGCAACCGGAATCAGCAGTGCTGTATCATTGGAAGAGGGCAAATGTTCAGTTGCGTAGCCGTCCTGGGTCTTTTGTAGATCCTGTAACACAGCAAAATGATTATCTACGTCAAAGGTTGCGGCAGCCACCACAACGTCTAGACCATCAAGGTCTGGCACAAACATTTTAATGCCAAAGAGCATTTCGTACAGGGTCCACCCACCCAGAGATCTTCTTGGGAGATTATTAATTGCACGTTGAACACCATTCAAATGGGCCAGCCATTTCCTGCCAGTTCCCAAGACCCTAGCTGTCAAAGATTGCTTTAAGTCACGGTTCATTCGTTCCACAATTGAATGGCCCTCAGGCCTGTATGGGGACGAAAACTGCACCAGCACCCCCATCTACTTCATTGCATCCTTGTAAGCCTTACAGGCGAACGCTGGACCTTGGTCCGAATGGAAGGTGCCACAGGCAAACATCCCGACAAAGACACGCAAATCCCTGATGACATTTCGAGCGTGAGCACTGCATTGTGGCAATACCCAAAGGAATCTAGTGCACAAATCAACTGCAACAAATATATATTTATACGCAGTACCAGAAGAGAATGGACCGCAGTGATCAAGATATACACAGCTAAATGAATCATTAGAAATACATAGTTGTGTTTGAGGTGGGCGTGTGACCGTTGACGGTTTAATTTGTTGACAAATGTCATTAGAGAGTACATAATTAAGGGTCTGTTTTTATAAACCACCCCACCCGCTGACACCCCGGCATGTGCAGAAGCCATGCCCTCGTGTGCTGCTTTGATCAAAGCAAGTCTGCGGTCCAAGTTGGGAATCAGCCCTTGCCCAACTGAAGGAATCTTAGCTTAAGGAACCTGTTCAGGAGTTATATGATAAGAGTATTTAGAAGGGAAACCCTGAGGATAAACAGTTCCCTCCCTCGTTGCAGCTACAGCTGCCAGAATATCATTATCTATTTTAGTCATGGACCTTGTAACTTCTGCTACGGAACACGTGGCTACTGCAGATTTGGCCGCTTCATCATCCAAAGAATTACCTAGAGCATGTGCTCCCACACGCTGATGGCCAATAGTATGTATAACATGTGTGAGGGGTAGAAGCTGATTAAGCTCTGCCACTTTAACCCAACGTGTTTTATGCTTAATTGCGCTGCCTTTAGAGTCTCGATAGTCATTTTGAGTCCCAAAAAATAAGTTGTCATTAAAAGACTGAACACAGTAGTAAGAATTGCATACAATAAGAGTATTCATATTCGGATCAGCAAACTCGAGAGCAAGAATAAGAGCTTGCAGCTCCGCCAACTGTGCGGTACAATCCCCAAGTGCTTGAGTATGCATGATGGAGGACTTAAATTCCCAATTGACAATGGAGCCAGCCATAATTGCGCAAGCCGCTGAATAAGCGTGTTTGGAACCTGTGGCCGATTGAGCTAAGCCATCGGAGTAAATAACACATTTGTATTCATGTAAAGGAAGCAAAGACAACGGAGGAGGATGAACATGTGCATACTGCAAAAACTCCTGTGCCTGTAGTGCAGGTTCAAAGATAAAAGTGACATCTGAAGACGTCAAAGACATAGCCCATTGTATCCAACTGGTATGTAATGCTTTGGAGTTTGGTACCCCTGCTTTAGTCACGGCCTCCAAAGCAGGGAAGGGTGTGACCATAAGAATGCGTTTACCTTGCGCCAATGAGCGTTCCTTCAGACTCGCCATCTGGACTGCGGTCAAAACCTTCTTAATATTGGGAAAACACATTTCAGCTGCAGTGTACAAATGTGATTTGTATGCAATAGGTACTGTGTCTCCCTCATTGGACGTCAAGTAAGTGAAACCCACCTTCCCTGGTATGATACGTATCACCAGGTTGGTGGTGTTATCACGCGTCAATAAGTATTTAGTTACAAGCAAGTATGATTGCAAAGAATGTAGAATAGAGGTATGTTCCGGGAGCCAGCTGGCAGAAGAATATGTTGGTTGTATCAATGCATAAAGCAGTTTGATACGCTGGGCATAATTGGGAATGTAAGTCCTCCCGAAATTAAAAAATCCCAGCAAAGACCGAAGTTTATTCAGTGTATTAGGGGGTTGCAAATGTGCACATTTCTCGAGGAAATGGGGGGCTAACACCTTTCCTTCATTATTGAGCTCATAGCCCAAAAAGAGCACCACCAAATGAGTGATGTGTGAATTTGCAAAGTTAAATTTATATCCATAGTCGGCAAACGCAGAAATTATGCCGTCGACTCGGACAAGATGCGGTATATGCTCATCGTCCGTGAGATAGATATCATCCACGTACGAGAACGCATCCGGATCTTTGTCGTGTAACAATGACACAACACACGCAGCAAATGCCCCGGGGCTGTTCTTATCCTCATGGGCAATAAAGTAAATGTTTTCCTGATTTCCGATGGCGGTGAATGCTGTCAAGTCACAGCTCTCGGGAGCCAAATTGTGACTATAGAAACCATTGGATATGTCCAGTGTAGTTTTGTATTTTATACTAACAAGGTTATTCACTAGCGCAGAGCTGTGTGTGTTTTGCAAATTTCAGTAATCCAATACAATCCGATAGGAACCGTCAGGCTTTGATACTGTAAAGAGAGGATTATTCATCGGTGATGTTAAGGATTCAATCACACCCTGATTCTCTAACTGCCTCAGAATGTCACAAACGTGAGCCTTAGCTGCTTGTTTGATTGGATATTGCGGTTGTGGCTGTGGTGTAGACCGTAAAGGTATCTCATGTGCCGGTGAAGCTATATCCCAGACCACCTTATTACGGTACACAGCGGGGGCCAGGGCCAAAGCCCACTTAGCTGCTAAAGCCTTTGCATGCTCCACAGGGACATAAGGTGAAAAACTCGGAAGTATCACTTCTTCCCCTCGAGAAGCGGCTAACACAAAAGGTGGAGGCCAATCTGCCTCCGCCAACAAAATGTTGTATGAGGAGGTTAGATTTTCCCAAAATATCGCCTTGATTGGACATTGTACCTCACCTTCAATTTGAAAAATAATGTCATACATTCTATCCGGGGGGCAACCCAGGTATCTGCTGTTTCCAAATTTATGAAGGTATCAGTTGCTGTGTCCTCCAGACAGGGACGCAGTGCCTCCCGCACTATGGTATCTTCCACTGCGCTGTCGAGCAGAGTCACCGCCTATGTCGAGTTAAGACGTCGTGCTCTTATTGTCTGAGGCATATCTCGGTGTTAAAGCAGCAACTTTCTTCTTCTGATATGGGGGTCTGAAACGAGGCAGGTCCTCGTGTTTGGCTTTAACGTCAAACTGTCGAGGATGATCTTGTCCCTGTTGTGTGGTCTGACTTTTGCCCTGATCTTGGCGCTCCCCACCACCGATGTGGGTGTCCGATGTGTCCTGTAAAGAACGAGGAGAGCGCTGATCAGGGACCTGAAATCTATAGGGAGTCTTAAGTTTTGCGCGGTCACGCAAGTCATAAGTACGCTCAGAAGCTTCAGGTGTCGGTGAACCTGCACGCAAACCTTGCGTCGGTTGTTGGTGCCCCTGTTTCTTATATTCCAGTTCTTTTTAGGAAAGAACGGATGCCCGTCTTTATCAGTCTGGGCTTTTTGTTGAGTTTCAGAGTGTGTTTGTGTTTGAGTAAAAGGCTTAACTAAGACTATTGCGGCCAATCATTTTATAAGCCTTTGCAATAATCTTTGGTAATTCGCGTGGCTTGTCTGCATCTGGAAAACACACAAGATGATGGACGGAATGTTGCACATTGGCAAAACATTCACCCCCAGTCACAGATCTGAGTTTAATCCATCGTTATTTTGCCCACCACGCCACCCCAGTTCAGACATGGCCATATGCAAATCAGTCTTGACCCTGTGCCTCATGGGAACAGTCCAGCCCGAACTGCCAAGCCATGTCTTCCTTGAACCGGAATCAAGCATCCTAGGACCAGTTTCTGGGTTTCACCCCTCTTCAGCGAGGATAGCTTGACTCCAGTGGCGTAGTGAGCACGGGACCCACGTCTGGGCATACCCTTCCCACATAGGATGAACAGCAAAACACACAAGATGATGGACAGAATGTTGCACATTGGCAAAACATTCACCCCCAGTCACAGATCTGGGTTTAATCCATCTTTATATTGCCCACCACGCCACCCCAGTTCAGACATGGCCATATGCAAATCCGTCTTGACCCTGTGCCTCATGGGAACAATCCATCCCGAACTGCCAAGCCATGTCTTCCCTGGACTGGAATCAAGCATCCTGGGGGTGAGTGTTTGATTTGCTCTAACGCTCCGTCCATCATCCCCTTTGGTATCGCTTTGTTCGCCCTTAGTTGGCAGGGTATGCCCAGACGTGGGTCCCTTGCTCACTTTGCCACTGGATTCAAGATAGCCTGGCTGATGAGGGTTATGAACCCGAAACCGGTCCCAGGATGCTTGTTTCCGGTCCAGGGAAGACATGGCTTGGCAGTTCGGGCTGGACTGTTCCCATGAGGCACAGGGTCAGACTGATTTGCATATGGCCATGTCTGAACTGAGGTGGTAGAGTGAGATAAAGAATGATGATGGATTAAACCCAGATCACTTGACTGGGGGTGAGTGTTTGATTTGCTCTAACGCTCCGTCCATCATCCCCTTTGGTATCGCTTTGTTCGCCCTTAGTTGGCAGGGTATGCCCAGACGTGGGTCCCTTGCTCACTTTGCCACTGGATTCAAGATAGCCTGGCTGATGAGGGTTATGAACCCGAAACCGGTCCCAGGATGCTTGTTTCCGGTCCAGGGAAGACATGGCTTGGCAGTTCGGGCTGGACTGTTCCCATGAGGCACAGGGTCAGACTGATTTGCATATGGCCATGTCTGAACTGGGGTGGTGGAGTGAGCTAAAGAATGATGATGGATTAAACCCAGATCACTTGACTGGGGGTGAGTGTTTGATTTGCTCTAACGCTCCGTCCATCACCCCCTTTGGTATCGCTTTGTCTGCATCTGGTACAACCTCCAAGCCGTTTGCCACTTGGAAGCTAACCGCATCCCCCTTAACATTAGCAAGAATCAAGTCAGCAACCACGTCGAGCACCACCACCAGTCTCATTCCCAACTCTACAGCCGCTTCAGCCCCGTGTTCATCTTGAACGCGTTTTATCATGGAGGGGAGAACGGTCATGGAGGGAGTGCCGAAACACTTCTAATATACCGCCGCAAACACCTTGCCCCAGGTGTTTCAATCGGCTAATTCGGGAAGTAAGTCTTTAGGCAAACTTATAGTTAAGATCCTGTGTTTCTCCACGGGATTGGTATTTGGAAAAACAGCCTCTATCTGTCCAAATTTTACAACAAGCCAATAAGGGAATTCATCCTTATTTTGTGGGCGCTTGCCCACCACGGAATTAACCATAAGGGAACTGATGGTCACAGCACTAGGACCCGCAGGTTGCGCAGCAACACCAGGTCGCCCCACTTGGAAGTTGCGCGACATGAACTGTATAACAGCTCTATGCACGCGTATCAAAGAAGTATGTAATACGCGGAGATCTGCAACTGCAGCAGTCATATAACGTGTGTGTGGGGTATACCCAGCAAAAACAGGCCATGTATCCCCATCTATTGATAAAGGGCCTAAACAGACCGGCGTTATTGGGTGAGGAAGGGGCGCCATTAAACCAAATTTGGTGTTGCCAAGCTGTGAGCGGAACCTCGAGAACCCTGTAAGGCTGATGAGCATGAGGAAGGGCCGTGGCAGTATATTCATG
Source organism: Triturus cristatus (assembly GCF_964204655.1). NCBI lineage: Eukaryota > Metazoa > Chordata > Amphibia > Caudata > Salamandridae > Triturus > Triturus cristatus. The sequence goes on along the minus strand of NC_140594.1, from coordinate 3,414,750 downwards.
AAACAAATTATCTGTTCCATCCACCCCCGGAAAGGTGACCCAAGAATAAAAAACCTCAAAGCAGTAAGCTGCATCCGCTTCTACAAAAAAAATGAGCGCAACACCATCATTAAGGACTCCATTCGGAGTCAAATAAGCTGTGACCGCAGCACGACTAGGCAGTGCTGTGTTAACCACAATAATGTATAACAAAGAATGACAACCTAAAGCGTGGCAGCGCAATAAAAGGTTAACAAGAAAGAAAAGGAACCTTTTAAAAATTCAAGCTTGAAAGAACCTATAAAACCTAGGAGGTTACACCGTCACAGCTGTCTCCGGAAAAAGAAGTGAGGGGATTTTGAACAAGCACAAGCACTACTCAAGAGTCTCGCAGATAAGAACCAGACCAAACCTTGGCGGCGCCATGTTGCGGGGATTCGGCACCTACACAGAACTATTCACAGGAAGACTGGACCACGGTGTATAGGGGTGTACCAACCTATCACCTTAGTACCCAAAATCCCAAAACCGACTAGCTATAGTGTCTCATTCGTTCTCCTCCAAAAATCACAGAGGTACAAATGATTAGACAACCCAGAACACAACATTCCCGACTCTCTCAGGAATCGCGGTAGCTAGACATACTCTTTTGCTCGCTCACTCGTACTTGCCCACAATAAGAATTAGCAGAGTCACCATAATAGTTTAAAATGTTTATTTTAACTTTTGTGCTCTACAGTACAATATATGAGCCACTACCAGCAGCAAAATGCATAAACTCAAAAAAATTAGCATTGTTACAATTCCATAGAGTACAATGGGGGAAGTCATTATATAAAGACAGTGGAAAAGGACTATAAGGCCTAACCACCCTCCCCTTGACTGGAAGACGTTTATTTATATAAAGGAAGATCTTTGAGAGCAGACCCCATACCTTAAAGCCTGGATGTGAGGTTTCCATCATAGGAACAGCGGAGCTCTTCTTCATAGAGAGGCTCTCTCCTAGTGTGTGTTAAAACAACTTGCATCCCCATATTATCAAAGCACGCGTCTCCAGCATTGCAATTGCAACTGTGTTTAGCATGTTATGTCTAGGTGCTGGGGACTGACCAGAACAGAATAACAAGGGGCATGTTTATTGACCTTGCACATCGTGTTCAGACAAAACTCCAGGAACTCAGCAGAAAACGTAAAAGGCAGCCCGTTCTCATGTGAAAGGCATAAACAGAGGCTTGCAAAACTAAAGTTATGTAGTAACGTGCGCAAAAGCAGCATCATGGCAACAAAACTCATGATAACTTAGCAATGTCGACAATGTCCCTAAGAGCCCTATAACACTGCCAGAGATCAGCCCACAGCTCTGCCTTCCCTTAGTTCTGTGAGCCGGTCCAGTGTCCACGGCTTCTAGTTCCCCAGCGGCCTTGTATCTCTTGCCTCTTTTGGGTTCAGTCAAGTTGGTAAGTCCCCCTTTCACTTCCTAGCAGTCGTCATTTGGTTTTATGGGGTTCCCTTTTGAACCCCAGACCACCGTTGAGCAGTGCAGCATGTCCACAGTATCAGGGGGCAGCAGTGTCCGGGTTGTGGGTGCTCCAGCACTTTAATCAGTCTGATCCAATCTCGGGTTTTGTACTGCTCACTCGTGCACTCCCAGAGTTATCACAGGTTGTCCTCCCAGACTCGCGGATCCATTCCTTAGTCTAGTGGCAGTCAGCATACACGTCCTCCCAGACTCGCGGGTCTATTCCTTAGTCTGCTGGCTTTCAGCATACACGTCCTCCCAGACTCGCGGGTCTATTCCTTAGTCTGCTGGCTTTCAGCATACACGTTCTCCCAGACTCGTGGGTCCATTCCTCAGTCTACTGGCAGTCAGCATACACGTCCTCCCAGACTCGCGGGTCCATTCCTCAGTCTGCTGGCAGTCAGCATACACGTCCTCCCAGACTCGCGGGTCTATTCCTTAGTCTGCTGGCTTTCAGCATACACGTTCTCCCAGACTCGCGGGTCCATTCCTTAGCCTACTGTCAGTCAGCAGACACCTCCTCCCAGACTTGCTGGGTCTATTCCTTAGTCTGCTGGCTTTCAGCATACACGTTCTCCCAGACTCGCGGGTCCATTCCTCAGTCTACTGGCAGTCAGCATACACGTCCTCCCAGACTTGTGGGTCCATTCCTCAGTCTGCTGGCAGTCAGCATACATATCCTCCCAGACTCGCGGGTCCATTCCTTAGTCTGCTGGCAGTCAGCAGACACCTCCTCCCAGACTTGCTGGGCCCATTCCTTAGTCTAGTGGCAGTCAGCATACATGTTCTCCCAGACTCGCGGGTCCATTCCTTAGCCTACTGTCAGTCAGCAGACACCTCCTCCCAGACTTGCTGGGTCCATTCCTTAGTCTAGTGGCTTTCAGCATACACGTTCTCCCAGAGTCGCGGGTCCATTCCTCAGTCTACTGGCAGTCAGCATACACGTTCTACCAGACTTGCGGGTCCATTCCTCAGTCTACTGGCAGTCAGCATGCATGTCATCCCAGACTTGTGTGTCCATTTCTTAGTCTACTGGCCGTCAGCATACACGTTCTACCAGACTTGCAGGTCCATTCCTTAGTCTACTGGTAGTCAGCATACAAGTTCTTCCAGACTTGCGGTGTCCATTCCTCAGTCTACTGGCCATCAGCATACACATTCTCCCAGACTTGCGGGGTCCATTCCTTAGTCTACTGGCAGTCAGCATACATGTCCTTCCCGACTCGCGGGTCCATTCCTCAGCCTACTGGCAGTCAGCATACATGTCCGCCTAGACTTGTGGGGTCCATTACTGAGTCTACTGGCAGTCAGCATACACATTCTCCCAGACTTGCAGGGTCCATTCCTTAGTCTACTGGCAGTCAGTTTACACGTCCTCCCAGGCTCGCGGGTCCATTCCTTAGTCTACTGGCAGTCAACATACACGTTCTCCCAGACTTGCGGGGTCCATTCCTGAGTCTACTGGCAGTCAGCATACACATTATCCCAGACTTGCAGGGTCCATTCCTTAGTCTACTGGCAGTCAGTTTACACGTCCTCCCAGGCTCGCGGGTCCATTCCTCAGTCTACTGTCAGTCAGCATGCACTTCATCCCAGACTTGTGTGTCCATTTCTTAGTCTACTGGTAGTCAGCATACAAGTTCTTCCAGACTTGCGGGGTCCATTCCTCAGTCTACTGGCCGTCAGCATACATGTTCTCCCAGACTTGCAGGGTCCAGTCCTTAGTCTACTGGCAGTCAGCATACATGTCCTTCACGACTCGCGGGTCCATTCCTCAGCCTACTGGCAGTCAGCATACATGTCCGCCTAGACTTGTGGGGTCCATTACTGAGTCTACTGGCAGTCAGCATACACATTCTCCCAGACTTGCAGGGTCCATTCCTTAGTCTACTGGCAGTCAGTTTACACGTCCTCCCAGGCTCGCGGGTCCATTCCTTAGTCTACTGGCAGTCAACATACACGTTCTCCCAGACTTGCGGGGTGCATTCCTGAGTCTACTGGCAGTCAGCATACACGTTCTCCAGTATTTCAACCACTGATGCCAGTTCAATGGCTTTACTTTTGTGTCATTTTTCATGTAAATTTTAGTCTGGGACCTGCAGTCTCCCAGGTACTCTAACTGAATGCCCCTATACCCTGCCCCCCTCTGCCCACCCACTTGAGTGGTACACTGACCATGGGTACAGGTAGCAACAGTACCTTGGTTTGTCCTCCAAACTTGCCACTCACTTGACAAGTCAGGGAGGTTCTAAGAAACGTAAGTACACCTTGTCCAATAGATGGGTGGTAGTACAACCAAAGTTTCCTTGGTCTTCTTGATGTCCTGGGGTACTGCTAGGTGTACCCCATTGGCTAGCAACAACAGAAGACTTCTGTGTGCTTGCGGGACCAACAGCTTCTTTCAGGCTCTGATTCTGGATCCACAGGTTCAATGTACATCAGCCTGTTCTCCCAGACCATTCCGGTCGCAGCAACTTCTTCGGTTACCTTGTGTGAGCCCAATATAATGGGACACTCTTCCTGTTCCCAGTGGGACTCCTCTCGGGGTGGTCCCCTGCAGCTCACAACTCCTAAGTGACCAGGTCTCCAACACCTCATCTACCTCAGGAGTTGGGCAATAGGCACCAACGCCTCCTGCCCGGACGCTCACGGTGCTACTCCCTTCTGGTCCCTTGACTCAGGAGTGAGCCCTGACTTGTTCTAAAGATGAGGTGCAGTCCGTGCTCTGAGCAGGTACCGTAGTCCAGGCCATGTAGGCTTCAGGTTCTAGCACTAGTCTAGACTCCATGAAGTAATTGTGGAACAGGCACTCAGCAATTTGTTTGTCTCGGCCCAGATGTTATTCATCGCCACCTTGCTGTTGACGTAACCCTGCCAAACAGGTACTTCGTGTCATTCCTGCTGACTACCAGGCTATTGCCAATGGTAACAATGAGATTCTCCTAGGTTTGAGACACTTTCACCCATAGTCCTGTAGGTGCTGGCATTCCTTAGGGCAGGATCCTTCTTTCCATTGATACCCACCTCAATGACAAATGGCATGGTGTGTGGACAGATGTGCTTCAGGGCACCTGCATCCCTTTCCCAGAAATCCACAGCAGCTTGGTTGAGCACTACAGGAGAAGTTCTAACTGTTGTGCGCTATAGGCTGTTACTGTTGGGTTCTATAGCTGTAACTATACCTTAACTGTGCCATAGTGCTGGGGGTGAAACGGTCACTCTGAGGTGACAGTGATGGAGCTGCAGCTATTGGTTATTATAGGTGGAGCTGTAACACCTGAGTCCCATAGATGGGGCTGTAACTGTCAGGCGCTGTAGGTGGAGCTGTAAATGTTAGGTGCTATAGGTAGAGCTGTAACTGATTGGCGCTATAAATGGAACTGTAACACCTGAGTGCCATAGATGGGGCTGTAACAGTAGAGCTCTATAGGCGGAGCTGTAACACCGAGTGCCATAGATGGGGCTGTAACTGTCGTGCGCTAGAGGTGGAGCTGTAACTGAGCGCTATTGTTAGACGGACTGGGAGGGTCGGCCGAGGACAAGGGGAGAGGTCTCCGGGGAGAGCCGTCTTCAGCGATCGTACAGACGAGCAACTTCCCCCCCACAGATGTACACCACACAAAGATAAGGTTTTGACGTTCTTTATAAGCAATCTTTAGGTACGATAGAATGGTACAAGGAGGTCAGGACTCAGGGGTCCCCTCGATTCTAGTCTCTTGGTTGGGAAAGGGGGTAGCGGGACAGTCTTGTTACCAATCTGGTAGCTGAGATGGTATGATGGATAGCTCACAATCCTCGAGCTCGGCGTTCTAGATGGACGGGCCGCGGCGGCGCCAGCAGGTCCCGGTGAAGGTGGTAGTTACAACGGTCTGCGGCAGCGCCAGCAGGTCCCAGTGAAGGTGGTAGTTACAACGGTCCGCGGCAGCGGCAGCAGGTCCCAGTGAAGGTGGTAGTTACAACGGTCCGCGGCAGCGCCAGCAGGTCCCGACGAGGATGGAGGATGCAGAAGGCCGCGGCAGCGCCAGCAGGCAGGACGATAGTTCGCAAGGCAGGGCTACGGCAGCGCCAGTAGTCCGTCAGGGATGAGTTCTTCACGGTGTCTCTCGACTCCAGGATACAACTGCCTTCCTGCTCTGGAGCTGCCCCAGTTATAGGTCTGGCGCCCTTTGATGTCCGGACCCTCGCACTTGGAGGTCGGGAGGTCCGGGATGAGGGAGTCCAGACACCCAGCAGGGGGGTGGAGCCAGCGCCCGGGGGAGCTGGGGGGCGATCGGCACCTGGCGGGGGAGAGCCATCGACACTTCTTTCTCCCATCGACCTGCCAAGTGGTCCGTTCACCTCCTGGGTGGATGGTGGTGCCGGGATGTCGGGGCCTGGCCAGGCCCAGGGTTAGGGTCGAGCTGAGGCCACGCGGCCTCGTGGTGCAGTGTCCAAGACGGCGGCCGGGCCGGGCGGGGGAGCCGGTAGTGGTTCGGCCCCATGATACAGAGAGGTCCGGGGGCAGGAGTCCCGTCTGGGGACGGGGTGCGGGTTGTTTCTGTGGGTAACACCTGGAGGGCCGGGGCTCGGGCCCTGTCATGCGGGGAGGGAGCAAGCCCTTCATGTGGCCTGTCCAACATGCGTCCCCCCCAGCTGAAGGCGGGGAGAGTCACCCATCCTCTTGGGGACTCTCCTCGTCGAGGCGGAAAAAGCGTGACAGGCCATCTGCGTTGGCGTGGTCTTGGCCCGGTCGATGTTCCACAGTGAAGTCCATCCCCTGCAGGGAGATGGACCAACGCAATAGTTTGGGGTTTTCCCCCCGCATCTGCATTAGCCACTGCAGGGGTCGATGATCTGTTTGCACCCGGAAGTGGGTACCGAAGAGATAAGGCCGGAGCTTTTTGAGGGCCCACACCACTGCGAAGGCCTCCCTCTCGATGGTTCTCCAGCACTGTTCTCGGGCCAGGAGGCGTCTGCTGATGAAGGCCACCGGTTGGTCAAGTCCCTCGGAGTTCAGCTGGGAGAGGACCGCCCCGATGCCATGGTCGGAGGCATCTGTTTGTACGATGAATTCCCGACTGTAGTCGGGGGCCTGGAGCACAGGGGCAGTGCACATGGCGGCTTTCAGCTTCTCGAAGGCCGCTTGACAGTCTGGGGTCCAGTTGACCTTCTTTGGGTGGTTTTTGGATGTGAGTCCCGTGAGGGGCCCCACAATGCTGCCATAGTCCCTCACGAACCGCCGGTAGTAGCCGGTGAGCCCCAAGAAGGCTCGGACCTCGGTCTGCGTGACTGGAGGCTGCCAGGACTGGATGGCAGCGATTTTGAGTTGCAGAGGGGCCACCAGACCGCTTCCCACCTGGTGTCCGAGATAGGTCACGGACCCCTGACCAATTTGGCACTTGCTGGCCTTGATTGTGAGGCCGGCCCGTTGGAGGGCCTGCAGGACCTCTCGGAGGTGGTGGAGGTGGTCGGACCAGTGGCGGCTGTACACAGCGATATCGTCCAGGTAGGCGGCGCTGAACTCCTCGAGCCCCGCCAAGACCTGGTTCACCAGTCGCTGAAAAGTAGCTGGGGCATTCTTCATGCCGAATGGCATGACTTTGAAGTGGTAGTGGCCATCGGGGGTGGAAAAGGCGGATCGTTCTTGAGCCCGGGGAGTGAGACCGATCTGCCAGTAGCCCGCTGTCAGGTCGAAGATGCTGAGGTAGCGGGCGGCCCCCATGCGGTCGATCAGTTCATCCGCTCGGGGGATGGGATGAGCGTCGGTTCTGGTGACAGCATTCAAGCCCCGATAGTCGACGCAGAATCGGAGCTCAGGAGTGGTGCCGGGGGCAGCAGCTTTGGGGACCAGCACGACCGGGCTGGCCCAGGGGCTGTCCGAGGGCTCGATGACCCCGAGCGTGAGCATCTTTGATACCTCCTCTTGGATGCAGGCCCGTACCCGATCTGGTACGCGGTACGCCCGGTGTCTGATAGGGGGACTGTCCCCAGTGTCCACGTCGTGCAAGCACCAGGGGGTGACCCCTAGGGTGAGGGAAAACAAGGTAGTAAACTGCAGCAGGAGGTCCCGGCAGCCTTGGCGCTGTTCCGGGGTGAGGGCATCGGAGAGCCGGACCCCGTCCACGGAACCATCTTTCTCACGAGTCTTCAGGAGATCAGGGAGAGGCTCGGAGTCTTCTTCCGCTCCACTGTCTGTAGCCATCAGGAGGCTGAGCTCCGAGCGCACAAAGTGGGGTTTGAGTCTGTTGGTGTGGAGGACCCAGAGGGGGTTCCGTGGAGATTCCATATCGATGAGATAGGTGACGGGACTCTTGCGTTCGACCACTTTGAAGGGCCCCGTCCACTTGTCCTGCAAGGCACATGGTTCGGTGGGGGACATCACCCACACTTGTTGGCCAGGTTCGAATTCGATGGAGGAGGCATTTTGATCGTACCATTTTTTCATGTCCTCCTGACTGGCCTCAAGGTTCGCTTTCGCCATTTCTCTGAATCGCCTGGTCTGATTGCGTAGGGTCAGGAGGTACTTGCAGACGTCTGGAGGGGTCTTTAGGGGGGCCATCTCCCAACCTTCTTTGACTAGGCTGAGGGGCCCTCGCACAGGGTGCCCGTACAAGAGTTCGAAAGGGCTAAAGCCGAGGGACTTCTGGGGAACTTCGATAGGCGAAGAGGAGGCACGGAAGTAGTACATCCCACTGGCGACGGAGGGGCTCTTCCAATCCCCCAATCATTCCCTTGAGCGTGCGGTTGAACCGCTCGACTAGTCCGTTTCCTTGAGGGTGATAGGGGGTCGTGAATCGGTAGGTGACCCCGCACTGTTGCCAGAGGGACTTCATATACTTCGAAATAAAGTTTGTGCCTCTGTCGCTGACGACTTCTCGGGGGAAGCCCACCCGGGAGAAGATCCCCATTAAGGCCCGGCCGACCACCGGGGCTGTTACAGTTCGCAGGGGCACAGCCTCGGGGTAGCGGGTGGCGTGGTCCACCGGTACCAGGATGAACCGATGCCTTGTGCTGTACGGGGGTCCAGGGGCCCCACAATGTCTATTCCCACCCTCTCGAACGGGGTGGTGACAACTGGGAAGGGTTGCAGAGGTGCTTTGAGTTTGCGGCCGCTCTTCCCGCTGGCCTGGCACGTGGGGCAGGACCGGCAGTGGTTGAGGACGTCGTTTCTCATCTTTGGCCAGAAAAAGTGGGTCACCAGGCGGCTGTAGGTTTTGTCCTGGTCCAGGTGTCCAGCCAGAGGGACATCGTGGGCCAAATTTAACAGGAAGTCTCTAAAACAGAGGGGCACCACCAGCACTCGACTGGCCCCTAACTCCGCGATTCTCTGTTCACTGTACAATAGGTCGTTGTCCCAATAGATCCAATGGGCTCCGGTGGTGTCCCCTGCGCTCTGGGCGAGGGCTTGCTGGCGGAGTCCCTCGAGGGAGGGACAGGTCTTCTGTTCTTGACGGAACTGTTCCTGGGTGGGCCCCCCTTCTTGACGCCACTGAGCCAGGTTGGGAAGGTCCTGGGGCTGAGTGAGCCCTTCGGGGGTTTGCTCTGGGGGGTCGGTATGGTCGGTGTCCTCTACTGGAGCGATCGGGGGAGGAGGTGCTGGCCATTCTGGTTCTTCTGGTCGGGGGATGGCACGGGCGGCCATGGACCGGGTGGTTACGCACGCCCAGTCCGGGAGGCCCAACATCCCCAGGTGCTCTCTTCTTTCTACGGCGGCCCACGGGGAACTCTCAAGATCATTCCCCAGGAGACAGTCCACGGGGGCATCATCTCGGACCGTCACCTTCAACATGCCGGAGACTCCTCCCCATTCGAAGGGGACGCAGGCCATCCGACATAGACTCTCCGAATTGTCGGCTGAACGGACGGGGCAGAGAATGTTTGGCAGGATCTGCTCTGGTTTTACCAGGTGACAGCGGACGGCCGTCACACTGGCCCCCGTGTCACGTAGTGCTTCGGCCCGGCGTCCATTAATGTTCACCCACTGACTATATTTTCTGGTGTTGGCGGGTAAGGGAGCCCGCGGGACCATGTCTCTTCCCCCTAGGCACGCTAGAACCATGGCGGCCGGTTCCCACTCTTGTTGTTCCTGCTCGTATTCTTCCTGTTCTTCGGAGATTTGTTCTCCCCCCAGGGCGGCGGTAGCTACCTGGCGGGGTCTCGGAGTTTGGTTCTGTGGACAGTTCGGGTCATTGGCGTAGTGGCCGACTCGCTGGCACCGGTGACACGTGACATTGGCTCGGAACCCCGGGCGCATCGGGGGGTTGCCCCGGCTGGCCGGGGGCGGGGTGCTGGCAGCGGGAGCGGCCGGGACGGTGTCTCTTCCTCGTCCCTGGCCTCCTCCTCCTCCTCGGACGGTGCTGACCTTGGTTGTTCCGGTTCTGTTCGTGCGGCCCTCTCCGGCCCACTCGGGTGCTTTCCCACCGGTCAGCTTCGGCAGCGAGTTGCCGTGGGTCAGTCAATTTACTGTTGAGGAGGTGCTGCCTGAGCTCGACGAAGCAGTTGTTAGAGAGGTGCTCCCACACCAAGAGATTAAAAAGTTGCTCGTAGGTCGTTACGTGGCTTCCCTTGATCCAACCCTCGAAGGCTCGGCTGAAATAGTTGACATATTCCACCCAAGTTGTACCCCGGATCCGGGTGCAGTCTCGGAACCTCTGGCGGTACATTTCGGGTGTGAGCCCATATCGGGTGAGGAGGGCAGCCTTCATGTGGTCATAGGATGACATCAGATGGTCTGGGAGCTGTAACAGGGCATCGCGGCCTTCATTGACGAACCTCCCCCATAGACCGGCTCCCCAGTCACTTCGATCGATCCGGTGGGAGGTCATGGCAATCTCGTAGGCCTTGAACCACTGTTGTATGTCGTCCTCTCGGACATACTCTCGAACGACATCCTTGGGGATGTGGACCTTCTTTTCTGTCGCTCCCGGGGTGCGCGGTCGCTCGGGCACCTCCAGTTCTTTGTTCTGCTTCCGTAGGTCTATTTCTGCCAGTTTGCGCTAGTGTTCGTACGCTAATCTCTTTTCTTCGAGCTCTCTCTGCCTCTGTTTTTCTTCCCGTTCTTCTCGGAGCCGCAGATGTTCTAGGTTCAGTTTTTGTTCGGCTAATTTTAGTTCACCGTCCATTTTGAGCCGTGCCATTTCTAGCTCATGTAGTCTGCTTTTTTCTCTCTCTTGGATCTCTTCCTGCGAGAGACCCGTTCTTCGCTCCTCGGGAGCCGTGGTGTTCCTCTCTGATGCTGCAATGTTTTGGTCCGGGGATCTGGCGGCCCCGGTTTCTGCCCACGACTCAATGGCGTGCTTGAAATCGTCTTTGGTACTCAGGCCGGTGGTAGCAATGCCTAGTTCAATACAGAATTGTTTCAATTCACGATGGCTGTACTCTTCCAATTTCTCCATCTGGAATTTCTCGGTGGATCCGCTCTCTTTGGTTGACATTGTGGTTTCGTCGTGGGGTGAGCTACTCTCTGTACAATTATGCGTTGATTCGGATCGCGCCGCTGGCCACCAATGTTAGACGGACCGGGAGGGTCGGCCGAGGACAAGGGGAGAGGTCTCCGGGGAGAGCCGTCTCCAGCGATCGTACAGACGAGCAACTTCCCCCCCACAGATGTACACCACACAAAGATAAGGTTTTGACGTTCTTTATAAGCAATCTTTAGGTACGATAGAATGGTACAAGGAGGTCAGGACTCAGGGGTCCCCTCGATTCTAGTCTCTTGGTTGGGAAAGGGGGTAGCGGGACAGTCTTGTTACCAATCTGGTAGCTGAGATGGTATGATGGATAGCTCACAATCCTCGAGCTCGGCGTTCTAGATGGACGGGCCGCGGCGGCGCCAGCAGGTCCCGGTGAAGGTGGTAGTTACAACGGTCCGCGGCAGCGCCAGCAGGTCCCAGTGAAGGTGGTAGTTACAACGGTCCGCGGCAGCGCCAGCAGGTCCCGACGAGGATGGAGGATGCAGAAGGCCGCGGCAGTGCCAGCAGGCAGGACGATAGTTCGCAAGGCAGGGCTACGGCAGCGCCAGTAGTCCGTCAGGGATGAGTTCTTCACGGTGTCTCTCGACTCCAGGATACAACTGCCTTCCTGCTCTGGAGCTGCCCCAGTTATAGGTTTGGCGCCCTTTGATGTCCGGACCCTCGCACTTGGAGGTCGGGAGGTCCGGGATGAGGGAGTCCAGACACCCAGCAGGGGGGTGGAGCCAGCGCCCGGGGGAGCTGGGGGGCGATCGGCACCTGGCGGGGGAGAGCCATCGACACTTCTTTCTCCCATCGACCTGCCAAGTGGTCCGTTCACCTCCTGGGTGGATGGTGGTGCCGGGATGTCGGGGCCTGGCCAGGCCCAGGGTTAGGGTCGAGCTGAGGCCACGCGGCCTCGTGGTGCAGTGTCCAAGATGGCGGCCGGGCCGGGCGGGGGAGCCGGTAGTGGTTCGGCCCCATGATACAGAGAGGTCCGGGGGCAGGAGTCCCGTCTGGGGACGGGGTGCGGGTTGTTTCTGTGGGTAACACCTGGAGGGCCGGGGCTCGGGCCCTGTCATGCGGGGAGGGAGCAAGCCCTTCATGTGGCCTGTCCAACAGCTATACATGGATCTGTAACTGTCAGGTGCTATAGGTTGAGCTGTTGTTGTTGGGTGCTATAGTTAGAGCTGTGGCTGTTGAGTGCTGTAGGTGGAAATGTAGCTATCGAGCGCTTGGGGTGGAGCTGTAAGTGTTGGGCGCTTGGGGTGGAGCTGTAAGTGTTGGGCGCTTGGGGTGGAGCTGTAACTGTCGGGTGCTAGGGGTGGAGCTGTAAGTGTTGGGCGCTTGGGGTGGAGCTGTAACTGTCGGGTGCTAGGGGTGGAGCTGTAAGTGTTGGGCGCTTGAGGTGGAGCTGTATCTGTCGGGCGCTAGGGGTGGAGCTGTATCTGTCGGGCGCTAGGGGTGGAGCTGTAACTGTCGGGTGCTATGGGTGGAGCTGTAAGTGTTGGGCGCTTGGGGTGAAGCTGTAACTGTCGGGTGCTGTAGGTGGAGTTGTTACTACTGAGTGCCGTAGGCACAGCTGAAACTGCCAGGTGCTTTAGGTTGAGCTGTAACTGTCAGGGCCACAGCTGAAGCTGATCCTATTAGGTGCCAAAGATGGAGCTAAAATTGCTACCAGAGGCTGGGCCGACACGTCACTGTGTCATTAACCATAGACTAGGCCGGCCAGCAGAACCAACATTGTATAGCAAGCCACATGTGCATGCTGTTAGCCAAAGCTATCCATTCTGCAGACTCGGAGTCTAATTCACTAAGGGATAATGTTTACGGTTGTTTGCTGTTCACAAAGGAATTTACGTGTAGCGTCAGTGCGAGTGCCGAGTCTCCGCACCTAGAAACATAGCAGCGCGATTATCAAAGGGCCGCCCACTCATGGCGGAGGCCCCACAGCCGTGGAGTGGGACCCACACTTGTGTGGAACATACACACTGCAGTTTCTCATTGCGGAGGTCCTGCCACAAGGGTGGTCCCCCTCCACGACTGCGGCCACCCCCCATGAGAGTCCACACTGGTAAAGATACAACTCGTAATCCCCTTTGTGAATACCAAGCAATCGTAAACTCACACAAAAGTGTAAGTTTCCTTTGAGAATCAGGCCCTGATGTAGTGGCCCTCTCCTCTTGGGGTCTGAGGGTCCCTCATGATTCAGGCCCTGGTGTGTAGGGACCCTCACCTCTTGAGCTTGGAGGGTCTCATGATTCAGGCCCTCGTGTGTAGGGGCCCTCACCTCTTGGGCTCGGAGGATCCCTCATGAATCAGACCCTCGTGTGTAGGGGCCCTCACCTCTTGAGTTCGGAGGATCCCTCATGAATCAGACCCTCGTGTGTAGGGGCCCTCACCTCTTGAGTTCGGAGGGTCCCTCATGATTCAGGCCCTCATGTGTAGGGGCCCTCACCTCTTGAGTTCGGAGGGTCCCTCATGATTCAGACTCTCATGTGTAGGGGCCCTCAGCTCTTGGGTTCAGAAGGTCCCTCGTGAATCAGGTGTTATTCATTGACTATTTACAAATGTCCAACTATAGCCAAGTCACCGCCTAACATCGTGTCTGACTTCATGCTTTGTTCTGTTACTTTATCTGTTTTTGCTTAAGTAACCATGTGCTTTTACATATATTTTAGTTGTTCAATGTTTCCTCTCATGTTTTGAGTCTGTTTTATTTTTCTGAAGAGTTGTTTATAGTTAGGATGAAACTGGATTTTTTTTTAAATTAGCTTTACTTAAAAAACATGATGTGATATTTAAGAAAACAAAGTGTAAACATTCTGAGACACATGCAGCCATTAGGGAACATTGCCTTTGTGATTAAACGCTCCAAAATCCTCAGGCGTCCTGCATTCATCAAGCGATATTGCCCAATTTAAATGTTGAAAAGAATTACAAAATGGCATATGCTTGCTTTGAGGAAAGCAGATCTGAAATCCACCTTTAAATGGTGTTTGAAAGGGTGGCTGGTAGAGCTGCGGGGCAGGAAGTTGGCCGCCGGAAGTCAGCACTTGACCAGGGCGGGCATTGGTTGGATCAAGAGCTGCCACGTGGTAGGGCTGCGGGGCAGGAAGTTGGCCGCCGGAAGTCAGCACTTGACCAGGGCGGGCATTGGTTGGATCAAGAGCTGCCACATGGCAGAGCTGCGGGGCAGGAAGTTGGCCGCTGGAAGTCAGCACTTGACCAGGACAGTGATTGGTTGGATCAAGAGCTGCCACGTGGTAGGGCTGCGGGGCAGGAAGTTGGCCGCCGGAAGTCAGCCCTTGACCAGGACAGTGATTGTTTGGCTCAAGAGCTGCCACGTGGCAGAGCTGTGGGGCAGGAAGTTGGCCGCCAGAAGTCAGTACTTGACCAGGATGGCGATTGGTTGGATCAAGAGCTGCCTCATGAAAGCTTTTCCTACCTTCTCTCCCACACACTGTGGATTTGTGCCACGTGGCCTCAGAATTAAATGAACAGTAGCTGGTTGTGTGTTCGGCTCTGGGAATGAGAGAGTGAGGCGGTGGCTGCTTTTGGTCACACCTCATCCTACAATGGTTGTCAATGGTAGCTTGATCTCAACGTACCAGGGGACACGAGTTCCCGCTAAAGCGCACCAGTCACTTCTCTGACTGTGCTCAGTGTCTAGTACACCTACTTCAGGCCCCTGCCGCTTGCTGGTTCCGTCTTAAATGCCCTCAGTCATGAGACTCTTGAGTATCCAATGTGTGCTTCTCACCCCATCTGCACCGCCGACTCTGCCTTAGTGCTAACTTCCGTGCCCACAAATCTTGTGTGACTTGGACAGATTAGCAGGACATCCTACTCCCGCTTTAGGTACCTGGAATAGGTGAGAGTAGTGGTGTGGGCTTTAGGAGCTGCTCACCTGGTACAGGTGAGAGTAGAGGCGCAGGCTTTAGGTGCAGCTCACCCGCTCCAGGCCAGAGTTGGGGTGTGGTCTTTAGGTGCAGCTCACCTTGTACAGGTGAGTGTAGAGATGCAGGCCTTAGGTGCAGCTCACCCGGTACAGGCCAGAGTAGGGGCTGAGATTTAGGTCCATCTCACCTGGTACAAGTAAAAGTTGGGGCGTGGGCTTTAGGTGCAGCTCACCGAGTATAGGTGAGAGTAAGAGCATGGGCTTTAGGTGCAGCTCAACTAGTACAGGTAAGAATAGAGGTGCAGGCTTTAGGTGCAACTTACCTGGTACAGGCAAGAGTAGGGGCATGGGCTTTAGTTGCAGCTCACTAGGTACAGGCAAGAGTAGGGGCGTGGGCTTTAGGTGCAGCTCACCTGGTACAGGCACGAGTAGAGGCGCAGGCTTTGGTTGCAGCTCACCTGGTAAGAGTAGGGGGTGTGGATTTTAGGTGCAGTTCACCTGGTACAGGTAAGAGTCGGGTGTGGGCTTTCGGTGCAGCTCACCTGGTACAGGTGAGAGTAGAGGCACAGGCCTTAGGTGCAGCTCACCCGGTACAGGCCAGAGTTGGAGCCTGGGCTTTAGATGCAGCTCACCTGGTACAGGTAAGAGTAGGGGCGTGGGCTTTAGGTGCAGCTTACCTGGTACAGACACGAGTAGAGGTGCAGGCTTTAGGTGCAGCTCACCTGGTATAGGTAAGAGTAGGGGTGTGGGCTTTAGTTAAAGCTTACCTGGTACAGGCAAGAGTAGCGGCATGGGCTCTACGTGCAGCTCACCTGGTACAGGTAAGAGTAGGGGCATGGGCTTTAGGTGCAGCTCACCTAGTACAGGTAAGAGTAGGGGCTTGGGCTTTAGGTGCAGCTCACCTGGTACAGGTAAGAGTAGGGGCGTGGGCTTTAGGAGCAGCTCACCTGGTACAGGTAAGAGTAGGGGCGTGGCCTTTAGTTGCAGCTCACCTGGTACAGGTAAGAGTAGGGGCATGGGCTTTAGGTGCAGCTCACCTAGTACAGGTAAGAGTAGGGGCTTGGGCTTTAGGTGCAGCTCACCTGGTACAGGTAAGAGTAGGGGCGTGGGCTTTAGTTGCAGCTCACCTGGTACAGGTAAGAGTAGGGGCATAGGCTTTAGGTGCTGCTCACCTGGTATAGGTGAGAGTAGAAGCATGGGCTTTAGGTGCAGCTCACCTGGTACAGGTGAGAGTAGAGGCGTGGCCTTTAGGTGCAGCTCACCTGGTACAGGTAAGAGTAGGGGTGTGGGCTTTAGGTGCAGCTCACCTGGTACAGGTGAAGGCCTTAGGCGCGGCTCACCCGGTACAGGTGAGAGTAGAAGCATGGGCTTTAGGTGCAGCTCACCTGGTACAGGTGAGAGTAGGGGTGTGGGGTTTAGGTGCAGCTCACGTGGTACAGGTAAGAGTAGGGGCGTGGGCATTAGGTGCAGCTCACCTGCTATAGGTGAGAGTAGGGGCTTGGGCTTTAGGTGCAGCTCACCTGGTACAGGTAAGAGTAGGGGCATGGGCTCTTGGTGCAGATCACCTGGTACATGTAAGTGTAGGGGCATCGGCTTTAGGTACAGCTCACATGGTATAGATGGGAGTAGGGGCATAGGCTTTAGATGCAGCTCAGCTGATACAGGAAAGAGGCGGGGAGTGGGCTCCAGGTGCAACTCACCTGATACAGGTAATAGTAGGGGCATAGGCTCTAGGTTTCAACTCACCTGATACAGGTAAGAGTAGGGGTGTGGGCATTAGGTGCACCTCAACTGGCATAGGTAAGACCAGTGGCGTGGGCTTTAGGTGCAGCTCACCTGGATTAGCTGAGAGTAGGGGCATGGGCCTAAGTTGCAGCTCACCTGGTATAGGTGAGAGTAGGGGCGTGGGCTTTAGGTGCAGCTCACCTGCTATAGGTGAGAGTAGAGGCGTGGGCTTTAGGTGCAGCTCACCTGGTATAGGTAGGAGTAGGGGTGTGGGCTTTAGGTGCAGCTCACCTGGTACAGGTGAGAGTAGAGGCACAGGTCTTAGGTGCAGCTCACCCAGTACAGGCCAGAATAGGGGCGTGAGATTTAGATGTAGCTCAACTGATACAGGAAAGAGGAGGGGCGTAGGCTCCAGGTGCAGCTCACCTGATACAGGTAATAGTAGGGGCATAGAATTTAGGTGCAGCTCACCTGGTAGAGGTGAAAGTAGGGTTGTGGGCTTTAGGTGCTGCTCACCTGGTAGAGGTGAGAGTAGGGGCATAGGTTTTAGGTACAGCTCACCTGGTATAGGTAAGAGTAGGGGTGTGAGTTTTAGGAGTAACTCACCTGGTACAGGTAAGAGTAGGGGTGTGGGTTTTAGGAGTAGCTCATCTGGTACAGGTAAGAGTAGGGGTGTGGGCTTTAGATGCAGCTCACCTGGTATAGGTGAGAGTAGGGGCGTGGATTTAGGTGCAGCTCACCTGGTACAGGTAAGAGTAGGGGTGCAGGCTTTAGGTGCAGCTCACCTGGTAGAGGTGAGAGTAGGGTTGTGAGCATTATGTGCAGCTCACCTGGTACAGGTTAGAGTAGGGGCGTGGGCTTTAGGTGCAGCTCACATGGTAGAGGTAAGAGTAGGGGCGTGGCCTTTAGGTGCAGCTCACCTGGTACAGGTAAGAGTAGGGGCGTGGGCTTTAGCTGCAGCTCAGACGCAACAAGTACGAGTAGGGTGCGTGGGTACAGGTAAGAGTAGGGACATGGGTACACATTAGAGTAGGATCATGGGCTTTACGTGCAGCTCACCTGGTACAGGTAAGAGTAGGGGCGTGGGCTTTAGTTGCAGCTCTCCTGGCACAAGTACGAGTAGGCTGCGTGGGTACAGGTAAGTGTTGGGGCGTGGGTACAGGTAAGAGTAGGGGCATGGGTACAGGTAAGAGTAGGGGCATGGACTTTAGGTGCAGCTCACCTGGTATAGGTGAAGGTAGGGGCGTGGGCTTTAGGTGCAGCTCACCTGGTATAGGTAAGAGTAGGGGCATGGGTGCCACCATCTCCATGAAGCAGAAGGACTCTCAAAACCAGGGCTTTCACCCATCTGTAGGATAAGTCTTCTTTCACCTTTTAGTCACAACATGTGTGTATCGCTGGGTGTTTTTAGAGGTGTTTTTGCAATAAGTTTGCGTCATATTAATATTGTCCGGCTTAGATCAGTTTTGCCATGTTTGCGATTGTTTGGAAGGGTTCCTCATCAGAAATTTTTGTGAAAAGAAAATGTTAATTTCTTTATAAACTCTAGAACCCTTTGTTAAATATCTGTGTTCACTTGCAGACAAGTTAAGTAAAGATGCTTCCTGGGGTGTTATTCCTCACACCACTTTATATCAACCACCAAGTGTTCTAAAGACGCTTGTCCCCTTCTTAGTCTAAGGAGCACTAGAAGGTGTTACTGATGCAGGTTTACTTCTCAGACTCAGGCTGTTGTCTGATTGGTGGGGGGGGTGGGGGGTGGTGAGATACACCTGGCCCTTGTCCCTCTCCGTAGGGGGCGCTCACAGCTCCCTTATGGGCTTCTGCCTCCTTGGTGGGTCTGGCTCTAGACTCTGCCATCGACCAGTTAAAAGATGTGTGTCGAACCCAGGAAGACCCCACAGTGATAAATGTGTTTTGGGCCAGTTTCCTCTTTCCCATGGTCCCGTGCTCCTTGTATGTGGTGTTAGTTACTTTGCTACAGCCGATCCGCAGAGCGCCTGCGCGGGATCTGGGCAGTGTTCGGTGTTATCTACAGGCTCCCCTTCTGAGGGGTGGTGGTTGAATCCGTATAACCCCCCTTCAGTGTGCACTTACACTCTGGATTGGCAAGTTAACATTTCAGTCGTAAGAGACCCCTCTCCCACGGTGTGTCAGCTCGGCAGAGCGGACAGTGGGTCCAGTCAGTGGTCACTGCTCATGGAAGGGTGGACACAGGTTTGCTTCTGCACACACCCGGTCACAGAGTGAGCCCACCCTAGGGAGGCGCCCCCTGTAGGCGTGGTTACAACTGCCTGTCAGTTATATCTGCATGCTGGGAGAGTACATAGGTCTCTCCTCACCCAGCACATGGGTCTCAGGAAGTCCGAGCCAGCGGAACCAGCTCCGGTGGCCATAAACCCCGACGCGCGACAACTTCCCACGAGGTCCCTCTATATGAGAAGTAATATTCCTACTTCATAAGCACTGAATGGAGAGAATGATTCTGAGCACATAAATGGATTAAAATGAATCTTTGGCAAAGGGCTCAATTGAGACGTATTAAGGTTGGCTTCAGAAGCCACATCTGAAATGCAATGCTGTAATAATGATGGGATAACATGTGGTGTCACTGATTGGAAGCTCATAAATATCTAACTGTTGATTGGCTGACACCAAATCGTAAATGGATTCACCTTTGTTGATGTGTACATGTTTGTCAAATCTCTGCTTTAGAGTAAACGCTGCTACAGTTGGGATAACTCGAAGAAGGTGAGGTGCAGAGAAACATTTTTAATTAGCTTGATTATTTTCTAGGACAAAAGCTTTATATTTTGGAGTAGTACTAAAAAGAGCAGAGAGAGTCAGGAGACGGCGCTGGCCCACTCTGAGAAACTCATGGCGGCCCCCAGTCCCAATGGGACCGTGCTGCACGAAGCCAGCCTCTAGGTGGGTACCGGTAACCTTGGCAACGCAGCCGTGACGCCGTGGCAGCAAAGCAAACCTCTAATTCTTAGTTTCGTGTTAAATGCACAATGGTGAACATGTTCTGCGCTTCCTAACTCTATAACACCACCCGCTGGCTCCTGCTACGACTAACACACGGTGCGGCGCTAACCCTCTGCTCGGGATGCTGAGACGGTGTGGGAGCTCTCACAAGGCGGGACATGTTGGTCAAAGGATGCTGAAGAGAGACTGCCACGCACTCATGTGGCGTCTAATGCCATGCTACTTTTACTAACCTTTTTGCACAAGTTATTACGTCATGCATGTCATGTTCCATGTTCCATCTGTCCTATAACATGTTCTGTTCCATGTTCCATCTGTCCCATACCCTACAATAGAAGTGGCAGGGCCCTCCCACCTCCTGTCCCTTCTCCCACCTCCTGTCCCTTCTCCCACCTCCCTCTTAGTTCTCCAACCTCCCTCTTAGTTCTCCCACCTCCCTTCTCCCACCTCCCTCTTAGTTCTCCCACCCACCTTCTCCCACCTCCCTCTTAGTTCTTCCACCTCCTGACCCTTCTCCCACCTCCCTCTTAGTTCTCCCACCTCCCTTCTCCCACCTCCCTCTTAGTTCTCCCACCTCCCTCTTAGTTCTCCCACCTCCCTCTTAGTTCTCCCACCTCCTCTCCCTTCTCCCACCTCCCTCTTAGATCTCCCACCTCCCTTCTCCCACCTCCCTCTTAGTTCTCCCACCTCCCTTCTCCCACCTCCCTCTTAGTTCTCCCACCCACCTTCTCCCACCTCCCTCTTAGTTCTCCCACCTCCTGACCCTTCTCCCACCTCCCTCTTACTTCTCCCACGTCCCTTCTCCCACCTCCCTTCTCCCACCTCCCTCTTAGTTCTCCCACCTCCCTTCTCCCATCTCCCATCAGGTTCCACCCCTGGACCCCTCCTTTCCTCTCTGGGGTCTTCTGTTCTGCGCCTTGGCGCAGTCGTGGATGTGAGGTTTGCCCATTCCGTGGTCTGGGGTGGGCAGAGAGACACCAACCACGACAAAGGTGCGACCCCTGTTTTGTCAGTGGACGCCTCAGAAGGGTTCAGGTGGCAGCCTTAGAACCTTCGTTTTTCTTGCCCATTTTAAGAAATGTTGATGCTCACATTAATAATGCTGTTATGCGGTATTTCAATATAACTGCGCTGGCAAAGGTTCCCCCACTCGTCTTTCAGACTAGCGCACACTTTTGAATTCAGCAATACCTTATTTTAATGTGTTTATTGAAAGCCCTGGCATCACGAGAGGTGCCTTTTCAGCGATTTACCTAAAGTTATTTCCACATGAATAATTCTCCAGAATCGGGTGTTGTTGACAGTAAAGCAGACTCTATAGATGCCATGTATGTAACTCCGTGTGTGTTGAGGTGCTGCTTCCAGTGAGGTAATAACTCTTGTAGTAAACACAAATGGAACGGTTTCTGGGACTTTCTTAATTTGTAGCCAATCAAGCCTGTTCCCTCTGGAGTGTGTTCTGGGTGACACGCGTGCTCTGTTCCTTGTTCTTGAGATACATTTGACAGATGTGGCCAATAAGGGGTTATAGCTGTTAATTTAGTTTCTCCAGCATCAAAGAAGCTGCAAGTTAAACTACAATTCCCATGAACCCTAGGGATCTGGAAGGATGCCCACAGTCGAGGGCAGGAGCCAATCAGCACACTGAGGAATACTTGTAGCCGATCTCTCATCCCAACCAATCCTTTTTCGTATGCTCCTGGGAGTTAACTAATGGGGGGATGTGGGAGGCCTCTCCTGGGGCAGGGGGGCTCTGGGGGCGGGTTTTCATGGATTACCCAGGATCCTTGTTGTGAGGACACCCGGGTTACTCTTCTTAAGGCAGGTAGGATGGCTGCTGGGTCAGAGAGGAGCCTCAAAGTGAATGAACCTCCCTTCCCAGGAGCCCATACCCTGCAGACATTTACTCCACACCCATGTTCATTCCTTGCCTTGGTCACCCAGACTGAGTCTTCCAGCATCAGGACGTCATCTTGAAATACAAGAGCCGCTGAAACCAGTGAGCAGCGTCCTGTCTTCCTCGTCGCAGTCCCTGCTCCACACCCGTTTCACCAAGCTAAGTAAACGGCTTCTTATCCCTTCAATATGGCCGCTCCCTCGGGTTGTATAGTCTTTGTAAAGAAGAAGCGGATCACCCAAGACGGGTCGAGAGGGATGGAATTCTGGGCTGTGACCAGGAAGATCAGGACTCGGAGTAATGAAGATTTCCATTTGGTAACCAGGGCCTTCTTCGTCTCACTCCTCACTTCATGAGCTGGTGCCCAAGTGCGGACATCAACTTCAGACATCACACATGATTAGAAAATTGGAATGCTGGGGGCTCCATTGAAGACCCTGGAGGGCTCCGGGCTTCTACGGGCCAGTAAAGGCCCGCAGAGCAACATTCCAATGTCTTACAAAGGCCTCTCGGAGCCCAAGGGAATTTAAACCCCTCGAACTCCAAGAGGCCTTTGTTTTATTTGTTGGAGCATTCTGCCCTCTAGGGACGGAATGTTCTAATACCCTTTTACCCCTTCGTAACAGGGCTATACTGGCTATCAAATTCCTGCTCCCTTGTTAAAGTCCCTCGCCTTCGGCTCGGGCTTTTACCGCTGCAGCGGGCCTTTAATAGCCGGTATAGCCCCCTACGGTGGGCTATAAGGCTATATTATATGCTGGGTAGAACTAACGCAAGTCCATCAAATTATTACTTTTGCACTGAATTCAGAGCACATGAACCAACGGAACCAGGATTACTTCCTCCCAACTGCAGTGTGAGCTGTCCATGCTGCTACATTGCAAATGTCCCACATAGACGCTCCTTCCAGTGCTCGCCAGGAAGCCACAATACCCCCCTCCACCGACCCTGCTAAGATTTTACCCTTTCTCTCATAGGCTACAATAACAGCCTTCTTTCAACACCTGTCCAAAGTTGAAAATGATGATCTAAGCCCTTGAGCGGAAACACCAAATGTTTCTAAAATCTGCTTTCCTGAATGCTTTTGTTGTGTCTACGTAGATCTAAAGCAACTCTGTGAACATCTCGGGTTTGTAAATGTTCCTCCTGCAGCAAGGATGGAGATGGAACATACCCAGCCACAACAAGTGGCATTCTGATAAAACTCGTGCAGCTTTGCAAACATACCTCCTAAGGCATGCCCGCGTGCTGCTCTCTCCCTCGTTCTCGCGCACTATCAGGCTGCCTCGCCACGCGCACACCTTGACACCATGGTACAATGGTATCTGCATTATGTGTAGGATATGTTTTGTTCTGGATATGCCTGAAAGGTTGGAGGACTGTTGTACTGTGACATCCCTCGAGCATTAAAGACGCCCCAGTGAGACTCTAGTACTGTGACATCGCTCGAGCATTAAAGACGCCCCGGTGAGGACTGTTATAATGTCACATCCCTCAAACACTAAAGACGCCCCAGTGAGACTGTAGTAATGTGACATCCCTCGTGTATGAAAGACACTCCAGTGAGGACGGTAGTACTGTGACATCCCTCGAGCATTAAAGATGCCCCAGTGAGACTGTAGTAATGTGACATCCCTCGAGCATTAAAGACACCCCAGTGAGGACGGTAGTACTGTGACATCGCTCGAGCATTAAAGACGCCCCGGTGAGGACTGTTGTAATGTCATATCCCTCAAACATTAAAGACGCCCCAGTGAGACTGTAGTAATGTGACATCCCTCGCGTATGAAAGACGCCCCAGCAGGACTGTAGTACTGTGACATCCCTCGAGCATTAAAGATGCCCCAGCGAGACTGTAGTAATGTGACATCCCTCGAGCATTAAAGACGCCCCGATGAGGACTGTAGTAATGTCACATCCCTCGAGCATTAAAGATGCCCCAGTGAGACTGTAGTATTGTGAAATCCCTGGAGCATTAAAGACGCCCCAGTGAAGAACATTGTAATGTGACATCCCTGGAGCATTAAAGACGCCCCAGTGAAGAACATTGTAATGTGACATCCTTCGAGGATTAAAGACGCCCCAGTGAGGAACATTGTAATGTGAAATCCTTCGAGCATTAAAGACGTCCCAGTGAGGACTGTAGTAATGTGAAATCCCTCGAGCATCAAAGACGTCCCAGTGAGGACTGTAGTAATGTGACATCCCTCGAGCGTTAAAGACGCCCCAGTAAGGACTGTAGTAATGTGACATCCCTTGAGCATTAAAGACACCCCAGTAAGGACTGTTGTAATGTCACATCCCTCAAACATTTAAGACGACCCTGTGAGACTGTAGTAATGTGACATCCCTAGAGTATGAAAGACACCCCAGTGAGGACGGTAGTACTGTGACATCCCTCGAGCATTAAAGATGCCCCAGTGAGACTATAGTAATGTGACATCCTTCGAGCATTAAAGACGCCCCAGTGAGGACTGTAGCAATGTGAAATCCCTCGAGCATTAAAGAAGCCCCAGTGAGGACTGTTGTAATGTGACATCCCTTGAGCATTAAAGACGCCCGATTGAGAACTGTTGTAATGTGACATTCCTTGAGCATTAAAGACGCTGCAGTGAGACTGTAGTAATAAGACATCCCTAGAGCATTAAAGACGCCCCAGTAAGGACTGTAGTAATGTGACATCCCTCGAGCATTAAAGACACCCCAGTAAGGACTGTTGTAATGTCACATCCCTCGAGCATTAAAGATGCCCCAGTGAGACTGTAGTAATGTGACATCGCTCGGGCATTAAAGACGCCCCAGTGAGGACGGTATTAATGTGACATCCCTCGAGCATTAAAGACGCCCCAGTGAGGACTGTAGGAATGTGACATCGCTCCAGCATTAAAGACGCCCCAGTGAGGACTGTAGTAATGTGACATCCCACGAGCATTAAAGATGCCCCAGTGAGACTGTAGTAATGTGACATCTTTCGAGCATTAAAGACGCCCAGCGAGAGTGTAGTAATTTGACATCCCTCAAGCATTAAAGATGCCCCAGTGAGACTGTAGTAATGTGACATCCCTAGAGCATTAAAGAGACCCCAGTGAGACTGTAGTAATGTGACATCCCTAGAGCATTAAAGAGACCCCAGTGAGACTGTAGTAATGTGACATCCCTAGAGCATTAAAGATGCCCCAGTGAGGACTATAGTAATGCGACATCCCTCGTGCATTAAAGACGCCCCGGTGAGGACTGTGGTAATGTCACATCCCTAGAGCATTAAAGACGCCCCAGCGAGCCTGTAGTAATGTGACATCCCTCGAGCATTAGAGATGCCCCAGTGAGACTGTAGTAATATCCCTCGAGCATTAAAGACGCCCCAGTGAGTAACGTTGTAATGTGACATCCCTCGAGCATTAAAGATGCCCCAGTGAGACTGTAGTAATGTGACATATGAAAGACGCCCCAGTGAGGACTGTAGTAATGTGACATCCCTTGAGCATTAAAGACGCCCCAGTGAGACTGTAGTAACGTGACATCCCTCGAGCATTAAAGATACCCCAGTGAGGACTGTAGTAATGTGACATCCTTCGAGTAGGAAAGATGCCCCAGTGAGGTTTGTAGTAATGTGACATCCTTTGAGCATTAAAGACTCTCCAGTGAGGACTGTAGTAATGTGACATCCCTAGAGCAGCAAAGATGCCCCAGTGAGGACTGTAGTAATGTGACATCCTTCAAGCATTAAAGACTCCCCAGTGAGGACTGTAGTAATGTGACATCCCTAGAGCAGCAAAGACGCCCCAGTGAGCCATTAGTAATGTGACATCCCCCGAGTATGAAAGACACCCCAGTGAGGAAGGTAGTACTGTCTCATCCCTCGAGTATTAAAGACGCCCCAGTGAGGACTGTAGTAATGTGACATCGCTCGAGCATTAAAGACGCCCCGGTGAGGACTGTAGTAATGTGACATCCCTCAAACATTAAAGACGCCCCAGTGAGACTGTAGTAATGTGACATCCCTCGTGTATGAAAGACACCCCAGTGAGGACGGTAGTGTGACATCCCTCGAGCATTAAAGATGCCCCAGTGAGACTAGTAATGTGACATCCCTAGAGCATTAAAGACGCCGCAGTGAGACTGTAGTAATAAGACATCCCTAGAGCATTAAAGACGCCCCAGCGAGACTGTAGTAATGTGACATCCCTCGAGCATTAAAGACGCCCCAGTGAGACTGTAGTAATGTGACATCCCTCGAGCATTAAAGACGCCCCAGTGAGACTGTAGTAATGTGACATCCCTCGAGCATTAAAGATGCCCCAGTGAGACTGTAGTAATGTGACATCCCTCGAGCATTAAAGGCGCCCCAGTGAGGACTGTAGTAATGTGACATTCCTACAGCATCACAGCTGCCCCAGTGAGCACTGTAGTAATGTGACATCCCTCCAGTATGAAAGACGCCCCAGTGAGGACTATAGTAATGTGACATCCTTCGAGCATTAAAGACGCCCCAGTGAGGACTGTTGTAATGTGACATCCCTTGAGCATTAAAGACGCCCGATTGAGAACTGTTGTAATGTGACATTCCTTGAGCATTAAAGACGCTGCAGTGAGACTGTAGTAATAAGACATCCCTAGAGCATTAAAGACGCCCCAGTAAGGACTGTAGTAATGTGACATCCCTCGAGCATTAAAGACACCCCAGTAAGGACTGTTGTAATGTCACATCCCTCAAACATTAAAGACGCCCCAGTGAGACTGTAGTAATGTGACATCCCTCGAGTATGAAAGACACCCCAGTGAGGACGGTAGTACTGTGACATCCCTCGAGCATTAAAGATGCCCCAGTGAGGACTGTAGGAATGTGACATCGCTCCAGCATTAAAGACGCCCCAGTGAGGACTGTAGTAATGTGACATCCCTCGAGCATTAAAGATGCCCCAGTGAGACTGTAGTAATGTGACATCTTTCGAGCATTAAAGACGCCCAGCGAGAGTGTAGTAATTTGACATCCCTCAAGCATTAAAGATGCCCCAGTGAGACTGTAGTAATGTGACATCCCTAGAGCATTAAAGAGACCCCAGTGAGACTGTAGTAATGTGACATCCCTAGAGCATTAAAGAGACCCCAGTGAGACTGTAGTAATGTGACATCCCTAGAGCATTAAAGATGCCCCAGTGAGGACTATAGTAATGCGACATCCCTCGTGCATTAAAGACGCCCCGGTGAGGACTGTGGTAATGTCACATCCCTAGAGCATTAAAGACGCCCCAGTAAGGACTGTAGTAATGTGACATCCCTCGAGCATTAAAGATGCCCCAGTGAGACTGTAGTAATGTGACATCTTTCGAGCATTAAAGACGCCCAGCGAGAGTGTAGTAATTTGACATCCCTCGAGCATTAGAGATGCCCCAGTGAGACTGTAGTAATATCCCTCGAGCATTAAAGACGCCCCAGTGAGTAACGTTGTAATGTGACATCCCTCGAGCATTAAAGATGCCCCAGTGAGACTGTAGTAATGTGACATATGAAAGACGCCCCAGTGAGGACTGTAGTAATGTGACATCCCTTGAGCATTAAAGACGCCCCAGTGAGACTGTAGTAACGTGACATCCCTCGAGCATTAAAGATACCCCAGTGAGGACTGTAATAATGTGACATCCTTCGAGTAGGAAAGATGCCCCAGTGAGGTTTGTAGTAATGTGACATCCTTTGAGCATTAAAGACTCTCCAGTGAGGACTGTAGTAATGTGACATCCCTAGAGCAGCAAAGATGCCCCAGTGAGGACTGTAGTAATGTGACATCCTTCAAGCATTAAAGACTCCCCAGTGAGGACTGTAGTAATGTGACATCCCTAGAGCAGCAAAGACGCCCCAGTGAGCCATTAGTAATGTGACATCCCCCGAGTATGAAAGACACCCCAGTGAGGACGGTAGTACTGTCTCATCCCTCGAGTATTAAAGATGCCCCAGTGAGGACTGTAGTAATGTGACATCGCTCGAGCATTAAAGACGCCCCGGTGAGGACTGTAGTAATGTGACATCCCTCAAACATTAAAGACGCCCCAGTGAGACTGTAGTAATGTGACATCCCTCGTGTATGAAAGACACCCCAGTGAGGACGGTAGTGTGACATCCCTCGAGCATTAAAGATGCCCCAGTGAGACTAGTAATGTGACATCCCTAGAGCATTAAAGACGCCGCAGTGAGACTGTAGTAATAAGACATCCCTAGAGCATTGAAGACGCCCCAGCGAGACTGTAGTAATGTGACATCCCTCGAGCATTAAAGACGCCCCAGTGAGACTGTAGTAATGTGACATCCCTCGAGCATTAAAGACGCCCCAGTGAGACTGTAGTAATGTGACATCCCTCGAGCATTAAAGATGCCCCAGTGAGACTGTAGTAATGTGACATCCCTCGAGCATTAAAGGCGCCCCAGTGAGGACTGTAGTAATGTGACATTCCTACAGCATCACAGCTGCCCCAGTGAGCACTGTAGTAATGTGACATCCCTCCAGTATGAAAGACGCCCCAGTGAGGACTGTAGTAATGTGACATCCTTCGAGCATTAAAGACTCCCTATTGAGGACTGTAGAAATGTGACATTCCTAGAGCATTAAAGATACTCCAGCGAGGACTGTAGTAATGTGACATCCCTCGAGCATTAAATATACCCCAGTGAGGACTGTAGTAATGTGACATCCCTCGAGCATTAAAGACGCCCCAGTGAGGACTGTAGTAATGTGACATCGCTCGAGCATTAAAGACGCCCCAGTGAGGACTGTAGTAATGCGACATCGCTCGAGCATTAACGATGCATTAAAAAACATAGACCCCTCATCTCCTCGTCCCACTCCCAGCAAAGTCGGCAGGATAATGGTGAAAAGATAAGAGCATTGGAGGCAACTGCCGACAGTGACCTGTGAAATATGGCTGAGCTTTTAACCTCCGTAGCCTATAAATGTATGATATAAAGAAATCTGTCAAAGGCAAGATCCCTTTGGGCTCCTTTATCAAAGCATACAAGTACTTTCAGCCACTAAACATACATCATCCAAATCATCAGCGTTCATACGAAACCGACAAAAAAAGTTATATAAAAATTATTTATTTTAGTATATGGTTCTCACGTGATAAAACTATATCAAAATACAGTTTCATAAAATCCACATCAATGTACATCAAATGATCAAAAACAAATATAAAATGTTAAAAACAGCAATTAGTTGGGGATATAAACACCAATCTTGTCCGAATAGCACACCAAGTTTAACAGTTAACTAAACAGAGATTAACTCTTTTTCATAGTTTCCTTTTTCATATTCTTAATGACCCCTGGAAGTGCTTGGGTGCTAGATCAACACAAAGCAAGCGACTTGTTTCGGTGGCACAGTTCGATTCACCACCTTCTTCAGGCTTAATGTAACAAATCAGTATCTCCCCATATATCTAAAAACAACAATATATGAAAGTATAGATTAAAAATACAAACTACACTCGTTTTTCTCATCAAATATGAAATCAATTTTTTTCCTTATCTCATTCATATAATGTCCTACTAAAGCAAACAGATGTTAAATAAGCATTTATCATTCTATTAGACATATTTATATCACAATATTTGTCTCAAGCATGATGATTCAACGATTATCCGAGCCATCCTGAAAAGACAGTAGCATACATACTCATATACACATTATTTCACGCATACCCACCCGTTGTCAAAATTGTCAATGAATAAAAGGGGGTAAAAAGCTATTTCTTCCTTTACTGTGGTGGTTAGACACATTCAAATCGACCACACGATCAGTGAGGGTATGGCAAATACGTCCACCCTAGGAAAAATAAGAGCAATTTTTTAGCTTTAATTATATTATTGTCTATATTATTTTGTTCATATAAACATGCCATTGATAGCAAAATAGCAATCACACACATTTATACCCTAATTCTTCTTCCTTTCGTTGTTGTTATAAAAGAGTGAGGCACAAGATTGAACAGCCTTCGCTTGTTCCCTGCAGATATGGGAGACAATATATAAAGAGGACAGTGGATATTGGAATCAACTAGCCCCATTTTTAAAAGATACTTATCATTATATAAGGGTAAAACATCTCTACCTTCTTTAAATCTTTTATCATAACCCGCCACTGGAGCTATGGCGAGTGGTTTCCTGCTTCATATGTGTACCTCCTGATGGGCTCAAAAGCTTCAGCAATAGCACAGCCTAAGTATAAACAATGCGTACAAAAGGGGGTGGTGATGGATGGAGCATCAGAACCAATCAAACACTCACACGCAGTCAACAGATCTGGGTTTGATCCATCACCGTTCTTTAGCCCACTCTGCCACCCCAGTTCAGACATGGCCATATGCAAATCAGTCTGACCCTGTGCCTCATGGGAACAGTCCAGACCGAACTGCCAAGCGATGCCTTCCCTGGACCGGAAACAAGCTTCCTAGGACCGGTTTCTGGCATTTCAGCCGTCTTCAGCCAGACTTGCTTGAATCCAGTGGCAAAGTGAGCAAGGAACTCACGTCTGAGCATACCCTGCCAACTTATGGCGAACAAAGCGTACAAAAGGGGGTGGTGATGGATGGAGCATCAGAACCAATCAAACACTCACACCCAGTCAACAGATCTGGGTTTGATCCATCACCGTTCTTTAGCCCACTCTGCCACCCCAGTTCAGACATGGCCATATGCAAATCAGTCTGACCCTGTGCCTCATGGGAACAGTCCAGACCGAACTGCCAAGCGATGCTCAGACGTGAGTCCCTTGCTCACTTTGCCACTGGATTCAAGCAAGCCTGGCTGAAGATGGCTGAAATGCCAGAAACCGGTCCTAGGAAGCTTGTTTCCGGTCCAGGGAAGGCATGGCTTGCCAGTTCGGGTTGGACTGTTCCCATGAGGCACAGGGTCAGACTGATTTGCATATGGCCATGTCTGAACTGGGGTGGCAGAGTGGGCTAAAGAACGGAGGATCAAACCCAGATCTGTTGACTGGGTGTGAGTGTTTGATTGGTTCTGATGCTCCGTCCATCACCACCCCCTTTTGTACCGCTAAGTATAAACAATGACAAATAGATAATTTATTTCTAAACAGTCCCATTGTAGCATTATAAGAGAAACGCTAATAAGTGCTCCTCCATTTTATAAAACCGCTATATCCCTGTTATCTTGGAGCAAAGGGTTCAATTAACTGTATAGAGTATCGTTATGCCACCACCCTTAAAGGCCTTTCCATTCATTTGTAAGGACCCTTAGTCTCTTCCAAATGTCGTCGATACTCCAATACAAAATCTAAAATCACAGGGAAGACATGCGACTGCGCAAAAAGGCTCCCACATGTTGCATATGGGTAACCACCTTTACTTAAAAAGACTCCTTGTTTCACCATCAATATATTTTAAAAGATATGGTCAATCCGAGGGTTTATAAACATTTTGCACCCTTGTCTCCTCCCACTAATACAAAATTCCCCATAACGGGCGCCAACTAAGATAACTAAACTAGCGCTTACCGGGACGTAAAAAGTCTCCTGGCCAACTCCACACTCATCCGCTGATACACGATAAATGTCAGTGAGCCGGAGACGCTGCTTATAAGTAGTCCGTCATTTTCGCACTAATTGGAATCCACGTGACAATGGAAGGCGGACTAGTATTGAACGAATATGTATACGCGCCATCTTGAAATGGGCTCAAACAGGCCATTCAATTTACGTTTTAAAAAGATGTGTCCCCAGCAACAAATTAATTTAAATCAATTTAAATCAAAATCGTCAAATAATCATACATGGACCTGCCAAAACTTAATTAGACATTTTTTTTTAATTTTTTACGAAAGTCAAAGGTAATTACGAATTTGGTTAATATACAATTCTTCCTGCTTACAACAAGTCTGTTATCTTTTACATTTTCTATAAAAAGGACTTTAATCCAGGACGAAAACGGGCTCTCTTCTGGCTATTTTCTTATGAAGAGAAAAAGCGATATATTGCCCGCCATCTTAGAATGAGTTCAAACTAGCATTCTCTCTAAATAAAAAAGATAATATTGCCAGTTTTTAAATAAAATCTATCTACCCGAGGATCAAGGGGCCTACTTTAGCCTAATTGCACCCACTTTTCGAGCCAATAAATCAGTCATGGTTCGTAATTTTTAAAGGCCAGCTGTCACTTTCGACAAAATGCTGTTATGCATTACAATCCCTTTGGGGTGCACATATCTCTCATGGTCCTTTATTTTAATAGGAGCCTATTACTAATATAAAATGGCTGCAAATATTCGAAGATGATAAATCCCTCCTTATCATTGGCCCTTATGTAGTTTATATACTACTGGCCCATATATAATGCCTCTGTTATTTGGTACCAGAAGTACTTGCCTAAACTCTGCATCTTATTTTATGAGTTGCTCTCATACTTCTCGAGAATTTGTGTCCCTCCTTTTCATTGGCCCATGTATTATCTTTTTTTATTTAGAGAGAATGCTAGTTTGAACTCATTCTAAGATGGCGGGCAATATATCACTTTTTCTCTTCATAAGAAAATAGCCAGAAGAGAGCCCGTTTTCGTCCTGGATTAAAGTCCTTTTTATAGAAAATGTAAAAAATAACGGGCTGGTTGTAAGCAGGAAGAATTATATATTAACCAAATTCGTAATTACCTTTGACTAGCCTAAAAATTGTTTTAAAATGTCAAATTAAGTTTTGGCAGGTCCATGTATGATTATTTGAAGATTTTGATTTAAATTAATTTGTTGCTGGGGACACATCTTTTTAAAACGTAAATTGAATGGCCTGTTTGAGCCCATTTCAAGATGGCGCGTATACATATTCGTTCAATACCAGTCCTCTTTCCATTATCATGTGGATTCCAATTAGTGCGAAAATGACGGACTACTTATAAGCAGTGTCTCCGGCTCACTGACATTTATCGCTTATCAGCGGACGGGTGGGTATGCGTGAAATAATGTGTATATAAGTATGTATGCTACTGTCTTTTCAGGATGGGTCGGATAATTGTTGAATCATCATGCTTGAGACCAATATTGTGATATAAATATGTCTAATAGAATGATAAATGCTTATTTAACATCTGTTTGCTTTAGTAGGACATTATATGAATGAGATAAGGAAAAAAATGGATTTCATATTTGATGAGAAAATTAGTGTATTTTGTATTTTTAATCTATCCTTTCATATATTGTTGTTTTTAGATATATGGGGAGATACTGATTTGTTACATTAAGCCTGAAGAAGGTGGTGAATGGAACTGTGCCACTGAAACGTGTCGCTTGCTTTGTGTTGATCTAGCACCCAAGCACTTCCAGGGGTCATTAAGAATATGAAAAAGGAAACTATGAAAAAGTGTTGATCTCTGTTTACTTAACTGTTAAACTTGGTGTGCTATTCGGACAAGATTGGTGTTTATATCCTCAACTAATTGCTGTTTTTAACATTTTATATTTGTTTTTGATCATTTGATGTACATTGGTGATGTGGATTTTAAGAAATTGTTTTTTGATATACTTTTATCACGAGAGAACCATATACTAAAATAAATAATTTTTATATCACTTTTGTTGGTTTCGTATGAACGCTGATGATTTGGATGATGTATGTTTAGTGGCTGAAAGTACTTGTATGCTTTGATAAAGGAGCCCAAAGGGATCTTGCCTTTGACAGAAGTGTCTTACCTTGGTGTCCTGTCCCTTTGGAGAGTGGGACCCCTCTCTTTTTATTTAAAAAATGATATAAAGAAATCTACAAACATTTTGTCATAATAAAGTACTCTGAACCCTGTCAGCATCTGACCAGCTCCTTGTTTGAGTCTCTTTGACCAAAAGCGCTTCAATGGATTCAGGCCTCCAGACTATCTCATGGCTCCCAAGCCACCTTCTTCTCCGGCCCTCAAACCCTTCACAAGACAGTGTGGTTCCATAAAAAGTCTTGCATTTATTCATGTTTCTGAGGAGCAAAGAAAAAGGAATTGGCTTAAGAGACAAAACAAGGTTCCTGCTGAGTGACTTTTCACCTCTTGCGATTTTTATTCACACTTCCTATACCATGCACTATTTACAGGGGTAATACACCGTCTATAGTCTTTAAAATCCTGAATATGTAACCATGGCTGAAACATGCGACTGTCCGATAACTGGACATCCCTAACATTTTAAACACCCATGTATCCTCTGACCAATGAAAAGTAGCTTTTCTGGCCGCTCTCTTTGATGCTGAGGTTGAGGTGAGAGGATTTGTAAAGAATGCCAAGCCTGGATTAATTGTGTTAGAACTCTCAATATAGGATGTCAAGGGAGTTGCCTAATCCTAACGTTTTTGGGTTCTTGTGAGTTTGAACTTCAAGTTTTGCAGTTTTCTAATATATTTCCTCCCTTATTCTCTTGATTAACAGAAGCAGAGGCCAGAAGTGAAAGAGGAAAGCACGGCAATCGGACCTTCTGCAAATTCCCAAACGACCCTTCTCGAGAACACATATGTCAGTATAGATGACGGGATGGTCAACACGTCATAGCTGGCCAGTGATACAGGTCCGCCCATGTGAATATGCAGCTCTAGATATGAGAAAACGAACATATCCTCTATTATTGAACAATTCTGCCAGCAGAGAATCCCAAAGTAATCGAAGCATAACAAGTGCAAATTTTTTGTCGACTCATGAACAAAAAAACCTGAAGATTTAGGTGGAAATTATGAGCAATATGATAGTATATTTAATTCCTTGAATATGCATTGAAACTCTTTAATGAACATCTCAAGTCTACAGAATTTGCTGTTTTTCGCATGAAGGAAAAATGTGAACCACATGATCTTTTCTATGGAACGTCTACAGGTGTTTACGCCAACCTCGTGTGCCTATGGGCTGAATAGTCCTCACTGCCTGAATCTTCCAATGATGGCCAAACAATGAAAGTTGGCCAAACCCTCAGTAATTCTACAATCTTCCAAAGTTGACCAAAGCGTTGAGTGTTGCACAAGTCTTCCAATGATACCCAAATCATCGAACGTTGACCAAGAGTTCCTACGCTGCCCACAGCGCACAGCCATCCTGTGAGTCCAGCCATGGGCCAGCAAAGAAGCACTGCTGCACCCTCTAGACTGGAGCAGACCTGCAGGGACAGCTGTGTTTTTTGGTATTCCCTTTTTACTTCCATGTGTTTGGACTTCTCTCCTGGTTAGGCTGACTTCACTTTAAGCATGAACAGAACCAGTTACAAAGCTCAGATCATGTGGACTCAGCAACTGCTTTGTAGTGTTTGTGGGCAGCAGACCCTGGACTTGTGTGAACCTGAAAAGAAAAGTCTCAGCTATATATAAATGTGTTCCTTTGAGTTCTAATTTGAGATAAAGGTGGTAAACATTGCCCCGTCCTGGAGACGCTGCCCATCTCTTGAGGTTCTTCTTGCCTCCTTCCATCAGCTTCGAGGACAGTTGGGTTTTCCTCGCAGGGGTGAAGACTGACTGTATCAGTTGGTAAAGTTCCTCTACACAGCACGTAGTTACTCACTGTTTGACAATCAACCCTTCCCCAGTCCATAAGAAACTTTTCACTGCACAGTTATTCAAAGACACACTCTTGTCCCACAAGCACAAACCACCTCCTTGAACCGTTTGGTGTTACAAGCACAATCTCGAAAAGAGAATGAATTAAGTGTCCCCTCCTCTGCTGCTAAAATATCAGAAACATCTGGGATGCACAGATGTCGTGCGGGGCAGCCAGCTGCGGGATCCCCAGTCCTCTGGATGTTTGCGGATCATGGTGTGCCCATAGCAGTCTTGTGGCTAGCCGCTGCTCTGTTGAATGCTTGTGACACACTGTGATGTGTGTAGTACGTTTCCTGGAAGATTCTAACTCACTATCTCTCTAGGGCAGCGTCTTGTGTCCCCAGAGCTGTAAAAGGAGTCTTTTGCTGAGAGTCATGGCGTCCTGAAATTCCCTGCCAGTCAAGGGCTGGTTTCGGCCAAAGGGCATTGTCGCATTATGTGGTATTTTTTTTAAATCCACATTCGCACATGTGTTTGTGCGTGCGTGCATACATGTCTAGGAGTGATATTTTGAATAAACCATTTTGGCTGAATTTACCAGTGCCTTTTCAGCTCCACTTTCAGTCGTCCCTCTGTGTTCAGCATTTAACGCTGGCTGTGTCTGGGAGCCATTTTTTATCATTGCTTATGTGTGTGTGGTCAGCATTCCCCAGTTCCTACCACTGTGATCAGCTTTTACTATACGTGCAAGAGAGAGGGAGAGAGGGGTTGACACTAGTAGTTTTATATCACAAGAGGGCATTGTAACACACAAAGAAAGGACCCTACTTTATATGCACAAAAGTCAAGCAGACAACTCGACCCTAGAAAGGCAGCCTGTTAGAACAACAAAGACTGTAGTAAGCAGTCCCTGGGAGTGCGGAGCTTCGCCGAGTGCCGCAGGCTGCTTCAGTGCTTGCGCCTTCAGACTGGTGGTGCCGCTTGTTGCAGGACTTCACTGTGATCGCCCATCGTTGAACCCTTCACTGCCTCAGCAGTGCCTGTGTGACCACTCATCACTGCACTGCCTCAGCAGCATCTGTGTGATCTGACATCTCTTCACTGCCTCTGCAGAACCCGTCTGATCACTCATCACTGCATTGCTTCAGCAGTCATTGTGTGATCTGACATCTCTTCAATGCCTCAGCAGCACCTGTGTGATCACTCATCACTGCAGTGCATCAGCAGTCATTGTGTGATCTGACATCTCTTCACTGCCTCAGTAGCACCTGTGTGATCACTCATCACTGCAGTGCATCAGCAGTCCTGTGATCGTACATCTTTTCACTGCCTCAGCAGCATGTGACTGATCACTGCACTGCTTCTGCAGTCATTGTGTGATCTGACATCTCTTCAATGCCTCAGCAGCACCTGTGTGATCACTCATCGCTGCACTGCTTCTGCAGCACCTGTGTGATCACTCATCACTGCAGTGCATCAGCAGTTGTGTGATCTGACATCTCTTCACCGCCCCAGCAGCACCTGTGTAATAATTCATCACTGCACTGCTTCAGCAGTTATTGTGTGATCTGACATCTCTTCACTGCCTCAGCAGCACCTGTATGATCACTCATTGCTGCAGTGCATCAGCAGTTGTGTGATCTTACATCTTTTCACTGCCACAGTAGCATCCATGTGATCACTCATCACCTCACTGCTTCAGCAGTCATCATGTGATATGACATCTCTTCAGTGTCTCAGCAGCACCTGTGCGATCACTCGTCACTGCACTGCTTCAGCAGTCATTGTGTGATCTGATATCTCTTCAATGCCTCAGCAGCACCTGTCTGATCACTCATCACTGCAGTGCTTCAGCAGTCGTGTGATCTGACACCTTTTCACTGCCTCAGCAGCATCTGTGTGATCACTCATCGCTGCAGTGCTTTAGCAGTCATTGTGTGATCTGACAGCTCTTCAGTGTCTCAGCAGCACCTGTGCAATCACTCGTCACTGCTTCAGCAGTCATTGTGAGAGCCGACATCTCTGCACTGCCTCATTAGTCCCTGTGTGACTTCTCATTGCTAAGCAGTTGCTATGTGGGTTCTCATTGCTGCTCTCCCTCAGCAGTCATGGTTTTTTCGCGTCTCTCACAGCTTCAGCAGTCGTCGTTTATCCTCCCATTGCTGCACAGCCTCAGCAGTCACTATGTGATCTCAGCACTTGTCTCTGGCGTATGAAACGAGTGAGAGCTCAGGCGTGTGTTATGGGTTGAGGTCTTGTACGCTGAGGCTCTCTCTTGTGTACCGGGTTGACGGGTGCCATGAACAGTCCATTGCTGCCATATTGTTAACAAATGTCTGTCCAGCCTGATCCTCCTGCGATTGCCATCTTCTGGCGGTCGCGCCATCTGTTAAGTATGTTTTCCCAGTTACCAATAGAGGGGAGTCCTCACTATGCCTACTGTGAGGTATTATAGTAATGAAAGGCAGTACACTAAGGTGTGCCCGAGGCATGTGTGTGCCGCAGTAATGAAAGCAGTACACTAAGGTGTGCCCGGGGCATGTGTGTGCCGCAGTAATAAAAGCAGTACACTAAGGTGTGCCCGGGGCATGTGTGTGCCGCAGTAATAAAAGCAGTACACTAAGGTGTGCCCGGGGCATGTGTGTGCCGCAGTAATGAAAGCAGTACACTCTGGTGTGCCCAGGGCATGTGTGTGCCGCAGTAATGAAGGCAGTACACTAAGGTGTGCCCGGGGCATGTGTGTGCCGCAGTAATGAAAGCAGTACACTAAGGTGTGCCCGGGGCATGTGTGTGCCGCAGTAATGAAAGCAGTACACTCTGGTGTGCCCAGGGCATGTGTGTGCCGCAGTAATGAAGGCAGTACACTAAGGTGTGCCCAGGGCATGTGTGTGCCGCAGTACACTAAGGTGTGCCCGGGGCATGTGTGTGCCGCAGTACACTAAGGTGTGCCCGGGGCATGTGTGTGCCGCAGTAATGAAAGGCAGTACACTCAGGTGTGCCGAGGGCATGTGCTGTGTCGCAGTAATATAAGGCAGTGCAAAAAAGTTGTGCCCGGGGGTGTGCTGTGCTGCAGTAATGAAAGGCAGTATACTAAGGTGTGCCCGGGACATATGTGTACCAGGGTAATGAAAGGCAGTACACTATGGTGTTCCCAGGGCATATGTGTACCGCGGTAATGAAAGGCAGTACACTAAGGTGTGTCAGGGGTGTGTACCATGGTAATGAAACGCAGTACACTGACGTGTGCCCGCAGCATGTGCTGTGCCGCTGTAGTGAAAGGCAGTATACTGATGTGTGCCCGGGACATATGTGTACCGCGGTAATGAAAGGCAGTACACGGATGTGTTCCCGCAGCATGTGCTGTGCCGCAGTCATGAAAGGCAGTACACTGAGGTGTGCCCGGGGCATATGTGTACCGCGGAATGAAACACAGTGCACAAAGGTGTGCCCGCAGCATGTGCTGTGCCGCAGTAATTAAAGGCAGTACACTAAGGTGTAGAGAAAAAAGAGGAGATACCCTTGAAATCCAATCTGGGACAGGGTCAATTACAACAGAAAACACAAAGAGTCCCTATTAAACAAATTCAATTTTAAAATTCTTATACATAGTTGGTGCTTAGGGAGAAATAGCAAATCATACTACTGAATTACAATACAATATTAATGAGTCAGAGAAACACAGAAAACTAATGATACACTTATTAAAAACATATGCAATTTATTCACAAATAATCAAAATTAAAACCATTTCATCTTAAAATACGTGTACATTATTAGAAGAAAACAGAGCACAGAAAACAGAACATGCTGTTCCGCAGTAATGAAAGACAGTGCACAAAGGTGTGCCCGGGGCATGTGCTGTACCGCAGTAATGAAAGACAATGCACTAAGGTGTGCCCGGTGCATGTGCTGTACCGCAGTAATGAAAGACAGTACACTCAGGTGTGCCCGCAGCATGTGCTGTACCGCAGTAATGAAAGACAGTACACTCAGGTGTGCCGAGGGCATATGCTGTGCCACTCGTGTTAGACGATAAATGTACTGTGCACAGGGATTACTGTATAATTGTTTTCAGACACGCATGTATCCTCCTATTTGTTCATCGCAGCACATCAATAGAGCTCGCAACGGGTGAGTGCTCTAGCGCTCTCTCACATTGGACAAGCCATGAGCATGCTTTTGCACACACTAATACTCCCACACAGTGGGACAAGCCAAAAGCAGGCAGATCCTGCTAGTCTGCCACAGCAAACAGCTCCACACTTAGGACAAGCCAGAAGCATGCTGGTTTTCTAGCTTCTGCACTCCCAGATACTGGGACATGCCAAACGCATGCTGCTGCCGCACATTCTACAAAGCAAAACCAAAGGAAATGATGGACGGAGTGTTGAACATTGCAAGCACACATTCTACAGCACCCCTTGTTGTTAAAAGAAAGTGACATGCTGCTGATCTGAGAGGTCGAAGAACATTACCTAAGATCAGCTGCTCTAGAACAGCCAAAGCCAAACCTATCCGCTCTAGAACAACCTTGAAGAGTTCTCCATAATCAATAGGGCTCAGATTGCTCTGGGTGCACAAGGAGGGTTCAGAACAGAATGCTCTTCCCTAGAAGGGTTTAGAACAGTTTCCAGTACTCTAACTTTGTGTAACACCACCAATGCAGCACACATAGAAGTTACAATTCACCATTCTGCGTTGTTTGAGCACGAAGGGACACCTTCCTGCACATAAACAATCATCCCCCCATCGCAGACACCTTTGGACTATGGTGCAAGGGTGCCTGTGTGGACGCTAGGCTGCTAGATTCAGGGCCATCGCTAGGGGAATCGCAGGGGTGTGCCGCATTCTTGTGAATACGGAGCATGGCATTAGCAATGTTTGCTTAGCGCCACGCCTCGCCATTCCCTTGTGAATGTGCCCCGGGAGGTGTTAAAGAGAACGTGTTCACTCTGCGTCACCCACTTCTAATATTCTGAAGTTACAGAACAGTAAGATTGATTTGATGTGTCAATTCACGCTTCCACGGCACCGGATACTCCCATCCTGTGAATGAACACAATGGTTACGACAAGACTGGACATAGCACAAGACGCCAAAGGCAAACTAATGTGAGACATGAGAGAGCGCAACACACCAAAGTTTTCACCAGATGTCAGTGCTGAGCCACAGTTTAGATCATGTGCCAGTGGTGATGAATAGCTTAGAGCATGTGTCAGTGCTGAGCCACAGTTTAGATCAGGTGTCCGGGGTGATCCAGTTTACACCATGTGTCAGGGGTGATCCAGTTTAGATCAT
Source organism: Triturus cristatus (assembly GCF_964204655.1). NCBI lineage: Eukaryota > Metazoa > Chordata > Amphibia > Caudata > Salamandridae > Triturus > Triturus cristatus. The sequence continues at coordinate 3,374,524 of NC_140594.1, read as the reverse complement.
GTGTCAGGGGTGATCCAGTTTAGATCATGTGTAAGGGGTGATCCAGTTTACACCATGTGTCAGGGGTGATCCAGTTTATACCATGTGTCAGGGGTGATCCACAGTTTAAATCATGTGTCAGGGGTGATCCAGTTTACACCTTGTGTCAGGGGTGATCCCGTTTAGATCATGTGTCAGGGGTGATCCACAGTTTAAATCATGTGTCAGGGGTGATCCAGTTTACACCATGTGTCAGGGGTGATCCAGTTTAGATCATGTGTCAGGGGTGATCCAGTTTACACCATGTGTCAGGGGTGATCCAGTTTACACCATGTGTCAGGGGTGATCCAGTTTACACCATGTGTCAGGGGTGATCCACAGTTTAAATCATGTGTCAGGGGTGATCCAGTTTACACCATGTGTCAGGGGTGATCCAGTTTACACCATGTGTCGGGTGATCCACAGTTTAAATCATGTGTCGGGGTGATCCAGTTTACACCATGTGTCAGGGGTGATCCAGTTTACACCATGTGTCAGGGGCGATCCACAGTTTAAATCATGTGTCGGGGGTGATCCAGTTTACACCATGTGTCAGGGGTGATCCAGTTTACACCATTTGTCAGGGGTGATCCACAGTTTAAATCATGTGTCGGGGTGATCCAGGGCTCCTTTGTGCCTAGTCTGAGTCGACCTCCCTTTGCTTTGTCTTCTTATTGCACTTTCATATTTTCCTTAATTTCTGTCTGATTTCATCCTGTTGTTTGTCTCTTGCACATACTAATTCCAATTGTTTACAGATGTGGAATAAGTCAAATTATGGAGGACATCCAAAAGTGTGTGTGTTTACATTTGGAAGTTTTTAAGAAACAGTAATTCCTGCATCGCTGTTTACAAACTCGAAGACACTGCTGTTTGTCTGACACCTAGATGATTAATACATTTCTTGTTTCTCTGTTTGCAAAGGTGATTAATGTTGAAAAAAAAAATGTGCTTTTCAATTTTGGAGATGTCTGAGATAAAAAAAAATTTTTTAGATTTTGATATGATGCCATTTTCCCACTAAGAATATTTCTCAGTTGCAATTGTCTTACACATCATAGTCTTTATCACAGTACCCCTTTCCCTATGTCAGATCCCCTTCAAATCACCCCAGTCTTTATCTAATTGTTTTGAGCAGCTGCTGAACATCTTTTGCACAATGGGCTCCTCGCCCGGTCCATGTCTTGGAGACGATGAGAAGAGAGGTGGGACTCATGTCTTTCAGACCCAGTGTGCATGGAACGCTCAGCGGGATCGTTATGATCCGCTCACCCATCAACTGTAGTCTTTCTTCTGTTTCTTACCCAGCCCCCATCAGCCCGGGCTTTTCTACCACCACTTCTCTTACAGACGTGATGGACATCTTCATTAAATACCATTCAAGTTCTTGATTTTTCAGAGGACTATGTTGGGTACTATGCACCCACTTTCCCCTACCACAGATAAATTCGGGCTGCCCAGAAACCCCCACTATGTCCGCATTATAAATGTCCTAGTGCCCCCATGGAAATCATCTTTGTGACATAGTCCCAGGGCTCTTCTAGAGAAGCTCAGATTTTAAAAATGCGATTAGTTCAAAATACGCAAGAGAGGCTCAAGCCTCTTCTTAGAAGCGTTTTGACTGACACTCACTTCAAGACCTCACTGGCACAAATGGCCAGTTGTGTGGTTAATCATTGTATAAAGCACAATTACTGTGAGATGGACACTTTTGTTTGGAAATTAGATAATGTATAACAAATCTACTGTTTGGTTAAAGAGAGACCTCACAGCCCACTGGTGTAATGAAACTTGAGGGGGCCGCCCTGCAAAGTACATGGAGGGGCCCCCCTTTGTAATCACTCAGGAGCTTTCAGGCCAAGTTACTGTGCTGCGGGGGCTCCCCTTTGTACTCACTCAGGAGCTCCTAGGCCAGGGTTCTGTGCTGATGGGGCCCCCCTCTGTACTCAGGAGCTCTCAGGCCAGGGTATTGTCCTGAGCGGGCCCACTGAAGCTTGGGCGCGCTGCGGGGGCTGCGGGAGCCTTTCATACACCACTGGTACAGCCACCAGGAGGAACTAACAAGGCTTCACTGCTCCTTGAATTGGGGACTTTGGCAGCCAAAGATGGTCCTTGGCCTTCGAACCCCCGCACTGATACACAACAGTAATGTAATACTGCACATTGACTTTATTACTCTACTCTGAAGGCGGAAGCTAAACCAATACTAGCATTTGTGTATGTCTAGCAGTGCGAACCTCTATTGATGGAAAAGAAAAACAATGTATATTTTACTCAAGTTATGCACTTAAACATTGTTGCTACATTTGTCTAACTTTGTGGTTCGAGCTAACTTTGTATTTTGTGGTCTTGGCGTGCAGACAATCAGTCTTCATTCAGCTCTACTTTCAGGAATTGTAAGGACAGTATTAACTGTTAAGTATTTTCAACCTCCGCAGTATTTGCAGGTGTTGGATAATCTGTTGACTAATAAATATGCAACTACTGAAGACTCAGTTGTTTTCTTATATTGATTCTAAATTGTTCGCTGATTGCTTTTGTACACTTATGGCATAACAGAACCTTAGCGGTCCCTCCTGCAGGTAATGGTGAGCTCCCCCCTAATACCCATTACTGGGTTTGCCATTATCCATCTGCACAGGAAGTGACCTCACTCCTCCCCACTCCGAGGACCTTTATAATGGCTGCCACAGTGTAGACACAAAGTGGATGCACGCTGCTGACACGCCAAAGCAAGCCCGACTGCATCCAACCGAGCCCAGCACCAGGAACCCTGATCCTCCACCCTCCCGCTGCAACCATCCGAGCCCTCAAACCTGTCCACTGCTCCACACGCAGCTGCTTCGTGTCACCACACACCACCAAAGGAACAATGTCCTGCACTTGCTGCAAGTTTTCTTGCACTTACCCACACCAAACACTCACCGCACTGACAGATCCCAACACCCCACTCTCTCACACTCACACATTCCTCCAACCACCCACACAACACACTACAATCCCATGCAGACTCCTCCACACCCACTAACTCACCAAACACACCACAGAGATCTGGGACCTGCTGTACAAGAATACCACTGACTTGATCTTCTTTGCGGAAACTTGGCTGAAGCCTTCATCGGCACTCAACATCACCACAACCATCCAGGCAAGACAGACTTCACAAGCCCAGAATCACCATCAGCCACAAGAACAGCATCAGCTGCATCACATCCACAGACATGTCATCCTCCAACACGGACCACCTGTCGTTCAAGAGCCACGTCACAGCCAACTTGAACATAAGCAGTACTCTCATCTACAGGCCACCACAATCGCATACAAACTTCCTACACCATCACTGACTTTGTCACACCACTTGCCCTCGATGCTGGCAATTACATCTCAACTCCAAGAACTGAATTCCACCTGGCTGACCGCGTCCACCACAACTCAAGAGCACTCATTGAAGAGCTTGGGCCTCACCCAATGAGTAAAGGGATCTACCCATTTCACTGGAAAAGCATTGCTGAAAAGGACTGGAAATCCACTCTCAACACTGACCTACCCAAGCACAGCAACAGCCTCCAGAAGGCCTAGAATTTCAACGTTTGGATCACCTCCTTCGCTGGCTCCCTGTCCCCATTCAAACATAGGAATACAGCAAAATCCAGATCTTAGGCCAGTTGGTACATGGAGGAACTCAAACTGACGAAATGCCACTGCAAGCCACGGAAAACAAAGGAAGAATGAGCCAGGACAATGCCGACAGGAGCTTGTTCAAATCCTTCCCAAGACGCTACCACCAAATGATCTGGGACACCGCTCTGGCGGACCGCATTGTTGCCAGCACCACAGAAGCAAAGAAATCTTCGTCAGTGTGAATAAAATTCCCATATCAGCCGCCTCCAACACGATCACTCCATCGCAGGAGCAATGCCACACTCTCTCTCAGCTCTTCATCAACAAAATGACTGCAATTTACAGCAACGTTAGCCCACAACCAGACAGACCTCACCAAACGCCTCCCAATCTTATCCAAAGAACCAAGGCTAACCACATGGCCCATCATCACCCAAAAAAGAAACCGCTGCTACCATGAAGTCCATCTACACAGGGGTCCCATCATACCATGGCCCCCACCACGACTACTCCAGGGGACTGCAACCCATCAGCGCCATGCTCACCCCTCTTCCATGACCTTGCCAGATACTTGGTAACACACCACTGTTGTCCCATTGCGGAAGTAACCGTACGCTCACCAAATACAGACAGATCTCCCTGCTACCATTCCAGGCAAGGTGTTAGAGAAAATCATCAACATACAACTCATCGAATACCCCAAAAATCACCAACTACTCGCACCACTCAGTCTGGTTTCAGATCGAACCACAGCACGAAAACTGTCCTCAACAGATGCAATCCGCATGACTCTGGACTTAGGAGACCCGGCTGCCCTCATTCGCCTGAATCTTTCTGCAGCATGTGACACAATCTCCCATCCTAACCTCTGTCAATGCCTACACACCATCAGAATCCAGGAATACACACTCCAATTGATCTGCTCCTTCCTGACTAAAAGGACCCAGTCAGTCAGCCTGGCACCATACACCTCGGACACCTGCAACCTCATCAGTGGAGTCCCTCAAGGATCCTCACTGACTCTGACTCTCTTCAACATTTACACGATCCCTGTAGCCAACAACATCTGCTCTCATGATATCAATGTCCTCTCTTACACCGATGACATGCAACTCATACCTCCCTCACAAACAAGATGCCCAGTACCTGGATCACGTTCAATGCCTGCATTACTAAAATCACTTCTAGATGAAGACCAACTGAGTTCGGCTGAACACTAACAAGACCGAAATAATGATCTTTGGGGAGAGCGCATCACTGTGGGACTCCACATGGTGGTCAGCAGACCCACACCCACCGCTCATGCCAAGAACCTCTGGATCATCATCAACAGCAAATTGGAAATGACACCCCAAGTCAATGGCTACAAGGCCTCCTGCTGCCATACCCTGTAGATGCTGAGGAAGATTTTCAAATGGCTCCTAATCCGCACCCGGAAGACCACTGTACACGTCGTGGTTACAAGTACTTTGGATTATAAGAACATGCCGGGGATCAACAAACCACTCAGCAGAAGGCTGCTGACCATTCAGAAATTGGCGGCCTGAATGTCAACCTTCCATAGCACACTTGCATCACACCACACCTGAAGGAGCTCCACTCACACTTTCAAGGCACTGTATAGCACTGGCCCTTCAAACGTCAACAATCGCAGAGGCTTTCACAAGCCTTGCAGACTCCTCGGCTCGTCTGTTCTCCAGCTTGCACATGTCCCACACATACAGAAAGGCAGATCTGATGGTCAAGCCTCCTCCTACATCATTTGTAAAGCATGGAACGACCTGCCACTACACATAAGAGCCTCTTCCTCACTTCTTGAATTCCGCAAGAATCTGGAGACCTGGCTTTTTGAGTGGTTCGACTAGGCACTTGGTGTGCTTAGACTCTGACCTGCTCAGCTCCAGGAAACCCTCCCCAGTGATAGTACTCTCTGCAAATCTGCATAACATAAGGTGAAGATTAAGTGGCCAACAAACTATCCTACCATAAACTTATTCAGATCCCATTCGACAAGCCTGGCAGTTCTCCTTTCCATTTAAGGCCTTATTCTGAGTGCCACTGGTGTAGCACCTGGTAATTCCATTAATTTCAAACCCGAAGTTACTAATACAAGAGTTATTAGTAACTTTGGATGGATGTGTTAACGGGTACTAAAAGTTAAGCCCTAGTCTGCCGGCAGTCTTTTATAGGTGGTGGCCTATCCACCACAAGGTCCCCGCCGTCAGTACATCAGGAAGTATGCCCAATCTTAGGTTGGTTTCCTGATACAGACTCTTACCAGGGTCTGCCACGCTAGGAGCGACCTCTGACCCTGCTCGCAGGCAGGTCGCTCCCCACGCTGCTGCACGCCTCTGCCTGGCTTTGCCTGCCTCGCTGCCTGTACTTGCAATTGGTTTGCCTTAACTTTGTTTTTTTTTCCTTCCTCTGTGCCTAACTTGATTTTCTTTTCTCTCCTCTGTGCCTAACTTGTTTTTCCTTCCTCTGTGCCCAGTTCTCCCGCTGCCCCCGCCGTCCCTCGCCCGTTCTTCCTGCCGCTGTGTCCCTGTGGCCCCGCCCCCCTGCCCTCCCATTCGCCACCCCGCTCCCGCCTCCCAGCTGCTCCCCCCTCCCACCTCCCCTCATAAGGAGGCTGTGCAGGCGGCGCGCGAAGGCGCACCTAAGGCAAGCCCGTCTGCGCCTGGACCGCGCCCAGCGGCAGAACCCCTGGCCCCTGCGAAAGCCACGACGCCTGACTTTGCTACGACTCCAGCAACCTCCATGCACTCCACGCCGGACGATCACGCACCTGCTGCCGGGCTGCCCCGAAGCGCACACAAGGACCCTTCTCCTGCTGGAACTGCAGCTACACCAGCATCCGACCCGCCAACCCACCAACCAGGAAAGAACCCAACTACCTCAGCTGCATCCTTCTCAACACCCGCTCCGCCCGCAAACACGCCATCGAACTCTGGGACCTACTCGACGCAACCTCCCCAGACGTCGCCTTCCTGACAGAGACCTGGATGAACCCCTCCTTGGCACCCGACATCGCCATAGCCATTCCGGAAGGCTACAAGATCACCCTCAGGGACCGCACCAACGTAGTAGTAGGAGGAATCGCCATCGTCCACAGGAACACCCTCAGAGTCTCGACCAGCACCGATATCACCCTCAGCACAGCCGAACACCTGCACTTCCAGATCCACACTGACCCCAACACCACCCTCAGAGGAACCCTCGTCTACAGACTCCCCGGACCCCGACCACAGTTCAGCGACTCCATCACCAACTTCATCAGCACACACGCCCTCGCCTCCACGGACTAGATCCTCCTCGGGGACCTAAACTTCCACCTCAAGAAGAACAACAACACCAACTCCACCACCCTGATCGACAAACTAGCCTACCTCGGACTCAGACAACTCGTCACAACACCCACCCACTCAGCCGGCCACACGCTCGACCCCATCTTCTCCGCAAGCCCCCACGTCTACTTCAACCACACCACCGAACTCCACTGGACCGACCATCGCTGCATCCACTTCACCTCCCAGAAACCCACCACGCACCACCACTCCCAACAGATGCCTCGCCACTGCTGGAGCAAACTCACTGAATGCCAGCTAACCGCCACCCTCGCCCAGAACCCACCCACCGACGCCGACACCGACAACCTCAGAAAGTGGATCGACGACTGCGCCAACACCCTCGCCCCGTTCAAGAAACCCTCCAATAGTCACACCAGCAAAAAAGCCAGCTGGTTCACTGAAGACCTCCAGGCCTCCAAGCAAACCTGCCGAAAGCTGGAGAAGAACTGGCTCCGTGAACGAACACCGGACAGCTACGCAGCCCACAAGAACACTACCTGCAGACACCATCACCTCATCAGATAATCCAAAAGGGCCTCCTTCAAAGACCGCCTAAACAACAACGCACACAACAGCAAAGAGCTCTTTAACATAGTGAAGGAACTCTCCAACCCCACCTCCAACACCAACGACATCCCACCTTTGCAAGACCTGTGCGACTCGCTGGCCACCTTCTTCCATCGCAAGATCATAGACATCCACGACAGCTTCAACAACATGACCGCCACGACAACCACTGAGACCCCCGGCCCCACAACCACCAGCCGCACCAACCACCTTCTCTCCTGGACCAAAATCAACGACGACGACACCATCAAGATCATGAACACCATTCACTCCGGATCTCTGTCAGACCCCTGCCCACACCACATCTTCAACAAAGCCAGCACCGCCATCACACCCCATCTCCGGAAAGCCATCAACATCTCCTTCGAGACAGCAACCTTCCCGGAGAACTGGAAGCACGCCGAGATTAACGCCTTACTCAAGAAACCAAAGGCAGACCCCAAGGACCTCAAGAACTTCCGGCTCATCTCCCTGTTCCTGTTCCCGGCGAAGGTCATCAAGAAGACCGTCAACAAACAACTAACTCACTACCTCGAGGAAAACAGCATCCTGGACCCATTCCAGTCCGGGTTCTGCAGCAACCACAGCACCCAGACTGCCCTCATCGCCGCCACCGATGACATCAGGACCCTGCTAGACAACGGAGAAACCTCGACCCTCATCCTCCCGGACCTGGCTGCCGCCTTTGACACGGTCTGCCACCGCACACTACGAACACGCCTCCACGACGCCGGGATCCAAGAGAAGGCCCTGGACTGGACCACCTCCTTCTTCTCCGGCAGAACACAGAGCATCCGCCTCCCCCCCTTCCGCTCCGAAGCCACTGAGATTATCTGTGGCATACCCCAGGGCTCATCCCTCAGCCCAACGCTGTTCAACATCTACATAGCACCACTCACCCACGTCGCCCGACTGCATGACCTCAACATCATCTCCTACGCTGACGACACCCAGCTGATCCTTTCCCTCACCAAGGACCCCCACACTGCCAAAACCAACCTCCACGAAGGAATGAAGGCCGTCACCGAATGGATGAGGAACAGCCGACTGAAGCTGAACTCGGACAAGACGGAGGTCCTCATCTTCGGATCCACCCCTTCGGCCTGGAACGACTCCTGGTGGCCGACCGCACTGGGAACAGCTCCAACGCCCACCGACCACGCACGCAACCTAGGGGTCATCCTCGACTCCACCCTCTCCATGACCAAGCAGGTCAACGCCGTCTCTTCCTCCTGCATCAATACCCTCCGCATGCTCCGCAAGATCTACAGGTGGATCCCCACCAAAACAAGAAGAACGGTCACCCAGGCCCTCGTCAGCAGCAGGTTGGACTACGGAAACACCCTCTACGCAGGAGCCTCGACCAAACTCCTGAAATGGCTTCAATACATCCAGAACGCCTCTGCACGCCTGATCCTCGACATCCCTCACCGCAGCCACATCACACCCCACCTTAGAGACCTGCACTGGCTCCCCATCAACAAGAGGATAACCTTCAAGTTCCTCACCCACGCATACAAGGCACTCCACAACACCGGACCAGTGTACCTCAACAGCCGACTCAGCTTCTACACCCCCACCCACCCACCCGCCAGCTCCGCTCCGCCGACCTCACCCTGGCCACAGTCTCCCGCATCTGAAGAGCGATCTCCGGCGGCAGATCGTTCTCACACCTCGCCGCCAAGACCTGGAACACCCTCCCCATTCACCTACGGCAGACCCAATACCTGCTGTCCTTCAGAAGACTCCTCAAGAGCTGGCTCTTCGAGCAGTAGCAGCATCCCCCAGCGCCTGAGACCCTCACGGGTAAGTAGCGTGCTTTACAAATGCTATGATTGATTGATTGATTGATTAGGCAGGGAAAAAGGGAATTACAGGGCAAAAACTCCCTTTGTGCGCAGGTCATTGGGGCATATTATCAAGAACGGTGTTAAAATTATCGCCGCTTTAGCGGCAGGAAACTGCAGCTAAAGCGGCGATAATGGGCTTGATAATATGCCCTTGAGAATTCCAATAAGAAGCCCATGTTCTGGTGTGAACCTGGGCTTCTATTGAAATTCGCAAGGGCATATTATCAAGCCCATTACCGCTGCTTTAGCTGCAGTTTTCTGCCGCTAAAGTGGTGATTATGGTAACGCCGTTCTTGATAATATGCCCCATTGTGTTTTTTTTGGTTTTCAGAAACAAGTGGATGTTTATTATAGTCATTGGTTGGGGTGGGCTCCAGCTAACATTTATGACATCCTGTTGGAAAGAGTGTTAGTAGTGGCAAATGTATATCTGCCACTGGCAATAAGGCCACTAACACAATAAATGTAAATGCCCAGTATTTGTGAAGCGCAAACAATTACCTGAAGGTGTCAAGGTGCTGGGGGCTGTTGGGAAGATTAGCCGAGCTATTTCCCAGAGTCACATGGTGCTGGGCTGATGTGCCTCCGGCAGCCGGTGATCGAGCCGTGAGCCCCCCGGGTTCCGGAGTCAGTCGTCCTGGCCGCTGCGCCACAATCTAGGGCTCAGTACGGGTCTTAGAAAATTATTCCCATGCTCAACCCTTGGTACCTTGGCTGTGAGCAGGCAGGCTTAACTTCAAAGACAGGTATGTAAATGATTTAAAAACAACATTTCAGTAAATAATTAAGACACAACTCACAATCAACATTTAACACCAATTTATATAAATAGGAATTGGTTTTATCTTTAAAATGAAACAAATCCAATGTAGGGAACCAGAGATGTGAATTTTTAAAGATTGAGCACTATACAGCACATAGAACACTAATGCGCCTATTGGGACATCTAGCTGTGCTAGACTGGGTCAAAGTTTGAGGCAGACCGGGTTGGTGCCCTGGGCGGCTACCCCTCATGGTAGCTTTTGGTCTAAGTTTTTACCTTCCGACATAGAAACTGTCCTGGAGCTTTTCTTCCCGGAGTCCCGCCGGCTTTCTTTGCGACGAGCTCCAGGTGAGACTTGTGAAAGTCTGACCTCTAGAGCTTTCCAGCGGGACAAACCAGAGATCCAGGCTGGCTTGCAATTGAAGGTCTGGTCCCAGTCGCCTTTCCCTCGTTCGGACGTAGAAACTTTTATGGAACTTTTCCTTCAGGGGTCCCTTGATGCTCTTCACCAGGCCTGCTTTAGTGAGGGTTCACCAGCTTGGGTTTCAGCTTACTCCCCATCAAACTCGAAGTCGGACCTCGGGAGCTTTTTAGCGGGACGAACCTAGACAGCAGGCCGGCCCACGGTTAAGGGTCGCTGGCTTGGCTGGCCAGGTTGAGTCGGTCCACTTATGGAGCTCTGTTGTAAAGTTGCTCCAAACATCTGGAACTTCTTCCTGAAGTTCCCCCAAAGTGTCCAAAAGCGACTCCAAGATGGTCCTTGAAAGTCCGGGACTTTAGTTCCCACAATCCACTTGGACAAAACCCTTACAAATCCACTGGTAGTACTCCAGGCTGAGGATTCTTGGTGGTGATGTTCCAGGTGAGTTCTGTGAACCTGTCGTTTGCAAGGAGTCCACTCTTTTGTCCTTTTGAAGCAAGGTAGGTCCACAGGGCTGTAGTTCAGATTGTGTAGCAGGCGAAATCTTCAGAGTTCAGGGCCTGGTTGGTGCCAATTAAACTCCTCAGCATGAACCCTTCTCATGTTTCAAGCAGCAGATCTGAGAGGCTCTGCCTCCTGAAATTAATCATGGCTGATTTTCCAGCAGGGAGAGAAGAGCTGGCTAAACACACCTCCAGGATGGTTAATCTCTGTATTCTCTGCCCCCTTGCCTCTGCTCATTGCTTCCTTGGTCCCACCATCTGGCTGGGTTCAAAGAGGAGAGGTGTAAATTGAAACTGACTTCTTCTGCCTGTCTCCTCCTTCCATTGAAGAATATGGTTTATGAACCCTCCTCCTGCTATGGCATTCCTATGTAGCAGAACCCTGCCCTCCCAGAAGAGTGGTCTAAACCCAGGGGCAATTTATCACTTCATCAAAGAAGCCTGGCTAATTCACTTAACTCTGACCAATTGGGACAGACCACTGGAAGGTTGAATTTTGGCTTACCGACAAGGAAGTCTTATAACTTCTTGTCTGTATACTTTCAAAGAAATTCAACAATACCATATTGGTGTATTTATCAATGTCATTCTAGGAAGTCTTTGAATGGAATTGTTATGGTCCTCCTAGTTGGAATTATTAGTTAATAACTTCGTGCCATGTTAACCTATGTGGCAGGGGGTTTGCAATCGGCAAATGACTAGGGCCATTTGTCCAAAATCAAGGCTTCTAAAACATCTTTTATAAGGACCCTGCCTATATCTACAGGACCCCACGCCCCCGGGATACTTAGGGGAGACTTTAGGGGTTCTGAATATGTAAACATATTGCAGATCTTCTCTACAGTGTTCCTAGAACAAAGGTCGAATTTGGGAAACACTTTACAACAATGTGTGAAGTAAAATTTTCAATTTAACTAAACCCAGGACATATAAAACAAATTTTTAAAGGATTCTCCTTATAAGTGTCTGACCCCCCCACCCCCACCCCTGGGGCACCTAGGGGAGACCTGGGGGGTACCTAATATGTTCAAACATTGTAGTTTATCAATTTGTAAGTGCCCCTAAACACCAAAGTCGAGTTTGGGCACAATGTGCATTTTAAAAGCAGTCGTGCAACACAGGGCTGCTTTTAAACTGACCTCAGGCTTCAGCAGTGCACACATGCAAGTGCAGAAAGGGCTTCTGGACTCTAAACTGCCTCGACCTATTATATACTAGGGACTTAATATGGCAGGGGGCTTGAAACTACCTTTATGTACTTGAGCTTTTTATGGGAGGTCATGCCAATCATAGGGGTACCCTAACGTGTAGTGAGGATATGGACAGACCTGCAGACATTGCTAAGTTAGCATAAGTTAGTATATGCTGTGCCGCCATTTTGTCCCTTTTGCTCGCATTACTACATGCCACATTTCTCGTAAACACTTTGCTTGCTCGCTTTCACATGAGAACTGTCTGCATTTCACATACTTAGTTGAACACTCTGCTCCTCGTCTGTACAGCGTGTTCAAGGTCGAAAAACAATGAGCTCTGTTGATTTGCTTTGGTCAGTCTCTGGTGCTTTTAATATTGCATTGCATGCATGTTAACACACTTGGAGAAACGCTTTTCAGGATAGAAGAGCTGTGCTCATCCGGTGATGTAAATTCCTGCATCGGAACTCAGAGGTATGGGGTCCCCCTGATAAAGCCTGGAGGTCTTCTATAATTATAATAAACTAGCTTCTAGCACGGGGAGGGTGGCAAGGCGCTATAGTCCTGTTTCCACCATCATTATAATATGATTTCCCCTTTTGTTCTATATGGAATTGTAACAATGCTGATTTGTTTGATCTTATGCATATTGTTGCTAGTATTGGCGCGTGTACTGCATTATAGAGCACGTTACTTAAAATAAAAAATTTAAACTATTCCTTGACTCTATGTTCTCATGTTGTGGACAAGTATGAGAGTTTGAACGAAAGAGTGTTCTTGTTCCCACGTATCCTGAGAGGGACAGAGTATCATGTTCTAGGATGTCTAATCATTGGTAGCTTCGCTGTAGCACGGAGATCGAATGAGACACTATAGCTAGTCGGATTGGGGTTCTGGGCACTGAGGTGGGTATTTTTAGTACACCACTACACACTGAGGTCCTGGTTTCCTGCGCATAGTTCTGTGTATGTGCAGAATCCCTGCAACATGGCGCACCTAACGTTTGGTCTGGTTCTTATTTACGAGGCACTTTAGTAGTACTTGTGCTTGTCCATGATACCCTCGCTTCTGTTTTCTGGTAAACAGCTGTGATGGCATAACCCACCGATAATGATGTTTTTATAGGTTTTTGTTCAAGATTGAAAGATTAAATGGTTTTATAGTTCTTTTGAATTACTACCCTATTGTGCTGCCATGCATTGAGTTGTTCTTCTTTTCTACTCAATATGGCTGAGGTAGATATTTCGGCACATACCCGCGGGGCGCTCCGTCGTCATTTGACTACTTTTGGAGTACCCGACGCGGATAACTCTCACTCATTTTTGTGGTGGGGGCTAATCCAGCTCACCACTTTGAGGTGTTTTATTCTTGGGTAACCTTTCCGGCAGTGGATGGAGATGATAACTTGTTCCATACATACACTTCCACTGCAACACCTATAGCGTATCGGCCATATACGACTCTTGACGTTCCGATTTCAGCATGGCAACACCGTATTTGGTTTAATGGCACCCTGCCCCACACCGTGACCCTGGTCCGGTTAGGCCCTTTATCCATTCCAGGGGCCACTTGGCCGGTTTTGGCCGGGTACTCACCACATCCACGTTATCTAGTAGTCGCTGTAGACGAGTTACATGTCTTACACACCTCTTCGATCGAGGTGCACAGGGCTCTGGTACAATACATCTCACACAATCTACAGGTGGGAGTACCTGGGGTTGCTGCACAACCAGCTGGACCTGTGGGACTAACTATGTGTCCGGTTATGGTTAATTCGGTTATGTGTAAGCGTCCCCACAATAAGGAAGATTTACCTTTTTGGCCTGCAGAGAAATTTGAGCAGCTGGAAGCAGTATTTCCGAATACAACTCCTGTGGAGAAACACAGGATTCTTACTATTAGTTTGCAGAAAGACTGAATACCCAAAGTAACTGATTGTGAAAATTGGGGTAAAGTGTTCGCGGCGGTGTATGCGAAATTTTCGGCAGACCATCTATGACTGTGCAGAAGCTTATAAGACAATTGGGCTCAATAGTTTGGGTGTTCAGCCTTTCGCTAGAATACCAGCACAACAGCAAACACAGACGACACAGTCTGCTAAAGACGACCGTCCAAACTTTCCTAAAAGGAATTGGAAAAGTAAGAAAAAGGGGAAGCAACAACAAGCACAAGGGTCGCGTGCCGCGTCACCGGTTCCCAAACCTTCGGAGCGCACTTATGATTTGCGCGACTGCGCGAGAATTAGGTCTCCTGACAGGTTTTAGGTTCCCGATCAGCGTTCTCCTCGTTCTTCACAGGCAACATCAGGCTCACAAGCCGGTGGAGGGGAACGCCAGGATCACGGCAGAGGTCAAGGTGCCCCGCAAGGACGTGAGCAGCCTCGTCAGACTGAAAGCGAAGGGAAACAAGACGGTTTTCTTCATCCGCGACCGCCTTTTCAGAAAAAGAAAGTTGCTTCTTTAACAGCGCGATATGCCACAGACGATGAGAACCCGGTTCTGGAACCTAACATGGGCAGTAATGCTGTTAGACAGTGGAGCGGAGATTACAATAGTGCGGCAAGCACTGCGTTCATTTCTGGAGGAAAATCTGACTTCTTCGTATGACATACTTTTGGCAGAGAAAGATTGTCCGCCTTTTTTTTTTTCTTCTAGCCGCTCCCTGGGGTGAGGAGGTTATACTCCCCATTTTTTCACATTACGTCTCCAAGGAGCAAGCAAAGGCTTTTGCAGAAGAGTGGGCTTTGGTGCTTGCACCGGCTTTGTACCGAAATCAGGTGGGCTGGGATAAAGATTCTACCCCGCATGAGATACCATTACGGTCTATGCCACAGCCACAACCCCAATATCGCCTCCGGCGGGAGGCACAAGCTCCCGTTGCGAATATTCTGGATCTGTGTCATGTGTGTCACGATGAATAATCCTCTATTTATAGTAGCATAACCCGATGGGTCGTGCCGCTTAGTGTTGGATTACCGACATTTGAACTCACATTGTCGGACTTGTGCAGTGCAGAATACCCATAGTTCTGCGTTAGTCGACAATCTTGTTCGTAAAAAATATAAAACTACACTTGACATTTCCAACGGCTTTTTCACGCACAATCTATTCCCTGATAGCAGTCAATGGACCGCCTTCACAGCGGGCGGAAAACAAAAAAAAATTACACGGTTGGCAATGGGCTACAAAAATAGCCCTGGTGTTTTCGCTGCCCGTATTGTCTCTTTGTTGGACAGCATAGACGAAGGCGCATAATCGTACGTTGATGATATCTATCTAACAGACGACTAGTTATGGCCGCATCTTTGTCACGTGGATCGCATCATAGTGTAGTTTGCTGACCACGGTTACAAATTGAGATTTGCAAAATCACACATTGCAGAGTACAGTGTTGTTTTTGGGCTACGAGCTCAACAATGAAGGAAGGGGTTTGGCGCCTCACTTCTTGGAAAAATGCGCACGCTTGCGCCCTCCGACTACACTGAAAAAATTACAGTCTTTGATGGGTTTTTTGAATTTCGGTAGAACTTACATTCCCGATTATGCCCAGCGTATCAAGCCTTTGTATGCTTTGATACAACCTACTTTTTCAAAAGCCTGCTGGCTTCCGGAACATTCTACTATACTGCAATCTTTGCAGTCTGATCTTATTGAATTAAAATTCTTGTTAACTCGTGATAACCATACAAACCTGGTGATACGAATCGTGCCAGGTGCAGTGGGTTTCACTTACTTAACGTTTAATGAAGGAGACACAGCACCTTTTGTTTACAAATCACATTTTTACCCTTAAGCGGAATTGCGGTTGTCCTCTATTGAAAAAGTTTTGACAGCTGTCCAGATGGCGATCCTAAAAGAACGCGCACTGGCATAAGGGAAACGGATTTTGGTTAAAACACCATGTCCTGCTCTTGAAGCGGTAACAAAGGCGAGTGTACCAAACTCTAAGGCTTTGCATCCCTGTTGGATACAATGGGCCACATCGTTGACCTCTCAGAATGTCACATTTATTTTTGACTCGTTATTGTGTACACAGGAGTTCTTGCAGTATGAATTTGTTCATCCTCCTCCTCTGTCAATGCGCCCCCTTGAGCAGTACCAATGTATCATTTATGCCGATGGTTTAGCGCAGCCGGCAACCGGGTCGAAGCATTGTTACTCGCCGGCCTGTGCTATAGTGGCAGGTACACACTACAAGAAAAACTGCAGGTCTAAACTTGGATACAACCCAAAGGAACAACAACAAGGCAAAATGTGAAGTCTTATGAAAAAGAAAAAGAGAGATCCCAACACCCACCGAAGTGGCTTGCTTCATCATCTGGGAACTCTAAAAGAACCTAGCTCTCATAAGGATACTGAGAGTTCCAGGTTCAACAGAGATTAGTCAAAAAAATGTTCTCACATAAGATAAAGCAACAAAGCTGTTTATTTGGGGGTGATGGTTGCAGTGCTTGTGAATATGTGATAAAGTGATTTAAAATTGACTAACAAGACACACATTAATTTTATTCGATGCTGTCTTGGTGTCAAAATAAAAACAGTGCCATTTACAGTTTAAACAAATAACTGTAAGGTTGATTGGTCTACATGTTTCAGCCTATGGATGTTTGAATCCGGGCTTTCGTCAGGACCTCTGGATGATTTAGCTACTGCAAGTGAATTTTGTGTGTCCGTGAAAAACAAAAATGGTAAAATACGGTTGAAAACGATACAACCTACTCACTTCTGTAAATTCCTGATAGAAGAGTACAGACAGTGGAACTTGAAAATACCTAAGAAAAGAAAAATGAAAAGGCTCCCATAAAACCTAGTCTATACTTCCAGGGACATTGTCACAATGGGTTTAACAGTTCAAAATGATACTGTAAATGTATCCAAACACCATTTCGTGTATTAATAAATTAATTATTTAAATTCTTTAATGCACTTACCCGGCTTTCTGCGAGTGCGCACCTCACCTCTCCTGGCATCCGCTCAGGACGTGAGGCACCGCTCTATGTATAGAAAAGTGGCAAACAACCAGGATCAGAAAAGGCATTATCAGATCATGGTCATTGTCCACTCTATATATCACTTTATTGTCTCTAAGTCACATTGTAAACGACCATGGCAGAAAAGACAGTGAAGGAATCCTAGTAACCATCTCTACATGATCCTAAACAGACTTTCTCATTTGTTTTTCACTAATCTCTGTTGAACCTGGAACTCTCAATATCCTTATGAGAGCCAGGTCATTTTAGAGTTCCCAGACGATGAAGCAAGCCACTTCCGTGGGTGATGGGATCTCTCTTTTTCTTTTTCATAAGACTTCACATTTTGCCTAGTTGTTGTTCCTTTGGGTTGTATTCAAGTTTAGACCTGCAGTTTTTGTTCTAGTGTGTATTTGTATGGGGTTTTAAAACTGTTACAGGTCTTTAAAAATAATCCCTAGGACCCTCCTCTTTTTTGAAGAATTTTTGTTATAACTATAGTGGCAGGTACCATAGTGAATAGGGAGTTCAAGTCCAATGTTGTCCATACACAGGCACTAGGAGACTGTACTGCCCAATTAGCGGAGCTGCACGCTTTGGTACTAGCTCTGGAGTTTGCAGATCCAAATGTGACAACTTTAATTGTAGGCGATTCATACTACTGTGTTCAGTCTTTCAATGACAATGTATACTTTTGGTCTCAAAATGACTATCGTGATTTTAAAGGCAGCCCAATTAAACATAAAATGCTTTGGATTCGAGTCGCAGATCTTAAAGACCGTCTGCCTCTCACACAGGTAATTCATACTCTTGGTCATCAGCGTGTAGGAGTGCAAGCAATTGGCAACAGTTTGGCAGATGAAGCTGCCAAATCAGCAGTAGCCACGTGTTCAGTTGCAGCAGTTACAAGATTCATGAATAAGATTGATAATGACATTTTGGCAGCAATAGCTGCTACAGAGAAGGGTGATAATTACCCACAGGATTTCCCTTCCAAATACTCTTATCATTTAAGTCCCGATAATGTCCCATATGTGAGAATTAACGACGCTGGTGACAGGTTGATTCCCAACGCAGACCACAGACCTTCACTGATAACAGCCGCACACGAAGGCATGGCTTCGGCGCATGCTGGGGTGTCTGCGACTGTTTCTATCTTGCAGCAGCGTTACTGGTGGCGCGGCTTATATAAACAAACCCGTAATTACGTACTTTCATGTGACATTTTTCAGCAGATTAAGCCGTCTACGGCAACGCGCCCACCACAAACACAGCTATGCATTTCTAATAAACCTTTCGGTTGTGTTTATTTATATCACTGTGGTCCTTTTTCTTCAGATACTGCCTATAAGTTCATCTTAGTTGCAGTTGATTCGTGCACACGCTTTCTATGGGGTTGGCCACAACGCAGTGCTGACGCCAGAACTGTCATCAAGGATTTGTGTGTCTTTGTGGGAATATTTGCATGTGGCACCTTCCATTCGAACCAGGGTCTAGCATTCGCCTCTAAGGCGTACAAGGATACCATGAGGTCTTTGGGGATGCAGGTCAAATTTTCGTCTCCATACAGGCCTGAGGGAAATTCGGTTGTGGAGCGAATGAACCATGACTTAAAGCAATCCTTGACAGCTAGGTCCATAGGGACTGGCAGGAACTGGTTCGTCCATTTGTATATGCGTGCACTAAATAATCTCCCTTGGAGATCTCTGGGTGGGCGGACCCCATATGAAATGCTCTTCGGCATGAAAATGTTTGTGCCAGACCTTGATGGTCTAGACATGGCGGCCTCAGCTGCATCCTTTGACGTAGATAATCATTCTGCTGTATTACAGAAACTACAAGAGACCCGTGACAGTCTTGCAAGGAACATTTACCCTCACCCACTAATGCTGTGCTGCAGATAACGGTAGTCGGATGGTTACCCAAAGTCAGAGACCTGGTCCGAGAAAAGGTGGATAACAAAAAGAGTTTGGCCCCTCTTATTGTACTCCGGTCCCAGTGCTTGACGTGAAAGGTACTCGTACAGTCATTTTACCACGGCTTCCTGGTTGAAAAGACAACAGATACATCTCAGTGAACAATGTCAAGATAAAACATCTGGCCGATTCTGAATAGCATCACGCCAGCGGTCTCTACAACAACTGTATCTAGAGATCCAGGCTAACCCGCTACTAACAACACGCAGGATGACACCGCCATTGAGCTGGACTTTGTTAACAATCCTTTGCTGCTCCCACCTGCTTCTACTCATAATTAAGAAACTGAATATGCTTATCCCACTACCGTGTCATTACCTGGTTTGCGACCGGAGGCCATTAATGAATCACGTTTTTCCTTTGACTCGCATTCCGCATCATTAAAGGCCCCTTCCAAATTTTCTATTTTTGTCGCCTGGTTTAAACGGAATTATTTGGTTCCACCTTGGACATACATCTGGTTGGTGCTCATCGCAATTTTCTTGTTCATGTCCATTGGCTTTGTGATATTTTTTTTCCTTCTAATCAATGGTCACTACCTTCCTGAACGCTTTGCTGTTAAACTGCTAGATGGAACTTTGGCTCTGCACTCTGCTCACAGAATGAAAAGAGACCAGAGTTTTGAAAACATCACTGCCGGGCCAGTTATAGACGGCATAGTTTGGGAGGCTATAGATTTTCAAATCCATGGCCCTACAGAGTTAATTAATGTGCCCAATGTGCTTCGTGTTTCAATGAGTGGTGTAGTGAAACATAACATAAGGTCTGATGATTGGGACGTACAAGCCGTACAATCCTTGTTTTCAGGTTTAAAATACTATGCCGCTTTTGATGCTGAAGATTTGTATTTGAATTTCCGCAAATTATGCAGATTTGTTTTGCAATCAGCACTATGGTCATCATTATCTGCATAAGACTAACACATTTAGAAATGTTTTTAATTATACACAATGGGAACATTGCCCGGCTCCTCTGGAAGGCAGCTCTAGAACATTTTTGAAAAAATTCACATATTTTACCGATTTTGATAAATCAAACCCCGGGTCATTCTATTTTAAATTATATGCTTCATCTAATTCTAAAGTAATGCTCACCCACACTAAATTATTATATTCTAAATTCTTTATTGATAAATTGTCAGTGGGTGGAAATCCACAATTGATCTTAAATCAGTTTGGGGTTCAAAATCCTGGCAAGTGCAAGGCACAGACGCGTTACACCGTGCG
Organism: Triturus cristatus; assembly: GCF_964204655.1. Taxonomy (NCBI): domain Eukaryota; kingdom Metazoa; phylum Chordata; class Amphibia; order Caudata; family Salamandridae; genus Triturus; species Triturus cristatus. The sequence continues at coordinate 3,354,070 of NC_140594.1, read as the reverse complement.
TGCTTTATCCCAACACAGATTCTATTTTAAAATGAATCTATTTATCAAACAACTTGTTTTGGATTGGCAACTTCGACGCAAATAAATGCCTCTGCTATTCCTGCTCTAGCTGCATATCGGAACTGGAGCAATTGTACTAATTATTCCATGGCTGAATTACAATCACCTTTTAACAATGACACCTTTAGTTTTTCTAGTTTGGACCCCCTAGGTTGGTTGGTTTGGCAAACTAGTTCATCTGCTTGCCAATTTCATTTCCAATACAAGGCTCCTGGTTACACACAGGATAGGCCTGATCCTCGATTTGCTAACTCCCATTCAGTTACTACATATTCCGTTGGAAAGTTATGTCAAAATTGGTTGCAACACTCGACTATAACTTCTGTGAAACAACATTTGTCGTTATTATCAGGTGACATTGATTTGACAGATTTTATAAAAGGACCTGCTGGTCCAAGGTCAGAAAGATTTATTTATGCCGCTTACAATGAAATCTGCAAGCTATCCAAAATTGAAGCAGCTTCACGTTTGAGGACAATTGATCAGGCTAATCTTGAAAAAGTGCTTGCTGTTGTTCATAATAGTATTAACACACTTTCTTCCCGAATTTACACATTGGACAATATGGTTTCATCTGTTGTTGACAATGTGCAAGAGGATGTTTCTGTTTTGTATCATGGTCAAAATCAATTGCATTCAGTTATGCAGTTTGCGTGGACTTTACAGACTCTAAGGATGGGGAAAGTTCCATGGGATTACTTGAACGCCTCATCGTTATTTTTGCCCTTTATCTTGACAACAAAACATCAGTTTATGTCCATGAAAAATGCTACGTATTCTCTTTCGCATATTGAAAAGTTAGATCCGTTACCATTCTCTGTGGCAGAAACAGACTCGGCTGTCTGGCTCATCAATGGGGTGATAACACTCCCATTTTCCTTGTTTAAATTTACCTCTTGTATGAAACACTATCCACTAGGCCGCTTCGAGCCCGTAGGCAGTGCATTTCTACACTAAGTTTGGTAATTACCATTCACATACAGATGCCTACGGGATGACAAAGAAGTATACCTAACTGGGGAATCATGTGATACCACGATAGGTCATTCTCTTGTTTGTAAGAACATCCAGTTGCACAGCGCCTGTAACCTTACGGCCCAAATCTTGCATGTGTTTTAAAAGTAATACCCTTGCCAGCTATTACACCCACTTTCACTCTGCTTGCAAACTGTAGTTATTTGCTTTTAAATAATTAAGAATGGAGGTGCGGCCAAGATGACGGAAAGTTAGGACGTGCCTTCTCTCCTCTCCTTCACCCGCCGGTCATTTAGCTCAAATTCCGACACCGGAGCCCGCTTACTGGCACTGACCTGTGGCTGAAAGTGTCCCGAGCCTCCCTACGATCTGTTGGCTGAGCTGCGGGGGACCCGGTGGTGCCGTTTCCACTGCTGCCAAAAGTTTCCCAGCAGGAGAGAGGCCGTCCTGCCGCAGCCGGCGGCGCCGCTGCATTTGAGGGGTCCCCTGCCCGCAGGGAGCCGCAACGTCTTGTTGCAGGGATTCTGCTCATGCACAGAACTATGCGCAGGAAACCAGGACCTCAGTGAATTGTGGTGTACCAAAAACTCACCTCAGTACCAAGAACCCCAATCCGACTAGCATCAGTGTCCCATTCGTTATCCGTATTCTCTCGGAGCTCCCAATGTATAGACAACCCAGAACAAGCGACTTAGAGTACTCTCAGGAATGGTGAGAATCAGAAATACCTGTTCGTTATTATTCTCATATCAGTCCACAACAAGAGTAATCAGAGACACTGTAAAGTTTAAAATGTTTATTTTATAAACTATGTGTCCTAAGATGCAGTACTTTGGCTAACATAAGCAGACAAATGATTAAAATTAAAACCATCAGCATTGTTACAATACCATAGAAAATGAAGGGAGAAATCATAGTATAAATGACAGTGGAATACAGCCACCTTCCCTTCACTAGTAAGCTAGTATGATTAGACTAATAGAAGGTCTCTAGGTTTGAATGGAGAACCCTATACCGTAAAGATCAGCTTAGGTGAATCACATCACAGGATCAGCTTTGCTCTGCGCCTGGAAAAGTTCTTCTCTAGAATGAATGTTTAATGCATGCAAACTGTAATATTAAAGGCTCTCGACTTTCAGGTATCTGCAGCTGTGTGTGTGTTATGGCTAGAGAGTGGGGCGATCAACCTGAACTCAAAAACATGCATTGTCTGGCGGCTCAGACTGTTTCTGCACACAATGTTCAGACCAAGGTCGTCCTGCACGTCTAGGGATGTGAACAACAGACAGTTCTCATGTGAAGAAAAGGCAAGCAAGCAGTTTTCAAATAATAACATCTGCAGTGTCGTGTGCAAAAGCAGCAAAAGTGGCAAGATGGCTTTTCTAACATCTAACGCGCTTATGCTAACATAGCAATGTTTGTATCTAAATAGCTGCCTTCACTACAGTCTGTGGGTGCTGGACTGCTTCCCGGGCCTCTTCCTGCTGCCTGGCCCGGACATTGGAGAGCAGCGAGGGGCGGCTGATAGTGACGGCGGTCTGCCTCGTGTGCTCAGCCCTGCCTTCGCTGCGGCTGCTGTGGGACCCGCGGCTGCGGGATTTGGACAAACAATACAGCCGCTGCTGTCTGCTTGCCTCTGGGACGGAAAGTGAAGGGGTGGCCAGCGGGGGGCGGCTCGGCCCTCAGCCTACCCCACGAGACTGCGACCTGGTACCCTGCGGTGGCAGGCCCGGCCGGCCTCCCTGGCATTGGTCAGTGTGCCGGTCCCATGGTGCTCATGCGGTGACAACGAGGGCCTCCTGGAGGCGACAAAGGGGCGGGGAGAGCCCTGAAGACAAAGGTACCGGCGGTGGGCTGCCCGGGCCATCCCGGGTCTCCCTGTGGCCCAGAACAGAGCGACGCCTGCTGGAGAGTTCTGCTCCGCTCCCACACCGGTGACATTTTCTACTGGCAACCAGGGGCATTTAGACTGTTCTCCATAGCCGATGGGCCTGCGGATCGGACCCCTGATGACTTTCCACCTTATACAGCCGGATCCCCTGGGGCGCCCTGCATTGGTTCCCGATGGGCGCTCCATGTGGTTAGGTTGGTCGCAGGGCCCGAAGGCGACGCACTGCAAACCCTTCCGTTGGGCCCTTTGCCCTCGGCCCCAAGCACTGAAGCTTTGCTTAGGCCGGCTACCGCAGTCCGCCGCCCTTGTCCCTGGATACATCCTGCCCGTGTTCTTACGGTCCTGGGTGACGGTAGTGAGGTGGCGTACCAGAGCTGGATGTGTGGACTTTTGGCGAGCAGCGTGCATCGTAGCCCCTTGTGAGTGACGGGGGCTGCACGCCCGCATCTGGCCTGGTCAACATGGACTGAGACCTGGCACAAGGGAGATTACCGGTGGTTGAGGGTGGCACGGGGGCTCCGGCCTGTGGCCATAGAGGACAGCGTCGCATTCTTGGCTGACTATGACATCCACTCGGGGCAGGAAGGACAAGCAAACCCCGAAGAAGACTTCCCTCAAGGACCTCTTTGCTTGGGCACGGAGCATGGGGCCGGCGGAGTCTGATCGGGGGGGTCCAGTGGCACATATGGCCACTGCCGCAGAGGAGGCGGTGACACGAGCCTTCCTGGAGTCCCTGTTCGCCGCTCTGTGGGATGCCCTCCAGACGGTGAAACGCGATCTCATGGCTGAGATCAAGTACATCCCCAAAGATGTGGATGACGTAGGGGAAAAGGTGGCGTTACTGGAAGCCAAAAGCGATACGCATGATGCGGAACTTGCAGTCATGCAACAAGAGGTCCTGCGAATCCATGAGCAACAAGTGGACGTTCAATCCCACCTGGAGGACCTTGAGAACCGCTACCGCCGCCACAATATTCGCATCAGGGGAGTGAAAGCCGACGAGGAAGCAGGCGATATCTTCGGTTATGTCTGAGACCTCTTCAACTTTGTCCTGTGCAACCCTCCAGACTTTGATCTCAAGTTGGACAGGGCGCACAAAGTGGGCCCCCCCAGATCGCCGACCACTCCTCCGGCGGACATTCTGGTCTGCATTCAGGACTTCCACACTAAAGAGGAGATCCTCCGTAAGGCCCGCTCGATGCAACCGATCACTTTCCATAATCAACTGCTGGCCCTTTATCAGGATCTCGCCGCCATCACTCTTCAAAAACACCGCACCTTCCGGCCCATCTCGGAGGCCCTACATCAAAGTAACATCTCCTATTCCTGGGGGCACCCGTTCCATCTGGTATTTCGCCACGATGGGAAGATGTTTCAGCTACGTTCCCTATCCGAAGAAAGCAAACTTCTGAAGATCCCTCTTCCTGAGGGCTCGACTCTGATGACGGAGAGGTCTCAGAATGGGAGTCCAGCGACGGCCGCCCGTGGTGGAGGCGACAGCGCCACCGGCATCGAGCATGGAGACCAGACCCACAGGAGGCCAAGAAAGAACAACAGGCTGCCCTGGCGGCGTTGCCAGGGACCCTGGCCAACACACACAACATGTAGCTGTCTCTGGTTGCCGTGATTTGGTCTTCCACTGATGTTCGGGGGGCAGGAGGGGAAGGATCACTTAGGTCACCAATCGACCCCAAAGACTTTCTTGCTATTCATCCTGGGATGATGGACTACCGATTGAACTTGCAGATTTTTCATTTTTCCTTTTTTGTCGCCAGTTGTGCCTTGTTTTTTTTTTTTTTTTCTTTTCAACTCTTATGGGTCCTCACTTCTTTCTTCACTTTACCTACTCTTCTTTGCTGTCCTTTATTCCTGGGGGGAGCTCGGTACAGAGGGCACCGCAAAGCCTATATCTCCATGCTAGCGGCCAGGTGTCCTGGTACCTCTGCTACTCTAATTCATACTCTGGTGCATGATGTCACCACCCTCTCTTAAGATCCTCACCTTTTATGTGAGGGGACTCAATAATCCCATTAAACGCAGAGCTCTTCTCTCATATCTAGAGAATACACAGGCAGACCTCTGTCTACTTCAGGAGACCCACCTCCTTTCTGAGGACTTCCACCGACTTCGATCTCGCGCCTTCCCAACCCAATTCTTCTCTTCTGCACCTTCTAAAACGTGGCCATTCTCGTTTCCAGAGCCTTTCGGGGAAGGCAACCCAGAAAGGAGCTGAGATTAAGGGCAGACTTCTCACCCATCACTTTACTATAGGGGGGCACACTGTAGTTGTGGGCTCAATTTACGCCCCTAACGAGGGACAGGAACGCTTTCTGCAAGACGCACTGACAGCTGCCACCGCAACTCAGGAACGCCACATAATACTAGGGGGTGACCTTAACATAGTATTTAACAATAACCTTGACAGGTCGGCACAGTGCGCGAGCCAAGTGAGAGCCAAGGGGGCACTCTTTCCTCCGAAGGGCTCACCAGACTACATGACATGGATCTAACAGATCTCTGGCGACATCATCACCCTCATTCACGGGCATTCTCGTATTACTCTAATGCCCATAAAACATATGCAAGACTTGATTATTTCCTTGGTACTAAAACCCTCCGCGAGGCTACACTCTCGAATGACATACTCACGACCTCCTTGTCTGATCACAACCCTGTGGAAATCGTGTTGGCCCTCCCACAGATCCGCAGACCAGCCAGACACTGGCGATTCCGGGACGCTCTACTACATAGGCCAGACTCGGTCACACAGATTACACGCGCAATAGAGGACTATCTCTCGCACAATGACACACCGGACACCACTCTCTCCACACGCTGGGAGGCCTTTAAAGCGGTCATCAGGGGGGGAGGTTATCGCTATTTCTTCAGCAGATAACGCGGACCGCAAGGCAAAACGGGAGGAGCTGACACAAAAGGTGCGGGAATTGGAGCAGATGCACCAACGAACGGGAACTCCCCGTATATGGCGACAACTCACGGCCGCTCTGGCACAACTGACGGCTCTAGATAGGGACAAGGCAGAATATGCCGCATTGGAACTACGACACTCCTTCTACACAGGCAGAGATAAATGTGGCTGCCTTCTTGCACATCAGCTCCGCGAGGTCCGCTTACGCGAAGGCATACAAGAAATCAGAGATGGCTCAGGCAACACATGCTCCGATAATGAGGCCATTGTAGACACCTTTTGCAAGTTTTATGCCCAGCTCTATGACGTCCAGCCTCTGGAGGAGGCGGACATAGCCTCCTACCTAACTGAGGCTCACCTTCCCACCTTGACACCAGACCAGGCAGCTCACATTGAACAAGAGAATAGGCCGGAGGAGGTTATTTCTGCCATTGCCCGTTTGAAATTGGGCAAATCACCCGGCCCAGATGGCTACATAGCAGCCTTTTATAAACAATTTTGTGCAATACTCACTCCCTTGCTCACCCAGCTTTTCAACTCTTTCGCGGCAGAGGGGGCCATCCCTCCCTCCATGCTGGAGGCGGCGATAGTCATCATCCCCAAGCCCGGGAAAGATAAAGCAGAGTGCGGCTCCTATCGGCCTATCTCACTCCTGAACATAGATCTGAAGCTTTATACCGGGATTTTGGCGAACGGGCTCACCCCTTACATGCAAGGACTAGTGGACCCTGATCAAGCCGGGTTTATACTGCAATGGCAGACAAGCGACAATACAAAACGGGTTATCCACATTATTGAAAAAGCCTCCTGCATCCCGGGGAAATATATGCTTCTCACGATCGTCGCGGAGAAGGCCTTTGATCGAGTCCACTGCCCATATCTCGAGCAGGTATTGGTTCGCATGGGCCTGGGGGAGAAAATGAGGACCCATATCTTTAACTGCTACCGATCCCCAATGGCGACGGTAAGAATAAACGGGCACACCTCCATCCCCTTCCCCATTCATCGGGGGACGAGACAGGGTTGCCCCCCTGTCACCTCTCCTCTTCGCTCTTCATATGGAACCAATGGCGCAGAGGGTCCGGGAACACACCCAGATCACAGGCATCCGCTTTGGAGGGGATACCCATACTATTTGTTTATACGCGGACGATGCGCTTGTCACTCTAGCAAATCCCGAGAGAGCACTGGGTGCCTTCTTGGAGGAACTAGCCATCTTCGCCGGAGCCTCCGGGTTTAAGGTCAATCTGACCAAATCAATAGCGATGAATCTCTCACTATTGCCACAAGAGAAAGCTGACTTACAGACACGTTTTCCTCTACGATGGTCGGACAACACCGTCCCGTATCTGGGTATACAATTGGCCCCACCTTACAGGACATGAGAATAACCAATTTCTCACTCCTCTATACTCACATCCGCTCCGAGCTCCAGCGTGGAGACACCACCAGATCTCCTGGCAGGGGCGCGTAGCGGCGATAAAAATGACAGTTCTCCCTAAAATCCTCTATCTCTTTCAAACACCGGCTGGCTTCAGAAGGTACAAGCAGAACTTTCACTCTTCATTTGGCAAGGTCGCAAACCGTGACTTAAAAGAGTCAGCTTTATTCCGCCTCACGAAGGGGGATTGGGGATCCCTGACCTTGCACTCTACTACAAGGCCACACAGCTTCGATAATTAGTCGAATGGAGTCGGGCCAAATCTGAGAAACATTGGCTTTTCCAAGATTGAGCAGTGGCAGGCACTTCCCTTATGAAGGATCCCTTTCTCTTGAAGGCCCATCGGCCCCCCCAACCTCTATACCTCGCAGGTAACACACACCACTCTAACGGTGTGGGACCAAACGAACACACACCACAACCTCATGACCTTCCCTCAGCGCTCACGCCGATTCTGGATAACCCCGATTTTGGCCCCGGGACGGTTTCCCAGCCCTTCCACTTGTGGCGAGAGGCTGGCTGCCGAGCGTTAGGTCTCTTATTCGACAAGGGGGACATCATCTCCTTTCAGCAACTCGGGACCGACTATGGCCTCCCAGAGACGGAACGTATGCGTTTCCTCCAGGTCCGACACTGGGCCATGCACCCTGACAATCGCACACAGGCGACGAGACTCCTCACGCCGTATGGACGTTGCCTCATAACATGGGCCTCGGACAAGAAGTTGATTTCGGATCTCTATAAGATGCTACAATCCAAATTCACTCATGTTAGAACTGGGAATCTCTGGTTGGCACAGGTAGGTACTTGCGTCAAGCAGGGATCCTTTATTCTAGTCAGGGTAAGGGGGTACACTCTAACAATAACCCCTGCTCACCCTCTAGGTAGCTTGGCACGAGCAGACAACGCGTTATCTCAGGCTTAATGGTTGAGCATTAGTGAACACACACACAGTAAGTCAGCGACAACCCCACAAATGGACTCCACACTGGGATATATGCAAAAATCGTACTTTATATAGAGATATAGGATTAGCACAAGACCAGATAGCTCTTAAATGGCCCACAATACTTGGTAGCAAAAGAGTTCTTCACTTTAGCGTACTGTTACGGTTCTGTGCGCGTTGTTCCCTTCAGTCCGCTTCAGACGCGTTAAACAGAGGCTCGAGGAACGGGTCTTTGCACGCACTGTAGGTGCTCCAGGCAGGAGCATACACCCTACGGTGCGATCTGGCACAGTACCTTTATCTTGGGGGAGTTCGTCACGAAGGTTGCGCGGGCATCAGGCGCGGTGTCCGGTGCGGTGTCTTCCTGGGCGTTGCGTACTACGGTACGTTGGACCTTGGGTGTCCAGGCTCAGGGGACAGTGCGTAGGCACGACACTTCACAGCTCGTCGCGGCGATCGCGCCGTACCGTGAGATCGATAATCTTGGGTCGAAGCGCTGGATACAACAACAGTACGCTCCACACAGGGGAGACGTACACGACCACCACATGCGCCGCAGCTTTCCCAAAAGCAGGGGAAAGGAGCGTACCCGGGCAGTACAGTTCGTCGGGGGGAAAAGCAAGTACGGACCACAGTCCTTCCGTTACAGTGTGAGCTACGGCTCGTAGGGGCCAGATAGTCGCGTTGCTCCAGCCAGATGGAAACCTTCCTTTGCGGTGCAATCTACGGCTCATAGAGGGGCCTCAGTCACTTTGTTCAGGCCGGACAGCGGGTACAAGCTTCAGCGGGGTACGCTTCGATCGGGAAACACACACAGCAGTTCTCTTCAAGATTACAAGGAAAACGGTCCATTTTCCAGCGCTCTCCCACGGCGGTGAAGTCCACTGGTCCTGGGACTTCGTTCAGGGGGCAAGCTCATTCACAAGCCCTTGGAGAACTTTAGCACAAGTCAAATAAAAGTTCCTTTGGTCTTTTCCTCTTCTAAAGCAGCAACGCAACCACTGCAGGCCAATCCCCCGGTCAGGGACAGTACTCCTCCATGCAGCGTTCCCGGTTCCTCCTCGTCGGACAGAGGTTTCTTCTTGGCAGGACAGGATCTAGTTTCTTAGCAGCAGGGCTCCTACATTTATACCACAAATCCTTTGTTCTCCCAGGCCAGGGGGGCCCTTGCCTAGTTCAGCCCAGTTCTGGAGCACTTTGTTGATGCGATGCAGGCTTCTTCTTTCAGGGTGCAGGGCAGAGCCATCAGACGCTCCACAGGGGGCGGAGCCAGCATTGTGGGGGCAGAGCACAGCCCTATTCAGAGTCCAGGTGTACTCCTCCCACCCATCTATATGTCAATCTCTCTATTCACCACCAGGCTACCTAGCCCTGCACCTCTGGGATTCCCCAGCCCTGTCACTCACACAAGCCAGACAGCAGATACACATCACGCAGAGGCGGGCTGAAATGGTTAGGCAAGCAAATGCCAACTTTCTAGACGTGGCATTTGCAAACGCAGAATATTAAAATAAACCTTGCTAACAGATGTACCTTAATATTCTGGGTGCAGGCATACTAAACTCTATTTTCTACCACGTTCCCTGGGTCTGTTAGAATCATAGGATGTAACAATCTTAACAGCCCACTCTGGTCTATGGAGAACATGTAGCCTTACAATAGTGAAAAACGAAAATGGCTGTAATTCACTATTAGGACATGCCACACACATCAGGGCTTGTCCTACCTTATGCTAACAATGCACCTACCATAGGGGTGACTAACATGAAGTTAAGGGAAGGTTTAGGGACTGGCAAGTGTGTGCACTTGCCCAGTCAGCAATGCATGTCAGTACCAGACTGCTCGCAGGTTCTGCAATGGCAGACCTAGACACATTTTACCAGGCTGCTTCTGTGGGTGGCACAACCAGTGCTGCAAGCCCACCAGCAACATTTGTATTTACAAGCCCTGGGCACTCCTGGTGCACTTTACTGGGGTCTGATAGTAAACCAAATAGGCCAATCATGGAATCCAACCAGCAAATACATTTTACCTAGGGAGCACTTGCACTGTGGCACTGGTTGGCAGTGGCACAGTGCTCTGAGCGGCCAGCACCATAAAACCACATGAGGCACAGCGACAAAAAGTAGAAGGGAGACTCACGCCAAGGTGCCAGGTCTAACATCTCACACCTATCATGCGGGGCGGGCAAGATGGGAACGGGATTTAGGTCGCGATCTCACCCCCCGGGAATGGGAGGGGGCTTCCTACAGGGCACTCCACACAGCAACACATGTAGGCCTCACTGAAACTTTCACCAAATTAGTCTACCACTGGTATTACACCCCAGAGAGACTTCAGCAAACTGACATGACTCAGAGCCCCGACTGTTGGAGGGGATGTGGCGAGAGGGGCACATTAGTTCACATGCTGTGGGACTGCATACACCTTCGGACCTACTGGACACACATATTGGACGAAGTGGACAAACACCTAGATACAGAACTCCCTAGATTACCCGCTTATGTCCTGCCAGGTGTGCCCAACCCCCCCACCTATCCCCTTAAATCTAGACGAGGGAAACAGATAGCCATAGCCCTAGGCACGGCCTCCCAAAACATCTAGATTCACTGGAAAACCCCTCGCTCTCCTACACTCACGGGTTGGTATCAAAGACTATGGCACGTTTTGGGGATGGAAAAGATCTCTCTTACTCTGGCTGGGAAAGGCTCTTCCTTCAGCGACCAGTTGCAGCCCTTTCTCGCTTTGCTCTCACAACAATTCGGGGAGCTGACATGCCCAAGATATCTACGTCTCCTGCGCTTAGCTACACCTGACTCTGTCCCCTAAGATTCACGCAAGCCAGGCCTGACACATTACTTGGCCCAGTGCGCTCTCACCAACTTGGACCTTAGGTGGGTGGGGGGTGCATTCTGTCTCTCCTTTCTTTTCCTTTTGTTGTTTCTCTGGGAAATGGGTGAGGGGGATGCGAGGGACGGTGGCGGTGGTGAGGGCGAGGTCGGTGGAGTGGAGCTGGCGGTTTGGGGCATAGAAGGTGAGTCGTCTGTTGAGGTATGCCGGTCCGGTGTTGTGGAGTGCCTTGTGTGCGTGGGTGAGGAGCTTGAAGGTGATCCTCTTGTTGACGGGAAGCCAGTGCAGGTCTCTCAGGTTGGGTGGGGTGTGATGTGGCTGTGATGAGGGGATGTCAAGGATCAGGCGTGCGGAGGCGTTCAGTATGTGTTGTAGTTGTTTCAGGAGTTTTGCCGTGGCTCATGCGTAGAGGGTGTTTCCGTAGTCCAGCCTGCTGCTGACGAGGGCCTGCGTGACCGTTCTTCTTGTTTCGGTGGGGATCCCCCTGTAGATCTTGCGGAGCATGCGGAGGGTGTTGAAGCAGGAGGACGAGCCGGCATTGACTTGCTTCGTCATGGAGAGTGTTGAGTCGAGGATAAACCCCAGGTTGCGTGCGTGGTCGATGGGTGTTGGTGCTGCTCCCAGCGCGGATGGCCACCAGGAGTCTTCCCAGGCTGAGGGGGTGGAGCCGAGGCTGAGGACCTCCGTCTTGTCCGAGCTCAGCTTCAGGCGGCTGTTCTTCATCCACTAGGCAACGGCTTTCATTCCTTTGTGGAGGTTGGTTTTGGCGGTGAGGGGGTCCTTGGTGAGGGAAAGGATCAGCTGGGTGTCGTTGGCATAAGAGATGATGTTGAGGTCGTGCAGACGGGTGACGTGGGTGAGCGGTGCCATGTAGACGTTGAACACTGTCGGGCTGAGGGATGATCCTTGGGGTACGCTGCAGATGATCTCGGAGGCTTCCGAACAGAAAGGGGGAGGCGGACACTTTGGGTTCTGCCGGAGAGGAAGGAGGTGGTCCATTCCAGAGCCTTGTCTCGGATCCCTGCGTTGTGGAGGTGTGTGCGTAGGGTGCGGTGGCAGACGGTGTCGAAGGCAGTTGATAGGTCCAGGAGGATGAGGGCCGCGGTTTCGCCGTTGTCCAGCAGGGCCCTAATGTCATCGGTGGCGGCGATGAGGGCAGTTTCGGTACTGTGGTTGCTGCGGAACACGGACTGGGATGGGTCCAGGATGATGTTCTCCTCGAGGTAGTGGGTCAGTTGTCTGTTGACGGTCTTCTCTATGACCTTTGATGGGAACGGGAGCAGGGAGATGGGCCAGAAGTTCTTGAGCTCCCTTGGATCCGCCTTGGGTTTCTTGAGTAAGGCTTTGACCTTGGCGTGCTTCCAGCTCTCCGGGAAGGTCGTGGTCTCGAAGGAGATGTTGATGGCCTTGCGGAGATGGGGTGCGATGGTGGCGCTGGCTGTGTTGAAGATGTGGTGTGGGCATGGGTCTGACGGAGAGCCAGAGTGGATGGTGTTCATGATTTTGATGGTGTCGTTGTGGTTTATATTGGTCCAGGTGAGCAGGGGAACGATGTGGGTGGTGGCCGTGAGGTCTGCGGTGTCAGTGGCTGTCGGGGCGGTCAGGATGTTTAAGCTGTTGTGGATGTCTGCGATCTTGCGATGGAAGAAGGTGGCAAGGGAGTCGCACAGGTCTTGTGATGGTGGGATGTCGTTGGTGTTGGTGTTGGAGCTGGAGTTGGAGAGTTCCTTCACGATGTTGAAGAGCTCTTTGCTGTTGTGCGCGTTGTTGTCGAGGCAGTCCTTAAAGGAGGCCCTTTTGGCGGATCTGATGAGGCGCCAGGACACTTTTGAAGTATTAGTGCGCGTTACAAGTACTATATAACATAACATAGTGTCTGCGGGTGGCGCTCTTGTGGGCTGCGTAGCTGTCTGGTGTCTGTTCGCAGTGCCATTTCTTCTCTAGTTTTCGGCAGGTTTGCTTGGAGGCCTGGAGTTCTGCGGTGAACCAGCTGGCTTTCTTGTTGGTGCGTCTGTTGGAGGGTTTCTTGATCGGGGCGAGAGTGTTGACGCAGTCGCCGATCCATCGCCAGAGGTTGCAGGCGGCGGTGTCGGTGGGGTCGGCGGGTGGGGTTTCAGGCGAGGATGGTGTTTAGCAGGTCTTCGGTGACTTTGCTCCAGCTGCGGCGGGGGGCCTGTTGAGTGCGGTGGTGCGTGGTGGGTTTCCGGAAGGTGAAGTGGATGCAGCGATGGTCGGTCCAGTGGAGTTCGGTGGTGTGGTTGAAAGTGATGTTGGAGCTTGCGGAGAAGATGGGGTCAAGCGTGCGGCCGGTGGAGTGGGTGGGTGTTGTGATGAGCTGTCTGAGTCCGAGGTTGGTGAGGTTGTCAATCAGGGTGGTGGAGTTGCTGTCGTTGTTGTTCTCGAGGTGGAAGTTCAGGTCTCCGAGGAGGATGTTGTCTGTGGAGGCAAGGGCGTGCGTGCTGACGAAGTCGGCAATGGAGTTGCAGAAGTGAGGCCAGGGTCCGGGGGGGGGGGGGTCTGTAGACCAGAGTTCCTCTGAGGGTGGTGTTGGGATCAGTGTGGATCTGGAAGTGCAGGTGCTCGGCGGTGCTGAGGGTGTCGTCAGTGCTGGTCGAGACTCTGAGGGTGATCTTGTGGATGATGGCAATTCCACCTCCTACTCTGTTGGTGCGGTTCCTGCGGGTGATCTTGTAGCCTCCGGGATGGCTATAGCGATGTCGGGTGCCGAGGAGTCATTCATCCAGGTCTCTGTCAGGAAGGCGACATCCGGTGAGGAAGTGTCGAGCACGTCCCAGAGTTCAACGGCGTGTTTGCGTGCAGAGCGGGTGTTCAGTAGTATGCATCTGAGGTGGTTGCGTCCTGTCACGGTGGGTAGTTTGGCGGGTCGGAGGCTGGTGAAGCTGCAGCTCCGGCAGAAGAAGGGTCCTTTGGTGTGCTTCGGGGTGGCCAGGAAGCAGGTGTGCAGTCGTCTGGCGTTGAGTGCATGGAGGGTGCTGGTGTCATAGCGGCAACGGGGTTGTGGTGTTACCGGGGGCCACTGGGCGCGGTCCAGGCGTGGACGGGTGCAGACTGGCTTGCCTTAGGTGAGCCTTTGGCACGCCAGCGGCATGGCCGCGCAGCAGCCGCCATAAGAAGGGGAGGGAGTAGCAGCTGGGAGGTGGGGAGCGAGACAAATGGACGATCGGGAGGGTGGGCCGCAGGGGACGCAGCGGCGGGAACGGGAGGCAGAACGGGCGGCTAAACCGGAAAAAGGGCACAAAACAGTACAATAAGGGGGAGCAAAACAATAACACAGAAATACAATGAACATCACAGGAATACAGGCAGAAGGCAGGAAAAGGGCAGAGCGAGTAACAGAACCTACTGCCACTGGGCTCAAACTCGCATCAGGAGCGGCAGCGGGGAGCACAGGAACGCGGGCACAACAGGTGGTGCTGTGCGGCATAGGGAGTGACCTGCCTGGAGCAGGGTCATGGGTCGCTCCTCAGTGTCAATGTGGTGTACACACCACTCAGTGATGCCTGGGGTCAAAGAGAACTGGCCAGTAAACTACACCAGCACCTGCTTACAGTCTCTGAGCTGCTGGTCTGTCAACTTGGGAGAGTACAACCCCCTCCACTGACCCATCTTGACATTATTGGAGAGGAAGTCAGGCACTGGCTCGATTTCTTCCACCACTCTCTCATCAGTGACCAGTAACATGGTCATATCTGCCCTGTCATGGTGGGGTTTCAATCTATTCACATGCAGGACCCTATGAGGGTTCCTGGGGGTGTCTATGTCAACCAAATAGGTAACATCTTTCTTTTATAAGATTGGATATGGCCCACTCCACTTGTCATGGAGGGCCCCGGGAGCCCCAGGCTTCAACACCCACACTTACTGTCCTGGAGTATACGCTGGCATAGTAGCCTTCTGATCATACCAGTGCTTCATGAGCTCCTGACTGGCCTAGAGTTTCCTGCTAGCCTTGTACATATACTCTGCCATTCAAGATCTCAGGTCTAGCACATAATCAACCACATTGTCCTTTGCTTCTTTAAGAGGATTCTCCAAAAACTCTGCCCAAACCACAACTCAAAAGGATTGGAACCAACCCCTTTGCGTGTAACCTCCCTGTAGGCAAACACCATGCATGGACGGCGAACAACCCATCTCCTCTTGAGTTTCTCTGACAACCCATGTATCATGCCCTTCAGGGTCTTGTTAAACCCCTCAACTACACCATTTGTTTGTGAGTTATAGGGGGTGGTGAACTTGTAGTTGACACCACATTCATTCCACATAGCAGTCAGATAGCTGGACAGAAAATGTGTGCCGCTATCTGCCACCACCTCTTTCAGAAACCCAACTCTACTGACCACACCAAGCAGTGCTCTAGCTGCTGCAGGAGCATCAAAGGTTAAAATAGGGATTGCTTCTAGTTATCTAGTGTCATGGTCCACTACCACCAAGATGAACCTGCTCCCTGATGCAGTAGGTGAGTCCAGGTGACTAAGAATGTCCATCCCCACCCTTTCAAAAGGAACCCCAACCACTGGCAGTGGTATTAGGGGAGCCTTTGTCTTGCCCCTGCCTTGCCACTGGCCTGACAGGTGGCACAGGAGCTGCAAACTCCTTTAATTTTTCAGACATAAAGAGCCAGTAGAAATGGTTCACCAACCGGTTCCATGTCCTCCCAAGGGGATATCATGACCCAAAGTCAGGATAAACTCTCGGTACTTCTGGGGCACCATCAACCTCCGGGTGGTCCCCTTCTTGAGGTTTCTGGCCTCAGTATAAAGCAGTCCATCTTCCCAGTAGTTTCTGTGAAACCCACTGTCATCCCCCTCTTCCTGCTTAGAGGCAATCCGACTCAAGCTATCAAGGGTGGGACAGTCTCTCTGTCCCCTACTAACCTCCTCTCTGGAGGGTCCATCTGCTCCTGTCAGTTCTGCCAAATCTGACAGCTCTGGCAGGGATAGAGTCTCTCCCTCAGAGGCCAGATCCTCTCCATCAGGGTTGGATTCTTCCTGCACCTCTGGAGTTCCCTGGGCCCAGTACCCTTGTCCTTGGATGCGTGGCACCTTGTTCTAGGGTCCAAGTGTCCAGCCTTTCTCTTCCGGATAGTCTGTGACCTAGTTCCAGCACATACCCACTCAGGGAGCTCCAATATTTTCAATTTGGGGTCCTCTCTTCACCTCTGACCACTCAGAGGCTTCAAGATGATTGCCCAGTAAATACTGGTCTGAGAGCACCTTAGACACAGCTACCTTCATAGGTCCTGTCCCACCACCCTATTCCAAATCCACCACAGCCATAGGATGGAGTTTGGCAGTGCTATCTGCATAGGTAACCTGGTGAAACTCACCAGGTAGCAACCTCTCCTGAGGCAAGAGCTAGTCCAGAATGAGATAGTTACAATGGCCCCTGTGTCTCTGATAGCCTCTAACTCAGTCTCATTCACTTTAGGCCTCTGCCTGTACATGTTTGAAGGTAAGGCAGCAAGGGTTGCAATATTCCCCCCACCCACGGACGCTAAGGTTGCTTCTGCCACCTGCCTACCCCTGTCTAGGGCATCACCCCCACACATACACTGGCAATCCCTGGGGATGGCCCCTTAGGGGGGGAGTGTGGGAGGGCGGGTCGGATATACAGACGCGGAGGCTGAATATATTTTCCAAGTGAGAATGATTTATTGTCAGACAGGCCACTCTTTGCTATGGGGGCTGGACAGGTATCGGATCTCGTCCCTGAAGAGGTACTGGGGTAACGCTGGTCGTCGTCTTCTTCCTCAAAGCTGGACCTCAAAGGTGTCTGCTTCGCTTCTTCGGCCGTGGTTGGTTCCTCCCGAAGGCTCATGAAAAGAAGAAACAGTGGGCCGTCAGTGTCAGATTCACTTAGATTTTAGGGGTTACTTTACCCGTCACCTCACCCGTGTTTCTGTTTGGGTTGGTCCTGTTACTGGGAACACCGTGCCTTAGCTTTGTGCCATAGGATGAGACCGACAGTAAGGGGAGTTTAGGTCATCTAAGTCACACTAGAACCGGGATGATTCGGCTCACACTAAGAAAAGAAAAGGAAAAACAGACTAAAGGGTCGTGTGGGGAGTGGTACGTTTGGTGAGGAGGATTTTGTCCGGTTTCTTGATATACAAGATCCGCCAGACACGCTCGGTGCTCAGGGAAACCACGGAGATGTGCTCAGGACAACAACAGTGCAGGGAAGAACAAAAATACCAGTGCCCTGGGGTCCCGCCCGTGCCAGTTCCGCCCTATCCACCCTCAGTGTCCTCCCTCCGCCCACTACCCTACCGGCCTTTCCCCTGGAGTGTCGTCACTCACCCGGCCCCGCCGCAACTCTCCAGAGCTGCGGCCGCTCCACAGCCTCCTCCGGGGGACACCACCAGTCCTCACTCCAGAACTCCTCCGGCTCCTCCGCCTCGATCTCGTCCTGGTCCGGTTCGCGGTCGTTTGTCTCCTCTTCTCCCTGCTCCACTCGCGTCGTCCTCCGTCTTCCTCCTGCTCCGCTCCGAGAGATTACGTCCTGGTTCAGGTCTCCTATGAGTGGTGGAGCCGGACTGCTTCCGGGGTTAGCCCCTCCCTCTTGCCGCATCCGGTCCGTCTGTAGGGAGAGAGGAGAGGGGGGTGTGGTAGACAGACGGTTCGGAACTGCGTCTCTAGACCTACGCTGTCCCTCGGGTGCTCGTATTCCCCGAAAACCAGGTGAGAAAGGGGTTGGACATCGTGGCCCCGGCCCCACCTCCTCACATCCCCTTTCCCTTGCTGTCTTACTACTAGGTCCTGAGTCTTGGGGATATCTTGACAGAAAGTCCGCATTCCCTTGTTCCGTTCCCTTACGATGTTTCGTTTGGAACCTATAGGGCTGCAAGGCAAGGAACCATCTCATGACCCTTTCGTTGTTGCCTTTGTTTCGGGATAACCACTCTAAGGGGGCGTGATCTGTATAGAGGGTGAAGTCTCTCCCTTCGAGATAGTACCGTAAAGTCTCAATTGCCCATTTGATCGCCAGTGCTTCTTTCTCTACCACGGCGTATCTGCTCTCTCGTGGGAATAGTTTTCTGCTAATGTAGGTTATGGGTCTTTCTTCTCCCTGTTTAGTGACCTGGGATAACACAGCTCCTAAACCCTGGTCCGACGCATCCGTTTGTAGGACGAATGGGAGGGAATAATCTGGACTGACTAGGACTGTGTCAGAAGTAAGGGAGGTTTTTAATGTTTCGAATGCGTGCACGATGTCAGGGCCGGGGTTTTTCAGGATGTGTTCTGTGTTTCGGTCTTTTTGCAGCAGGTCAGTGAGGGGGGCCGCTATGTGGGAAAAATTGGGGATAAAGCGCCGATAATAACCGAGTAACCCCAAAAATGCCCGGAGGGCCCTTTTGTTTCGGGGTAACGGTATTTGTGAGATGGCCGACAATTTGGAGCCCTGGGGCCTGATGACGCCCTCTTCCAATAAATACCCCAGATATTTCACCGTCTGAGCCGCCAAATGACTTTTTGCCGGATTTATTTTAAGGCCATAGGTTTCCAAGGCTTGTATCACTCGTTGTAGGTGAGACATATGTTGGGTCCAGGAATCACTATAGATGACTATATCATCGATGTATGCTCCGGCATACTCTTCATGGGGCCGTAGGATTACGTCCATGGCTATTTGGAAAGTAGCCGGAGTGCCATGTAGCCCAATGGGTAACACTTTAAATTGGAACAGGCCATCAGGTGTGGAAAAGGCGGTCTTCTCCCTGTCTTGGGGACGCAGGGGTATTTACCAGTACCCCTTGCAGAGATCAAGGGTGCTGATATATTGAGCGCGTCCAATCCTTTCTATCATCTCGTCCACGCGGGGAAGTGGATACGTGTTGAATTCAGATATTTTGTTCACTTCCCGGAAGTCGATACAAAATCGCACCGAACCATCGGGTTTTGCCACTAATACGATTGGGGAATTCCATTCACTTATGGACGGTTCGATTATGTCCATCTGTATCATTTTATGGATTTCCTCCTTAATCGTCTGTCGCCTGGCCTCGGGTATCCGATACGGCCGGAGTCGTACCCTTTTCCCTGGAGCTGTCTTAATAGCATGTTCTACGAGGGATGTTCTCCCGGGGGAGGTGGAGAAGTTATGATGAAGAGGAGAGAGGATGGAGATCAATTCTTCTCTCAATTCTGGGTTTAAAGTGGCTTCTATGCACTGGACGAATATCGGGGATGGGTCTTCTACTCGGGCCATGCCTACTGGTACCGGGCCTTCCCATTTCTTCAGTAAATTGATGTGGAAGACTTGGGACACGCCCCTAGTCGGATCGAGGTCTATCCGATAGGTTACTGGGGTTACTTGTGCAATCACCTTGTATGGGCCTTGCCATTGGCCTAGTAGTTTGTGATCCGAGGAAGGCATTAAGAGCAGGACTGAATCCCCCACCTTAAAGGATCTCTCTCTTGCCTTTTTATCGTACTGTTTCTTTTGATTCACCTGAGATATCTCTAGATTGTTGTGGACTATTGTTCGGATTTGGCCAAGGCGGGTTTTCAGAGCGGACACGTAGTCCACTAATGGCCTGCTATTCTCCGCTTCGTTCTCCCATTTTTCTTGGGCCATCTCCAGCAAGGTTCTTGGCTGGCGTCCATAGAGAAGCTCAAACGGGGAATAACCCGTGCTTTTCTGCACTTTACATCGAATTGCGAACAAGGCTAGGGGCAGCATCTCCTCCCATTTTCGTGATTCCAAATCGAATAATTTTTTTAGGGTGGACTTGAGGGTGGCATTGTACCGCTCCACCAACCCGTCTGTTTGCGGGTGGTAGGCTGCGGTTCGGATTTGGTTAATTCCTAGTTGGACACATACTTGTTTCAGGACCTTGGACACAAAGGGGGTCCCTTGATCCGTAAGGATCTCTTTCGGGAACCCTACTTGGGAGAACACCTTAATCATGGCACTAGCGATATTGGTAGCGTTGGGGCGGCGTAGGGCAATTGCTTCTGGGAAACGGGTGGCATAGTCGACAATGACCAGCACGTATCGACACCCGCTTTTGGAGGGCAATAAGGGACCAATAATATCCATCCCTACTCTACTGAATGGTTCGTCTATGATGGGCAAAGGACGAAGGGGAACAGGGGGGGTCTGTATCTGCTAGTTTTTTGGCATATCGGACATTCCCTACAGTATTTTCTGATTTGTTGGTAAATGCCAGGCCAGTAAAAGCGTTCCATGATCTGTTTTTCCGTTTTGTCGGCCCCAAAGTGTCCGCCCAACAAATGACTGTGTGCTAGGAACAGTACTTTCTCTCGGAAGGGTCCTGGGATTAACAACTGTTGTTGCTGGGTAGGAGTTCCTTTTCTATACAGTAATCCCTTTTTGATGAAAAAATAGGGACTTACTCGTTGGGGTTCCTCGCTGTCTATAGCGGAGTTCCAGGCTTCTTGCAGTGCTGGGTCTTCCCTTTGTGCAGCATGGAAGTTCCGATCTGTTTCCCACGGGTTATCCACCGGGACGGTGGGTAAAGCCATGATGGGTTTCCTTTTTTCTGCTCTCTTTTGTTTCCTAGTTTTCCTTGGCTTAGAGGGTGGCCACTCCGGTTCCTCCTCCATCGAGAACGGGGCTGTGCTCCACCAATCCTTTTCCGACTTCGTGGAGTTGTGCAACATTTGGGGTAGGTTCGGATAATCGCTTCCCAGAATAATTTGTTCCGGCAAAGTGGGTATGAGACCCACCTTCAGGGAAGTCCCCACGTCGTTTTGGTGTTGTATCTGAACGTTAGCAGTGGGATACTGTTTCGTATCTCCATGCACACAGCGGATAGCCACGATGTCCCCACTGGGTTGTATGTTGGGTTCCCAATCTTGTGGCCTAACCACACTCTGGCGACAGCCCGTATCCGCCAAGGCCATCGCGGCTTGTCCATTTACTTTTACCTGGCAGTGATAGGGTGGCGCTTCTTTTGTGGCGTACGAACAGAAATAGTTACGAGCTACTCCAATTTCCATCGGCTCTTCCTTTTGGGGGCAGAACCTCGCAATATGCCCCATTCCACCACAGTGGAAACACTGAGGTCCAGGGGTGGGAGGTCGTAGGATTGGGGTACCGGGCACGAGGGTAATATGTTCGGGTTTTTTTACAGGAGGTCGAGGGGGTCTATGGGTAGTGTGTCCTCCAGGCCTCCACGGTTGGTCTTCTCTCCCCTTTTGCACTTCTTGTGCCCGGCTGTAGGCACTGGCTATTTCCACGGCGGTCTCTAAGGTGAGATGGGCCTGCTGTCGTACCCACTTTTGGATGGGCGGGTGCAGAGAGGATAGGTACTGTTCCAAATAGATCTTCGCCATAATCCCATCTTTATCGGTGGTGGCGGGTTTTATCCAGCGATCGGCCATGTCCTTCACCCGAAAATACAGTGCCCTAGGAGTTTCCTGAGGACCTTCTTTGATGTGTCGCAATTTGATGCGGTACGACTCGTCGTCTATTCCTAAACGCTCCATGATACATTGTTTGATATCTGCATAGGGCACAGTTCCTTGAACGGTGGCAGCTTGGTATGCTGCCTGGAGATCGCCGGAAAGGAGAGGGCCCAGATACTGACCCCACTTGTCCGCCGGCCAGGCCGCTGCCGTAGCCAGGCGCTCGAAATTGTTAAAAAAGAAATCAGGGTCTTCCCCGGGCACATAGCGCTGGAGAACCATAGATGGAAGAGTGGTAGGTCCTCGCTGATGTCCCAACACTTCGGTGAGTTTGTCCATAGCGGCTCCATGGGACTGGCTTTGTCCAGTAAGAGCCTGTTGGATCTTTCCTCGATCTTCCTCCACCACAGTAAGGAACCTTTCCATGACTTTCCCGAGATGTTCCTGGTTCTCGGCCATCTTTGCCAAAGCCGCCTCCATGTCTCCTTTGGATCCCACTTCTGACACCACTTGTGGGAGGGCGGGTCGGATATACAGACGCGGAGGCTGAATATATTTTCCAAGTGAGAATGATTTATTGTCAGATAGGCCACTCTTTGCTATGGGGGCTGGACAGGTATCGGTTCTCGTCCCTGAAGAGGTACTGGGGTAACGCTGGTCGTCGTCGTCTTCTTCCTCAAAGCTGGACCTCAAAGGTGTCTGCTTCGCTTCTTCGGCTGTGGTTGGTTCCTCCCGAAGGCTCATGAAAAGAAGAAACAGTGGGCCGTCAGTGTCAGATTCACTTAGATTTTAGGGGTTACTTTACCCGTCACCTCACCCGTGTTTCTGTTTGGGTTGGTCCTGTTACTGGGAACACCGTGCCTTAGCTTTGTGCCATAGGATGAGACCGACAGTAAGGGGAGTTTAGGTCATCTAAGTCACACTAGAACCGGGATGATTCGGCTCACACTAAGAAAAGAAAAGGAAAAACAGACTAAAGGGTCGTGTGGGGAGTGGTACGTTTGGTGAGGAGGATTTTGTCCGGTTTCTTGTTATACAAGATCCGCCAGACACGCTCGGTGCTCAGGGAAACCACGGAGATGTGCTCAGGACAACAACAGTGCAGGGAAGAACAAAAATACCAGTGCCCTGGGGTCCCGCCCGTGCCAGTTCCGCCCTATCCACCCTCAGTGTCCTCCCTCCGCCCACTACCCTACCGGCCTTTCCCCTGGAGTGTCGTCACTCACCCGGCCCCGCCGCAACTCTCCAGAGCTGCGGCCGCTCCACAGCCTCCTCCGGGGGACACCACCAGTCCTCACTCCAGAACTCCTCCGGCTCCTCCGCCTCGATCTCGTCCTGGTCCGGTTCGCGGTCGTTTGTCTCCTCTTCTCCCTGCTCCACTCGCGTCGTCCTCCGTCTTCCTCCTGCTCCGCTCCGAGAGATTACGTCCTGGTTCAGGTCTCCTATGAGTGGTGGAGCCGGACTGCTTCCGGGGTTAGCCCCTCCCTCTTGCCGCATCAGGTCCGTCTGTAGGGAGAGAGGAGAGGGGGGTGTGGTAGACGGACGGTTCGGAACTGCGTCTCTAGACCTACGCTGTCCCTCGGGTGCTCGTATTCCCCGAAAACCAGGTGAGAAAGGGGTTGGACATCATGGCCCCGGCCCCACCTCCTCACAGGGAGTTTCTTAGCACAGACAGCATCTCCCTTTTTGTGCCCTGGCTGGTTACAGTCAAAGCATTTCCCCACCTTTGAGGGGTCAAATAACTTACCATTCTTTCCCCGATACCCCCTCCCTTTGAATTTGGGTTGGCTCGGTACCCCCCTCCTTGTTCAAGTTTTTGAGGGTCTTTGATGGACCTCTTAGGCTTTTTACCTTCTTTCCCATGGGCTTTCCCCTGGGGAGGAACCTATCCTCCTTTCTTCTGGTCACCCCCCTGGTGTTGAGTGGAAACCAGGTTCCCACCACACTCATCAGATGCCTTGACTAAGTCTCTAGGACTAGACAGCTTTGAGTCCACTAGGTACTGGCGTAACTTCTCTTCAGTTCAATGAGTCAAAATATGTTTTTTCAAAGACAAACTATACGATACCTCATTTGCGTCAAGATTGTTACCAACAGTCCAGACTTCCAATGCTTTCTATGAGATATTCAAAAGTCTACCCATGACTTTGAACTCACTCTCTGGGTGTCTCTAAACGTCACACTGTACTGTTCTGGGGTTAAACAATATTTCTCATCTAAGAATTGCCTCATGCAAGTATAGGATTTTGCCTCTCCTCCCTGCAGGGTCAGGAGCCTATCCCTTCCAGCAAATGGAATCAGTTCCCACAAGATTGAACCCCAATGCTTGGTGCGGACACCCCACCATCTCAGGGGCCCTTTCAAAAGCATTCATCCATTTGTTAATGTCATCACCCCCCTCTATGTACCTGGGTACTATACCCTTGGGAAGTTTGTGATCAAATCTATCACCCCTGGTCATCTCAAAATCATCATCATTTTCGCTGCCACTATCTCTTTTTGCAGCCTCTTCCCTTTTCAATTTCTTTTCAGCCAATTCCAGTTTCCTCTGCTCCAAAGCTATCAAAGCTAGCTGGGCCTCAAGCTGTCTCTCTGCAAGGGCACCCTGCCCTCCTCCCACCATCTGGAGTCATATGGCTAACACTTGAAAACATGGAAGAGACACTATCCTTACCCCCTTCTGGGTGAGGCTGGGGGAGAACACCCTCCATCTGCCCTTAAATCTTCTCAGCTACCCCAGCCCAGGCATTCAGGGACTTAAGCAACCCTGCCTTCTTAATCTTGTTGGAAGCAGGCAGTCCCCTAGGATCAGCCATCCTGAACAGGGATAGTTTAGCCATTTCCAGCTCCATGGTTCCCTAGTTTTGGATCACAACAACTAGGCACGCAGACTTAGAACAATTTGGAAAAATCAAAACGGATTAAAACTGTTTTAGTCCAAATTTTAAAAATCAACTTCAAAAGTTTTGTTCTAAGGCAATTTAGAGGATTTTTAAAATCTTAATTTACTTTACTGAAAGGTGCACTTTTTAAACACAAGTCCTCATCTACACCCCTGCCACCAAAAGTGTTGGAAATTGTGTTATTAGTGGTGGCAAATGTATATCTGCCACTGGCAATAAAGCCACTAATATAATCTAGGGCTCAGTACGGGTCTTAGAAAATTATTCCCGTGCTCTACCCTTGGTAGCTTGGTTGTGAGTAGGCAGTCTGGCTGAACTTCAAAGATAAGTATGTAAGTCATTTACAAACACCAATTCAGTAAATAATTAAGACACAACTTACAACATAAATCCAGCATCAACTTCTAACAATTGGAAATATTTGTATCTCTAAAATGAAACCAAAATGAAAAGAAAATCAATGTAGGGAACATGAGATTTTAATTTTTAAAGGTTTTTAAAGATTTAGCACAATATAGCACATAGAAACCTATAACATGTAGAAACCTATAGCGCCTATTAGGACATGTGCTCGACTGGGCCAAAATCAAAGTTTCAGGCCGACCAGATAGAGCCCTGCACGGCTATCCCGCGTGGTAGGTCTAAGTCAAAGTTTTTACCTTCTGACTTAGAAACGTTTCTGGAGCTTTTCCTCCAGGGGCCCCTTGAAACTCTCAGCCAGTCCAGATTTGCTGAGGGTTTGCCGGCTTGTCTTGCGACGAGCTCCCAGTCAAACATGTGGAAGTCCGACCTCTGGAGGTTTCCAGTGGGACAAACCAGGGATTCAGGCTGGCTCGCGGTTGAAGGTGGACGGCTTGGCTCTCGCAGTTGGTCCTGGTCACCTTTCCTACGTACGGACTTAGAAACTTGGACGGAACTTTTTCTTCAGGAGTCCCTTAAAGTTCTTCACCAGGCCGGCTTCGGTGAGGGTTCAACGGCTTGGGTTTCAACTTACTCCTGGTCCAACTCTGGAAGTCGGGCCTCCAGAGCTTATCAGCGAGACAAACCTGGACGGCAGGGCCACTCGCAGTCAAGGGTCGCTGGCTTAGCTGGCCAGGTTGTGTCGGTCCAATTATGGAGCTTTTTTGCAAAGTTGCTTCAAACTTCTGGAACATCTTTCTGAAGTTTCCCTAAAGGGTTCCAAAGTGTACAAAACTTACTCTAAGTATCTGGAGCTCCAAGATGATCCTTGAAAGTTTGGTTCTTCAGTTCCCACAATCACCTGTGACAAAGCCCTTCCAAATCCACTGGTAGTTCTCCAGGCTGAGGAGTCTAGGTGGTGACGTTCCAGGTGAGCTCTGTTAACCTGTAGCTTGCAGGTAGTCAACTCTTTAGTCCTTTTAGAGCAAGGTAGGTCCACAGGGGTTGTAGTTCAGATTGTGGAGGAGGCATAATCCACAGAGTGCAGGGCCTGGTTGGTGCCAATCAAACTCCTCAACATGGACCCTTTTTCTCTCATAAGTTTCAAGCAGCAGATCTGAGAGGCTCTGCAACTCTCGGATACTTATTCCAAGTACTCTGGGTCAAGTAAGAGGGCACTCCTCTTCAACGAGGTGCAGGGTACCACCCTAGGGTATGACCACATCCTCCAAAGTGTTGCATTATGTTCTCCCAGAGAGCACAATTTCCCCACAATTCAGCATGGCTGATTTTTCAGCAGGGAGAGAAGAGCTGGCTAGACAACCCCCAAGGATGGTTAATCTCCAGTCTCTCCCTCTTGCCTCTGCTCATTCCTTCCTTAATCCCACCATCTGACTGGGTTCAAAGAGGAGAGGTCTATATTGAAACTGGTATGTTCTACCTGTCTCCTCCTTCCATTGAAGGATATTGTTCATGACCCCTTCCCCTGTTCTTGCATTCCTGTACAGCAGAACCCTGCACTCCCAGAAGAGATGGCAAACCCCATGGGCTCTTTGTCACCTCATCAAAGGAGCAGGGCTAAGCCACTTAACTCTGACCAATCAGGACATAACACTGGTAGGCTGAATTTTGACTTACATAAAAAAAAGTCTTATAAGTTCTTGTCTGTATATTTTAGGACAAAGGTCTTCAAACTGGGGGGCGGGCCCCCCTAGGGGGGCCTCAAGTGATCCCAGGAGGGGGGCGCCAGTCTCTGGCCAGAAGAAACATTATGCTTTATTTTCAGCCCAAAAAAACGAGTTGCAGTAAGCTCGTCTGTAATGGGTCATCATTAACATCCTTTATCATTTAAATCCTGGCTGGGAGAAGGCGTCAAGAGGAAAGGGACTCCAAATTGTCTCCGAAACCCCCACTACCATTTCGAATAATCACACTGTGGATACTATTACACATTAGTAAGGCCTGCCTAAACAGAATAGTATGTTTGGAAATCCTGTAATTGTTTGCATTTCTAAAACAGTGACCGAACTTAGCTGCAATGTTTAAATAAGTCTAGAAATATTTAAACTTTGCCAGTTAAATAGAATAATTGTGAAAAATGTTGAGGGGGAGCCCGGTGATTTTTTTTCTACACTGGGGGGGCGCGGAATTAAAAAGTTTGAAGACCACTGCTTTAGGAGAACTTGAACAATACCATATTGTTGGATTTACCAATACCATTCTATGAAGTTTTTGAATTGCATTTTTATGAGTCTCCTAGTGTGAATTATTAGTTAATAACTTCTTGCCATGTTAACCTATGTGGCAGGGGTTTTGCAATCAGCAAATGACTAGACCATTTGTCCAACACCAAGGCTTATAAAACATCTTTTACAAGGACCCTGCCTATATTTACATGACCCCACGCCCCTGGGATACTTGGGGGAGACTTTAGGGTTTCTGAATATGTAAAAGAAAAAATTGCAGATCCTCACTCTACAGTGCTCCTAGTAAAAAAGTTGATTTTGGGAAGCACTTAACAACAATGTGGGGAGCGAAATGTACAATTTCACTAGACCCTAGGGCATATAAAACTCATTTCATAGGGTCCTCCTTATAAATAGCAGACCATCCACCCCTGGGACAGCTAGGGGAGACCCGAGGGATAACTAATATGACCAAACATTGTAGTTTATTAAGTTTTAAGTGCCCCAAACACCAAAGTTGAGTCTGGGCACAATTTGAATTTTTAAAAGCAGTCCTGCAACTCAGCTGCTTTTAAACTGACCTCAGGCTTCAGTAGTGCACACAAGTGCAGGAAGGGCTGCTGGCCCCTAAACCGCCATGCCCTATTATATACTAGGTACTTAAAGATAATTTAAAGCCTCCTGCCCTAATATTTACTAGGGCCTTATAGGGGAGGTAATGCCAATCATAGGGGTACCCTAACCCATAGTGTACCCCCGGGTATGCAGGTGTTTTCACTGTATTCTAAGTGTCTCTTTCAGCATAGCACTGGGCCTGGTTAGACAGAGCCCAGGGCCAGTCAGAGTCAGTTACCACCAGTACCAGTCAGCAAAAACATTGGGGGTGTGCAGGGCACAGAATAACTTGGCAACACATCCCCGTTCTATCATGAGTGGGAAAGTGTGAGGTTAAAGGGAAGTCATTGTTTATGACTACTCTCTAAAGAGGTGGGGAAAAACAGTTCTAGATCAGATAGGCGGGACTGACCAGACCCCTTGTGGCTGCAAAGACAGAGACGAGTCTATTGCATTTTTTATTGTTCTCCTTTCGGAAACAGCTGAAGTCCTGATTGTTTTGAGGTAGTGGATGTCTGATTGTTCCCCCTCTGACTCCTAGCACTGGGAAACCCCATGTGGGTAGCTGTTCGCGCTCTAAAAAAGTTAATAAAAATAATAATGGGATTTTAAAGTCATTGATTATACTCTAACCAACGACACAGTTATATTGTCACTCACTGATGGGAATTGATTTAAGAATCAGGCAGCTGTTGGTAGACCTGGGGTATTCAGGAGAAACCTGAGCCTAGACACAGCCTGTACAAAATGAAGTAGAAAAGTAATATGGTATTTACCTGCAACTATGTACACTATAAAACAAACTAATACAGTAATCGGTTGATGTCATCAGTGATATCACTGATGACATCTTAAATTACATCATTGATGACGTCATTGCAGCTTGTTTTTCAGAAAGCCTTTCCTGCTACGCAATCTGTACGCTTTGTTCAAGGCTTGGACCACAGAACAAGATATCCTAGTGCATGCGTTGCCCATTCGGAGACAGCTTCTTAGATCTAGACTCAAAACTGCATCAGAGCAGTACCTCTACCACAGTGGTTTATTATATAAACAGTGCATTGTCCCTTTGCGGGTTAGAGGGGTACTCCAATGATGATGGTCCTGGAACGAATGCTCTGTTCGACATGCAGCTCTGGTTTCGCTGAGCTTTCATCCTGCAAAGAGGGATTGCCAATTTCATTTCAGGCCGGTTCCTTGGTCCAGTTATCCAGGTATGGGGGCTCAGAGTAACTAAGAGATCGGGTAGAGGGTATTCCCACTATGCTCTCAGAGTAGGGGTAGTGATAGGTAGAAATATATAGAAATCAGATTGCCATGTTTGGACCGTTTATTTTTTTCACCATGTTCATCATGCTTGTTACTTTGCTTTGTTTTATCAGCCTAATCATCGCAGCTCACCTTTTCTATGCAAAATCACGATTGTTTCAATAAATGTATTGAAAATTTAGTTTGTATCTTTTCTTGTGTTTACCATGGGCATGCATAACTAAACAACGAAAATTGTAAGATCTGTTTTAAATGATTCCCTTACGGATCACAGTTGCATGTTTGAGGTAGCCAAAATCACCTTCCAGCCCAGGAAGTTTAGTGGTTCAGATGAGACACGGTGAGCTAGCTAGGAATTGGGCCGACAGTCTCTGATGGTGTAGATTGACTGCATTCTGAAGTTCTGTTGTCCTAATATGGAGTCCAACCTTTTCTAGTGGGAGCCACATAACATCATAAATGATGTCATAGAATATGTTATGAGTGATGTAATGTGAGGTCATAAGCCGTGCATGCCAGAGCTATAGTTGGCTCTGCTAAATATAACTGTTACATTTCTGTGTTTTTTTGTTGTACAAAACGTTTGTTGTCCGCGATATTCACCTAACTATGTCACTTTAACCTTTGTTTTTTTCAGTGAATTTCCAAAGTTTGTTTGAAACAAAAGCAGATCTTGTTATCACAACTAACTATAACGTTAAGCTAACCATTTTGAGTGAATTTTCAAGATTTGTTTTACAAACAAAAACAGATTTTTTTTAACACACCTAATTATAACGTTACTTTAACCTTTGGTTATGTCTAGTTCGTACTCTACACTACAGCTGTGTAAAGGACCACAAGTTAGCGTCTCCAGCGATCTTGCGTACGTTTAAGTTTGGCAATGTGATTGTTTCTTGAGTGTCTCCATTCAGACATCAATCACAAAATGAATCCTTGTAAAGAGAAGACGACAAGACAACTGACAAAGAGTTGAATCTACAACAAACAAGAGTACATTTGAGATGTCATCAGTGAGATCATCAGTGATGTCACTGACCATGTCATGAGTGATGTAATATGTGAGGTCATAAGCAGGGCATTGCAGGAGGCGTGAGTTATAGTTAGCTCAGCTAACTATAACTGCTGAATTTCTCTGGTTATGTACGAGTGAAACTTGAGCCTAACTAAACCGTCTCTGTAACCTTTATTTTCTTCAGTGAAATGCAAAGGTATTTTTAATTTATTTTTCTTTACTGTAACCTGTAAACATTGAGGGTGGCTTTATGAGTGGCTGTATAGGTCAGTGACAGGTTGTGTGAGTGGCTGTATGCGTCAGAGTGAGTGTGTAATGTCTGATTAATTATGTAAGTGTATGAGTAGAGCCTAGGTGATTGTATGATTGCATAGGTAGTGCCTTGTGATTCTATGAGTGCAGTTGCCAAGGACACACTGCGAATACCTGGCATTTTTGACAAATTGTAAAACACATATATAGACATATTTTACATAAGGCTTCAGTGTGGCTATTAAGTAAGATACTAATTTTACTTTCCCCTTTGGATTCATTTGTCAAAATAACTACATTAAAAATGCTTTTTCCTTCTTCACAGCAAAATCAGAAGTCGCAATGACGTCAGTAGTCACGAATACAAATGACAAAGTGTAAAACAGATATATAGACATATTTTACAGAAAGTTTGAGTCTAGCTGTTTAGTAACACTGGTTTAACTTTATTTTAACAACACATTTGTAAAAAAAAAAAACAGTTTCAAAACATAACTTTCAGCATCGGAACTCATAAATAGAACAGAACTACCAAACAAAGAAATTTCATTGGTTTACACAGTTTTTCATCTAAAATTGTGCAATGCACAATATGTGGAAAGACACTGTCAAGAGGGTAACAAATAATAAATATTCTCGCAGGACTTGTCCATGATTTACCATCTAAAGATGTACCATGGTCTAAAAGCAGCAAGAAGGCAATGTGAGGCTGAAAGACCCTCAACTTCAAGAGCAGCCGCAACAAGACTGGGGCAGAGAGTCCCTACAGAGGTCTAATCTCAACTTAAAGATTTGGCTCCAAAGTTTTCCAAGATGGCATCATACTGCATGACTTGTGGAGCTGTAGTGAGTGCTGCAGAAAAGTCCATAAGATCCCTCGTAATGCTGCAAAGAATCATACATGTTTTATTTTTGGCCCTTCATAGTTTTTCGACATTAGCAAGCATTTTATTATCTTACAAAATGGGCATCTAATATGTATGCACTGTTCATTTTATTATATTTTCATTTATTTTAACACTACTTACATAAAACTTGCCTTATGGACAAGTCAAAGCGTTGCTCTGCAAATGAATACACAGCTAACTTGTGCCAGTTCTACAAATAAATACACAGCTAACTTGTGCCAGTTCTACAAATAAATACACAGCTAACTTTTGCCAGTTCTACTAATAAATACACAGCTAACTTTTGCCAGTTCTCATTATTTACTTTTTAAACACAACCGAACAGTCTGTGTTTACATTTTCTAGTGAGTGCGTTGACAACATATACAAACATACTCTGTTTTTTTTTAGACCACACGGTGTTAAATTCTGTAATCTCTTCTTCAAAACTATCAACTATAATATGTGTCCTGTTCTACAACTCCTCCTCTTAACTGCTCTTCATTTTCCATAGAATCCTGCTGGGGACCAAAGAAACAAAACTGCAAATCATCACAAACATTTTCTACGTCTGCCGCAGTAACATACAAAAGTGCCCGATTCATTTTTCCTAAACATAAAGCAGGAGTTTTCGCTGAGTGCGGCCTCCTAACTAAAGTTTGCATTTTAGAGTAGTGTACAACGAACATCCTGAAATGATGAAAGGTGTTTTGGCACACTTACTTTGATAAACAAGCTGGTTAATGTCCCTGCAAATGTATATACTCTATAATCTTACAAGGTTCCAATCCTTGTAAAGTACATGGGGGCAGATTTATGAGGTTTTGCCGTAGGGAAGCGCAGCAGGCCTTCCTGCTGCGCTTCCCTACGGCAAAAGAAAAGGGCAGGGATGCGCCCTATCTATAAAATGCGGCGCATTCCTGTCCTTTTCCCCTGCGCCGGCGCACAATGGGCTGCCTGCGCCAACGCAGGCACCTCTGCACCATGGTGCAAGGGTGCCTGCGTTGCGGAGATGAATACTTTTGTACAGGAAGGGAAACCTTTCTGTACAAAAATAATCACAAGAGGTTTTTCCTCTTTGTATGGGTGCTGCAGAATGCAGCACACATAGGAAAAGGAAAAACGAGGAGAAATAAAGATATTTCTCCCCGTTGCGCCTCCCTTACGCCTCCCCTGGGGAGGCGGAAGCTTTTGGCGCTGCCTCAGATTTACGATTTCTCGTAAATCTGGGGCAGTGTCAAAAGGCCATGGATGTTGCTGGGAATGCCCCCAGCAACACCCATTGCACGCCCCTTTAACGCAGAACACTGCGTTAAAGGGACTGATATTTATGAGGAAGCATTAAGCCAAAAAAAGTGGCTCAGTGCTGCCTGATAAATATCACGCAGGCTTCTGCGCCACGGAACGTCACAAAAAGTGACGTTCCGATGGCGCAACGGGCCTCATAAATCTGCCCCTTATTTTGTATTTTAAACTTCACCTTAAAAAGATATGTAGAAATGTCCTTAATATATCAATGGATTGCTGTTGAATAATACAAATACTACTACAATTCATTTTTGGTCTTGGTGCTTTAGCCTGTATGGGATTCTTGAAATTAACAACTATAATGAAATGCCAGCATTTGTATAGAAATTGAATAGTAGTTGCGCACAGCTACCTCCAGAGAGGTGTCCCGGCGCTGGGGTCTGTCGGGAAGATTAAGCGAGCTATTGCCCAGAGTCACATGGTGCTGGGCTAACCTGCCACCAGCGCTGGGAATCGAACCATGAACCCCATGGTCCGGTGTCGGGCACCCTGGCCGCTGCGCCACATCTCTTCCACAATTTCAAGAATCCCATGCAGGCTAAAGCCTTAGCAGGTTGCCAATTTAAGGACGGCACCAAGACCAAGATTAGAACAGTCCCCTTTCAGTCTTTTTATCCTTTTAAATGAGCCCTAGCAAATCCCCAATGCCGTTCAAGTTGGTTGAGTCTAATCAAGACAGAAATGTAAACCCAGTATTATCTATGACTAATCGTTATCTACCTCTAGCTTGCCCCCAGAGCCTCGACGAAAATGATTGACTACCGTCGGAGGCTGAAAAAACTCCGGGCAAGATGTTGTCATTGAATGCCTCTACTAAGCTATGTGTATCTGCTCCTATACTCCCACCTTTGCTGGATAATCCCTCCAATCCTATTTCTACCTCAGCTATCCCTGTTGACTCTCTCATGTAAGTATTGTCCTGGAACATAGCTGGTTTCAGGTCAAAGAGGAGCAACATATTTTGGGAACACTTTCTTGCTACACATCACATTATCACTTTCCAAGAAACATGGGAGCCTAACAATTGTTTCCATTTGGATGGTTTTATTACATTTTGCAAACATGCAATCCCTTCGAAAATGGGAAGAGCGTGGGGGGGGAGTCTTCTTTTAATGTTTTCTCTTAAGCTTTCCTACAAAGCCAAACTGATTGATTGTCGATCACCCCATGTGCTTGCAGTGGAACTGTCATGTAAGAATCTCCCTACCCTGTTAGTGGTTAATTTTTATAACTCCTTCACCAGATCTCACGAGACTGAACATCTAATAGCCTTAGAGGATTTTCTGGAAAGTTACGGGGAAGGAAGACAAGCTTATCATGACATATTAATCTTAGGGGATTTTAATATCCATCATTGTCTTAACTGTATTTTCACGATGGAGGAGGGTGATGGTTTTGATCTGTCAAATCATTTTGAGCACCCACCATCGGGCACCCTTCTAGAAAGTTTCCTCTCAGCCCACAATTTGCAATGCCTACAACAAACAGACGCCTCTGTCCTGGTCCTCACCTATCCAGGCAGTGGTATCTCTAGCATAATTGATCACATTTTGTTATCCGCATTATAAGCGCCGGTTGTAAAAAATTTAAGCGTTACTTGGAACTGCCTCAGTGATCATAATCCTTTAATACTGGATCTCTCCCTCTCAGCCGCCATAAACGGGGGGGGGGGGGGGGTAGCGAGTCAAATCTCTAATGCTAACATCAGTACTAAACACCAAGCACGGAGACTGAAGTGGGAAAGGATAATCCGTGAGAGTTTCTTAGACAATTTATATTCCACCTGTGCCCCTGAGTTCCAAGTCTGTATGGATCCTGTCCCACACAATAGAGCCATCCTAGACGCTTTTGACAAAATCAATAAGCAGGTAGCATCCGATTTAACCTCCAAAACTAAAACTAGATGCCCAAAACCCAAAAGGTGGTTTGACAATACCTGTTCGGCTGCCCATAAGGAACTAAAGCCGGTCCTTATGCAAACTCCAAGGGATGCAATATTAACCAGGAATTGCTGGAAGGCCTATAAACCCCATGTTCAAGAAAGGAAGACGCAGATAAGGGAGCAGGCTTGGGAGGCGCTCAGCCAAGCCAGTGTCCTGGCCAACAGCTCCAGATTCTGGTCGGGGGTCAACAGCCCCTTTTTTCCCAACATACCAAACTCTAGCTGGGACTGTGTGATACCTGCTGAGCTCTGGGTCCAGCATTTTGCTAACATCTATAGTGACATAAATCTAGAAGCTTCTGTGGGTCAACCAGTTCCCGGTCCACCAAGCATTCCCCTTCATTTCAGTACAGATAAGGTTCATAAAGCTATTACTTCAATTTCTGGAGGAAAGGCTCCTGGACCTGATGGGATACCAGCAGACCTTTATAAGGCTGATCCCAAAGACTGGGCCAAGATTTTAACTCATGTTTTTAATGCCGCCTGCTCCTATGGCTTTCCCTCATCATGGGCAAAGGCGGTTATCGTCCCCATTTTTAAAAAGGGCGCCCGGGATGACCCTGCTTGCTATAGACCGATTTCCCTCCTAGATTCAGCTGCCAATATTTTGGGGAAAGTAATATTGGATCGCCTAACAGTTTGGCTTGATCAGGTTAACATCATTTCCGATCTGCAGTATGGCTTCAGGCAGGGGAAAGGGACCTTGGACCAATACCTTAACCTGCATTTAGTGATTGGGAATTACACCATTGCCAAGAGGGGAGTTTTACATCTGGCCTTCATGGACCTAACCTCGGCGTTTGATTATATCAATAGGTCTAAGTTGTGGTTGGTGTTATGCGACCTGGGGTTAGACGTGGAGTTGGTCTCTTTCTTTTTTTAAAAAATATTTATTTTTATTAAACATTCATCGATATAGCATATGCAGTACAAAGGAAACAAATTAGTCTGTCTAAGTAGCAGAAACATTGTCAGACAGTATTGCGTAACAGTACACTGAAAGGACATTTTATGGGGTAGGGGGCTCGTCCAAATCAATACTACGAGGCGGGTTGCAAATATTCCCTTGGTAGACGTTCCAGGTGTTACATATCTGGGACCACTTTCTAGGGCAACCCCGTGCTACATATACTGTCTTTTCTCTATACATACATCAATCTAGGTCTGCTTTCCATGCCTCTACTTTGGTGGTTGCGGGGCTCCCCACATTTGCACAATATTTCTTTTTGCTAACATTAAACCCAGTGTGACCCATTGTTTGGCACAGTTATTGAGGTCTGTAGGTTCCCACACGTTCAGGAGGCATCTCTGTGTCTCTGGACGGAGGACAAATGTGAGTACTTCGCTGAGGATGTTGTGTATTTTACTCCAGTATGTTTGTATGTGATCGCATTCCCATATTATTTGCATGAATGTGCCCACTTGACCGCATTGTTATCTACAGTCTCCTCCCTCAGCTCTACCCATGCGCACCAAACAGAGTCCTGTAATGTAGACTCTGTGAAAAATTTTGAGTTGCAGTAATCGGAGTCTAGCTGAGATCACCACCACCCTTGGGGAGGACACCGCTTTTCGTCACTCCCCATCATCGAGCTCGATGCCATCCCCCACCCATTTTTCACGGAGCGGCCGGAGAGGGTCAGCAATATTATTATTCATTAATTTCTTGTACGTTAGAGATATGTTTTTTTCTGGCAGGTGGCTGTCCAGCAGTCTGTCCTCAACTGGAGAGGATTCCGGAGGTGAGGAGCCTGTTGGGATATGTGATTGTAGGGCGTGGCAAATCTGTGCGTATCTGAAGTGTTCCGAGTCTGCTAGGTCATGCTGTTGTTGTAAGGAGGTGAACGTTCACATCACCTTTTACCCAGACATCCTTGATCTGTGAAATCCCAATAAGGTCCCATTTATCGAACCCTTTTGTCCTCCACAAGTTACCCAACTTCTCCGAGTCCCATAAAGGGGTTGCCAGCGTGAGTGTTTGGTCCCATCCCAACACTTTGTTCGCAGTGTGCCATACTTGGACCGAGTGTTTGGTCGGCCTTGTTAGGGAGTTGCGTTTGGGTTTTGAATATAGCGCCCTCCTAGTAGGAGCTACCTATCCATGGTATATCCCGGATCGTCCGGGCGTCCGTAAGTGCCTTGGTTAATAGATGCGAGGTGAGCTGTCCAATAGTATTTTTTGTTGTCTGGGAGACTAATTCCCCCGTCATACCAGTTCAGTATGAGTTTGGCCAAAGCTATCTGGGGTTTCCCGTCCCATAATAAGTCCCGCTGCAGGCCCGCAATTTCTTTAAAGTACGATGCTGGAACGGGGTCCAGGGAGTTCTGTAATGCATACAGAAAGCAAGGCAGGGACATCATTTTAAAGAGGGCTGCTTTACCCAGAAGTGAGAGCGGAAGTGTTTTCCAGCTGGCAATGTCACTTTTCGACCTTTGCAGTGGTGGAAGAGGGTTGCGATTGAAACGGAGGGTCTGATCCAGGGAGACAAAGATATCCAGGTAAGTAAAGCCCACTGTGCTGATTTGGATTGGGCAGCCCCGTGGCGGGACGGGTGGGTCTCCTTTGATGACGTATAGGAGGGATTATTCCAATTAATGAAGAACCCAGAGTATCCCCCAAATATCGCCAAGATGTTCAGAACTACGACGAGTGATGCTTTCAGGGAGGCTACATACAACAGGATATCATCTGCGTACAGAGAGATACGGTCCTCCCACATGGAGGACCAACGCAGACCTCGTATCACTAGATCTTTGCGAATCCACGCCGCAAGCGGCTCCAATGCAATGCAAGAGCGAAGAGGAGAGGGGAGAGAGGGCATCCCTGATGGGTCCCTCGACTCAGGCCGAATACATCCGATTTCTTATTAACAACAACCTGTACCAGGGGTTCCGAGTATAGGAGCCACACCCACTGAGTGAAGCCCGAGCCAAATCCCAGTTTTGCAAGCACTGCAAAGAGATACGGTCATTCGATGGTATCAAATGCCATGGTCGCATCTAATGACACGATTGTTGCTGCTTCCTGAATCATGGCTACTCTCCCCAACACCCCATGTACCCTGCGCAAGTTCAAGGCAGTATTTCGGTGCAGCATGAAACCGGACTGATCGGGATGGACCAAGCCACCGATCACCTTAACAAGGCGATTTGCGAGGATTTGGGGTTCTGCATTGAGTAGGGAAATCGGCCTATAAGAGGCATAGTCAGTCTTTGGTTTACCCTCCTTGTGAATAGTGACCAGTGTAGCCACCCTCTGGTCCATTGGTAGGATTCCCAGGTCCTTGCTCTCTTCGAACATGGCCCACAGATATGGGGCTAGTTTGTCAGGTCTAATTTTATACAACTCTATGGGGATGCCATTGGGGTCAAAGGCTTTTCCTGAGTGCAGTGATCTAATGGCTGGCACTATATCGTCGTTCGTCAACTCTACCTCCAGGAAGTGACTGTCTTCTTCCGACAGGGTGGGGAGTGCTATATCTTGTAGTAGAGACTGGGAGTCTTCCTCGGAGAATGGTGCAGTGTTGCGGAATACAGTGCTGTAGTGAGCTGGGAATTGATTTGCGATGTCTTGTGAGTCAGTCAGGGATCTGCCATCAGTGCCAATGAGTTCCAGCACAAGTCTACTAGCCCATTCCTTCTTGTCGAGCCACGCAATCAGTTTTCCTGCTTTGTCCCCCAGATCGTATATTCTACCCAGCTTTTTCCTCCCCAGACTTTTAGCCCTGTCCGTGGCTAGTGCTTTGTAATCATCTTGTTTAAGCTGCAGTGCGTGGAGTTTCTTGTGCATCACCTCAGCTCCTAACTCTTCCTCCAGCCGGAGGATGTAATTCTCAGCCTCTACAATTTCTTTCTGTCTTTCTTTTTTCATCCCAGCAATTTGTGATAGTGCTTGTCCACGGACGACTGATTTAAATTCCCCCCACAGGGTCTGGGGGGAGTCCATTGTCCCCTCGTTTTCCCGGAAATAGTTATCTATGGCTTCAAGTAATGCCTTACGGACCCCAGGGTCTCTGAGGTCCATGGATTAATAGGAGCTATTTTTCCCACCCTTTCCTGGCTGAGGACTATCTGCGCGCACACCGGGGAATGATCGGAGATTCCTCTTGCTAATGTTTGATTTCCCGTATATTAGCCACATGGGAGGCAGGGACTAGGATATAATCTATGCAGGAGAGACTCTGGTGGGCCCCGGAGTGAAGGTGTGTTGGATTCTGTCTGGATGAGTTGGTCTCTTTCTTGCATACTGCCCATGAAAACACCACAGCAGCGGTAAGGTACAATGCAGATGGCAGTCTGACAGGCTCCTGGGCATCCGGCAGGGGTACATTTTGGCCCCTTTGCTGTTTACGCTATATATTAACAAATTGGGAGACTCTCTAATATCCTGTTGTAAAGACATACCCAGAGCTAGCTCCAAGATGATCCCTGCACTCTTATTGGCCTTCAACGACTTTTAAATTGTTTTATAGGTTTTATGGACTCGTTAGATTTAACTACAAATTTTAAGAAGTCACACACTATGTACCATAGGTCCCTGAAAGGCAGCTAAGGCCAAGTTATATTGCAAGGAGGCCAAATTAACCAAAGTGCCCACGTTTCCATATTTAGGGGTACTTTTCGATGAGCAAGGATCTTGGTGCGCGCAACGTTTACTTAAAAAGAGCTTCTTAGCGAGAGCTGCAGGGGCAACCTTGGATTTTGCTAAAAGATTGGTGTCAAAGCCCCTTCCCACACTATTGAAGGTTTATAATGCAAAATGTATCCCGATGGCAACGTATGGGTGTGACATTTGGGGTTATAAGGATGTGAAGGGAATTCAGGCGGCTGAGTATAATTTTATTCGAAAACTTCTTGCGGTCCCCACTGCAACCCCTGTTTTTAACTTACATGAAGAATTGGGTGTGGGTTACATTTCAGACCAGATCGCAGTCGCCCCACTGTTGCGCTGGCTTAGCATATGGGCAAGTCCGACCCCAAACTTACACCAACTTATAATTACTGATTGCATTGCACTGGAGGGGGCGTTACACATTCCCTGGTTGAAATACATAATGGAACAGACTAGATGGCTTGGCCGTCCTGACCTGGTCCTGATCCCCGGGTCCCTGGGCAAGACCGCCATCAGAGACTTCAAACAGCAGTTTCTTGACAAGCGGCAGGGGCTAAGGGAGGAGATGGAATTAGCCAAACAGTCTGTGAGAAGGTTTGACATATTGAGTTTGGGTCCACAGATGCAGCGATATTTATATCAACAAAGCATATTATCGTTTTGTTCTGACCAGATTTCGTTTGAACCTGGTCCCCTGGCTTTTGGCATTTCCCCAAGGTTACTCGAACCCTGCTTCACTAAAACTCCGCCCCTGTGATCATTTTTCAGAGCAGGATACTCTTCAATTTATGTTTTTCTGCGCCTACTACGATTTTTTGTGCAGAAAATATATTTTACCATTACTAAGAGACAGCCAATTTGTTCATGTCAGGCCGGCTCTGCTCTATCTTCAAATGTTACCCTCTCCCATGGTCTGTTTTGGGTTAGCAAGCTTTCTAATAGGGGTTATCAGGCGTAGGAAAAGGTGGCCGCCGCAGTCACCACCTTGTTCCTTCAATTAGTGCAAACAACGTTTTTTTAAACTATTATGTTGTGCACTTTATGAGATAATGCTTATACCCTTTGGTCTAATGTCTAGCACTCTTGCACTTTATATGTTGTACTCTTTTTTGTAGGTCTATTTGTGATCGATGAAACAGTAAATCCGGATGCCCTTTTATTGCTCTGTACAGATATTTTAATATTTTTATGTGACCTAAGCTTTTATGTATAAAATGTCTCTCAATGAAATGTGTCATCTTACATTTTTTTACTTTTATGGCTCTTGGCTGCTAAATGAAGCACTTTTGACTGACTGACTGATAATTCCATACATGCCACCTCTAAGAGTATGTATTGCTCTGTTACTCAGCGTGCACATGCATCAGTACGTTTCTAAAACTGAAAACAACAATTCTCACCTTTTGAAAGCACAAAACCTTTTCTTTATGACATGCGTACATCATTTTGTGTCTTTAAAACATATATACAGCATTTCTCAAGTGAAGATAGCACACAAATTCTCAAAAAACATTCTGCACTATTAACTCTCCCCAATTTTAAACGGAGCCTGTTGAAAGAAATGCACCACCCTCACTATATACATGATGTTTCCAACAGCCTTGAAGAACATAGATCACAATGTAAACATATATGTGATTTCATAATAGATAAACACCTTCAGGCCATCTGTCTAAAAAATATATAGTTCTCTGCATCTTTAAGGAAACTCAACAGTTTCATCGTACATATAACTATCTGCAACCAGAAACCGCATCTCTCACCATCTAAACATAAGCAAACCGGTCATATAAGCTAAAAACTCATTGACAAACACTTCCTAAGACATACCTAACAAGTGTTACTACTTTTTAATTTATATACAGGTACAGCACATCTTCTTATGTTTTCTTCATAACTACACTACTCCCATTTATGAATGTAACTAAAAGTACTGGAGTTCCTAGAAAGCAAATAACATTATATTGTTGTTTTAGCTCTTTCTGGATAGTTTTGACACTGTTAAGATTTGTAAAAACTGAGCACAATATTGTTGCCCCACTCTTATACAAAGCAACTATAAAATGGCAACCTCTTCAACTTTCCACTCTATGATCATGGGGAAGGCAGCAAATGAAATCATCTCTTTCATTTTACACTACTCTAGCTCCACTTGGAAATGGTTAGCATCTGTTAACCCTTACCTCTCTTCCAAAACGGGAGTGCAAACCTATATTTAGCATCAGTTTTTTTTTAAATTTAAATACTGCACAACAATTTATAACATAGTCCTGAGTTGGAAATTAAAGTTTGCCATTACTTAAATTGTCTCATAACTCCTCAACATTAAATAAATGATCTGTCTCTTTAACACCTTTCCCTGCAATACACTCTTGGCTCAGTGTACCCAGCAAACCACTGGAACCAGTAGGTCACAAGTTCACGGCACACTGTAGAAGGAACATGAAACTGCAGGTGTGGTTTACTCCACAGATTCAAAAGCATATCCAGGTCTGTATTATATTTCCTTATTTAAACAACAACCAATAATAGGACTTGTTGCTAAGGCATCCAACACACTACCTAATTTTATTCACTTTCATGCTCACAGATGCCAATGAAATAACTTGTTTTAACCCTTTCAGTGCTCATGACGGCATGGTTCTGTCATGAGCACAAGTGTTGCTGTGCTCATGACAGAACCCTTCCGTCATGAGCACATGCTCAGAGAATCCCTCTGCTGCAGGCAGCTGAGGGATTTCCCTTTTTTTATTGCCTGGGGAGGTGGGGAAGAGCTCCCCCAACCTCCCCAGGCCTATTTTTAGTTTTTGTTGCAATGACAATCGCGGGCATGGCGCGCTATCGTCATTGAAATAAAAACAAAACTGAAAGATTCAGTTTCAGTGTTTCAGTGCTCGTGGGGCAACCTCAGCCCCCAATCTGCCCCACCGGGGGGAGAGGGGGCAAAAAGCACACTAGACACCAGATATATTTTTGGGGCAAATTTGAATTGGGGTGGGGCTGCCCAAATCGGGCATGCCCATACCCCCAACCCCTCCCCCGCAAAAATTACAGCCTTCCTGCATCCCCTGGTGGGCAGATGGGGCAGTAGCCCCCAATCTGCCCTCCCAGAAGGGCAAAAAGCCCACTAGATGCCAGGGATTTTTTGGGACAAATTTTAATCAGGGTGGGGGCATTGTCATGCCTGTTTTGGGCAGCCCCCACCCTAATTAAAATTTGCCCAAAGTTATCCCTGGCGTCTAGTGGGCTTTCTGGGGGCATTAGGCCCCAATCTGCCCCCCTGGGGGGGCAAAAAGCCCAGTACATGCCAGGGATTTTTTTGGCAAATTTGAATTAGGGTGAGGGCTGCCCAAAACGGGCATGCCTATGTCCCCATCCCCTCCCCCGCAACAATTACCGCCTTTCTGCCCCCCCTGGGGGCATTAGCCCCCAATCTGCCCCCCCCCGGGGGCAAAAAGGCCACTAGATGCCAGGGATTTTTTGGGGGCAAATTTGAATTAGGGTGGGGGCATTGGCATGCCTGTTTTGGGCAGCCCCCACCCTAATTAAAATTTGCCCAAAAAAATCCCTGGCGTCTAGTGAGCTTTCTGCCCCCCCGGCGGGCAGATGGAGGCATTAGCCCCCAATCCGCCCACCCAGGGGGGCAAAAAGCCCACTAGACGCTACGGATTTTTTGGGGGCGAATTTGATTTAGGGTGGGGGCTGCCCAAAACGGGCATGCCAATGCCCCCACCCTCCCGCAAAAACTACATCCTTCCTGCCCCCCCTGGAGGGCATATGGGGCAGTAGCCCCCAATCTACCCCCCCGGGGGTGCAAGCCCACTAGACGTCAATGATTATGCTGGCATTTGTATGTGTGGGGGTGGGGCTGTCCAGAATGGGCATACCAATACCCCCACCCCCCCAAAAAAATAGCCACAGGGTTTCTGCCCCCTTGGGGGCATATCGGGACAACCCCACCCACCCCCCAGGGCGGAAGGTAGCCGACTAGGCACAGACTTGGTTTTAGCAATGTGGCTACCTGTGGAGTTTGGACCCTAGCGCAGCCGGCACATAGGGAAACCTAGCACACCTGTACATTTTGAAAACTAGACACCCAGGGGAACCCAGGATGGGTTGACTTGACTGGCTCTCACCAGGTTCTGTTACCCAGAATCCCTTGCAAATCTAAAAATGTGTCTAAAAAACAACATTTTCCTCACATTTCTTTGGTGGAAAGTTCTGGATTCTGCGTGGATCCACAAATTTCAACCCACCCCGGGTTCCCCAAAGTCGTCCAATAAAAATTGTACCTCACTTGTGTGGGTAGGCGTAGTGCCTGCGACAGGAAACACCCCAAAACGCAACATAGACACACCACATTTTCACAGTGAGAATTGACCCTTTTT
The DNA here is from genome assembly GCF_964204655.1 of Triturus cristatus. Taxonomy (NCBI): domain Eukaryota; kingdom Metazoa; phylum Chordata; class Amphibia; order Caudata; family Salamandridae; genus Triturus; species Triturus cristatus. The sequence goes on along the minus strand of NC_140594.1, from coordinate 3,310,805 downwards.
TTGCATAGTGCCTAGCAGTAGATTTTGAACCCTAGCTCTGCCAGCACATAGGGAAACCTAGCCAACCTATACATTTTTGAGAACTAGATACCCAGGGGAAATCCAGGATGGGGAGACTTGTCTGGCTCTCACCAGGTTCAGTTACACTGGATCCCTTGCAAACCTCAATATTTATTACAAAAAAACAAATTGTCCTCACATTTCTATGGTGAAAAGTACTGGAATCTGCGTGGATCCACAAAATTCCACCCACCCCCGTTCCCCAAAGTCTTCCGAGAAAAATTGTATCTCACTTGCGTGGGTAGGCCTAGTGCCCGCAACAGGAAATGGCCCAAAACACTATGTGGACACACCACATTTTCACAGTGAAAACGGACCCTTTTTTTGCAAAGTGCCTAGCTGTAGATTTTCAACCCTAGCTCTGCTGGCAAATAGGGAGACCTAGCAAGCCTATACATTTTTTAAAACTAGACACCCAGGGGAATCCATGATGGGGTGACTTGACTGGCTCTCAACAGGTTCTGTTACCCAGAATCCCTTGCCAACCTAATAATTTGTCTAGAAAAACACATTTTCCTCACATTTCTGTTGTCGAAAGTTTTGTAATCTGTGAGGATCCACAAAATTCCACCCACCCCGCGTTCCCAAAAGCCTTGCAAGAAAAATGGTACCTCACTAGTGTGGGTAGGCCTAGTGCCCCCGACAGGCAAGGGCCCAAAACCTATTGAGGTGACATCAAAATTACCTATTACAAAACAACCTGGATTTGCAAGGGGGGTTCCATGAGTTTTTGACCCCGGGCTCGGCGGCCATCTTGGCAAACCTACCAAACCCACACATTTCTGAAAACTAGACTCCCGGGGGAGTCCAGCGAGGTATGGCTTGCACGGGTCCCCTAACATTTTCCTACCCAGAATCCCCTGCAAACCTCAAATTTAGCTGAAAAAAATCACTTTATTCTCAAATTCCTGTGTGGGAAAGATTTGGAATCTACATGGATCCACAAATTTCCTCCCACCCAGCGTTCCCCCAGGTCTCCCAATAAAAATGATACCTCACTCGCGTGGGTGGGTCAAGTATCCATGACAGGCAAGGACCTAAAACCTATTGAGGCGACATCAAAATGACCTATCACAAAACAACCTTGTTTTGCAAGGGGGGTCCCATGAGTTTTTGGGTCAGGGCTCGGCGACCATCTAGGGAAACCTACCAAAGAGGTCCAGTGGATGTAACGGTATATTGCTTTCAAAGAGCTCTCATAATTTGAAGAAGTTACAGGTGAAAACGTTGGCACAAATGGCTGCTTTTTTCAACTAATTTTCAATTTTTCCTATATTCAACTGTTAGTTTCTATAAAGAAACCTAGAAGGATTTACACAAATGACCCCTTGCTGAATTCAGAATTTTGTCTACTTTTCAAAAATGTATAGCTTTCCAGGATCCATTATTGCTTTAATTCCCATTTCTACCATTAACTGGAAGAAGGTTGAAAGCATAAAAAATAGCAAACATAGGCTATGTCCCAGAAAAATGCCAAAACTGTGTAAAAGGTTTTGATTTTCTGACAAAAGTCTCCTTTCCCTGAAAGCTGGGAAGATGGTGATTTCAGCATCACAACCCCTTTTTTTATACCATTTGCAGGGAAAAAAACACGCTTTCATCTTTAGCCCTTTTTTCCTTTTTTTCCCAAAAAACCAAACTTTTGCTGTATTTTGGCTAATTTCTGGGTCCCCTCCAGGGAAATCCACAAACCCTGGGTACCTTTAAAATCCTCATGATGTTGGAAGAAAAGGACGCAAGTTTGGCGTGGATATTTTATGGGGTCAAAAAGTTACAGGGGCCTAAGCGCGAACTACCCCAAATAGCCAAAAAAGGGCTTAGCACCGGGGGTGGAAAAGGCCTAGCAGCAAAGGGGTTAAACAAAAAAACCTCCATTTTAACTGCTTTTCATTTAGAAAACTACCTTATCTCACTGCTATTGCTCCTCCATTTCAAAATGCTTAGAGTATGGATTGTGGGCCACAGCTATGTCTATTGGGCAAATGAGGCAGCAAAAAAGTGAAGTATTGACAGAGACTTGGGTTTGCCAAATGTGCAGTTTACTTGGTTTGGCCAAAGAGGGTTAAAGTTTCATCAGTTGCTGGCTTTGGTTAAATCCATTGTGAATCCCCAAGTTCCTCACCTCATGATTGTGCACTGTGGTGGCAACAGACCAGGGATCGGGAAGGGACCTCGAGAGGAATCACTAAATACCAGCCCACGGAACACTCGTGGAGTGCAGGCCGGTAATCTTCAGTGGACTCACTGCTTGGGGTCTGGACCACAAGTAGCCCAAAGCACAGCCTCAGGGATTATTATTATTATTTAGCGATTTGTAAAGTGCCTGGTGACCCGAAGGCATCCCCGCGCTATGTAGTTTGTGGAAACCAGAGGAGATAAGAGGAAAAAGGAGGGGACTTTATTTTGGGAATAGGAGCGTTTTCAGTTTTTTCCTGAAAATCCGAAAGCTGGGTTCCAGCCTCAGGGTGCGAGGGAGTGAGTTCCACCCGGCGGATGCCTTCACGGAGAAGTGCCGGCCACCGGTACGTGTCTTCCTGTATCTGGGAATATTGGCCAGATGCTCATTCTCCGAGCGAAGGGACCTAGGGGCCTTGTAGGGAGTGACCAGGTCACTCAGGATAGCAGGGCCGCAACCATTCAGCAGTTTATGTGCAGTACACAAGGCCTTAAATTCGACCCTTTGACGAACTGGGAGCCAGTGTAAGGCCTTAATTGCTGGTTTGGCTGATACTCTGGAGGGGATCACCAAAAAGCATATGCTTCTGCAAATGTACACGGTGCCCTGGGGTTCGGGTTGTACGGGTCTCAGATTTGTTGAGAGCACAGATCAACCTCAGGGACTACGGGAACCCACCTCCTGTGTTGCAGAAATCTTCAGAGTCCTTCAGGAGCTGCGCAGATGCAAACCGATCAGATGCGTTTAAGGTGCCTGCCTTGACGGGGAGTAACTCCTTTACTCCAAGGGAGATTCTTCAGTCATCGGGCGTAGTGTAGATAGTCGAAGTACTTGGTTTCTGTAGCAGAGTTTCGTCCAGGTAAATCTAAAGTCCTGTAGCCAGGGGTTCCTACTTTATATCCAAGGATGGACAAACTCTGGGGACCCACCTATGGGAGGGTCAGGACAGAGGGGGGGCTACACCCATGTCCTTTGTCCAGTTTCGCGCCAGAGCTGGGGCTGATAGCCCCTGCAACCGGTTTGAGCTGGACTATGCATAGGGACAACAAATGTGCCCCCAGTGCAGACATAAATGCACTCATGGAGTGCACCCACCCAGCCCCAAAACACTAAAGCCTGTCTAGGAGGTGGTCACACCTCCCTGTGACAGGAAACCTACTGTCCAGCCACCCCCTGCCGGAGTTTCGTCTAGCAGCAGGAGGGCAGACTCGTGTCTGTGGCTGGCAGCATCCATTTTGTGATGCCAGGGTCTGTAAAGCTGGTACCGGGTGTACCGGTGCTGTCATATTTCTCCCTCTAGTAGGGTGGAATCATGACTCCCACACCAGTTACTGATGTGGAGGTTTGATTCCAAAATGTTTGACTCCAAACACAATGTATATATGGTTGGCTGCATCACAAACAACCCCGGAATATAGGTTCCGAAAGCTGCAGAGGGCTCTGCTCATGCATGGGCCCCCTCTCACATAAAACCCAGCATCCTGCCTTCAGGATTGATAAGGCCTGCTATAGGGGTGATTGATAGGTTTATTTGTGCAGTGATAAGAATAGATATAGTGAACCTATATCTAAGTAAGGGGTGCATGCACCATCTTACACAGGCTGCTGTAGCAGACCTGTTATGTCATTCTGAAGGGTCTCCCAGGGGTGGCATAATACATGCTGCAGCCCCTGAGAGGCCTCTGGGGTACCTATGCCCTGGGTACATAGTATACCATATACTAGGGACTTATAAGGGTACCCCAGAATCAAATCTGGGGTGTACCTAAAGTACATGAACAAACCAGTTTAGGGAGAAAGCAGATAGACCGGGGTCCTGATTAGTATGATCCCAGTCAAACTAAGTCGAAAACCAGCAAAACACCAGGCAAAAACGAAGGAGGGGGGGGGGGTAACCATGCAGTCAGATTCCACCTTCCTACATAACCACCCCCCAAACGAAAGGAGATAAGGCTAACCTTGGCCAGTTGAGCCTTTATTGACTAAGTGGCCATATAATGAAGATCCTGCACTAGCATGGATACCCCCTGTCTTATGGTCCACTAGGCAGTTCCTACCCTCAGGGTATGGGATAGTCTCCAAAAGTTGGGATTTCTACCTGTAGTGTGTTTTGGCAAAGTAAAAGGCTGGTGGGGTGTCTGAGTAGAGAAGTGAGGCCCTATCAACATTGGTCTTAGCTTCCTCAGATCACTGGCCACCGTGGAGGCCTTTCTTTCCATGACTGAGTTGTATCTGGCCCTAAGGGTCAACCTCTGATTGCCTACAGCTGGGGGTTGGGTTCCTTTGGTTGGAACACTGGAGGGACATTGTAGGTTTGGAACCACTTGGTCCCAGGTTTTCCTTTGCCCAACAGAGTCCATCTGGGAGTGGTCCCTATTCAATGTTAAGAGAGATCCCTCAGTGTGTTGAGGAATTTTCACCTGGCTAGGGCTACTAGACTGGGTGCCCCTAATCTGTTGGTAGGGGGGTTCCTCTGGGCAGTGGGCCTTTAGGGGTCCACTGACCTCCGCAGCCCTAGGCAGATAAAGGTAGGGTAGAGAGGGGCAGGTTACCTGCTCCAGACTGGGTACCACCTTGGAAGGGTCCTCTGCCATCAGGGGTGTTGCCAGGACAGGCCTGGCCACCTCTGGGGCAGTTCCTTCATTAGGGGTAGGATCAGTTCCATGAGGAGGCTGACCCTTACCTATAGTCTGGGGGAAGAAGACTTTTCTTCAACCCTTGTGCTCTCTTGTGGAGTAGAGTGGGCCACTCTTTCAGGGTCCATCACTCCAAAATGTCCCTGGGGCTGGGCTGTGGCCCTCAGAGCCCCACCAACTCTCTCAGGGAGGCCTAACATTCTTAAATGAGCCTGGCATTTAACTTCAGCCCAGGTTGAAATTTCCAGATCATTGCCCAACAGGCAATTTTACAGGCAAGTTTGGGGACACTGCCACTCTCTTTGGGCCAGTGACCCCTCCCCAGCTGAGATTGACTATGACCATGGGATGATCTGTCCTGATACCATCAATGTTGGTCACCTGGTACTTAAACTGCGGTAAGAGCTGTTGAGGGGGGACTAGCTTCCCTGTAACAATGGTGACACTAGCCCCTGTGTCCCTGAATGCCAACGTCTTATGACCATTGATTAGTGGCTCCTGTCTGTACTTGTCCAAAGAATTAGAACTGACAGTAAAAGTGGCAAATCCCATGCCACCATCACAGACTGAGGAGGCCTGTGAGGGGGACCTTTCTAAATTATGTGAAGAAATCAAAACCTTCTCAGGGGTTTCACTGATACACCTGGTCCTTTTAAACCAACAAAGAAGAGATTGGCACAGAAGCTGTAATATAAAAACAATGCATTTATTAAACCTCACATGAGGGAGATTGCGTCACACAGTACCCTCAAGTCACTGTAGGAAGCATTCTAAGGAGTACAGAGAACAGGGGCCTTATATACCCACACAGGGGCTCAAAAGAAGGCGGTACAAGTACACATGAGTTACTGACATCAGTTAGAACAGCCTGATAGTTCTATACTAGGAGCAGGTGCTTTCTACTAGCTAGGCCCCTCTGAGCATGTGCGAGGTTCTGGAAGAGGGAAACAGCAAATGGCTAGCACATAGCTAACTAAAATGGCTGCCAAGTACAAAATGACTTGCAGCTCATGCTAACAGATTCCTGCAATCATGAACAGATGGTCCTCTTAGCATGAGCTAAAGACATTCCCATGATCTAGTAAGAACACAGAAAATATTTTGCACATTTATTTTCATAAATTTATCGATATTCTAATCCATTGCTAGGTGGGCATTTCTCATTCTAAATATTGTTAAGCGGGTATATATAAGGTACAGAGCATTGGATCATACAGATAGCAGGAGAGAGCAATGGCTATCACAAACAGAACTATCAATATTTTTCAACCCTAAGCAGAAAGCAAATCCTAGAACCATCTAGTCCAATTCTAGGTAAAAAACATTTTCAATAGACTTTTCCAGTGTTCTTTTTATGGGGGCTAGAGTATCAACCATTATAATCAAGGAAAGGATAAAGTAACATTTGTCAACTGCTCAGATGAACTTTTCTCTCGCAGAATAAACATTATTCCTAATGCAAATATTCAAGCAGTCAGACATATTATTACAAAAACTATCCTGGATCCAGGGGACCAGGAGGACCACACAGGGCCATAAGAATTAGGACGAGGAGCCGCAAAGGGCTGCTTCTCCTCAAAAATGGGACGACCAAAGGGGTACATTTTTAATAAAAAAGAAGAAGTCCTTGGAAAATTGAAGCCGCTGTACAACCAGCCAGAGGGGAGTCTTCTCCCTGTGTCCGTTTGAGCCTCACAGGCAGGCTCTTGTTGTTCCCACGGTGGAGCTGCACAACTCGCAACTCAGGAATCACGGCCCAGTTTCACGGGGAAAGTTTCTTCTTTCAGGATAGGGCAATCACCCACCAGGGCAAATGCGCCCAGCGATCCTGTCCAGTGTCTCAGGCAGTGCACCAGTTTTCTTCACTTCAATCTAACAGGCACCAGAGACACAGCACCTGTACCCTGAACTCAAGTCCTTCCCTAACTCCTGTATTGCTCTGCTGGCACACTGCTCTTTCGTTGGGGCCACAGATGTATCCGGTATGCCCAGGTATCTCTTAATCAACAAACAAAGGTGCAGACTTTACAGCCAGCATCCCGGAGCGTGATGCTGAAGTGCCTGAAGCAACCCTTATTTCAAAGGGGGTCACCTCAAGCAAGAACATCTTGCCGTTCTGCTCGGTCTGTGACTCTCGGCTGGGCATCAAAAACTTGATCCACGATTTCTCCTTTCTGATTTGTGACCCCGTCTTTCGCCCAAGACAGTGGCAGGGATACACACTTCACATCCCAGTGCTTCCGGCCTTCTACCTTCACTGAGGTCCTGGTTGCCAGCAATGCCTGTGCTGGTTACCTTCACCTTGACTTCAAGCTGGACTGGTGCTGACTCCCCAGGCTGGATCTGATGTCCGGGCCCCTCTTGCAATGGTTGTAAGGCAGCAAATATCTATTGGTGGACAGAACAAAAGGTCTTTAGACAAGGCACAGAAATAATCCATCAACAGAGAGGATAGTCTCAGAATACTTCCTAGTCTAAGGACGCCCCATATATTAGCAAGGCACCCAAGAACCACTTCATCTATCTGAGAGTAAAACACCCTGGACCTATTACTTTATTTTAAGCAGCTAAGGAAGTCTGTGTTCATTTACTAACTTATGAGGAAAAGAGAAAAACAATACAGACATACTCCAAATCCTTACATCTGTGTATTCCTATATTATTCATCTGAAGATCCTCAAGAAAAAAGGAAATGTTCTACACTTTTACTCATAGACTTTGCATTACTTGTACAGGACTGCAGATACTTCTAAAATGATTTCTCTTAATAAAAGCACCTACATTGTACACTTAGGACCATGCTCTCATGTTATAGGTGCAGCAGGAAAATTTAAAACTGCTAATTTAACAGGGATTCCTATTACATAAAGAACTAAAAAACTCAACTTAGTGGGTACATAAATTTCTACAGCAGAACATGTTGTGACAAACAAACTCCTTAAAACAATATTTTCCTCAAAAATGTTTGCTAAGGATCACATGGCTGTCTTTCCTGCATTCTACTTATCACGATACAAACTATACAACATCAGCTCTAGTAAGGACTATCAGTTTATTTACACAGACTAGCTAATAAAAGACTAGCAATGCCCTTGCAAAACTGTATGTAGCATGAGAATAATGTAAACAATAATGATGTTATCACCTGAGGATTTTAGAACAAAAACTACCCACATCTAGTTCCCCTTAAAGATCAAATAAGGGGACAGCAATCTAGACTACTCATCCTTTCATAATTTCATCAGACGGGATGGGCAGTAACATCGCATATTTATTTATTCATTTTATTAATGCTAACAATTTGTAAAACAGTATTACTGAATAGCCAATTAAATGTCTCATGGCTATTTCCTAGACAATTTAGACAGGCTAAAAAAAAAAGTGAGAAAAAGAGAGAGAAAACATAAATTTGCCTACCCTTAATTTGTAGAGGGGCTATCCTCCTCCCCCCCCGCCCCATTTCGACAGTAGGAAAACCTGAAACAGGTTTTACTTCTGTCGACACTATCAACCCCTATTTGTAGCAACTGGGCATAAACAAAGTTATAGGAGGTAAATAGCACATTGAGCTAGCTAAAAACATTAATATCCAACCACCAATTCCTTTAGCAAATGTACAAGTGTAACATGAGGGCACATGAATTCAAACTAAATCCCATTGCCTCCTTAACTCAGCCCTAAAAGCATTAGTGCTATATACATGGCAGAGCCATTCTCTTAATCAGAGTTCACATATACTATTATATTTACCTCTGTTCATATGAGTGCACAAAAACTTGCTTTTGCCAAAAAAAGTAAGCAAAACTTCTCTTTCTTTCCCTGCCCCGCCATCTCGTCTTTCAAAAGGTTTCAGAGGTCAAGTGCCAAAGCAAACCTTGCTCTGAGCCCTGCTAGGCTTTTAAATGTAGAACTCCACCTTTAACCCTTTACCAGCTGTCCTATTTTGTGTGCAAGGTTTTCCATGCGTTTTTTCAATTCAAAGTGACTATGAACAATCACAGCTGAAAGGCAGTCCTGTTAGTCCTGTTTTCTAGTAATTTAGAGGTAAGAGAATAACTTCTGCTGGGTTTTTATATTTATTTATATTTGTAAGCAGTGTGTGGTATGCGTGTCTAGCAGTATAGATGTCAGCTACTAATTCTATACTTACATGTGTGCATTTACTGAAGCCTAAGAGCAGTTTGAAAGCTGCTCTGAGTGGCAGAACTGCTTTTAAATAGTGAACTTTGCCCAATTTCGACTTTGGTGTTTGGGGCACTTAATAATTAATATCATACATTTTTTTGGCATATTAGTCATCCCCAGAATGTCCTCTACATATCCCAGAAATGTATAAGGTACACCCTTTTAAAAATGAGTATTGTACGCCTAGGTGAAGTGATATTTTCCATATTAGTTGCCCCATTGCTTGTAAAACGCTGCTTAAATTCAATTTTAATGCTAGGAGTTCCCAGTATTATTATTAGGCATTATAAAGATTAAAAAACAAATGTAATGCACTTATCTTTAATAACACTTTTGTTATATAATCATTTTTTTTTTAATAACTCCAACCCTTTGGATGTTTGCACATATGAAAAGCAAGCGTCATTCCTTTCCTATCACATTAATTTATAACGCTAAGCACAGAAGCCTTACTTGAAACATGAAAAAATCTGCGCCACTTTTTAAAGGACAGTTATTATTTAACATCAAAACCAAGGATGTGCTTATGTAAAAAGGCATTAAGAAAGGAAATCCCTTCTTATCTTTTTTCTGTTATCCAAAATAATGAAACTGTTTTTCTAACTTTTAAAATAACAGTGTCTAATGCAGGCCTTTATACCAGGTTTACACTGACTTAAAATCTAGGTGACTCAGCATTTTCCCCTTTGTATCCTGCAGTCAGAAATAGCCATGTGCTATTGACACAGCTGTTGCTTGTGATCAGCAGGCGTCAAATTCTCACGCCTTTCAAGCCAGCACAAATCTATCATTCTGTAATGTGTGTTTAGTTCAACAACAACCAACTCACTCAGATAATGTGAATGCGTTTTAATACCAAATACATAAGGATAAATGCTGTGACATTTTGTGTCTTAGTCCAAATTATTGTAAAGTCCATAATTTTGTTTTTTCTTCCCTTCTATGAGGCCTATTTTATTCCTATTGATTGTGAATTCTAATATTATCTTTAGCATTGTGGCTTTTTGTACACATGTATAGTGTCTTACTCTGTCAATTTTAATGATAGCGTGCAGCTATTTAGCATATATTACATAGTTCATTGCTGGATTATTTTAAAATATATTTTATTTAATGATATTTTGCATAACAGAATGATAACACAAAAAACACATTGAGATCATTCCAGCCATTTTCAGAAGGGGGTCATACACTCAGCACACACAATAGAGCGCACTTAAAGGCTAGCCATTCTTACACAAAGAGCAAAGTCGCAACTTATTCACACAAGTACCACCAATGACAAACCACATAGACATTTAAACACACATTTAGCCCACACATTAACATTTAGGACAGAAGCAAAAGACAGCCCACAGACTGTACTGAAACCAAACCATTTGTAAATATTAATTGTAAGACATATTTACAAAAAAAGCTCTCAAAAGTAGTTCAAAAACAGCCCAAAAGATTGTTCCATTTTCAAGAAGCCAAAATACACCAAATTTGCTAGTTTTGGCTGGCAGAACACCAGAACTCGCTCTGCATATCACCACTTATGAATGTTACTGAGTGCACAGACCAGAATCCTTTTTATGTACAAATTTAGTTCCTTGGGGTACTAGTCACCATGGAAAAAATATGTTTCTATACCTAAACCTATTTAGATATCCCCTCTAGGGGAGCCGGCTGATTCCATACAAGTTCCATAATGGTACCGCCAAGAAAGCAAAACATTCTATGATGTGTGCTAAGAACAGGCATGCCAAGAATATTGCAGCATATACAATATTATACATAAAGTAGCACTTAACTCAAAGTGTGCCGTTCAATTTTTCAAAAGTTTCTCATTACCTGCCTACATAAATTGCAATTTATATATTTCCGAATATTGGCCAATTTCCATATAATTCCAAAAAACGTCGCAACAAGCGACCTTACCAAGCACAAAAATCTCCAACCTCTCAATGCCAAGTTCTGAGTGACCTAACGGTCGTTTTTAGAATACTCACGCCAAAAAGGTTCTCAGTCAGGAGTGGTAAACATTTGGAGGAGTCAAATCAGGATGACCAGAAATATACTGGGCTGCAGAGACAGAGAATCTCAGTGCGGGGTACCACCTTAATAGAGTCCTGTCCTCGCCTCCTCTGTAGATTCCTGTCTGCCATCAAGACCACTCCCTTGGATAGCCACTTCTCTGATGAGGTCCATGTTGAGCGCCAATTGAAGAAATCAAAACCGTCTCTGGGGTTTCACTGATACACCTGGTCCTTTTAAACCAACAAAGAAGAGATTGGCACAGAAGCTGCAATATAAAAACAATGCAATTATTAAACCTCACATGAGGGAGATTGCGTCACACAGGACCCTCAAGTCACTGTAGGAGGCATTCTAAGGAGTACAGAGAACAGGGGCCTTATATACCTGCACAGGGGCTCAAAAGAAGGCGGTACAAGTACGCATGAGAAGAGTTACACACATAGATGGTCATACAGAAAATGCACAGTCAACAAGTAGGAGTAGTAATGAGTTGTTGACATCAGTTAGAACAGCCTGATAGTTCTATACTAGGAGCAGGTGCATTCTACTAGCTAGGCCCTTCTGAGCATGTGTGAGGTTCTGGAAGAGGGAGAAAGCAAATGGCCAGCACATAGCTAACTAAAATGGCTGCCAAGTACAAAATGGCTTTCAGCTCATGCTAACAGTTCCCTGCAATCTTTAACATATGGTCCACCTCAGTTCCCCATGAGAACCCACCTAACCTTTTGGGTGCACTACTACCAACTGGGTGATTACTACTTGTAGTACCAGGAGGAGTGGTAGTATTGCTTGGAGGAACATTTTCCTAATTGCTGACCTTAGGGCAAATGGGATCATTTTTCTAGTGGCCAGGTTTCTTACAGACATAGCAATAAGGTTTCTTTTCAGGGGAGGAAGGAGTTTGGGACCCACTCCCAGAAGAGGACTTTTGGGGCCCTGTAGTGGATTTATCTTTTGATTTATCCCCACCTTTCTCTTGGGTCTTGGAAGAATCTTTCTTCTGGTCACCACCCTGATTTTTTGGCTGTACGCTGGTTCTGACCCATTTGTCTGCCTTCTTTCCCAATTCTTGGGGAGAGGTCAAATCAGAGTCCACCAGGTACTGGTGTAAAATCTCCTTTTGACAATTATTAAGGATCTGCTCCCTCATCATCAAATTGTACAATCCTAAAAAGTCATGCACCTTGCTGCCATGTATCCAACCTTCCAAAACCTTAGTTGTCAGGGATCAGGTATCGCGCGCCTGCATGGCCTACAATCTCCAGAATGCCCGAGGACCGGGGGGGAGGAGCCGCAAGCACAAAAGAGACATAACGCGCACAGGACGCTGTGCGTAATTCCAGTGTACGAGTCCGTCCTCGACCCCGTTCCGAGAAGGAAGTAGCCCGTGAATAGTTTGCACGCAGCCTGTTGGAGACCTCGATAGACGGTCTCATCGCGGACTCTGTCTACTTTTCCGTTCACCTTCGAAGCAGCCGGTCTGCTGCTTCAGATGTACTGCCGACAATCACCCGGGACACATCTTCGCTGGAGGCCAGTTAAGTGTGCTGTTCTTCCGGATAAGAAGGGAGGTCCGTCAAGGTACTGTAATTACCAGATCCGCCTCCCCGGATCAGACGCCTTCTTCCGTTTGTCTCCCACAGTAATTGCACAGCGGACTCCGACGTATGGAGCGCTGTTGCTTTTAGCGTTCCTTTGGTGACCCCGCTCTTAACTACCACCCTTCTGATAGGACAAATAGGGGAAGCTGGGTGTTTAAAGTTGGTTCCTTTTTCTATTGTGTGCTTCAGTCAAGTGAGCGGTGAAGTAACCGCGGTGGGGGAAAATTAAGAAACTACAGTGAGGCAAGAAAGGAGATTGCCAGACAAAATCTGAACTCCGCGTGAGGCTAATTAACGCGGTGGTTAGTAAAGGCCCTAGTGGATCATTCACCTCCTGCCTTGCTGAGACAATTCAGACCTTGCATTTGCGGGCCTAGTAATTCGGGGATCCTACTGACCCTAACATACCCACAGTTCCTTCAAGGATTACAAGTTTTTTCTCAGCTGCTCTTGTGACACATATGAATGTTCAGTGCATGGGCTTGGATCTGGATTTGTCGGTATGAATATGATGTAATATTGTTGCTAACAAAGATAGAATACAGATTATAAGATTGATAGCAAACAGAAGGTATCGCTATTTCTAGTGAGAATTTATGAGTGTAACATTATATGCCTCTGTGTTTCGTTTGTGTTTGTGTACTTTTCTTTAACAGGTTCTACTCCCCGCTGTTCCCTTCCTTCCCTTGCCTCGCTTGATCGCTCTAACCTTCCATGCCATTAGTACAGGAGTTGGGGATGTCAAGAGGTGGATACCCTATAGCATCACACGAATCCTGAGGAGTATTGGACTTGGGACGGAAACGTAACATTAGTAGCACAATCTACAAAGTCAACCCAGTCTTGAGTCTGTGCCTTTTGGGTATCTCTGAACTTTAACCTGTATTGCTCAGTGGTTATGCCAAACCCATCAATCAGAGCACTCTTCAAGATTTTGTAATTATCAGCATCCTCTTCTCTAACAGTGAGGATCTGGTCTCTCCCTTTGTCTGCAAAGGAGAGCCACAATATTGCTGCTCACTGCTCCTGAGGGGCCCTCTGTACTTTACAGGCGCTCTCCAGTGCAGTTATCCATTTGTGGATGTCATCCCCACTCTGATAGGGAGGGACAATCTTGGTCAGGTTCCTATGGCCATGAGTATGTTCCCTACCTCTAGGGACACTGTTGCTGCCACCATGGGGCTCTAGCCCAAACTTTTTAGAAGCGTTCTGAAGCTTCAGGGATTCCCTATCTAAACCCAATTGCTCTCTCTTGCTTCTGAGCCTAGCTCTCTCAAAGTCAAGCAGTTGGCACTTCTTATCATAAGAGGGCTCCCTTTTATGAGAAGCAGTAGTCCTATGAGAAACAGAGGTCCCTACAGAAGTACCAGAATGATTAGATTCATAAGAAGGAGATCTTGATCTTCTTGGTAAACTGTTAACCCTTCCAGGTGGGGTAAAGAGAGGACCACTGAGGTCTTCTCCCTCACCTTCAGGAAGAATTGGATTGTCTAGGTTAGAATCATATTGATCCTCCTGGCCAGCATCAGAGTCCAGGTCATAGAGGTGATCACCTCCTGACCTTTCCTTTTCTGCTGTCCCACCCAACTTGCCTACCTCATCAGACCCTGGGGTCTTTCTGAGGTCATTTAAAAGCAAAGTCTCTATGAGGCGTTGAGTTCTGGGGTTTTTACCTGTCTTCAGTTTCCTAGCTGTACACATACTCCTCAATTCTTGGAATGGGATATGGTCATACTTAGTGGTCAGAGCCCCACTGGGTTCTGCCCTAGAAGACATACTAGTGTTATGTGGTGTGACACCTACCTAACCTAGTGAGAACTCCTAAATTCTCTCGAGTTGGAGAAAGGGTGTGCTAGACCCTTGACTTACCCAACTCTAAGTTCAGTAGAACTTACTGTATTCTAGTCTTGATTACATGTACCTATGTACCAATAGTGTTTTTCAGTTAGTCACTCAATGAGATTATCTGGTAAAGCAATAGCAAGCTTGAATCCCAACCGCTCCACACCAATGTGAGAAGTTTGCCTGGTATATGCTGTCCACTAGTTATATTGGGCACCTTGCACCAGTCCAAATGACCCTTATTAATGATTAGGTTAAAGACAACCTTTATTGAAAGCTATCCTAGTGGTAGCTATGGAGAGCAGCTATCAGGCTGAGTCTCGAAGGAATGTAAAGCAGCTTGGTTTACCAGATTATAACCTCCTGAATGACCAAATGAAAGGAGAACCACACAAGATATATATATATAAACTATAAGCATTTATTACTAAACACTCTCTACTAACCTCTTTATCAGATTAGAGCACAAGATACACAATATTAAATCACTAGAACGACAGTAAATAGCACAATACACAGTGGGCTCCAGGGGGAGACCAAACCATATATTAAGAAAGTGGTATAACAACCAGAAACTTCACTAGACAGTGCCTAGAGCACGTAGAATCTCTGGGACCCCAAGGAAACACCCAAGGTAGTGACACAGGGGACCCACGGGGGACACGTGCAGTGTGAGAACACAGCCGCGAGCTCTGTACAATCCTATGGGAAAGTTGCGCTTGGAATTTTAAAGATTAAGGACACCTAGGAGAGGACTTTGAGCAAACCCTTTCAAACTTTTACACCGTTTCCGTCTTCTCCCATTTCCATGCCTTTCCCTCTTATTTGCTCAGCTTTCCCTACACACCCATACACAACTGTACTCCTCTGTAAACAGTTACACATTGCACACACCCCACATATATCAGCCTTTTGTCAAACAAATGTGGCACATTTGTTTTACAACCCATCAAATCGTTGTTACGCCTCTATTGGGCACCTTCCACACACACCTTAATTTCCTGCAGATCTGCGTGTGACTTCCATTCACACTGCTTCCCTCACGGTTGCACAGACTTATTTTTACCCATCGTAATGTATTATTTAGGTCGGACATCAGACGAGTTTACCTTGGGAGGGAGCATAGATACATTTCCCCCTGGCCTGAAGGAGCAGGGTGCATTTGCATAGAACCCGTGAGCGCAGGACATGGTTTGGGGCCCTGTGTGAGCCGGAAATGTGGCCGGGCCGCACTTAGGGGCATATCAGCAACAAATAGCGATAATTATCGCAAAGCGCTCCTAGCGTTAATTTTGTTAATCGCTGGCGAAGTCCTGCTTTTATCGCCGCTGTAGCTTTTCCGGCGCCAATGGATGGCGATAAATCCTTAGCGCCGGCGATAAAAAAATACACGCTAACACAAGAAAAATCGCGATGGGCCAATTATCGCCCAAAACGGACCGATAATTGCCATCAGACCTGCATTTTGCACGCTGCATGCGGAGGGTGTTGAAGCTGGAGGACCAGATGGCCTTGACCTGCATTGTCATGGAGAGAGTACATTCGAGGAAGAACCACAGGTCATGTGCGTGGTTGTTGGGTGTTGGAGCTGTTCCCAGTGCGGTCGTTCACCAGGAGTTGTCCCAGGCTGAGGTGGCGGAGCCAAGGAAGAGGACTTCCGTCTTGTCCAAGTTTAGCTTAAGTTGCCTGTTCTCCATCCACTCAGCGACAGATCTCATTCTTTCATGGAGGTTGGTTGTGGCGGTGAGGGGGTCCTTGGTGAAGGAGAGGATCAGCTGTGTGTCGTTGGTATAGGAGATGATGTAGAGGTCGTGCAACCAGGCAACGTGGGCAAGCGGTGACATGTAGATGTTGAACAATGTTGGGCTGAGGTATGAGCCCTGGGCTACGCCACACATGATTGTGGTGGATTTTGAGCTGGCAGGGGGAGGCGGATGCTCTGGGTTCTGCCGGAGAGGAAGGAGGCGGTCCACTCCAGAGTCTTGTCTCGGATCTCTGCGTCGTGGAGGCGGGTGCGTACTGTGCGGTGGCAGACAGTGTTGAAGGCGGCTGACAGGTCCAGGAGGATCAGGGACGCTGTTTCATCGTTGACCAGCAGGGCCCTGATGTCACCGGTGGTGGCGATGAGGGCAGTTTTGGTGCTGTAGTTGCCTAGGTGGTCTTTGAAGGAGGCCCTTTTGCGGATCAGATGAGGTGATGGTGTCTGCGGGTGGCGTTATTGTGGGCTGCGTAGATGTCCGGTGTCTGTACACAGTGACATACCTCCACTGTCTTTTGGCACGTTTGTTTGGAGTCCTGGAGGTCCTCAGTGAACCTGATGGCTTTCCTGCTGGTGTGTCTGTTTGAGGGTTTTGTGGTCGGGGAGAGTGTGTTGGCGCAGTCATCGATCCATTGTCTGAGGTTGCGGGTGGGGGTTGGTGAGCTAGGTGGGTGTTGGTGTGGTAGGTGGGTGGGCTACAGGCAAGGTTGGTGGTTATCTGGTCTTCGGTGACTTTACCCCAGCAGTGGCGGGGGATCTGTTGTGTGTGGTGGTGCATGGTGGGGTAACAGAAGGTGAAGTGGATGTGTAGATGGGCGGTCCAGTGGAGTCCGGTGGTGTGGTTGAAGGAGACGTGGGAGCTTGCGGAGAAGATGTGGTCAAGCGTTTTGCCGGCAGAGTGGGTGGGTGTTGTGACGATTAGTCTGAGTCCGAGTCTGGCGAGGCTGTCAATCAGGGCGGTGGAGTTGGTGTTGGTGTTGTTCCCGAGGTGTAACTCCAGGTCTCTGAGAAGGATGTAGTCTGTGTAGGCAAGGGCATGTGTACTGATGAAGTAGGTAATGGAGTCGCAGAACTGTGATCGGGGTCTGTAGACGATCGTTCCTCTGAGGGTGGTGTTGGGATCGGTGTGGCTCATGAAGTGCAGGTGTTCGGCGTTGCTGAGGATGTCGTTGGTGTTGGTCGAGACTCAGAGTGTGTTTCCGTGGGTGATGGCAATTCCTCCTCCTACTCCGTTGGCGTGGTCCCTGTGGGTGATCTTGTAGCCGTCCAGGATGGCTATGTCGATGTTGTGTGCCGAGGAGGGGTTCATCCAGGTCTCCGGCAGGAAGGCAACGTCTGGGGATGTTGTGACGAGTAGGTCCCAGAGTTCAACGGCGTGTTTGCGGGCGGAGTGTGTGTTGAGAAGAATGCATCTGAGGTAGTTGGGTTCCTACCCAGTTGGTGGATTTGTGGATCGAAAGCTGGTGGAGCTGCAGATCCAGCATGAGAAGGGTCCTTATGTGTGTTCTGTTGCAGGTCGGAAGCAGGTGTGTGATCGTCCGATGTTGAGTGCGTGGAGGCTGCTGGCATCGGAGTGGCATTAGGTTTTGTGGCATTTGTGTGGGCCAGGCGTTCTGGCGCTGTGCGTGGTCCTGGCGTGGATGGCCACAGATGGGCCTACCTTATGTGCCCCTTTGGCGTGCCAGCGATGTGGCCCGCAGTGGCTGCCATAAGGAGGGGAGGTGGGAGGGAGGAGCAGCTGTGAGGGGTAGCGGGACAAATTGCCGTGCGTGGAGGCTTGGCCGCAGGGGATGCTGCTGCGGTAAGTGAGGGGAGAGATGTGCACAAAAAAGGTGGACTCAATACATGGGTAAATTTTGAAAAGGAGCTATACTACCAAATCAAGCAGAAAGGGGCACAGTGGTTAAAATAAAATTACATTGGCAACGAGGGTACCGAAGAAATTACCGAAGGCAGACAGTGAAAAAGGGGCACAGGGGTTAAAACAAGAGTACACGGGCTAAGATGCTGTGCCCACATGTATCAGATATCAAAATCTAGCAATGTACCAACTTTGACCGATGTCCATTGATGGAAAATGCATGTGTGAGAACATGTACAAGTCAGTCGCAGGACACAAGTAGTGTCACCCAGAAGGATAGCAAACCATTCTCTCCTGGCATTTCTACTTACACGGTACGTGGTGGACGAAGATTGTTGTGATGTTGCGCATGGCACAGCAGATCCACATTGATGAGGTGACCTAAGGTCACATGTGTAACATACATATATGGAACTACAAAGTCAGCCACACTGTATTTGAGTTCACAATAGTGACTGTAGCCAAAGTGTAAAGCTTCAGTCAGCCCCTACCTGTGCACAAGCAATGCCAAAGAAAATCTGAGCCCTTTCATGCTGTGCACACTATGAACATATAGGCCAAAGTGTCCATGGATGTCTGTAGAACTGCAATTAGCATATAGTCTGATTTTGTGGCAACTTTACAAGGGTGCCATCACTATGAGCCAATGCCAAAGTCACAGCTTGGATGAGTGGCCATGACAGTGTCGGTACAGCTAGCAATACAACATGTCACCACCTGGGTGCTGCAGAACAGTGTGCCTGCAACAAAACATCATCAGTGACTAAAGCATAACGGAACTTATTGAGGGTGTCACAAAAGGAAGATAGTAGAAGTTAAGTCAGTCTACCTAACAGTGCAAATCATAAATGACATCTGTGAATGACTTCAATTCCAAAGTCATAACTCAGTACCACATTACTCATGTGACTCACAAACACTGTTGTGCCCTGTGACATTACCAATGGACATACATTTGACAAACATCATGCATGTAAAGGAGATTGGTCATCCATGCACAGGAACATGTAAGGCAAAGCAAGCTGATACACTGGCACCACGCATCAAGTGTGCCAAGGTCTGTGCAATGGAGATGGACTCAGAGCCTGGAGTATCTGATATGCATTTCTTTGACGCAATATGTGGTAGCTGGGGCATACATACATTTCCATGATGGATAACTGTAGCAACTCTGACCGACTCACAATGCTATGTGCCTACGTTGAGTTGTAAATGTGCAACAATGTGCAGTACAACTCTGTGCAACAAACCTAAGATGTTGGACGTCACAAAAAACTGTCACTAGACTAGGCTGTAAACTATACTTGCAGATCTGTCAACCATGCAAGTTCACTGTGCCCACATCTAAGGTATCTTGACACAATCCATCCTGCTAAGTAACAGGTCACGACCATAGTTACACATACAAGGATTAGTCCACTGATGGTATGAGTTGCACACAATGGAGCAAGCCCCACACCCAGCATCATCCCTGACATCAGTGCAAGCAGAAATCAAAGATAACAAGATTTATTAGACAACTGAAATGTTATAATTCCCTACTCTAACACTAAGCCCTAAAGCTAAGCCTAAATCTAAAGTAACTACAAATATCTTAAAATGTACTAAACTTGCTGACCTAACTAATCACTAACACACCTAAATAAAACGGACATCAACCCCCCACCCAAAGCAAAATGAAACTTACCCACAAATACTATTACACAATAGAGAACAAAAAAGAGTCAGAATCTAAAAATTACTATGCCTATGCTAAAACTACTCTACCTAAATCAGACAAAACATCACTAACAACACATCTAATGTAAACATTAACACTGTGGGAAGGGAGAAGAGGGGGATGCAGGACAACATGGGAAGTAATCACAGAAGACCAAGATGGCCACGAATTTCGTGGATCTGCCAGTTAAGGGTTAAGCGAATGTCAGTCCGCAATGAGTGGTTACGAGTTACCATACGCAGTAGCTCTGCATTTCAAGGTGCCACCGGAGCCACAGGTGCAGGGGGCACTGGCACCTGGGTGGGTGTGGTTGAAGGGGGATGCACTGTCAGATGGCCCACATTGGCCCCAGGGGTTGAGGGGATGGGCTGCCGGCTGCTCAGGTCATACTCTGGAAGCGCCCTCCAGGTTCCAGCTTTCTTTTCATCCCGGTGCCTCCTCGCCATTTGTCGAAATCCTTTGTTGACCTTACGAACATGGAGGTAGCGGTCCTTGGCCACCTGGTATGCATGCTGCTCAGCAGGTGTCATGTTGTCTGTAAAATATGCTCAAAGTCAATTTTCATGCACTCACACTATGTCATGGTCCAACATGAAATCTATGTTCAAAGTTCAAAACAACATGGGAGGCAACACACCAGCGTAACTCTGTTAAGTCACAAAATGACCTGTTCAAACAAATGTCAAGGCATGAATCGTACAGTACAGGCTGTGGAGACTGACATGACAATGCATGGCATGGGACATGTACTGACATGAAAAAATGCTAATTACCCAGTCAAAACATGGCACCATTGTACGCCCAGAGTGTGGGTGACCTGTACAATTGACTTGAGTAGGGAGGCGTTAGGCCTCTGTTGTAAGGCGGACCCCGAGGAGTCGGCGAGACCACTCAGGGGGGGGGCCCCCACACTGTACGAAGTAGCCGAGCGCTGCAGAGAAGCCTCCTGAGAGATCCTTCTCCTATTAGGTACTAGCACAGTAACACCACCACACCGGACTCAAGGAGGTTGTCTCAAGAGGAGCAATTCTTTATCAGCACGTAAAAAGGTTACGGGTTCAATATTACACAAAAAGGGGATCGAGGGATCCGCAAAAGTCTCAGTGTCTCTGTCAGGAGGGAAGGGGTAGCGGGACAGTCTTAGGCAGGAGCTTGGTACGAGGGTACCTGGGGCCCAGTTCTTATCCTCAAGCTGGAGGACCTCCGGGTCTCGGAGGGGTCGAGCCGCGACGGCGTCAGCAGGGCTCTGGCGTTCAGTTCGTGGAGAGCCGCGATCAGGTCAGCAGGGCTCTCAAGATGGTTTCTGCTCAGCTCGAGCCGCGACGTCGTCAGCAGGGCTCCGAGGGAGGTTTCAGCGAGGTTGGGCCGCGACAGCGTCAGCAGGGCCCCGATGTTCCGGGGGGCTTCAAGGTTTCAGCAAGAAGGAGCCGCGACGCAGTCTGCAGGGCTCGTGGTGGTTTCAAGCAAGAGTTCTTCTCCGTAGGGTCGGCCGCGATTCAATCAGCAGGGCTCTCGACTCCGGGATACAACTGCCGGTCTGTGGCGGGGTCGCCCCAGATATAGGTCTGGAGCCCTTTGATGTCCGGACCCTTGCGCCCGGGGGGTCGGAGAGGCCGGGTTGGGAGCGGCCAGACGCCCAGCAGGAGAGGTGCCCGGCCCAGGAGAGATGGAGGCCAATCGCACCTTGGTGTGTGGGGACGGTTGGGGGTCCCATCGATACCGCCCTCCGCCAGGGCGATGAGGTGTTCACGTGACACCCCCTGGCCAGTTCTTGGTGCCTCAATGTCTGGGCCTTGCTGGGGCCGAGGCCGGGTTGAGCGGAGTCAGGAGGACTGGTGTGCAGGGTCACGTGGCAGGCAACAAAATGGTGGAGCCCCGAGGTGTATGTGACCTCGTGCGGCCCGAACGGGTAGCTCGTGGAGGCTAGGGCGGGGAACGGGCCCAACCCCCGGGAAGTCAGGACCACGCCACGAGGCCGGGTCCAACAGGCGTCCCCCCCAGCCGAAGGCGGAGAGAGTCACCCATCTTCTTGGGGATTCTCCTCGTCAAGGCGGAAGAAGCGGGACAGGCCGTCCGCGTTGGCGTGGTCATTGCCGGGTCGGTGCTCAACCGAAAAGTCCATCCCTTGCAGGGCAATGGACCATCGCAGCAGCTTGGGATTCTCGCCTCTCATTTGCATTAACCACCGCAAGGGCCGGTGGTCGGTCTGGACCCGAAAGTGGGTACCGAAAAGATAGGGCCGGAGCTTCTTAAGGGCCCACACTACGGCGAAGGCCTCGCGCTCTATGGTGCTCCATCGTTGCTCCCGGGGCAGCAGCCGTCGGCTGATGAAGGCCACCGGGCGGTCGAGTCCCTTCTCATCAACCTGAGACAGGACGGCCCCGATCCCATATTCAGAGGAGTCTGTCTGTACGATGAATTCTTTACTGTAGTCAGGGGCCTGGAGTACAGGGGCAGTGCACATCGCTGCCTTGAGAGTCTCGAAAGCGGACTGGCAGCGGGGAGTCCAGTGCACCTTCTTGGGTTGTTTCTTCGAGGTGAGCTCTGTGAGAGGCCCAACAATGCTCCCATAGTCCCGGATGAACTGCCGGTAGTATCCAGTGAGGCCCAGGAAGGCCCGCACAGCGGTCTGGGTAGTGGGGGGCTCCCATGCCTGGATGCATGCCCGTACTCGGTCGGGTACCCTGTAGGCTCGGTGTCGCACGGGGGGGCTGTCCCCGGTGTCGACGTCTTGGACACACCAGTGGGTCACCCCCGGGGTGAGAGAGAAGAGAGCCGCGTAGTCCTGCAGCAGTTGTTGACAGTCGATACGCTGTTCCGGGGTCAGGGAAGCGGCGAGTTGGACACCTTCGATGGATCCGTCGTGGACGCTGTTCCGCAAGAGGTCGGGTAGGGGCTCGGAGTCGTCCTCGCCCCCCTCATCGGTCGCCAGCAGCAGGCTCAGTTCGGTCCGGGCAAAGTGGGGCTTGAGCCTGTTAGCATGTAGAACCCGGAGGGGGTTCCGGGGGGACTCTAGGTCGACTAGGTAGGTGACGGGGCTTTTCTTCTCCACCACCTTGAAGGGCCCGGTCCACTTGTCCTGGAGGGCGCAGGGCTCAACAGGGGCCCTGACCCAGACTCTCTGGCCTGGCTCGAACTCGATGGTAGAGGTGTTCCGATCGTACCACCGCTTCATGTCCTCCTGGCTGGCCTCGAGGTTGGCTTCGGCCATGGCTCAGAACTTGCGGGTCTGGTTTCGTAGGGTCAGGAGGTATCGGTAGACGTCAGGAGGGGCGCCTTGGAGCTTCGTCTCCCAGCCCTCTTTGACCAGGCTGAGCGGTCCGCGGACCGGATGTCCGTACAATAGTTCAAACGGGCTGAACCCCAGGGACTTCTGCGGGACCTCCCGATAGGCGAACAGGAGGCAGGGTAGTAGGACATCCCATCTCCGCCGGAGGGGCTCTTCCAAGCCCTGAATCATCCCCTTCAGGGTTCTGTTAAAGCGCTCGACCAGCCCGTTCCCCTGAGGGTGATAGGGGGTTGTGAATTTGTACGTGACCCCGCACTGCTGCCACAGGGACCGCATGTACTTGGAGATGAAGTTTGTGCCCCTGTCGCTCACCACTTCGCGGGGAAATCCCACTCGGGAGAAGATCCCCATCAAGGCCCGGCCTACCACGGGGGCCGTTACAGTTCTTAGCGGGACCGCCTCCGGGTACCTGGTGGCGTGGTCCACGAGGACCAGGATGAAGCGGTGGCCCGGGCGGTCCGGGGGTCCAGGGGCCCCACAATGTCGATCCCGACCCGTTCGAACGGGGTGCTGACGGCTGGAAAGGGCTGGAGGGGGGCCTTGACCTGAACCCCCGTCTTCCCGCTGGCTTGGCAGGTCTGGCAGGACCGGCAGTGGTTGTCCACGTCTCTCCGCATCCGGGGCCAGTAGAAGTGGGTCACCAGATGGCTGTAAGTTTTGTCTTGCCCTAGGTGTCCGGCGAGGGGCACGTCATGTGCCAGGTTGAGAAGGAACTCCCGGAAGCGGAGGGGGACCACCAACACGCGGCTGGCCCCGAGTTCTGCCACTTTCTGTTCACTGTACAACAGGCCCTCGGCCCAGTAGACCCAGTGGGTGCCGGTCTGGTCCCCGTTGGCTTGTGAGGATGCTTGTTGTCGGACCCCTTCGAGAGAGGGACAGGACTGCTGTTCTTGCTGGAACTGCTCACGGGTGGGGCCCCCTTCGTGGCGCCATTGTGCAAGTTCTGGTAGGGCGCCGAGGGAAGCAATCTCTTCGGAGGAGGGTTCAGTAGGTCCAGTGTCGGTGTCCGCCTCCCCCTCGCTGCCGGCGGGGGGTGGTGCGAGCCCCTCGGGCGGGGCGGCACCGGGGGCCAAGGACGAGCGGGGGGCCTGGGGCGCAGGCCCATTCGGATAGTCCCAGCATTCGGAGGTGCTCTCGTCGCTCCACTTGAGCCCAGGGGGAACTCTCCAGGTCGTTCCCCAGGAGGCAGTCTACTGGTGCGTCGTCGCGGACAGTCACTTTTAGTAGGCCTGTCACCCCTCCCCACTCGAAGGGGACCAGGGCCATCTGGCACAGGCTTTCGCTGTTGTCGGCCGTCCGGACGGGGCACAGCACATTGGGTAGGATCTGTTCGGGGGTCACCAGGTGGCAGCGGACAGCGGTGACACTGGCGCCGGTGTCACGAAGGGCTTCGGCCCGTTGTCCATTGACGGTGACCTGCTGCCGGTACTTCTGGGTGTTGCTTGGGATGGGGGTGCGGGGCACCATTTCTCGGCTGCCCAGGCAGACCAGGGACATGGCCGCCGGCTCCCATTCGGTGGTTCCTTGGTCGGGGGTTTCTTCTTCTTCTTCTCCTTCCCACAGGGCGGCGGCCGCCAGCTGTCGGGGCGGGGGCCCGCCAGCCCCGCTTCTTCGGTTCAGGGGGCAGACCGGATCGCTGGCATAGTGTCCGGTTTGTTGGCAGCCGTAGCATGTTACGGGGGGCCGTGGTCTGGTTCTGGCTGGGGTCGCCCCTCTTCGGGCTAGGCTCAGGGAGAGGGGTTGCTGCGGTGGCCCTCGAGGTGGGCTCCTGGGGGCCCCGGCGGGGGGGGGTCCCGGTTCCTGTTCGGCCCTCCCCCTCCACCGCGTTGGCGGGGAGGTCCGGTGGGGTTCCTCTGGTACTCCCCCATCGAGTTCCGGGGGACTCGGGTGTTGACCCATCGATCGGCCTCGACGGCGAGTTTTCGTGGGTCGGTCATCTTGCTGTCGAGGAGGTGTTGCCTTAGCTCCACGAAGCAATTGTTGGAGAGGTGTTCCCAAACAATGAGGTCGACCAGCTGCCCGTAGGTGGTGACTTTGCTACCCTTGATCCATCCTTCTAGGGCCCGGCTGAAAAAGTCCACATATTCCACCCAGGTGGTACCCGGGATCTTCTTGCAGTCTCTGAACCGCTGGCGGTACATTTCCGCGGTTAGCAGGGCCTCCTTCATGTGGTCGTAGGAGGTCATCACCTCCTCTGGCAGCTGGAGCAGGGTGTCTCGACCTTCACTCAGGAACCGACCCCACAGGCCGGCGCCCCAGTCCTTTCGGGGCACCCGATGGGAGGTCATGGCCACCTCGTACGCCTTGAACCATTGTTGGATGTCGTCATTCTTATAGTACTCCTTGACGACATCTTTCGGGATATGTACCTTGGCCTCGGCAGGCGGTAGGGTGTCTCTATTGCTGGGGGTGTCGGTCCCCCCGTTCTTTGCCTTGATTTCGAGCTCTTTGAGACTTCGCTCGTGCTCAAGGGTCATTTTTTTTTCCTCCAACTCTCGGTGCCGTCTCTTCTCTTCTATCTCCTCTTGTAGCCGTAGCTGCTCTAGGGCCAGTTTCTTTTCCGCCAGCTGGAGTTCGCCGTCCAGCCGCAGTCGTGCGAGCTCTAGTTCGTGGTTCCGGACCTTCTCCCTCTCTCGTATCTCCTCTTCGGAGAGGCCGGTTTCTAGGCTCTTTCCTCCTCCGGTTGCCGGAGTCGGTGCGGTTGATGTGGCCACAGTCAGGGGCAGGGGACCTTCTTCCTGGGAGTGGCCTGCCTCGCCCTCCAGCCAGGTCCTCAGGGCTTTCTGCATCTCCTCTTTGGTACCTAGGCCGGTGGTTGCAATGCCTTTGTCCTTGCAGAACTGTTTCAATTCTTTGTGTGTATATTCCTCCAACCGTTCGGGCTGGAACTCCGTGGTCGCGTTATTTTCTTAGTTGCTCATGACTTCTGTTTGTCTGGATGGGTAGCTAGTGGGTTACTGGCTGGTACGTACTGCGTTCGGCTCGGATCCCGTCGCTGACCACCAAATGTTGGAAGGCGGACCCCGAGGAGTCGGCGAGACCACTCAGGGGAGGGGCCCCCACACTGTACGAAGTAGCCGAGCGCTGCAGAGAAGCCTCCTGAGAGATCCTTCTCCTATTAGGTACTAGCACAGTAACACCACCACACCGGACTCAAGGAGGTTGTCTCAAGATGAGCAATTCTTTATCATCACGTAAAAAGGTTACGGGTTCAATATTACACAAAAAGGGGATCGAGGGATCCGCAAAAGTCTCAGTGTCTCTGTCAGGAGGGAAGGGGTAGCGGGACAGTCTTAGGCAGGAGCTTGGTACGAGAGTACCTGGGGCCCAGTTCTTATCCTCAAGCTGGAGGACCTCCGGGTCTCGGAGGGGTCGAGCCGCGACGGCGTCAGCAGGGCTCTGGCGTTCAGTTCGTGGAGAGCCGCGATCAGGTCAGCAGGGCTCTCAAGATGGTTTCTGCTCAGCTCGAGCCGCGACGTCGTCAGCAGGGCTCCGAGGGAGGTTTCAGCGAGGTTGGGCCGCGACAGCGTCAGCAGGGCCCCGATGTTCCGGGGGGCTTCAAGGTTTCAGCAAGAAGGAGCCGCGACGCAGTCTGCAGGGCTCGTGGTGGTTTCAAGCAAGAGTTTTTCTCCGTAGGGTCGGCCGCGATTCAATCAGCAGGGCTCTCGACTCCGGGATACAACTGCCGGTCTGTGGCGGGGTCGCCCCAGATATAGGTCTGGAGCCCTTTGATGTCCGGACCCTTGCGCCCGGGGGGCGGAGAGGCCGGGTTGGGAGCGGCCAGACGCCCAGCAGGAGAGGCGCCCGGCCCAGGAGAGATGGAGGCTAATCGCACCTTGGTGTGTGGGGACGGTTGGGGGTCCCATCGATACCGCCCTCCGCCAGGGCGATGAGGTGTTCACGTGACACCCCCTGGCCAGTTCTTGGTGCCTCAATGTCTGGGCCTTGCTGGGGCCGAGGCCGGGTTGAGCGGAGTCAGGAGGACTGGTGTGCAGGGTCACGTGGCAGGCAACAAAATGGTGGAGCCCCGAGGTGTATGTGACCTCGTGCGGCCCGAACGGGTAGCTCGTGGAGGCTAGGGCGGGGAACGGGCCCAACCCCCGGGAAGTCAGGACCACGCCACGAGGCCGGGTCCAACAGCCTCCATGCACAGCACCACCCTCATCCTCTCCTGTGACACACTGCTGCTACTTATATACAATGCACATATGCAGCCCTGTGTGACCACCAGCATCTGTGTGCAGTACATCGAGTCATTGCCAAAACTGGCACTCTCACAAAAGAGTGCAAGGGTGGCTGTGTGCAGGTGTGAATGTCAACCTATTGTAAGCTCACCCTACATGAACAGGAACAAGACTGGGACAGCCCTACTCACACTTACAATCATTCTGCATCATGCAGCACACATGTGAACATGTTTGTTGTATGAACGCTGACTATTGCATGATGTGCTGTTACTCACTCCACAATTACTATACAATATCTGACACTTTTGACACTGCGAGGGGCAGACATCACATGACCAAATATGTCACTCATGCATGTCTTGTTACCACTAATCTCACTATGTAGTAGATGAGAACACTCATGCATTCACAACGCAAACAGTAACAATGGATTCCACATTGTAATGGCACCATGGGGTCATACAGGTTGTGTAATTATGATGGCTAATGCCTACTCACAGATAGTGTTGTCGAGCCCTGCATTGTCAACACAATGTGACATCAGATAATGCTTAGGGAAAGCATGCGTAGAAAATGCTTGTTGAGTAATGTCACCAATTGTGACAGAGGAGTTTGTACACATGATCCACAGTCAAGCATGGAATGTCCCCACGGACACAGCCTGACAACACCATTGCAGTGCACAGAGATGCAATTGCAATTGATATTCACATCTTTTGCATGTGGGTGCAACATGCCATTGATAAGTTTGGCTCTAAGCTACACACTGCCACCTCTGTGAAGCTGCAATGCAGCATACATTACAATTCACTGTGCCAACATGTCTGAGCTTGCATGGCCTGAAGAGCACTGCCTCCTTGAGCATGACGCAACACCCACTGCACGCACCATGGATGATATACACAGCATGAAAGTGCGACGTATTGACTAAAAAGCACAACTAAACAGGTGCTCAAATCAAGGAGCCTATTGCCAACACAACTTCAGTGAAAATGACTAGTTTGTGTGATTAGGTGCAAGAAATTATGCACATGAATTGAAAGGTGTATCACTGACTGTTGATGCGCAAAGTCACAACTGAATAAGATGCATTGCCCCACCTTCACCTACCAATTTGTACACAAATCGTAAAAAACAAATACATCTTCACATTGTGGGCAAGTGACATGCGATACACACCCATACTGCTAATCGACAACGTGTAGCATTTGGCACAGACATTCTTGACACCACACCATGCCAATATATCTTGACCATACTCACCAGTGGCGTGTGGGTCCCGGAATCTGTCAATATCCCCCTGTGTGATTGGTGGACGTCCATCTGTGTGTGAACAAATGTAAAATGTGTTGTCACCAGACATAAACAAACTGGACATATTCAAAAAGAAATCCACTACAGTCACTGAAAAAGCAACATCACTGTGGTGTTGACTTTGACTGCCATTCACACACGACCTGTGAATGCAGTGGTGGCCCACAAAAAACATCAGTGCTCAAAGACATGCACATTTGAGTTGTGTCACGCAATCTCAAGGCACAATTTCTACACAGGCATGAGATAACATTTGTTCTGTGTATGATGGCATCCCTGCTGTTTGAAAGAGGCAGTTACACAGAGGTTTGTGGTGTATGACACTCTGGAGCTGTCATATTTCCTTGGTGTCTTTTGACCTCACAAGTACATTAACACACATTAACTATGTACAGGGGCAGCGTAGGTACGGTTCAACTTTTCATGTAGGTCTGCAATTTTCACAGTAGTTTCAGTCCCGCACATAGCTCACACACACAATGGCTTGGATTGGACATGTACAGTCACCCTTACTAGACACACACATACGGCAACCTGCACACAGTATTTGCACAAATGTTTCACCTTTGGCACCACATTGCCAAGTGTTGATCCTGTGCAGTGGCACACCCCCAATAGCCCCCTATGGTTGTCAACATGATGCAGCATTGTGTGTCTGATGTGACCACATCATGCGCAGACACATTGCACCTCACACCTTACTCTGCAAATCTTTAGCAATTGGAACACTACTTAATGACATCCGATGCGTAGACAGACGAACATGACCACTGACTATTTGTCAGTGAAATTTCTCTCCCCCCTCGCACATCCACCATCGCATGGGGGCTCCCACAAGTCACTGCACTTTCTAGTGTGATTGTCTGAAGGCCTCCTCCATCCGCAGGTTCACCTGTGCCTCATCCCTGGTGTTCCAGTGGACCTCTGTCTCCCGCTTACCGCTCCATATTGCAATCATTGAAAATTGTAACATCAAATCTTATGACCCTCAACCATTAACTATTGCCCTCGCGGGCCTCTTGCCATCTCCATCACCGCCATCATCTCCCCACATGCCATTGCATCCACCAACTACAACCCACTTAGGAACCGCAACTCCCATGCACTCATCAGGACCCACACTTCCGCCACTCTACACAACAGGAGACTCAAAGAACTTCCGCCAGGCCCACAAATTTGCATTGAATGACCATCGATGTGTCCACTTCACCTTCAAGCCAGTCACCATCCACAGGAACCTGCACCTACTCCCACAAAAAAACTGCACCTGATTCAGTGCTCAACATCCAAACCCATCACTCAGCAAATCCACCCAAAACATTGTTGAAGACTAGACCAACGACAACGCATCACAAAACATGCACAGATGCATCTCCAACAGCGACAATACCATAGCCCCTCGGAAGAAACTGGACCCCCCCTCCCCCCCCCTGGAAGCAAGATTGTTTTTAAACAAACTTTGTAAGTCCAGACGCACTTGACGCTGCATTAAAAAGGCATGGAGGACCAACATGCAACAGAACACCACTACAACTTCCGACCCGCCAGCAACGGCCAACACCAACTCATCAGGACAAACATTAGAAACATGAAATGCTGACAGGATCCCAACTCATGCGCACATCATCAAAGGAATATTCCACATCATCCATGGAGTTGGCCCGACACACCAGCGAGTTCACCAACATCCCTCCCTCACAAGATATGTGCAACCAACACTGCATTTTTTTAAAATCCATAGTGTTTAAAACACTAAACCATGAGCATGTACGACAACTCTGACGAAGACAACAGACACACGGAACCATCACCAACCACCACCACCAACCGGAAACCAGCGATCAACAACTGGACACCCATGACCAACGAAGACACACTGAAGGCAATGAAGTTAATCCACTACGGGTGCCGCACGGACCCCTGCCGCACACACTTTTTCAACTTGGCTGCAAAATACATTGCACCCATACTCTGCAACACCATCAAACCCTCTCTGGCCAATGCATTGTTACCCAACGACAGGAAACACGCCGAGATCAAGGCACTCATGATGGAACCCGAGGCAGACCCCACTAACATCCAAAACTACAGAGCCATCTCCCTACCACCTATCCCTGCAAAACCCTTTGAGAAAGCCATCTACAGCCAACTTGTAAGCTTCATCAGACAGGACGACATCCTCAACTCTTCACAATACAGCATCATGTAAAACCACAGTCTATGAACCACCATCCTCGACGCAAGGGATGACATCTGCACCCTACTGGCCAAAGCAAAAACTGCTGCCCTCATCATACTTGACCTCTCGTCGGCGTTCACTATCTGTCAACACACACCAATATGCAGAGTCCACGAAGCAGGGATTCAAGACAAGGCCCTCAACTGGATCTGCTCCTTCCTCTCCGGACGAATGCTGTGGGTCAGACTCCCCCCTTTTCTCTCAGACCCTACAACAGCCACATGTGGAGTCCCCCAGGGAACCGCCCTCAGCCCTACGCTCTTAAACATCTACATGGCTCCACCTGCCACAATCGTCATAACCTATGGACTCAACATTGTACCATACGCAGAGGACAAACAACTCCTCCCCTTCACATCCAAATGACACAACTCCGCCATACACAACTGTTGCGAAGGCATGGAAGTCATTGCCATATGGATGGCAGACAACTGCCTACAACTAAACAACAACAAAGCGTCCAGTCTCGGCATGCTCCAAAACAGCGACGCATGGATGTACACCTGGTGATCCCACGCACTTGGAAACTCAAACACCCCCACGGACAACGCACGCAACCTGTGAATCATCATGTACTCAAATATCAAAATGAACCGCAAGCTCTAGCCCATCTCCTCCTCCTGCTTCCACACCCTCTGCCTCCTCTGTTAGGCCATCAAATTTATCCCACTCAAACACACATGGACAGTCACTCATGCCCTGGGCAGTAGCTCACCCAAGTACAGCACCAATACCAATATCCATGCCAGAATTAACACAAACCACATCCGCAAGCTACAGGACGTCCCAAATGCCACCGCAGGACTGATCCTCACACTGCCAGTACACTGACACATCTCCCACCACCTGTGCACACTCCACTGTCTCCACATTGGAGCTAGAGTCCCCTTCAAGATGTTCCCCCACGCTCACACAGCCCTCCTCAACACTGGGCCAACATACCTTAACGTATGAATTACTTTCCACACACAGCAAAGTCACCGAAGACCAGATAACCACCAACGTGTTCACCCGCACCAGATAGACCAGATCGTGAGTCTGCTCCTTTTCCTACATCACAGACCTGGCCTGTAACGACATTCAACTCCACCTCCGACAGACAACATTGCTCAACATCAAGAATTATAAACTTTGGACATATCTCTTCGACAGACACCCCCCTTAATGTACTTCAACATAAAAAAAGCCCCCCCCCCCCGCACATTGCGACCCTTACTGCTGAGTACCCGCTCACAACAAGCATATGAATTTTAGGATGGGTCACACGTGAGACCTCTTTCAATGTGCTCTTTACTGCGCAAAACCTTTTCAACGCGGTCATAGCAACGTAACTTGTCAATACTACTTGCACTGGATGGTGCACTACAATAATGGAGATTAGGATTGACTATTCCAACACCTTCTCTACTGTGGCACACACTGTTGTGGGAAGATTAATTCATACAAATCCCAAGTCCTGTGCATCATGCGCAAGTTCATTCGGTGAATTGCATTGTCTTGACCACTTTGTTACAGTGTCAGGGTGTTGAGACAGCATATTGACGTCATACCTTCTTGTCACACACTTCACTTATTTATGTGCGTAACATTGGTCATGGACAAAATTAGGCTTTGTACTTACCACCCTGCAGGCCAGGCAGCACTCCAGTGAAGTCGAGGAGGTCGGCCTAACGTGCTAGCATGTCCTGCCAGCGGTGCTTCGACTGTTGCACTGTCCGGTCCACTCCAAAGCATCAGAGCATCTGGGCACGCACTCGCTCCCACCGCAACTTCCACACTGAGACATTGTACCCCTGCAGGATACGTCGTCCCCTCTCCAACATTAATGGCAGGTAAAACCATATCATCCAGAGGAAGCCCCCCAATGCCCCCTCAGTCATCCTCTCAGACCTGCCCACAGCCGGCATCTCCCTGCCCCCAGTAACCAATCAAGCCTAACAAATAATAACCCTCTAAACAAACTGTAATTAAATACCCCAACAGAAACACAACAAGACAGAGGACAGTAGACAGTTAGACAATTTAAAACAATAATAAACAGATTTTACAGACACTTTTGACAGGACACAGGACACAGCAACACTCTAAAACTCTCAGCACAGCACCAGAAACCACCAGACACCTCCTTCTCTCAGACAAATCAACAGCAATGTGCTCAAAAGTGAAAGTGAAAGTGAAGACCACTGCCCTGTGAGACAGGAAGCATACATACATCACTTCCTGTGTGTTTGCGGCCTTTTTTTGGTATGCAATGAAAATCTGCACACAAAGAGGCCGCAAATGTCCTTAGTCTGATACTGTGATGTGTATGCGGCCCGTTTTATTGAATGCGATTAAATTCTGCAAGCGAAGAGGCTGCGAAGTTCCTTAGTCTGATACTGTGATGGGTATGCGGCCCGTTTTGTTTAATGCGATTAAAATCTGCATGCAAAGAGGCCGCAAATGCCCCAATGCTGATACAGTATTGTACAGCGATGTTTTATCCATATCAAGGATGATAGAAACATTGCGTGGGCCTGAATATTTAACGCCAAGACAAATTCCATACACAGATGGACAGTCAGAGCAAATTCCAAATCAAAGCACAATAGTACACTGAAAGGATTGATTTCCACAAGGAAGACAGCCTACATTTTATATATAATGTCAGTTGACAGCCTAACTTGCATGCGACATGAATCATCACCATCTCAATAGCAATTTGCACAAAAATGTATTCCCAAAAACTATGTGAATTGTAAGGGCACTACTCACCTGTGGTGGTCTGTAGGTGATGAGTATGTGCGCAGATCAATCAGACAATAAGTGTGGCCATGATGTGCGCTACTCACACGTGAGGCTCACAAGTCGCTGTGGGGGAGTGAGAGTGCATCTCCGTCTCAGTCAAATAGCAATGCCTTGTCGTACCGCATGTAAGTGTGCATGGTGGCGGAGCGTTTGATGTTGACTGTCATCTTGTTCATGGCTTTGCCGACGACGTAGGTGAGAGCTCTTCCTCCCGCCCTGGCATTATGGGTCCAGGGAGTGTGCGAGGCCAAGTTTGGCAGAGTAGCAGTTCCTCTTGGGGATGTTGGGGTGACTCTCGTGGATGTCTTAGTGTCCGATGATGTGGAGTGAGTTTTACGTGTGTCTGAGTAGTTTGACGGTAACTTTGTTCTTGACGGTGGGCCAGTGGACGTTTTGTATGTGTTGGCTAATGGGTTTGTGACATGGGGGTTCTGATGACGGGTCGGTCAGCAGCCTTCTGAATGTTTTTGAGCTTGTGTTGTGGCATTTTGTTCCACCCTGCACTGAGGGCGTTGCCGTAGTCCAGTCTGCTGGCGATGAGCGCGTTGATGACATTTGTGATACAATCTGGGGTTACCCATTGGAATGTGTTGCGTTGGATCAGGATGCAGTTGTAGCTGTTGCAGGCAATGGAGTTGATCTGGCAGGTCATGATGATGGAGGAGTCGAGGATGATGCCGAGGTTGCGTGCATGGTCTGTCACTGAGGGCAGGCTCACAAGGGCAGAGATCCACTAGGGGTTGTCCCCATGCGGATGTGGATGGACCAAGGATGAGGAGGTCATTCTTCGCAGAGTTCAGCTTTAGGCAGATATATTTCATCCAATCATCAAGTTCAGACATTCATTGCTGGGCACAGGGTTTTGAGTCTGCGTCTTTCTTCGTGAGGGAGAGGATGAGCTTTGTGTTCTCTGTGTGGGATGATATGCTAAGCCCATGCTAGTTGACAATAGCGGTGAGGGTGGCCATGTAGATATTGAGAAGCGTGGATCTTAGTGACGGTCCATGTGGTACTCCGCACTTGGTCTCTGTGTGTTCGGAGATGGAGGTGGGTTTCAGATCCTTTGGCTTATTGCGTAGAGGAAGGAGTGGATCCATGAGAGGGCGTTTCTTCGTATCCCCAGGTTGTGGAGTGTGGCGTATGTGGTGCGGTGTGAGACGTTGTTGAGAGTGGCGTCGAGGCATAGTAGGATGTGTTGGCCGCAATGTGACCCAGGTCAATTGGCATGCGTATGTAATTATTTGCAGCAAGGTGTGCGTTCTTGGTACTGTGCTTGATGCCAAACCCAGACTGGGAGTGGTCAATGATGGAGTTGTCTTCAATGAAGTCAGTCAGCTGGGTGTTTATGAGTCTCTGGGTGATTTTGTCCGCCACAGGGTGTAGGGAGATGGACATAGTTCATCTTGTCTGTTGGGGCATACTGCCGATGAGCAGACTTGTTCGACGTAGAGACAGGTCTTGACGGTCTTCATGAAGGTGTTCAGGGATGGTGTGCATGTGAGCTCTGCTGGTGGCTCATTCAAAGTATTGGATGCAGGCAGAGATGTATTTTAAGAATTGACCCCCATTTCACACCCACTTTTCAGACTTGACCCCATTTCATATCCACTTTTCAGAAATGATCCCCATTTCACACACTTTTCAGATTTGTCCCCCATTTCACACCCACTTTTCAGACTTGACCCCCATTTCACACCCACTTTTCAGATTTGACCCCCATTTCACACCCACTTTTCAGATTTGACCCCCATTTCACACCCACTTCAGATTTGACACCCATTTGACACCCACTTTGACTCCCATTTCACACCCACTTTTCAGATTTGACACCCACTTCACACCCACTTTTCAGATTTGACCCCATTCAACACCCAATTTTCAGATTTGTCCCCCTTTTCACAACCTTAACAGTGAAATTTAACACAGACTAAACATTCAAGTTCATTATTTACCACTTACAAACCCCTACATTTCAAGTTTTCATACCAAGTACACCCTGTGAATCATGATTTACATACAATTTGACATATCAATTGATGAATTGCGTGCCAGATTTTACTCCTTGTAAAGTCAAGTTGTGCACAATTGACACACTATGGCATCTCAGTTATGGGGCACATACACACCATGAATTAACTTTTGGGATGTGTAGTGATTGCTACTCATCTTTCTTGCTCATCCTCTGCTGTCACCATGTGGAATGTTGGTATCCATGACGACACATGAGGATGTTGGGTTCCTAGCTCTGTCAGTTCAGTTGGGAGCTTGGGGCTGAGCTGTTAGGAGACAGCTCCTGGTGGGGTTTTTTCATCCTTCTTAACATCTTGGTACCTTGGCTACTTTCTTGTACCATCTACTAAATAAAGAACCTACGTGGACCTGATCCTCATTTATTTCACCACAGATTTGGGGACGATCTGGGCGAACTTCACTTCAGCCTACTACTTTTAAGGACTCACAATACCAGGAAACTGAAAGGTAAAGAATTTCGTTTTCATTCTAATTTTATTATCATGCATACTGGCACCCCAACAACAAAACCCCACCAGTGACCATCAACCGGTCGCCTTCATCTTTAAGTGCCAGTCACTGCTGAAATTTACTTAATGTCATCCGGCTTCTCCTACAATTTCAGGAGGATACCTTTGTGACTTTCCTGATATATTCTGTGGAGGATTCCCCTGCTTATCCACTTGCCTAGCCAAGTTAAGAAGCCTTGATTAAATTTAGTACAATAATAATTTACCTTCAGTAATTCAGTGACTTAATTATACATGATTCCAGAGCTGCAACGGTGCTCTACCACCTTTATTTTGGGGTTTAGTGACATTGTGGATTAGTTTCCTTTTATTTTATTTTATTTAACATTTCCACAGTGTTACAGAGCGCATTTGCCTTAGGCAGTGTAACCGCCTCTTCACATTTGAGAGTGCCTCGAGCACACGAGCTCGCGCAGCCTTACCTTTCTTCTGCTGTTTTCTAAAGTGCCCCATGATGCCTTCTGTGACGCCTGCTGAGCTGATTTCTGGTTATCCAGGGTCATAGGAGCATTTTGATGCCGTGAGCCACCCGGTGCAGCATTAAAATACGTGCCGTCATTTTACGCTTAAGGCACTAAGTTTCATGTTTGCAATGCCTTCCTCTGTTATTTTGCCAACCATTCTGCCGACCACGTTTCTATTTGGGAATATGAATATCGTTTTCATGCAGCATGCAACTCTATTATCTACTGGCGGTCGCCAGTAGATAGTTATAATTAGGACCTATTTTCCATAGGAAATCCGCAACATTCTATTCCCAATAAGTCTGGCGCCGATTGACGAATCTTCGCGAAATTTTCCAAACTTTTGGGCCGCTCCGCTCCTGCCCTGCAAGTTTCGCGGTGATTCGTCAAGCGGGGGCCGAGAAAAAAGGGGTGTCCCAAAACGCGTTTTCCCCATGCAATTTCCCATAGGACCTGTTGTCGCAGCTACAGCCCGAACTGCTGAACGGAATTACACCAAATTTGGCAAAGGGGTAGTCCTCAGTTCAGACTCGTGCCTTTTGCTTAAATGGTGTAAATCCGTTCAGTTGTTCCTGAGAAAATTAGGGTAAAAAAGTTAGTGATATCTATGGCCGAGGAGGATCCGCGCACCTTCCCCGCACCCACGCGAACCCTGCCGTGCACGAGCTGAATGGTAATTGGCTGTCAATACTCCAGATCAGGAAGTGTTGGCAGCCAACTGGTGCCTCGGTAGAACCTACGTGGACCTGATCCTCATTTACTTCACCACAGGATCTTACTTGCAATTATTGTACAATGGTAACATTTCATTGAGATCTACTTATGCAGGAGAGTAATTTGCAGACAGGGTATGTGTGTTGAGTTTATTTATTGTCAGAAACAGTCATTGTGGTAATTTCCCAAAGACCTCTCTTTATTTTTGACATTCACAATGTGATGTGCTCAAGGAACGTAATTGTTTATTATTAATTGTCCATTCGGGCAATTCCTGCTGCAGTGGCTGTGTGGTGGGGTCCACCTCGCAAATCTTCATCATCATCGTCCGGTTCTGCAGGCACTTAGATCCAGGGGGCCTTTGTGCGCACACAAATGTTGTGCATTACACATGCTAGTATGATTTTA
Organism: Triturus cristatus; assembly: GCF_964204655.1. Classification (NCBI taxonomy): domain Eukaryota; kingdom Metazoa; phylum Chordata; class Amphibia; order Caudata; family Salamandridae; genus Triturus; species Triturus cristatus. Next base: position 3,273,004 of record NC_140594.1, on the reverse strand, counting down.
TTTACCATTTCTGGGCTGTACAGCAGTTTTCCACCTGTAATATCCAAGCCACAGAAACGTGACTTCAGCACTCCAAATGTGCGCTCCACGATACAACGTGTACGTCGATTTGCAGCAGTGTACTGCCTCTGTGCCTGGGTGGTGGGGTTTTGTATGAGTGATGTGAGAAGTTGGCCTGCAATATGCTGTTCACTAGTTAAAGTGGACACCTTGCACCAGTACAATTCGACTCTTATGGTAGATAGGTTTAAGACAACCTTTAAAGAAAGTTATCCTAGTGGTAGCTGTGGAGAGCAGCCTTCAGGCTAAGTCTTCAGAGGAATGTAAAGCAGCTTGTTTTACCACATAATCTCTTGAATTACCAAATGAAAGGGACACCACACAGGTATATATATCAAATATATATGTATTTATTAATAAACAACTCTCTACTAATCTCTTATGAGATTGAAAGTCAGGAGCATATGCACAAATCAACGTTTCACAATAAATTAAGCACAACTATGGCTGGGGCCCTAGGGGTGTACCAGACCATATACTAAAAAAGAGACTTAAGAACAACGACTTGCAAAGGGACAAGGCCTAGGGCCTTTAGAAGTGTTGGGGCCTCATGAAACCACCCAAGGCAGGTAAGTAAAGGACCCATGGTGGACGTGTGCAGTGTGTGAACACAGGCCCGAATCGCCATAGACTTCAATGGGGCAAGTCGGGGTTAGAGATTAAGAGTTTAACCCCTTCCCTGCTCATGACTGAACCGTTCCGTCATGAGCCACGGTTGCCGTGTGCTCATGACGGAACGGTTCCGTCATGACACGCCCGTTGGCGGCCGCTCCTGCGCGGCGCTGTTTCCCCGCCTGTGCGGGGGGACAACGCAAATGGGCGGAGTCATGACGGAACCGTTCCGTCATGAGCACAGCCCAACCGTGGCTCATGACGGAGCGGCTCCGTCATGAGCACAGCGCCACCGCGCTGCCCCCCGCACCCCCCAGCACCGCGGCGGAATTCCCGCCGCGGTGAAAGGGTTAAGGGCAGTTCGGGAGAGTCTACAAGCAAGTCTCTTACAGGGTAAGTAGATCTAGGGCCAACACCTACAGGAGCACCGTAGTGCTGGAGTTACCTCACCCAGGGAAGCCGGGTGCATAGGTGTCTTTTGGTGTCGGGTCGCGGCGTCGTTTTCAATGGGAGCCAATGAAGACTTGCTGCTTGTGAAGACAGAAGATGTGTCCGGTGGAATCCAAGCCTGGATTCAGAAGAAGGAAAACCTGAAAGCAGAGGGGAAAGTGTTCAAAGTCACTTGGCAGTGACCCGGGGCAAGGAAGATGGATGCCCACAGTCGTCGGGTGTTTTCAGGTAGTTCACGGGTGTCTTGACTCTTCAGCCACGAGGTCCAGGAGGCGTCGATGACAACCAGGAGCTGGATTCGGCATGTCACATGAAGTCTGCAGCTTACTGCGGTGTCGGTGACCAGACTGGAGCCAACAAGCCTTGGTAACAGCAAGTCTTGTGGAAAGGACAAAAAGTCAGCAGTGCAGACCAGCAAGGTCTGGGGGACTCACCCAGCAAGGGTAAGTCAGGGCAGACCTGGAGCAACCAGGGGAGCCCTGTGGAATTGTAGGAAAGACTTCAGGGGACCCACAAGCCAGCCGGCAAGGGATCGCGAAGACGCCTCAGAAGGATCCACTCAACAGGGGCCCACGGTCACTCGGGATGGGGTAGGCCTCTGATCTTTAGAGGGATCCCTGCTAGAGGCCTGGACCACATGTGACCCAAAGCACAGGTTCGTAGAACGTCGTGAAGGGGTTGCACTCGACAATAGTGCACGGTACCCAGGGATTGCGGTTCCTTGTCACTCGTGGGGTCCACTTGCCTCAGCATCGCTGGGGACTTACGATGGCCTTGGAGAAGTCAGGAAATCCTCTTCCTGGGCTGCAGGGACTTCGGGCTCCGGCGGGAGTGGTGGAGTTTGCGACAGTAGTTTGTAGTTTTTGGCGCCTGCCAAGCAGGAGAGTCGCTCCTCGACTCCAAGGGAGATTCTTCAGTCGTCCAGAGGTAGTGGAAAGTCGAAGGTCCAGGAGTATCTAGTTTGCAATGGCAAGGGTTCCATAACTTATACTGGAAGGGAGGGAGGGACTAGCTCTATGACCCCACTTATGGGAGGGTCAGGGGAGTGGGTGGTTACACTCACTTCCCTTTCTCCAGTTTCGCCCCAGAGCAGGGGCAGGAAGCCCCTGAACCAGTTTGAACTGGTGTATGCACAGAGGAGCCTACTGCTCCCCCAGTGCAGGACTTCAAAGCACTCTAGGAGTGCACCCACCCAGCCCTAATACACTAAACCCTGTCTGGGAGGTGGTCACACCTCCCTGTGACAGGATACCTATTGTTGGGCTTCCTCCACTGCGAGTTTCGGTCATCAGCAGGAGGGCAGCCCAGTGTCTGTGACTGGTGGCATCCATTTTGTGATGCCAGGGCTCTTCAGGATTCTACCGCGTTTCCACAGTAGGTACATGTCTATCCCTCTAGAAGGGTGGGATCATACTCCCACACCAGTGTGAGAGTATGATTCCAAAGCGTTTGACACCAAACATGACATGTTTCGATGCAGCCATTCCAAAGTTAGCATTTACCGTGAGGTTATAATGCACTTAAGTTTGATCGCATTCACAAACCGCCCCAGAGAATGGACTCTGAGAGCTGCAGAGGGGCCCAGCTCAGGCAGAGGCACCCCCTCACATGGAAACCAAGCACCCTGCCCTCAGGATTGATAGGGCCTGCCTTAGGGGTGACTGATAGGTTTAAATGTGTGTGCAGGAGAGATTTAGTGACAGGCCTGTGGTGTCAGATTTAGTCTGCTTCCCAGGGGTGGCATAATACACGCTTCAGCCCCTGGTAGGCCTGTGAAGTACCTATGCCCTTGGTACCTAAGGTACCATATACTAGGGACTCAAAAGGCACCACAGTATCCAATCACTAGTGCACCTAATATGCACTCCATGTCGTTTAGAGAGAACAGGGAGGCTGGGGCCCTGATTAGCAGAGACCCAGCCAGACTATAGACAGAAACCAGTGTAAACATCATTAAAAAAGTGGGGGCAACATAAGAGGCAGATCCTACTCTCCTACAGGTGTCATCATCCACGGGCAGAGAGCATATCCTTGATCACCTGTGACATGTAAGAGAGAGATGGGTCCATGATTCATTATGCATACTATGTTGGCAGTGTTGACAGTTTTGTCTATGGTGAGTTTTGCTATTTTCAGACTTAGGTTGAACATGTGTTGCTTCTGTCTATTTAGCGGCATCAATGTGGAGTACATTGCCTCTGTGTTGATCCTCCAAACAGCCATTTTTCTAGTATTTTCTGCACGGTTGCATCAGCGTCAATACAACTGTACAAAATGTGAATGAGACCTGCACCAAAAACACAGACACCAACAGGCACCCTGGCTCTCATACCATCTAGCGATGGCACTGATCCACACTCCTCGCAGTCACCGCCATGTGAATGTTCCAATGACATAGGTCACGCCTGACACAGCTCACATTCAGAAATGCATCTCATGGTGATGGCAGACCTGTGACACCACACAAGCCATGCAATTGTATGTCCAAAGCTAAAATAAAAAAAGCAACAGACAGCAGCCACCTCACCTGCAGAGCCCACTGAGGACAGTGACGGTTTGCACACACCATCAACATCATCACATGACATGACGTAGACTTCCTGGACTGCGTCATCTGTCACGAGCAGAGCATCAAACTCACATAACAACTTTGACGCTTGACCCTTTGGCAGGTTGCTCCCCACGCTGCTCAGCACCACCTGTGCGCCCGTGCCCTCAGCCCAGCTGCCGCTGACAGGGGTTCGAGACCCTCCCTTGCTCCCGCTCATGCTCTCGGTATTTTTCACTGTATTGTTATTTTTATTGCATTTCACTGTAATTCTTGGTGTCTTTGTTCCCCACCTGTGCCATCACTGTGCCCTTTGCCTTTGACCATCTTTTTCCTTCTGTATCCCGCGCCGTTCCACACCCCCATTTAACGCCGCTGAGTCCCCTGCGGCCCGCACCCCACACGCTCCCATTCATCCGCTCCCCCCTCCCAGATGCTCCTCCCTCCCACTTCCCCTTCTTATGGCGGCCGCAGCGCTGCCGCGCACAGCGGACACACACAGCGTTGGCGCTGCTGGCGCTTTGAAGGCGTGCCTAAGGCAAGCCCGTCTGCACCCGTTCGCGCCTGGACCACGCCCACGTGCCCGAACTGCACCTTCACCAGCATCTGGAACACCAACCCAACCACCAGGAAAGAACACAACTACCTCAGATGCATTCTTCTCATCACCCGCTCCGCCCGCAAACACATCGTCAAACTCTGGGCCCTACTCGACTCAACCTCCCCAGACGTCGCCTTCCTGATGGAGACCTGGCTGGACCCCACCTCAGCACATGACATCGCCATAGCCATCCAGGAAGGCTACAAGATCACCCGCAGGGACCGCAGCAACGGAGTAGGTGGAGGAATCACCATTGTCCACAGGAACAGTCTTAGAATCTCGACCAACGGCAACGACACCCTCAGCACCGCAGAACAGCTGCACTTCCAGATCCACACCGACCCCAACACCACCCTCTTCTACAGATCCCCTGGACCATGACCACAGTTCAGCGACTCCATCGCCGACTTCGTCAGCACACACGCCCTCGCCTCCACGGACTACATCCTCCTTGGGGACCTGAACTTCCACCTCGAGAACAATGACGACACCAACTCCACCAACCTGATCGACAACCTAGCGAACCTTGGACTCAGACAGCTCATCACAACATCCACCCACTCTGCCAGACACACGCTTGACCCCATCTTCTCCACAAGCCCCCACGTCTCCTTGAAACACACCACGGGACCCCACTGGACCATCCATCGCTGCATCCACTGTACCTTCTGGAAAGCCACCACGCCCCACCGCACCAAACAGATGCCTCGCGGCTGTTGGAGCAAAGTCACCACAGACCAGCTAACCACCACCCTAGCCCGGAGCCCACCCTACAACCCCACCGACCCGGACACCGCCACCCACAACCTCAGACAGTGGATCGACGACTGCGCCAACACCCTTGCCCTGCTCAAGAAACCCTCCAACAGTCACACCAACAAGATAGCCAGCTGGTTCACTGAAGACCTCAGGCATCCAAGCAAACCTAATGTCAGCTGGAGAAGTACTGGCTCCGTGAAAACACACCGGAGAGCAACGCAGCCCACAAGAACGCCACCCGTAAACACCATCACCTCATCAGATCCGCAAAAAGGGCCTCCTTCAAAGACCGCCTAGACAACAACGCACACAACAGCAAAGAGCTCTTGAACATCGCAAAGGAATTCTCCAACCCCAGCTCCAACATCAACCCACCTTCTCAAGACCTGTGCGACTCACTGGCCACCTTCTTCCATCACAAGATCACAGACATCCACGACAGCTTCAACGCCATGACCGCCCCGACAACCACTGAGACCTCCGCCCCCACGACCACCATCCGCCCCAATCGTCTGCCCTCCTGGACCAACTTCAACGACGACGACACCATCAAGATCATGTACACCATCCACTTCGGCTCTCGGTCAGACCCATGCCCACAACACATCTTCAACAAAGCCAACACCACCATCGCACACCATCTCCGGAAAGCCATTAACATCTCCTTCAAGACAGAAACCTTCCCGGAGAGCTGGAAGCACGCCGAAATCAACGCCTTACTCAAGAAACCCAAGGCGGACCCCAAGGATCTCAAGAACTTCCGGACCATCTCCCTGCTCCCGTTCCTGACAAAGGTCTTTGAAAAGACCGTGAACTAACAGCTGACCTGCTACCTCGAGGTGAACAGCATCCTGGGCCCGTCCCAGTCCGTGTTCCACAGCAACCACAGCACCGAAACTGCCCTCGTCAGCACCACCGATGAAATCAGGACCCTGCTAGACAACAGAGAAACTGCAGACCTCATCCTCCTGGACCTGTCAGCCGCCTTCGACACGGTCTGCCACCGCACACTACGAACATGCCTCCACAACGCCGGAATCCAAGAAAAGGCCCTGGACTGGACCACCTCCTTCCTCTCCGGCAGAACACAGAGCGTCCATCTCCCCCCTTTCCACTACGATACCCACCAAGATTATCTGTGGCGTACACCAGGGCTCATTCCTCAGACCAACACTGTTTAACATCTACATGGCACCACTCGCCCATGTCGCCCAACTGCACGACCTCAACATCATCTCCTATGCCGATGACACCCAGCTGATCCTCTCCCTCACCAAGGACCCCCACACCGCCAAAACCAACCTCAACGAAGGAATGAAGGCCATCGCTAAATGGATGAGGAACAGCCGACTGAAGCTGAACTGGAACAAGACTGAGGTCCTCATCCTCCGATCCACCCCTTTGGCCTGTGACGACTCATGGTGGCTGACTGCACTGGGAACAGCTCCAACACCCACCAACCATGCAAGCAACATAGGGTTCATCCTCGACTCCACCCTCTCCATGACTAAGCAGGTCAACGCAGTATCTTCATCCTGCTTCAACACCCTCCCCATGCTCCGCAAGATCTACAAGTGGATCCCCACTGAAACGGGAAGGACGGTCACCCTGGACCTCGTCAGCAGCAGGCTGGACTATGGAAACGCCATCTACGCAGGAGCCTCGGCTGAAACTCCTGAAACGGCTTCAATGCATCCAGAACCCCTCTGCGCACCTGATCCTCGACATCCCTTGCCGCAGCCACATCACCCCCCACCTGCACTGGCTCCCCGTCATCAAGTGAATAACCTTCAAGCTCCTCACCCGCGCACATAAGGCACTCCCCAACACCAGACCAGCTTACCTGAAAAGACGACTCAGCTTCTAGACCACCACCCGCCAGCTCCACTCTGCCAACCTCACCACAGTCCCCCGCATCTGGAAAGCGACCGCCGGCGGCAGATCGTTCTCCCACATCGCCGACAAGACCTGGAACACCCTCCCCAGCCACCTACGGCAGACCCAAGACCTGCTGACCTTCAGAAGACTCCTCAGGACCTGGCTTTTTGAGCAGTAGCTGCATTCCGCACCCCCAGCGCCTTGAGACCCTCACGGGTAAGTAGTGCACTTTACAAATGCTCGTAGAATCCAGTGTCACGGAGATAGTCGGTGAAAGGGAAATCCTACCCTGGGCATTTTGGAGGGCATTGTGACCCAGTGGAGCCCTGCTTGCCTGCGAATACCGCCGGTGGGACTGCGAGGACCAGCCTGCACAGCGCCATCACCACAGGTGCAGCTGGGGCCTCTTTCCGCCCGCTCCATCCTACCTCCCTAATCACTGCTATAACTTCTCGCGGCCCCCGCTTCGTGGGAGCCGCTCGTAGAATCCAGTGTCACGGAGATAGTCAGTGAAAGGGAAATCATACCCTGGACATTTTGGAGGGCATTGTGACCCAGTGGAGCCCTGCTTGCCTGCGAATACCGCCGGTGGGACTGCGAGGACCAGGTGCAGCTGGGGCCTCTTCCCGCCACTCCCGCCAGAACCATCCCTCTATTTAATCGGCAGGAGGTTCCGCGCTAGCGGGACGCGCGCGGGACAAAGCACGGGGCGAAGACCGGGCAAAGAGCGGGCCGTTTGAGGCCGTTCGAGAACGGGCGAGATAGGGATTGGGCCCTCTCTCTCGGTCTCAGACTCATCCTCTTCATACTTCCTGTGTCTAGGACTATGGCCGCAAAAGAGATGAGGAGCAAGACCACACTGGCTGCTGGGATGCCAAAAGGTACTTTGGACACATATTTTGCAAAAGCGGGCTCACTCCTAATTCACGAAATAACTATTTTAGAAAGACGTATTTCACAAGAAATTGAGTGGGTAAGGAGATCATCTTTGGGACCCCTAGCACATGCAACTACCCCTGAACAAAGATTGGAATGTATACCATCAGAAGCAGGGGCCAGGGGGAAAAATGGCACGCTCGATGTAGTTGATCTGAGCGGTTCCTTTACTCCCAATACTGATTGCGACTTATCGGCCCCAACAGAGCTCAGTATATTACCTCTACCGCTTCCCAAGCCCCCCCCACCGCAGACTGTAGTTAATGTGACCCCGCCCAACTCGGATGGAAATATTGCCAGGGTTCATCAGTCTACGAAATTAAAGCAGGGAGAGAAGGAGGGAGCCATTACAAAAAGGAAAAGAAGGGTACAAAACTCTGGGGGGAGAAAGTCCACAATTGCAAAGAATACCCCCTTGTGTGAGGGTAACAAAAATTGCGAAGCTAGTAAGGGGCCTAATTTGCCATCAAAAAAATGGGCACCTCCCTCCCATACCCCGGGGCAGATATCACTGAATACAAACGCAAATTCTGGGGAGGAGGACATTACTCTCTCTGACATCCGCACGCTTATGAGGATAATGCTAAACCCTTTGGAAGTGCGATTAACAAAGATAGAAACCTGTCTAATGAATATTGAAAAAGATATTGCACATTTAGTAGAAGCCCCTAAAAAACACAGTCAATCTGTAAGCGGAGGGATGACCCTTAGTGATAAGACCATCACAATAGCGCCCCCAGTTAAGGATAGGGGTCCTGTACTAAAGCCTATACAAATTCAAGATTCAATACCGCAGGCTAATCCATTAGCTTCAAATTGCCTAACAAATGTAAGCCCCCACGAGAAGTCAGTCGAGCCTGAAAGCGGGGAATTGGGCAATGGTAACAAACATAGTCTAGTTAACCTGCCACCGGAGGCAAGCCCGTACACAGTTATTCTAACTGGCATTCCCGAATTAAAACCATCTTCCCGGGAACCTGTAGAAGCCCTAAAAAATAAGGTAATTAATTGGCTCTCTATTAACAGGCCCCTACCTGAAGGAATACAGAGTGAGGTTCTCATGGTGAGAAGAGTCCCATGGTTGGGTGGCACTAGGAAATCTATCCATGGAGACTGTGTCCTGGTAAATTTCAGGGAACCCAGGACCGTCTCATACATATGTAGCTGGCCACATTGTGACAAGGGAACTTCCATTCAAGCGTTACCCTTATCATTCTTCTACTCACCATTAAGATATGGGCAGGAAGAGGAGGGTTGGGAACTAGTACAGAGAAGAGGAGGTAGATGGGGTGCTAGAGCAAGAGAGAGCCCCCTTCTTGCAAGATCACAGTGCTATGATTATTTTCCCACCCATAACAGGTTCAGCAACCTAGATATGGTAGATTGACGGAGCGAGACGGGGAGTGGGAAGGATAGTGGTCACGGTGGGGCTCATTCCAATAAAATATGCCTAGCTATTCCTAGGGACAAGGCCAACCTCGAGGAGAAATATACCAATGGAGAGGTAGACATAAGTCCTGTTTGCTCTCCTTACATAGCAAGGGAGATGACAGTGACCCAAGATGGTAGTTTAAACATCAATACCCCACTGGGGACGCACCTTAGTACGGTTATGCTCCCAAACCCGCCAACTGAGAGTGCCATCAGCTCCTCTTTGAAGATAGTATCTTGGAATGTGGCGGGTCTGGGCAACAAATTGAACTGCCCGGACTGGAGCTCTTTCATCGAGGGCATAGACATATGCCTGTTCCAAGAAACTTGTGCGCGAGAAGAAATCAATCGTACAGGTTTTTCTACATTCTCTACAAATGCAAAATGGGGGCTAGGGGGCGTCCATCGGGTGGTCTTGCAACCTGGGTGGCCAGTGATTTGGGATGCAATGCCGCCATTCTCCCTTTGAGTAAGGAGGACATTCTTGTTGTCCTGTTGGAATGGCCTAATTCACATAGTCTCTTACTGGTAAATGTCTACTCCAGACCAGTTAGTATTTCGCAAGAGTCGTATACTATAGAGGAGCTTGCGGAAGTTCTAAGTGAAATCCCTGAGGGCATTCCTTTCTTAATAGGCGGTGACCTAAATTGCCATTTTGAGCCGCTCTCTGGCTTACGGGATGGTCTAGCCCAAGATGAGGACGCGCTATGGTCTATACCCTCATTGGAAGCGCCGGGCCCAAGAGCTTGGACGCCTTTGGTTGTACAAATTACATCCTTAAATTTGAAATATGGTGTCCGGGCCTGTAATGGACGGATAAAATCTGATATCCCCCCAAAACCCACATATAATAGAGTGGGTAGGGAATCCAGACTTGACTATATCCTAGTTCCACTGGCTTTGTGGTCACTTATCAGAGATTTTTGGGTGATCCCAAGGGATGACAGTGACCACAACGCACTGGAACTGGAATAGGACTATCCGGGTCTTGAGGCTAGGAGGGAATCAATGGTGACGCCTGAGGTGGGATTAGGCCTCACGAATAACAGAAGAGTGAAGTGGGAGAAATTAGCTTCCAATCCAGGGAAGATATCCAGGCTGTATGCCCGGGTTATCCCCACACTCGAAAAGGCCCATGCTTTAATGGAGCAAACAAATGCCCAGAGCACACATTTACTGCGGGGGCTTCTGCATGAGGACCTCATTAAATCGGTGTCCGAAATCTTCTTCTCCACCCCAAAAAGGGCAAATGGACACGCGGTTTGTCACCACATGCCGCAAGGCAAAAACTGATCTCCTAGCCTCGATAAAGGAGGGAAAGGGGAGTGTGGAGATCAGGGCCAGGAGAACGGCCTATAAGCGCCTGATTAGCCACGCAAAAAGCGAATGGGAGCATGAAAAATGGGAAAATCTCACCATCTCCCTGGCACGCGGGGATTCGCGGAAATTTTGGCGTTATGTGAACACTGGGTCGGAGAAGTTGGCCCCTGCAATAGAGCCTAATATTTCAGCTAAAGCTTGGCAAGACCACTTCCAGTCCCTATATAGTGTAGCTGACGGTCTACGGACTAACCCTACCCACCTTGTCAGTGACCCTTTGAAAGGGATTCCATTTACACTAAAGGAGGTCCGCGAGGCCATTGGACGGTTGGCATCAGGCAAGGCACCCGGTCTAGATGGCCTACCGGGTGACCTATTAAACATGAACCGGACGTCTAGGCACCCTATTTACTGACATTGTTTAACTCCGTTTTGGGGGGCATGGAGGTGCCAGATACTTGGCTGGGCGCAGAGATTGTCCCAATATTTAAAAAGGGATCGCCCTGCTCCCAGCCAACTATAGACCTATCAGTCTTATCGATGTTCCCCAAAAGATCTTCGGTAGACTGATACTAAATCGCCTCCAGAATTGGAATGAAGAACATGCTATTATGAGCCCTTATCAAGCAGGGTTCAGAGAGGGGGTTTCAACTACAGACCAGATTTTCCGCTTGAATCTTCTATATTGGAAGACTGCGCTAATTGAGGGCGGCACTTTGTATATGGTCTTCGTGGACTTGCGAGCAGCCTTTGATTTAGTGTCAAGGGATAAATTATGGACTGTTCTAAGGGATTTAGGGGTTCTTGCTGATATCCTATTAATCCTGATGAGATTACATCAGGGGAATTTCGCTCAGGTTAGGTGCGGTAGAGGGGGAGTTCTTTCGGAGAGATTCCCCGTTGACGCAGGGGTCAGACAGGGTTGCGTGCTTGCACCGACCCTGTTCTGCCTCTTCGTCAATGGGGTTATTAACCATCTTACTGGGCTGAGCAACATTGATGCCCCCAAGCTAAATGGTAGCAGGGTGCCTGCCATCATGTTTGCAGATGACACCCTGCTGCTTTCTAAATCCCCCATGGGCATACAACGGGTGTTGGATGGGTTCTCGAACTTTTGTGTGAAGCGCGGTTTGGAAATCAACGCTTCCAAAACTAAGTATATGATCCTTAATCCGCCTTATTCAACTCGCCCAAATCCCATGTTAGGGTCTGATAGACTAGAGAGGGTCACTACCTTTGATTATTTGGGGGTTACAATCAATCAGACCATGACATGGGATTCGCACCGAATCAAGGCAAACTTGAAACTGGCTCAGTTAACAGGTGGCATATGTAGGATGGTAAGTAGCTCGAGTTTTAAGCCATTTGGCCCCCCCCTCCAAATTTACAAAACACAGGCTAGAGGGGCAGTGACCTATGGGGGTGAAATATGGGGGCATATAGCTCCTCAGAAATTGCAGATTATGGAGAACAACTTTCTAAGGCAACTGGCAGCATTACAGCCTAGTACCCCACTTCTCCCATTGAGATTAGACCTGGGCCTCAGACCTATTTCGGAGGAGTTGGGACTTAAACCTTTAACCTTATGGCGCAAAATCTGGAGCACACCTGAATTATCTAACTATAGGGCTGAGCTCGCAGAGATCTTGCGCCTACCCAAAGCGGCACAAATCCTGTGGCTAAAATACATTAGGCAAACATTTGAAATGTTAGGAAGATCAGATTTGTGGCTTAACCCAGCAAATGTATGCCCCAGGTTCTCACGCAAATTTATCTCAAAGGTTTACTACGAGTACAAACTACGTGCCTCAATTGAGAACACACGTGAGGGGTCCTTATCTAACTACTTCCTTGGATTTAAAGATTCATACCATCTAGAGTCCGTCTTTGATGATGTAGGCCCCCCAATTACAAGGAAGTTATACATGCAGTGGCGATATGGTACTCTTCCCCTTAGAGCACACACTGATCACTGGACCAAACCACAGCCCTCAGTGCAATGCCCAGCATGTTCTCACCCGCGAGAGACTGATCTGCACAGTATATTTTTCTGTCCAGCTTACCAGAGAGCTAGGAATTACTGGCTAGTCCCTCTCCTTAAAAATTTTGGGTTTAGGCGTTTTCCCCCAGCATATAGAATCCTAAAGACAAGACTTATCTGCTGTAATTGTATTTGCAGTCGCAACATTTTTAACTGCAATGTGGTTTATCCGCAATCGTTGCATCAAGTCCAACATGGCCATATGAATATTCCTGATGACTTCAACTCAATTGTTTTATGATTGTTTTTAACTTAATCAACTGCATCTTTTTATTCTGTAATTTATAATTGTATAATCATTGCATTCTTTTATGGTCCAAAGCGACCGAAATAAAGATTATGATGATGATGAAATGCTATGATTGATTGACTTCTCAAAATCATTCACACTATGTGTATTATTTGACAAGATCAGACTGTCCACACACTTCACCACACTGTTACACATGGCATGGCTCACCTTTGCACACTTCTTGGCATTTGTAATAGATTAGCATTTGACACATCAGTTTCTACACACAAGTAGTGACCAAATACACATCCACTTACTCATCGGGCACAAACAAAACACACCATATTACAGATGGGACAATGAGAAATATGTGTAGCTGAGTCAGAGAGGAAATGCTACACAACACCATCAACAGCAGCACCCGCTACACTGCAGTCAACACCAATGGCGCTACATGGTGGTTTCATGACAGATGTTTCAGCCTACGCATGCACATATGCCCCACAATGCAACTCCTCCGATCAACGTGCATTGTTACGACCTTGGTCACAACAGGGCTCTGACTTAACAAACTGATTTTACATGTGTGAGTACTTATGCGACATTGAGTGAAGCCTAATAGGTCACCAGCAACAGGGACAATACGACAACGCACCGGACTGGGATACCAGATGCCCAATCTTCCAGGATTGCTAGCGTTGACTGCAGGAAGCACATTTCCCACTTCAGTTTCCAATAAACATTAACCTTTTGTTTGTGACCTCGCCGCTTTTTTATGAAACTAACTTGAAAGTGGGTCTCGGAAAGTTGCAGGGCTGTAGACGCTGGTAACCCGATTAAGATCTGGGAGAACCCCGGATCCCCCCACAAAGCCCCCTCTCCATCAGGGTGGCTTTAGGGACAGCTTTTGACCGGTTTCCTCGTTTGCAGTCCTAGCATTGCTGTTTGTTATGCAGCCAGGCCTTAGCTCAGGAACCGAGGGAGGCCGTCATTATATATAATCAGCGCCAGGCTTTAACAGGGCTCACCTAAGCTTGCTCATAGCCCTTAATGCCTTAATGACTGGGATTTGGGAGGGGAACACTAAGTCATAGGGGGAGGGTCCCCTAATCTATGTATCCATTGGCGTGATGGTCTCCTTACTACATTTAAGTAGGTTTAATTTTTGTGGCTGCTACAAAACAATGGGTTTTACGCTTTGTTCGATTTTGCAGTCTTATTTGTATGTGTGAGGAAAACGTCCAGTTCCTCAACAAAGACACATGCAGTCGTGTGCAGGCAGAGCTCTATTTTCTAGCAATGGGGGATCAATGTATTTGTCCAAGATTACATTATGAAGTCCAGTGGGAGAGCCAAGATAACAACCCAGGCATCCACAATCTAAAATGGGCACTTTACCCACGAACACCACATAATGTCGGGAAGCACCCAGGACCGAAATGCTGCATTGCAAATAGCACAATAACACATTAGGCCAGCGCTCGAGGGGTTAGGAGGCGGTTGGGGTTCACGCTAACACCATGCATACTACTGATAATTTCGTTCCCTAGAGGAGAATGAACCAGTCCTTGGGCTCTGGATCCCAGAACACTCAGGTAGCCCTCCCCTTCTTGGGCTAAGTGACACTAATACCAGTGGGGGGTTCACGGCTGGGGCTGAATTTTGTGGTTCAGAGGAAAGAGTGCAGAGTTGAGGAAGGTCCCACTGTGCCGTGTATTGTATTAACCGTTAGCGCAATGGCTTAAACTGGTGCAGCACCATGATCTTGTCTACAAGACAGAAACAATATCCCAGAGTACAAAGGGAGGGTAGATGTAACATCTTCATGCTCGGTACTGAATTGAAATCCTTTACAGCACTGGAATAACAGGACAGGTATGTTGTGAACACAGTGGTAAGGCCTGTTGAGACCTTCTATTTTTTGGTCAAATGATCCGCACCGGGGTGAACCCTGTGTCTCCATGTTTGCTGATCCTGCGTGCCCGAGTCTCTCAGAGTGCTTCTGCCTCGGGTGTTCGTATGATCCGTATCTCAGCCTGTGTGGGCCTCTACTCAGTGTGACAGTGTCTGGTGTGCCGGCTAGTCTGCCAGACCCAAAGCTTCAGTGTGCCTGTGACTCAGTGTGCCTGCGTGTGTGATCACGTGCTTCGGTGCACCCGTGTGCCTCAATGTATTAGTGTGTCTGTCTGACGGGGTGCGTGTGTTTCTCAGTGTGTGCATGCATGTGTGCCCGTTTGTAGTGCGGTTTCTATGTATGTCAACAGGGGGTAAAAGATTTGGTCATTTACAACCCCATTACTTGATTAATACTTCACGAAGGGGAAAAAAACCAATAACATTTTCAATGCCAATAGCTCAAAACAATGTAATTGCGAGACCTATTGCTTTGTAAATGCGGGTTTATTCAGCAGTGGGTGTGGTGGGCCCTGCGCATCTTCTGCTGAAAATAATAAACAATGCTTTGTTTGCCCCGTGGAGTTCCTGTAGGACCCCTCCAAGAGGGCTAGGTGGTCAGAGTATTTCTAGCCTGCCCACTTCTTTTTTATTTATATTGAACTTTTTTTGTGGGACTCCGCTGAGGCCAAGTCCCAAGATAGTAGCTGCCAACACTTTCTACTTGAAGTGTTGGCATCCAATCAGATTTAAGCACGAGGGCTGTTTACTCGGAGGATCTGCATATGCAAATTTGGATTTCCCTTAATATTTCCAAAACTACAGAACAGATTTGCACAAATTTACAAAAAGGTCGATTTCTGGACCTACAGCCACCTTTCTGCCAAATGTGGTGTAATTCCTTTCAGCGGTTCGGGCTGTAGTCATGTCTAAAATTTATATGGGAATTAACATGGGAAATGCATGTTTTTTTTTTTTGTCAAACATGTTTATTAAAATTTTTCCAAGTACATCGCAAGTAAGCATCATCATTCCGCCCATCGCAGTGAGCGTCAGCTTATCAACGAGACATAAAAGGTTTATAAGAATACGATGCCTAGAGAGTGCCCCAGCCCCACAACCTAAAGGCATGCTAAAATGAAGAGTACAGCGGCTCATAAACAAGGGGTGTGGGCAGAGCCTCGCGTGCGTCATACAAACGAAAGATCTGGATTAGGCGTCTCAGCGTTTTTTTGTGATGATGAATGGGCAAGTCCATCCAACCGGAAAGTATCCGCTAAGGCGTAAAAGTGTTCTAAAGCAAAGGCAACCAACGGTCCCCACCCGAGTTCAAAGTTCTTGTAATTATCCTGAAAAATAGCTGACATTCTTTCCAGGCTGAGCAGCCGCCATAACCGTGAGTGCCAAAGGGAAATTGCCGGGGCCTCCCTCTGCTTCCAGGCGGCCACCAAAGTCACCTTAGCCGCACCTATACAGAGCCACATGATAGCCTGCACGAGACTGGTGTTCTAGAGTAGGATCTCGAAGCCCCAGAAGAGTCATAGCCATAGTGGTTGGAATGAAGTACCCCAGAACGTCTTTAATGTGTGCTAGTACTTCTGCCCAAAAGGGGCGAATGGTCGGCCAATCCCATCAAATGTGCTGGAAGTCGCCCAGGAGACTGCAGCCTCTCCAGCATCGGTCAGAAGTATGGGGGAAGATCTGTTTGAGCCTAGACGGGTGGAGATACCAGTCCATCATGGTGTTGAGGTGGGCTTCCCTGCGGTCTACGGAGTGGTTGAATCTAAAGATGTCTGACCACAAATGGGACCATTCCGTCTGACACATCATGCTGCAATAACCCCTCCCACATAGCCATGTAACGTGAACACGGTGAGGTGGCAGTGGTGAGTAATAAGTTATAGATAAACGAGATCACCCCTTTCATTGTGTTTGTCTTGGCGAGGAAGGATTCAAATCTAGTAGGTAGGTGGGTAGCTGCGTCTCGGACTTTCGGAGTGACGGCCCAGGGAAGTAGTTGGGTGTGGCGGTACCATTCCGAGTTGTCCAATCCATAGTCCCGCTTACAGTTTTCAAAGGTCAGGGGGTCATAGTTATGAAAAAGGTGTGTCAGGGCCAGGCACCTCCCTTTCTCCAAGCATCGAAGGATCCCTCGTGCAGGCCTGGGGGGAAGGCAGGATTGAAATGTAGTGGTGTAAATGGTGAG
The DNA here is from genome assembly GCF_964204655.1 of Triturus cristatus. Taxonomy (NCBI): domain Eukaryota; kingdom Metazoa; phylum Chordata; class Amphibia; order Caudata; family Salamandridae; genus Triturus; species Triturus cristatus. The sequence goes on along the minus strand of NC_140594.1, from coordinate 3,256,037 downwards.
GGAAAAATAGTCCACCGAGCATCCCCCGTGACTGAGTCCCATGCCCGCAGAGTGGTCCGCGTAGGAGTACTAAGGTACGAATTCTTGGGCCGGTCCTGTTTGGGACACCAGGCAAGATCCCATATGGTCCGCCCTGCAATACTACAGTCCATATGCAACCAATGTTTATCGGATTCCGGCTTGGACCACTCAGATAGCACCCTCAGCTGTGCTGCCTTGTAATATAGATGTATGTCGGGGAGACCCACTCTGCCCTCCGCCCGGGAGTGTCACAATAGAAAAAAGGAGAAGCAAGCGCGTCCCCCCTGCCAAATGAACTGCAGGAGCAAAGATTTGATCTGACGGAAGAAGTCTCTCTCTGGCTCTATCGGCAGTGCTTGGAATAGGTAAAGAAGTTTAGGAAGGAGCGTCATCTTGACAGCGTGTACGCGGCCAAGCCAAGAGAGAAAAAGAGGTTTCCACCTCATGAGGCCATCTACCCTGGACATTAATTGGATCCCCAGGTATTAAATAGAGGAGGTGGTCCACTGCAGGGGAGTGAGGGGTTTAAGCCTGTGCATCTCCGCCGGGGGAAGAGTGAGATTGAGAATATACGACTTGCCCAAGTTTACTTTAAAGCCTGCTACCACCTCAAAGCGCTCCAGTTCAGCTTGTAAAGGGGGAAGAGAGTGCGCAGGGTCAGAGAGTGACAATAGGACATCGTCCGCAAAGAGAGAAATTTTATGAGAGTCCCCACTGAAGGGGATGCCTTGAATGTCGGGATTGGCTCTAATAGCTGCCGCTAAGGGTTCGATGCTCAAGGCAAAGAGTAGGGGCGAGAGGGGGCTCCCCTGTCGAGTACCTCTAGAATGAAGAAAAAAAAAACAGGTGAGGCTATCCCATTGACATGTAGGCGGGAGCGAGGTTGGACATAGTTGGCCCGAATCATATTGAGGAATTTAGGATCAAACCCGAAGCTCGTAAGGGTCGTGAATAAGAATGCCCAATCAACCCTATCAAAAGCCTTTTCGGCGTCCAGGCCTACCAACACTGCAGGGATGTTACGTCAGTTAGCTTTCTCTATGAGGTGCACAATGCGGCGGGTGTTGTCGTGTGTTTGTTGACCCTTGATGAACCCCGATTGGTCTGGGTGAATGAGGTCGGGCATGAGGTCGTTCAAGCATCTGGCTAGAATGGAGCAGTAAAGTTTCGTGTTGAGATTCAATAGGCGATTGGCCTATACGAGGTGCAGAGGTGAGAGGCCTTCCCTGATTTGGGTATGACAGAGATCATGGCCTTGGAGAAGGATCCAGGAGACTCTCCCTATGTCGCCATGTGGTTAAAGAGCCGCGTGAGGTGCGGGGTGACGTCAGATGCAAAGGTTTTATAGAACAGGGCAGTGGATCCGTCCGGTCCAGGGGCTTTACGGGGCTTAAGGGCTTGTTTGGCTGAATTCACCTCCTCGGAGGTGATAGGAGCAGTCAGGGTGTCATTCCATTCAGGCGAAACCTGGGGGAGGGACAGTGTCCGGAGGTAGTCACGCTGGATGTCGGGATTTAACTGGTCACTAGTGTAGAGAGTTTTGTAGAAAGAGCGGAAGATCTCGGACTTCTCATCTTTATGTGTCATCTCCCCAGTGGGCCCGAGGATACCTCCCACATACTCCTGTTCCCGCTTGCCTTTGAGCTGCCTGGCTAGATGTCTGCCAATCTTATTGCCTTGGGAGTAAGAAAGGTGTCGGAGTTTGAGTAGCGTGAATTCTGTCCTGTTATTATAAATAGCTTTAAGATTGCCCCTTAGAGCTGTCCGACTGCAAAGGGATTCTCTAGTGGGGTTTACTTTATGTGCACGCTCAACAGTGGCTACTTTGTTTTCCAATGCTTCTCTTTCTCTAGCCCGTTGTGCGTTCAGTGCTGAGTTGAGGGCAATGCATTTCCCCCGGAAGACCGCTTTAAACGTGTCCCAGGTGGTGTACTCTGAGGTATCCTCAGGCTTGTTAAGATCAAAAAATTCAGTGATGGTTTCTCTCAATTTGGTGCGGGATTCTTTGTCTCGCGTGAGAGAAGGTGGAAAATACCTTCTAGGGGTACAGGAGACATTACCGTGCCAGGCCAAACAAATGGAAAGGAGACTAGAAGGTGTAGTATCGGGAGTGGGGGTGAAGTGTCCGCCATGCGTCTACAAAGGCCTAGGTCGTGGAGGTGTTGTTTGGCAGCAGAGGCAAAGGAGCCCGGACCAGAGCGGTGTGGGTGGGTACTGTCGAGGTCTTGTTGCCAGGTCACGTTGAAATCGCCCAAAAGTACCAATGACCCCTCCCCGAAGTCCAAAAGTTTCCCCGTCAGAGTATTTAAGAACACCGCTTGCCCAGTGTTAGGTGCATACACGGCTACGACGGTACAAAGCTTGCCCATCAAGCGGCCCTTGGCAATAACCCAGCAGGCGTCTTGATCAGAGAGGACATCCAAAGGTTGAAATTTAGTGGAGGAATGAAAAAGGAGTGCCACCCCTGTGTTTTGTAAGTGCCTAGGATTGGTATATCAGTGGGTAGTGTTTGTGACGAAGGCGTGAGTCCTCTGATTTAGCCAAATGCGTCTCCTGGAGGGCCACTATGTCAAGATGATGGTCCGTGATGTACTTCCACACTTTGTGGCGCTTTTGCGGTGAGTTAAGCCCTTTAACATTCCAGGAACCAACCATAATCGTTATAGCAGTCAAGGGTGAGAGAGCATTCTACAGTCATCGCCAGTCGACCCAGCCCGATACAGGTCCAAGTTAGCCCCAGGGTTATCTGACCCCACGTGAGCGCCCCCTGTGAGCGCAGAGGTGCAAAAGAAAAAAGAAAAACCCCTTAGAAAGGGGCTCCCCTGTCGAGTACCTCTAGTAAAAAGCCGCCACCATCGCCCTCCCAACCCCTCCCCACAACCCCAAGAACAACAAAACTAACAACAAGTGCAATGGCGGCAGGAAAGCCGCCGTCTGGTCCCTAAGTGGAGGCATCCTGCCCTACAGGGACTAGGGGGACGGAGGGTCCGGGGACTCCGTCTGCAACATCCGGATGCAAGTCAAAGAAGATATCATTATGCGGTTATAACTCTAGCATCAAAACAGAGCTACCTGAAAAATGGGCATAAAGTCATTGCTCTGGGAGGAAGAGGCTAATGATAGTTCCCCAAGTCCATTACACAGTTAACAGTCGGGTGTCTGGGATGTAGGGCCAATGAAGGCTCCCAGGCTCAGAGAAGCGTATGGGGGAAATGCGCTTGCAGTCGTTAGCAGGGGTCCCCGAAGAGGCTCCTGAGGTCTATCGTGGGCAGAGCCAGCCTCCTCCGGCGGGAGACCCAGGAGCTCCAGCCCCTCTTTCAAATCTGGGACATGACACTGTCTATTATTGAATTCGAAGCTGAATCCAAACGGATAGGTCCATCTGTACCTGATTTTGTACTCTCGCAGTTTAGAAGTGATAGGGCGGAACAACTGTCTCCGTGCCAAGGTAGCCGGCGCCAAATCCTGGTAGATGGAACAGGAGTGGTTTTGAAAGGTGACGGATCCCTTTGACCTGGCCGCTAGGAGCACTGCTTCTTTGACTTTATAGGAGTGGAAGTTTGCCAGGATGTCGCGTGGACGCTTCTCGCCGGCCTGCAAACTTCCCACACGGTGTACCCTTTCCAGCTTTATTTTGAGGGTTTGGGGGATCAGGATTTCCGCGATGGCCTCCAGATCCGGTCGCTCCGCTCCCTCTGCTCCCTCCTCCAGGTCCCTGACGCGTAGGTTCTCCCTCCATGCCCTGTTCTCGAGGTCCTCTGCCTTGAGCTGCATCTGGTAAAGTTGGTCCTGGAGGGTGCGCACGTCTTCACGCAATTCAGTGGAGAGTCTCTCCTGGTCTTGGTGCCGTGCCTCCAGGTCCAGCACCCTAGTACCCACAGAGTCGATGTCTTGTTGGAGGGAGGCCAACCTCTGAAAGATCCGTCCTCAGTTGCTCTATTGACGATTTGATACCCTGGCCGAGATCATTGCGTAGCTCGGTTTTAAAGTCTTTGAGCATGGGCAGCAGGTCTGTTTTCATAAGGGCCATGTCGGTTGTGTCAGTGTCTCTGCGTAGCGTCGGGTGTTTATCTAACGGGCAGAAGAAGCCCGATACTTTGTTGGATGTCCTGGTCATCCCTTTCTTTGGCGGCATACGGGCTAGTCCAGGAGGATCCCGGTAGCAGTGACGCCCGTGGCAGGAGGCCCAAGAACAAGTGCACGGGAGCCACCGTGCCGAAGCATGGTGGAGGAGACTGCTGACAATCCAGAAGAGCGGGGAAAGGCACCGACCACATCCAGGTGTAGCGCTTCTGGCCGGACCTCTGAGTGCTATATAACGCGGCTTCCTGTGTGGGTGATGCTGTTGGGTGGGGGTACGCTCCCTTCAGGACAGGTGGAGGCTGGGCCCCAGATCACAGTAGAAGCCCCCCCAGAGATAGCACCACAGAACGATGCTTCGTTCGGCCCCTGCAGGTCTCGCCAATCTCGGCCACACCATCGCACTCGTGATCCCCCATTACCCTGCAGGTCTCGCCAATCTCAGCCACACCACCGCACTCATGATCCCCCATTACTTGGACTGGGCTCCATTTTACAAGTGCAGTGGCTGATACAGAGAAAGTCACTAACCGTGAGGGAGGACTCCGTCAATCCCGCCTCAAGATACAGAGAGAACAGAGGGTTGATGTGTCCTCGAAGGCGGCAACTGATGGTGGGGCGGGCATGGGGCCCCAGAACTGGGAGTTCAATATGCAGCGCCGCGGCTCACATTCCGGACGCCATGTTGAGGTCAGGCGGGTGCAGTACTGCGGTCCGTGAAATGAGCCAAAACCCAGGAGATGTCAATGAAACAGCGGCAGCGTCCACGACTGGAGCAGACCTCACCTCAGGCGGAAGAGGGTAGAAGAGGAGACAGGGGCTCCACAGGACACAGCCGCCAGGACGTCTCGGAGGTCACCATTTTGGAAGGCGCACGCTGGGCCCCAGTAAGGCCGCGCCAGGTCCGCTGCGGCGGCAGGAGCAGCAAATGAAAGCTCCCTCTTCGTGCCCTACATCTTCCGCGTGGATTAGAGGCGACTTGCACCATTCAGGGTACGACAGAACCGCAGCAATCAGCTCCGGAACAATGCGCCGACCGGGAGCCAAGACGGGCTACTTCTGCTTGGCCATTTTGCCCGGCCACGCCCCCGAAATGCATGTTTTTTTACCCCACCCCCCATTTTTCATGGCCCTGCTTGACAGGTCACCCCGAAACTTTCCTTGTAACAAGAATCACTTGGGCACTTTTGTTGGAAAATTTAGCTGTGCTAACTATAACTCGCGACCAAAGCACTGCTGATGACATCACATATTACATCACTCATGACATGGTCAGTGACATCACTGATGACATCCTCTGTGACTGAGGGTTTCTAAGGATGTTATAAATATATACACACCAAGGTGTAACGAAAAATGAGTGGGTGTATGAGTGTTTGAATGAACGATTTAGCAGGTGTCTGACTGTATAAGTGAATGATTATACATGTCTCAGTGAATGTCTGGGTGGGTGATTAATCTGTGTGAATGTGTGTATCAGTCTGTCAAATGGTATGTAAGTGGCTGCATGGGTTGGTGAATAGGTACATGACTATGTATATGAGTTAATGATTGGTTCTCTGAACCGCTGTATGGGTGCCAGAGTGTCTCTTGGGTGGGTGGGTGGGTGCAGGTGTGACTCCCTGCATGGATGTGTGAGTGGGTGATTTACTGGGTGTATGGGTTTATGAGTCCATGTGCAAGGGACTGTATGGGCGAGTGAGTGTGCGTATGGCTGTGTCGGTGAGTGAATGGAAGTCTCAGTGGTATATTGGTGAGTAGCTGCAGATGTGTAAGATCGCATATGTGAGTGTTGCAGTTTATAAGTTGCTGGATGTGAGAGTGAGTGATTGGGAGAGCACTTGTACGGATGAGTGTGTGATTGTGTCAGTGATTTTATGAGACTAAGAATGTGTTAGTTTCTGTATGAATAAGTGGGGTGGTATGTGTATAACTGTATAGGTAAGTAAAGGGCAGTGTGATTGACTCTTTGGGTGAATCACTAGGTGTGTGAGTAACTATGGGTAAGTGGCAGTTTGTGAGTGTCTGTATGAGTGCATACATCACTGGCTGTATTGATGAGTGAGTACATGTAAGTGTGACTGAGTGGGTGAGTTAGTGGATGTGTGTGTAGACCTATTAATCGGTGACTGGGTATGTACGTACTGGTATTGGTGCGCCAATGGTTTCACGAATGGTACTCTGAAATTTGGAGTGGTTATTTTGGGGTGTGAAGAGGTGCATAAGAGATTAAGTGGATAATGTCATCAGTGATGTAATTGGAGATGTCATCAGTGATGTCACTGGCCATGTCACGAGTGATGTTATATGTGACCTCAGCAGCAGTGCATTGCAGGGACGCGAATTATAGTCAACTATAATGGCTGAATTCCTCTGGTTTTGTATGACTAAAATGACATCCTAACTATAACATCCCTGAAACCTGTGTTATTTTCAGTGAATTTCTAAGGTTTTTTAAATGCTAATTCCTAACTATAACGTCCCTAAAACCTGTGTGTTTTTCAGTGAATTCTTAAGGATTTTTAAACAATTTTATTTATTAAAAGATGTTTGTATCACTTTTTTTCCTTTTCTTGTATGATTTTCTATGTATTTTTAATAGCTTTTAAAATAATAATCACGGTTTTAAAATATATGTAACATAGCTGATTAAAGATTTTGGTGTCGGGTCGTTTCGTCGATTTCAATGGAAGCCTGCAAAGAACTGTTGCTGCCGTGAAGAGGAGAAGTGTCCAAAGAGATCCAAGCCTGGATCTAGGATGTAAGGAACCTGAAAGCAGAGGGGACAGAGTCTGGTTCACTAGCCAGTGACCAAGGGCAGGATGGACCAATGCCCACAGATGTCGGGTGCTTCAGGTGAGTTGATGGGTGTCTTGACTCGTCAGCCACAAGGTCCAGGAGGTGTTGACGAAGTCCACGAGCCGGATTTGAGCTGTCCCACAAAGTCTGTCGAGTGTTGCGGTCTCGGCGACCAGAATGGACCCAACAAGCCTTGGCAACGGCAAGTCACTGGAAATCACATAAAGGACTGCGGTGCAGACCAGCAAAGTCTGAGGGACTCACCCAGCAAGGGTAAGTCAGGGCACGTCTGGAGCAACCAGGAAAGCCTAAGCAGAAAAAGAGTTGCCTTCGTGGGGACCTGCTAGCCAATGGGCTAGTGATCACGAAGGAGCCTCGAGCGGTCGCACTTGAAGCTGGCCCATGGGTCACTCTTGGAGCGGAGGCCAACAATCTTCGATGCAGGAGGTGCTTATGGCTGGGGATACTCGGAACCCAAAGCACAACTTCGAGGAGGACCAGGAAGATAGTGTTGCTGCAAAAGTTCATGGTGTCCAGGGGTCACAGTTCCACGTCACCCACGATAGCCACGGGCCTCAGCTTTGCTGTGGACTCAGGGTAGCCTCGGGGAAGTCTGGAAATCCACCTCTGGTGATGCAAAGACTTTGGTGTCCGGCGGGAGCTTCAGCAATGCAGACCGGTCAGTTGCTTCTTTGGTGCCTGCCAAGCAGGGGAGTCACTCCTTGACCCCAAGGGAGATTTCTTCAGTCTTCTAGTCAGGATAGAACGTCGAAGGTCCAGGATGTACATTGCAGAGTTTCGTCCAGGGTAATCTAAAGTCCTAGGGACTGGATTCCTACTAAGTTTAGGGGATGGACTAACTCTAAGGCCCCACCTATGAGTGGGCCAGGAAAGAGGGGTGTTTACACCCATTTCCTTTGTTCAGTTTCACGCCAGAGCAGGGGCACGTAGCCCCTGCAACCGGTTTGAACTGGAGTATGCACAGGGACACCAAGTGTGCCCCCAGTGCAGGACTTCAAAGCACCAGAGAGTGCTCCCGCCCAGCCCCAATACACATCAGCCTGTCTGGGGAGGCGGGGAGACCTCCCCATGACAGGAAACCTATTGTCCAGGCCTCCCTGCCAAAGTTTCGGTCAGCAGCAGGAGGCCAGACCTTTGTCTGTGGCAGAGGCATCCAGTTTGTGATGCCAGGGCTCAGGAAAGTCCTACCGGGTTTAGCCAGTGTGGACATGCCTCTCTCTCTAGAAGGGTGGAATGCTACCCCCGCCACCAGGACTGGTGGGGGGTAGTATTCCAAAGCATTTGACACCAAACACGACATGTTTTGATGCAGCCATGCCAAAGTTAGCATTTACCGTGAGGTTATAGTGCACTTAAGAGTGTATGGTATGGATGTATCACAGAACAGCCATAAGGAAGTATTTCCGAAAGCTGCAGAGGGGTTCAGCTCATGCTTGGGCACCCTCTCACATAAAACCAAGCACTCTGCCTTCAGGATTGTCAAGGCCTGCCATAGGAGTGGCTTATACGTTTATATGTGTCTGTATAAGGTAGTGATATAGGTAGCCTATACCACAGTAAGGGGCACAAGCACACCCTTACCCAGGCTGCAGTAGCAGACCTGTGGTGTCATTTTGGAGTGCTTCCCAGGGGTGGCATAATATATGCTGCAGCCCCGGTAGGCCTCTGAGGTACCTATGCCCTAGGTACATAGTATACCATATACTAGGGGCTTATAAGGCACTCCAGAATCCATTTTAGAGAGGGAGCAGCTAGGCTGTGGTCCTGATTAGCAGGACCACAGCCAGACTAAGGTCGAAAAACAGTGAAACACCAGCAAAAAGTGGGGGTACCCATGTGAAACAGATCCTACTCTCCTACAATGGTTACAACAGGTGTGCCGGAATCTTGGGTCAAAGTATTGCGCTGAGGCCTATAGGATCCTAAAATATGATACCAGTCTGCCCATGGTGTATTCAGTTACTCGTTACTTATTTTCTATGTGGTGTGTACGGTCATCTATTTTAAAAGCTGGGTCTATTGGATCATTTTAGTTTTTCAACGCAAACAAAATGTATTAACACTTTTTTTACTATCTGTTTTAAATGTTTTAAAAATATTAATTCCGAACTAGCTCCTTTTTATATTTAGAACTTCTTTCGCTTAATGTTACAATGCACGCGCACTTTATCTTTGCAAGAATCATGTGTGAAAATTATGCTGTAATACTTTTTTAATGTGCTTTAATGGCCATAAAGGCCGAAATGAAGAATTTTTTAATTGAATTGAATTGATATTATTTGGTGTTCAATTTTGTCAATAGGTTTAATTTCCACAATTTCTTGTTTTTCCAGTTCCAGAAGCTGTTGATTAAATGTAGAACACTCTTGCAGTGTAGGCATTAGACATACTATAGACTTGTTTTCTGCAAGCATATTGTGTTACTTCAGATGCTGTTTCTCCATTTGTAAACAAGTTCCTTGGTAGTAAACGTTCTAAAGCTGGTTTTCCATGATCCGTCAAGACACCAATTCTTATGTCATTAAGAATATTTCTATAATCTTCATCACTTGCTTGTCGCATATTCTTAAATTCTTTATATTCAAAATGTAACCAAATATTTACATTCCCAATACTTCCCAAAGATTTTCTTGTGTCATCATGAAAAAGAGTTTTAAAAACAGGTTGTCCCTTTACAGGAGTAAGTTGTAGTAAGTGTCTAAATACAATAAAATGTTTTCCTCCAAACAGAACATCGAAATCTGTTTTTAAAACCTGTTGCATTTTCAAGTGTACAAAGACAAGATTTAAGTTTGAGACCATGCTCACCTCACCAATGATTAAAAGTTTTGTTTCCTTCAGTACTCGAGACTTCATTATTTCGATATATTGATATTTCAATTTATTATCATGTTCAACAGGTAGCATTAGTAATCGATGTAAAGTAATACTTTTAATGTTGTGTGCTGCTAATCCAGTTGGAGCTGTTATGACGCAAGGTAAATGTGATTATGTAATTTTGTGTAGATAACTGGTCAAAACTTTAATTAAAAAACATTTTCCTGTTACAGCTTGACCACTGATGTACAATAGAATAGGTTTACATGATGAACATTGGCATTCTTTTGTTCCGTGCAGCAAACCATGTTGTGCCTGTTGTTTGACTTGAAGATATATATCTTTTAGTTCAATATTTAGTTGTTCTTCTAACTTTTCCAACGGAAAAAAATCCTGTTGTGCTTGTTGCATTGCAGTTTAGATCTCATTTATGGCTATTGACGCTTCTTTTTAAAAAATTGGTTGTCCCAGTGGATCTTGACTGAGTGGACCAGAACTTTGACTGGCTTGTGAACTTACACAAGCTATTTTAGCTGCAATAGCACTTTCTTGTTCAATGTCATCATTTAACATTGGTAGATAAGTTGGGAAAATTGTGCACTGAATGCTATCCTTAGTTGCATTAAAAGAATCTTCATAGCAGCCAAAATCTCCAAGTAATTGTGTTTCACTGCGCCACGGCTTGAACAGTTGCAGGAGTGCAAAATAGAAAAATTCTCTCTTATATGGACTTTCGCAACTGAGTTTTCTGTGGTTAATAAGATTTCCTTTGGCGTGTTTTACTAAACATCCATCACATTCAATTACTGCATATTTCTCTTCTTTTATATTTTTTGTAACTTTTCTTTTAAAGCTGTAATGTTGAAGTATTTCATACAGACACAGGTTTTCAAGATGCGGACTCCTTTTGGGATAGTATCTATCCAACATATTAGTTTTAACAATACCTGTACTTTCTAGTTAATTCTGTGCTAAGTATTCAATTTCTTGTAAAGATTTCAATATTCTATTTCATGTGGACGCAAAACCTAGACTTACCCAAAGGATTCCTCTTGACTTTGAATATAAACTGGCAGAGCTCAAAAGATCCGAACATTCATAGGATCCAATGTCTTGATGGGAAAGCATTTTCAAGCTAAAGCTGTACAATTTCTTGCTAAGACTCTTCTCTGCTGAAATTTCTTCCCACATTTCTGTCATCTCGATCTTTTCAGATTTGGTTATACATGATGTAAAATAGCCAGCAACAGCAATTGAATTATCTGCAATATATTGAATATTCAGGTTTGCATTCAACATTTTCAAAATAACTGGACTGTAGTCATTAATGTACTTTGAAGCTTCTGCTCTTTTTAAGTTGAATGTATTCTTAGGAGATTTCCGAGTTATTTGGTGCCTTACTGCTGACAAAAAACTATTTACTCTTTCTTTAGAAATTATAGGACGTTGGAATCCAAAATGATATTCTGTATATAAAATTTCCCTTAACACTTGGATTTTCGTCTGCAGTATTTTTCCACATCGATGACTTTGAAACCGTTCAATTTGTTGTCTAAAGCTCTTTTCTCCTCCATCTCTTGGAATGGCACATGTAACATACTGTTTGATAAAGGACAAAACTGTTTCATCAGTATCAGTTCCAAATTTTGATGCATTCTTTATCCATAATACCATGTGTATATGGGTAGCACCGCTGGCTTGGTACTCTTTTCGCCAAAAGAAATCAGTAACTTCTCCAGGAGGAGGAATGTTTTTATTGCAGATAAATGACATCATACTTTGAAACCTATGGTTAAAATACCTACAGACATTTACCGTATCCAAGGAACACAGTTCTCCAGGTGTCTTTAATTCAATGTTTGTAACATTTGAATTTGCTTCTCGTAGAAATTCAAGTAAATCTTCCAACGCACAGCTAAGTGTTACAAACCATGTAATTTCTTCAGCAAACTCATCAATACTAATCTCTTTCCCGTGTTCTTCCACACCTACTCTTATCAAACTCTCACTTTCTCTAAACTTTTTGTACATCTGATACTGAACCTTGCAAAAGAACTGTATTTATTTCACTTAGACATAATGCAGGAGTTTTTACATAGTGGAGTCTCCTTACCAACTTCGGCATTTCAGAGTGGTTTCAATAAATGTAGTCCTTGTAACATCCTAATCTTCTGTTCAACACTTTCAGGAGCTTGTGTATGCCTCCCTTGAACTTCTTCAGCTATTATTTCTTCCACATTCCTAACAACCATTTTTTCATTTGGAATGGGACAACCGTCTTTCATCTCATAGCATCGACCACTGGTATCAACTGCATGTACTAATGTGTTCTCTTGAAAATAGCTTTCTTCATTTAAGAAAGGCTCAGTACTAGAAGTGTGCTTCCATTCACCAGTAAATGTTTTACAAAACTTACTTCTATTAACAAGTCTTTTTCTTTTGCTCTTCTCTTTCATAAACCCCATTGTTGTATCCAATGTTCTTATTATCTTCAATATTAATATAAATAATTTTGGTTTCAATTCAAAAGCAGTATCTACACTTTCAATCTGTTGCTTCTTATACGCTGCTGATCTTTTATACTTTTTACAATTTAATACATTTTGAATTACTCTACTTCTAAACATTCGTATACGTATCTCTTTAAATCGTACTTGCCTTCTTATAATATGTGTAGTTTTTCCCAAATCTAATGATTTTTTTACCATTACAATTCTTCTTTTCCTTCTGGTTTGTTGTAAAACTTTCCTTTTTCCTTTCATTATTATTGACTTTCTTTCATCTCTCTACAACCATTTAAAGAAACTGTTTAAGTGCTCTTACCAGAGAAGATTTTATCCTGAGTAACATTTTGCTCTTTTCCTAATGCACTCTTTTACTTTTCTTTAAGTAGTACTGTTTTCTTTGTTCTCTACTCTTTTCATGTTTTCTTAACATCTTCAATTTGTGATCCAATTAAAATAAATTTCTAAAAAACAAAGAACAGATTCAATAGTTTGTTATATCAATTAACAATTTTAAAATAATTAAATGTCAATATTCACAATAACCCCTAAGCAATTACTTACAATTACATTGCTATTCTCTTCATAACAAATAAAAAAAGAAAAGTGCAGAAACAAGCAAGAAAACTGCAGAAAGAGGCAGAAAGGTGCTGAAAGAGAAAGAAGGGTTCAGAAAGAAAAAGAAAGGTTCAGAAAGAGCCAAGAGAATGAACAAAGAAGCAACACAGCTACAGACAAATGTGCGAAGTGCAGAAAGAGGCAATAGAGGTGCAGAAAGAGGCAATAGGGGTGAACACAGAAGCAAAAGAGCTGCACAAACATGCAAGAGATGTGCACAAAGAGGCAAGAGAGATGCAAAAGAGACAAGACGGGTGCAGAAAAAGGCAAGAGAGGTGCAGAAAGAAGCAACAGAGGTGCAGAAACAGGCAATAGAGGTACAGAAACAGGGAATAAGGGTACAAAAAAATGCGTGCATAAAGAAGCAACAGAGGTGCAAAAAATGCAAGAGATGTGAAAAAAGGGGCAAGTGATGTACAGAAAGAAGCAAGAGAGGTACAGAGAGGGGCAAGAGAGGTACAGAAAGAGGTAGCGGAGGTATAGAAAGAAGCAAGAGAAGTACAGAAAGAAGTGAGCTCCAGAAACAAGCAAGTGAGGTGTAGAAAGAACTAAAAGAGGTGCAGAAAAGTCAAAAGATGTAGAGAAAAAAGCAAGAGAAGTATAGGAACAGGGAAGAGGGATGCAGAAAGAGGCAAGAGAGGTACACAAAGAACCCAGACAAGTGCAGAAAGAACAAACAGAGGTGCAAAAAGAAGAAAAGTGCAGAAACAGACAAGAAAAGTGAACAAAGAGGCAAAAGAGGTACAGAAAGAGGGAAGAAGAGTGCAGAAAGTAGAGAAATACCTGTCACAAGACTATACAGACCTTTAAACTTGGCAGACTACACTTCTCATTTCAGGCAGACACCAAAATGTATATGCCCTACTTCAAGTGGACCTTTCTAGAGATTCATACAAAGTACCCCAATCACTAATCCCTCTGTCAACATGTCTTAAACCTTCATTTTTCACCGACTGATCAGAGTGTTAGACCTACCAAAATTAAAACAGCACCGCTTCCCATGTTTTTGTTGTAAGTCTCACCATGTTCCTGAAAGTATGCATGCATGCATGTCTCTGGGCCTTTTCCTAGTGGCATCATACATAAAAGAAACATACAAATAGTTCCAGAGACTCATACAAAGTACCGTAATCACTAATTTATTTATTTATTTATTTATTTATTTATGGTTTTTATAGAGCGCAACACTCATCCCATGGGATATCACGGCGCTGTATACCAAAGAAACTCCCGCTGGCGTGTGCTGAGATCATTGAGGGTTGGGGAAGAGATAGGTTTTTAATTTTCTTCGAAACTGGAGGTAGTTCGTGGTATGTCTTAGGTCAGAAGGTAATTCGTTCCAGCTTTTTGCTGCTAAATATGAAAAGGAACGACCTCCTGTTCTGGCCTTGTAGATACGTTTCGTTTTCGCCAGGGCCAATTGACAGGAGCGTAGGTTCCTGTTGGGTACGTAGAATTCAATTCTTCCATGGAGAATTGAAGGGCCGGTCTTGTGTAGGGTCCGATAGGCATGGTTAAGCAGTTTAAAAGCAGCCCGCTGACGCATCGGAAGCCAATGAAGTTTAGTTAGGCATTCCGATGCAGAATCACGATAGCCTTTATTGCAGATGAGTTTAGCTGCCAGATTTTGCAGAACCTGTAGACGGGAGAATAGGAATTCGTTCATCCCTACGAATAGCGCATTGCCATAGTCCAGACGACTTACCAATAGGGCCTGTGTCACTGAACGTCTGCAATCTAGGGGTATCCAGGGAAATATCCTAGCAAGGAGTTTAAGTATGGCAAAGCCCTTGCCAAAAAGGGATCGAACGTGGTCTTTCATGGATAGTGTGTCGTCCATGGTAATACCTAGGTTCCTGGCATGTTGTTTAGGAATGGGGGCCACTCCCAGTGAGGGTGGCCACCAGGTAGCATCCCACATACGTTTAGCGCCTCCGAACAAAAGAATCTCTGTTTTGCCTGCATTCAGCTTTAAACAGTGGTCGTGCATCCATCGTGCCATTTCAGAGAGACAGTCGTGTAGATTACTTTTGCAGGTTTCTGGTCTCTCATCCATTGTCACCATCAACTGCGTGTCATCCGCATAAGAGCACATTCCAATACCCCACTTCCTTCCAATGTCCGCAAGAGATGATACATAGACATTGAAAAGGGTGGGGCTTAGTGAGGCGCCCTGAGGAACCCCGCAGTCGATGGGATTGGGCCTTGAGTGGAATTGGCCCATGTGTACTGCCTGGGTGCGGTTGCTCAGGAAAGAGTGTATCCATTTCAACGCTGTGGATTGAACTCCTTTTTCCCAGAGTATGTTCAGCAGACATTTGTGTGATACTGTGTCAAACGCCGCTGACAGATCCAGCAGTATCAGTGCTACTGCTCCACCTTGATCGGTGGAGGATCTGATACTGTCTGATACTGCCAGCAGCGTTGTTTCGGTACTGTTATTGGCTCTGAAGCCGGTCTGGGAGATATCTAAAAGGGAATTGTCTTCCAGGTATTTAGTCAGTTGTTTGTTTACCAATTTCTCCAAAGCTTTGGAGAGGTAGGGGAGCTGGGAAATTGGTCTGTAGTTTTCAGGATTGAAAATATCAGACCCAGCTTTTTTCAATAGTGGGGTCACGGAGGCGTGCTTCCAGGCAGCGGGAAAAGTGGCAGTGGTAAGTGATTTATTGAAGAGTCGAGTGATCACAGGACAAAGTGTAGACGCAATTTCAGCGAACACAAAGTGAGGACAGGGATCTGAGGGTGAACCTGATTTAACCGTGTTTAGGACTGCTAGAACCTCAGCTTCTGAAAATGGTACAAAGCTGGTTAGCCGAGGGGTGTTTCCTGGGTCTGGTAAGACTATAGGTGTTTCTGGAGACATCATGATTTTGGATAAGTTATCTAAATTGTTATGGGTATCTTGAGGGGTAAAGGAAGAGTATATTTTCTTAATTTTTTCAGAAAAGAAAATATTGATACGCTCACAAGCCTCAGTCGAAGGAGCGAGGGTTTGTGAAGTGCTAGGTGGTTTACTAAGCTCCTTCACTATCCTGAACAGCTCTTTCGCTGAGTTGTTATTTTCTTGAATGCGCTTGGTAAAGTAATCCTTTTTTGTGTTTTTAATTGCAAGAATATACTGTTTACGTTTGTGAACGTAGGTTAGTCTTGTTTCGTTATCTTTAGATTGTCTCCATAAATGTTCCGTTTTTTGGCATTCCTTTTTGAGGTTTTTTAAATAGGGGGTATACCATTTCTCTGTTGAAGGTTTTCTTCTGGATTCCCGTATTGGGGCTAATTTATTTAAGGTTTGTGATATTTCGACCTCCAGTAGGGCAGCATCATCGCAGACAGATGAATTTTCCGATGTTTTGACATTAGCCACTTGGAAGTGTTTCTCAAAGCTAGATTCGTTAATCAGCTTCCAGGCTCGTTTGGAAATGTAAGAAACAGCCTTAGGTTTCAGAGGTTTAACGGGAAGGCCCAGTGAAAAGGTAATGAGGAAATGATCTGTCCAGGGCAGGGGTTTGATCTCTCTTATGCTGGTGGATTCAAAATTAGTGAAAAGTAAATCTAACGTATGGCCAGCTATGTGAGTGGGGCCCACTACCCACTGTTTAAGATTGAGAATACCCATGTCGTATTCAAACTGGGAGACAATCGGGGAGTAAGTATTTTCATAATGGATATTGAAGTCGCCAATTATTAAATAATTTTTGTGTGTCAAACAAAGTGGCGATAATTGATTCAGTAGTTTGGCACCGAAAGTAGCTTGTTGTCCGGGAGGGTTGTAAATAACGGCACCGGCTAAAATAGTGAAACCCTCGTAGAGTACTTTAAAGGGCAGGGTCTGATGTTCGATGTGGGCAGTTATAGGTTCCACTAGGCAAGTTAGTTGTTCCCTGAATATCACAGCAACTCCCCCACCTCTTTTCCCAAGTCTGTCTTGTGAGATGATTTTATAATTGGGGGGGAGGGCATTTGCTAAATCTGGGGCATTAGCTTCGGATAGCCAGGTCTCGGTGATGAAAACTAGGTCCGGGGCTTTTGCTGTAAGTAAATCCCAGATATCCAGGGCATGCTTGGGTAGAGATCTCGCGTTAAAGTACAAACAATTCAGAGTCATATGGTTTTCGTCATGATTAGCGTGATTTCTAGGTGAAGTTGGACCCATGCTGGACCAACGGCAGGCGCGGCAAGAAAATGGTCCATACGAAAGTCCTGGCCCCATTTTAGTGCATAGGTGTGATTTTATACACTTGCTACTGTCATGCAAGGCTAGCAAATCGCTACGAGAGTAGCGAGTGGGTATGGACGCTACTGAGTCCGGACCGGCAAGGGGGGTAGCCCCTGGTCCCGGTCGGGCGCGGATGGGCGCAGACGGGCTTGCCTTTGGCGCGCCTTCGGCGCGCCTACGGCGCGCCCGCTGCGCACGTCCGCTGCGCGTCCGGCCCAGGCACATGTTTTATAAGGGGGGAGAGGGGGCGTGTCCTCGTGGCGGTGGGCGTAGCCTCCCTGTCTGCGTGATTGGCGGCACGGGGATGATTACACCCGCAGCAACGTCCAATTAGCAGTGCTGTGGGAACGGCAAGTTCGCTTTCAGGGGAGTGCGCGAGGTAAGGCTACACACAGTTAAAATACACAGATAAAACAATTTAGATTTGGCAGCAATACAAAATCTCTCAGCAGCGCTCAAGGCTCCCGGCTTCCGCCTCAGGAGCTGTCTTAGGTATCTAGCGAGCCTAAATTCTGGTGCGATTTTAAATGCCACTAGGGGGGCGTGTCCTCGTGGCGGTGGGCGTAGCCTCCCTGTCTGCGTGATTGGCGGCACGGGGATGATTACACCCGCAGCAACGTCCAATTAGCAGTGCTGTGGGAACGGCAAGTTCGCTTTCAGGGGAGTGCGCGAGGTAAGGCTACACACAGTTAAAATACACAGATAAAACAATTTAGATTTGGCAGCAATACAAAATCTCTCAGCAGCGCTCAAGGCTCCCGGCTTCCGCCTCAGGAGCTGTCTTAGGTATCTAGCGAGCCTAAATTCTGGCGCGATTTTAAATGCCACTAGGGGGGCGTGTCCTCGTGGCGGTGGGCGTAGCCTCCCTGTCTGCGTGATTGGCGGCACGGGGATGATTACACCCGCAGCAACGTCCAATTAGCAGTGCTGTGGGAACGGCAAGTTCGCTTTCAGGGGAGTGCGCGAGGTAAGGCTACACACAGTTAAAATACACAGATAAAACAATTTAGATTTGGCAGCAATACAAAATCTCTCAGCAGCGCTCAAGGCTCCCGGCTTCCGCCTCAGGAGCTGTCTTAGGTATCCTTAGGTATTCCTCTTCCAACGTGTCTAAAACCTCACTTTTCTGCTGCATCTTCATTTTTCACCGACTGCTCAGAATGTTAGACCTACCAAATCTAAAACAGCAATCCTTCCAATGTTACTCTTCTAAGTCTCACCATGTTCCTGAAAGTATGCATGCATGCATGTCTCTGGGCCTTTTCCTAGTGGCATCATACATAAAAGAAACATACAAATAGTTGTATACCTGTGTTTCACATGTCTAGCATCTTCAGATGCATAACACGTGTGAGAATACATGTGCAAGTAGAGACATACGTTTCTCACAAGACCATTCAGACGTTAAAACTTCATAGACTGCACTTCCCATTTCAAGCAGACACCTAAATTATTAGTTTTCTGCTGCAGGGGTAGCAAGCACTATCTAAATGCAAACCCTTCCATCTCTCATCCCTTCACTATCTTTTCACTCCAAATACCAGACTAACATATCCACCGCTCAAATGAATTTCATATTTCCCCAGAATAATTCACCACAAAAAATGTTTGGGGTTCCAGAGTAGCGTGCTACTCGCTTAAAAGCTCAACACCTCATGAGGGGTAGCAAGCGCTATATGAATGAAAACCATTTCCCTCTTCTATCCCTCCACTATCCTTTTCAATCCGAACAACAGACTAACATATCCATCGCTCAAATTAATTTCATATTTCACTATAGTAATCCACCACTAATCTTTATGGGCATGCTACTTGCCGAAAAAGCGTTTTGACACCTCATCTGGGGTACTAAGCGCTATATAAATGCAATTATACTACAATTGCAATACAATACAGCACAAAGCAACCGATCAATAGGGGGGTGCCGCTTTTTCACAGAAAACGCGTACACTTCGCCTTGAAACCTGGCTTGGCAGCACGAGTTTAAAAAAAAATTAAAAAAATAATGCCGCAGACATGCCACATAGCTGGAAAGCCCCTGCTGTACGCTCACTTCACGGGCACAATTAAAAATAAGCCTGTGAATCTCATTTATGGTCGTTTTCAGCGCTTGTTCCCTGCTCGTGTTGGGAGCTCTGCTCGGTATTTCTGGTTTAAATGCCCCCAAAATAACAGCCGCAACTCTATAGAATTTGCTTTTTATAATATTTATGCCCAACGACAACTGGGTTTTCAACGTGTTCGGCCTGGCAACGTGTTTTACTTTTTAGTTCCACAATAAAATAAATACACGTGCAGTCAAGTCACTAGATGAATCATTCTACCAGGTTTCATAGCTGTAGCCCTTTTCAGGGATGTTTCACGGGAGCCATTTCAATGCATATTATTATTTAAATGCCCGTCTCATCCCGTCACTAAAAATAGAAAGATGGACCATTTTTAGGTCCAGCCTAGCGGCACCGCGCATGCGCTGCTTGCTCTGCGAGACTTCTCTAGTAGAGTATGGGAGAGAAGAAGCTCTCACTCTCCTCCCATATTTTTCATTGGCTTGTGATATTGTCTTTCATAAATGCTGCCTTCGGATTCATAAATGGGCTTGTTAGTCCCTCCTTAGTACGGACGTGTCTTCATTTGCACTCTCCCATGGCGACAGGCCCTTTTATTTCGGTTGTTACACGGGACCTGTTATTTAGTCTGTAAGCACTATTTACTTTGAGTTTCTCTTCCTGCAGGCCGGACACGCGCTGCTTCAGCTGAAACTGCTTGTGTTTTTTTAAGCAGCATGGCCTCCCCCGTAACAGGGGTGCCTGCTTTCAATCACTTTAACCCGGCATTATCTCGTGCCTCGTATCTGTTTCAACCCCCCCCCGCCCCTCCAAGTAAAATGGATTTAGAAATGATTAGCGAAAGTCATGTGAATTCCAGGTAGCACATAATCGTATGCTAATGGGCCGAAGCAGCATATCTGTGTTACATGTCATCTGTACTATAGCCACCTGACAGGTTGTTTTCAAAACCCTATCTTTATTAACAATACCACCATCACCACCACCCCCATGATCAATACCCCCACCTCCACCAATACCAGCACCACCGCCAATTCCACCACCACTGCCAATACCACCACCACACAAATACCACCACCAATACCGCCACCACCACTAATACCACCACCTCCAATACCATTACC
Organism: Triturus cristatus; assembly: GCF_964204655.1. Taxonomy (NCBI): domain Eukaryota; kingdom Metazoa; phylum Chordata; class Amphibia; order Caudata; family Salamandridae; genus Triturus; species Triturus cristatus. The sequence goes on along the minus strand of NC_140594.1, from coordinate 3,235,771 downwards.
AACACCAATACCACCACCTCCAATACCATTACCAACACCAATACCACCGCCACCTATACTACCACCACCTACACCACCACCAATACCAATACCCCCACCAATACCAATACCCCACCAATACCAATACCCCCACCAATGCCACCAACACCAGCAATACCACCGCCAATACCACCATCAGTACCACCAATACCACCACCACCACCAATTCAATACCGCCACCACCAATACCACCGCCAATACCACCAGCTCCACCAATACCACCAGCTCCACCAATACCACCAACAATACTACCACCAGCAATACCACCACCAGCAATACCACCACCAGCAATACCATCACCAGCAATACCACCACCACCAATACCACCGGCAATACCCTTACCAATACCATCAGCAATACCACCAGCCCCAATACCACCACCACCAATACCATCACCACCAATACTACCCCCACCAATACCACCACCAATACCACTACCATCAATACCACCACCAATACAACCAATACCTCCACCCCACCAATATCACTACCACTACCATTAACACCGCCATTACCACCACCACTGCTACCACCGCCATTACCACCACCATTGCTACCACCACCAATACCACCACCATGACCAATGCCACCACCAATACAACTACCACCATCAATACCACAAGCAATACCATCACCACCAATACCACCACCAACACTAATACTACCACCACCACTACCAGCAATACCACCACCAATACCACCAGCAATGCCATCACCACCAATACCAACACCAGTACCACCACCAATACCAATCCAATGCCACAACCACCAATACCACCATCACCCATACCACCAATACCACCATCAATACCACCACCACGAATACCAAACCAATACCACCAATACCACAACGTCTACCAATCCCACCATCAATACCACCTCCACCAATACCACCACCACCACCAATGCCACCATCACCAATGCCACCACCACCACTCCAATAGTACCACCACCAATACCATTGGCAATACCACCAATACCATTGCCAATACCACCATCACCAAGACCACCAATACCACCACCACCGCAATACCACCACTAATCCAATACCACCACCTATCCAATACCCCAATCCAATACCACCCCAATACCAACACCAATACAAATACCACCACCAATACCACCATCATCACCAATACCACTACCACCAATACCACCACTAATACCACCACCAATACAACAAATACCACCGCCAATATCACCACCACTACCACCACCAATACTACCACCACCGCTACCACCACCAATAAGACCACCACCACTACCAATACCACCACCACCAATACCACAATCACCACCAATACCACCACCAATACCATCACCACCACCAGCAAAAATACCACCAATACTACTACTACCAACAATACCAATCCAATTCTGCCAATACTAATACCATCATCAATACCAGTACCACCAATATCCCCTCCCAATACCACCACCATTACCACCACCACCGCTACCACCACCAATACCACTACCATAACCAATGCCACCACCAACACCAATACTACCACCACCACCAATAGTACCACCACCAATACTACCAATACCACCAGCAATACCACCACCTCCACCAATACCACCAGCAATACCATCACCAATACCAATCCAATACCACCAATACCATCACCACCATCAGTACCACCACCACCACCACGAATACCAAACCAATACCACCAATACCACCACCACCACCACCACTGCCATCAATACCACCACCTCCACCAATACCACCACCACTAATACCAGCATGACCACCAATGCCACCACCACCAATGCCGCCACCACCACCAATGCCACCACCACCACTCCAATACTACCATCGATACCATTGCCAATACCACCAATACCATTGCCAATACCACCATCAATACCACCATCACCAATACCACCGCCACCCCAATACCACCCCCACCCCAATACCACCCCCAATCCAATACCACCCCCAATCCAATACCACCCCAATACCAATACCACCAATACCACCATCACCAATACCACTACCACCACTAATACCACCACCAATACAACAAATACCACAGCCAATATCACCACCACTACCACCACCACCAATACCACCACCACTACCAATACCACCACCACTACCACCAGCAATACCATCACCACCAACACCACCACCAATACTGCCACCATCAATACTACCATCAATACCACAATCACCACCAATACCATCACCACCAATACCCATACCACCACCACCAATATCAATACCACCACCACCAGCAGTACCAACAGCAAAAATACCACCAATACTACTACTACAAACAATACCACCACCAATACCACTACCTCCAATACCACCACCAATACCAATCCAATACCACCACCAATACCAGTACCACCAATACCACCACCACCAATATCACCACCACTACCACCACTATCACCACCACCAATACCACCACCACCAATCCAATACCACCACCAATACCACCAATAGCACTACCCCCAATCGCACCACCAAAAGCACCACCAATACCACAATGACCAAAACCACCAACACCAATACCACCACCAATACCTACAGCAATACCACCACCACAAACACCACTACCAATAGCAATCCAATGCCAACATCAATACCACCACCAATACTACCACCACCACTACCACCACTTATACCACCATCAGTGCCACCACCACCACAAATACCAATCCAATACCATCAATACCACCACCAACCCCACTACCACCACCAATACCACCACCACTCCAATACCACCAAAACCAATACCACCACTACCATCACCAATATCACCACCACCAATACCACCCCCACCAATACTACCACCACCAATGCAATAGCACCACCAATCCAATAAGACCACCACTACCACCTGCACCACCAATACCAATCCAATACCACCAATACCACACCACCAATACCATCAGTACCACCACCACCAATACCAATCCAATACCACCACCATCAATACCACCACTGCCACCAATACCACCAGCAATACCATCACCACCAATACCACCACCACTACCACTACCACCGGTACCACCACCACCCATACCAGCACCACCACCACCCATAATGGATCTCATATTCCACACCCTGAACCCCAAGGAATGAAATACAATTTTGAGAACACACCTCCACATATCCAAAACAACCACCCCCCTCTCAGCTGCAAACTGGCGATCTCACTCCCCAACCGCTCATAGCACAGTGGCAACACCTCGGCGACCATTTACAGCAACGGTACAGTATTGATCCAAGCCAACAATGACAATCTTGACTCATTCGATGCCCTCTTACCCACGCTACACAACGCCCTCACCACTCTCCGACTTGCCCACTCGAACAACCCCGTAGTCACCAACAGACCGACCCCCCTGGAGAATTCACAAAGCAACCCCATGACACCCCACACCAACCCCAACTCACAACCCCCTGATGCCACCTTCTCCCCCTTCCACGCCTCCCTGGACTTGCACAATACATACCTCTCAGCCAGAACCAATCAAGAGTATGCCACAGCAGAGACTGTCCAACCCCATGCAGAACTCCACCACCCCACATCTCCACAATACTACTCCCAACAAGCAGCAAGCGTAATTGAACCTCAGTCATTGTCTCCTAACCATCTCCTTTCACCAACTCTCAAAAAATTGACGCATGAATCAGAACATGCCTCCCCACACCACAGGACCTCGACCACCCCCAAGGGCAATTTAACAAACACCCACACTCTGGGACACTCTCTCTCCGGCAAGCTATCTCCATCCCTGGACAGACCCCCTTGGGAAAGCAGAAACCTGAACTCCACCACCCCCTACTCCTTGATCAGGACTCAGAGACTGACAGCACTAGAAAACCAACTGTAGACTGTAATACAGGGCATCAACACTATCATATCATACCTCTCATCACCTCTGGAGCCCTCCCAATGCCCTCACCTCCCATCCACAATTACCAACACTAAACTCACAAGACCCCCCAAGGCTCAATGGCACAGCTGGACTAAAACCCCCTCCTGAATGAACCTCGAAGACCCAAAAGAACAACCGCAGCAATGTCCATGAGTAAGGCGTTTGACCTTGCCAACTCCTATAACGCATCCTCAGCGGTCAACTCCAGCTCCAAAATCCAGATAATCATGGGACTAGGAAGAAAACGCTCCCCACCTAGAATGCCAAGGCCTCCAGCTGTCCTCACGAACATCCCTGCGATCCGCCCAACGAAGAAACTCAATGACAAAGGGTCGACCAAATGCATGCTCATTAACTGTAGATCAGCCCCCAAGCATGCAACTGAACTGGCAGAATCCATCCTCACTAACGACATAGACATCACATTCATTACAGAAACGTGGTTGAATGAGTCCCCCCCCCCCTCCCAGTCATGGACATACTTGTCCCCCCCGGGGTTCTCAATCATCAATAAAGATAGAACGAACCACCGCGGTGGGGGCATTGCGATCATCCATGAGAGCAACATCTCCGTAATGGAATCCGACAACTTCTAACATAACTCATTTGAATATCTAACCGCCATGATTAAGACGAGCGACAAAAAAACACTAAACTGCCATCTCCTCTACCATCCTCCTGGCAACACCCAGCCATTCAGAGAACACCTTTCAGACCTGATAACACACTGCTCTCTCCTAGACTCCAACAACATAATAATAGGCGGCCTCAACCTACATTGGAACAATGAAAACAACTCGCTGATCCAATCCCTGAATAAACTTCTTCGTAACAACAACCTTACCTAGCACTGCACCGAACAAATCCCATAACAAGGGGGCAATTCTAGATGCCATCATAGCTCACGAAGACACAATCACTATTGAACATATCCTTCCTGTTGACTGGTCAGATCACCATATCATACTATTCCACATCAATCAGACATGCCACCACCTACCCCGTACACAGGAAGACTGACATTTGGTGAGAAATCTAAGACAGATCCCCCTTGCCGACCTAGAAGAAAGGGTAAGCTCCCTCCTTCCCACCACTGCATGCGACCTTTTGACAACTGAACTCGCCTCGCACTACAATGCAACAATGACCTCCATTCTCGACCAGATTGCCCCGTGAAAACAAAAAAAAGCCAGGACCATGTCTTCAAGATCTTGGTTCAACAATGACCTAAACTTGGAAAGAAGAAAACTAAGAGCGGCAGAAAGACTCTGGGGAAACAACCCGACCATAGTCCATCTCGACCTACTCAGATCTGAATGCAGGGAATATAAAAAAAACACATCAAGAACGAAAAAACCTCATTCTTCTGTAATGCACTAAACAATGCCAAAAACCGACCCAAAGAACTCTTTACTATCATCAGACAAAAAACTTTCAAGCCCCCCTCTTCCTCAGTGACGGCCACCAAAGAACTATGTAACAACTTTGCCAATTTCTTTAATGAGAAGAGCACCAAGATTGAGCTCTCCTTGAACATAAACCGCAGATTGCCTAACATAATCCCGTCACCCAGCAAAGAAGACAACAACCTACCCAGGCACCCTCCCATCAACTGGAAATCTTTCACTCCCATCTCTGAAGCAGAGATCATTAAATTGATTACCAGTGCCAAACCCTCTTCACACTTCTCGGACCTCATCCCTTTGCAACTGGTTAAGCAGCTCAAACTCAGCCTTGCCCCGCTTTGGACCAAGATTATAAGTAGCTCCCTAAGAACTGGAGACATGCCAGACTGTCTCAAAATTGGTCAAGTAACGCCAATACTGAAAAAAACGGGCTCTGACCCCAACGATCTCAACAACTTCAGGCCTGTCTCCAATCTCCCATTTTTAGCAAAAATCTTGGAAAGATGTGTCCTCCTGCAACTAACCCAACACATCGACAGCAACAACCTCCTAGACCTGCATCAATCAGGCTTCAGAAAAGGTTGCAGCACTGAGACAGCGATCCTGAATGTCATTGATGATGTTCATAAATCACTAGACACTGATCGATGCTGTCTACTCAATCTCCTGGACCTATCGGCAGCCTTTGACACGGTTGACCACAAACTGCTCATCAATGTACTCCGGGAAAGGGTTGGAGCAGATGAGGTGGTCCTACAGTGGTTTTCTTCCTTCCTGTAGAACCGCACCCCAAAAATAAAAATTAAAAACTGCACGTCAGACCCACGCCTCGTAAGCAGGGGTGTCCCGCAAGGCTCCGTTCTATCCCCATCACTATTCAACATTTACATGGAGCCCCTCTCCATGATACTCAAAAAGGCTAACATCTCCTTCCACCTATATGCAGATGACACCCAGATCTACCTAGAAACTTCCTCCATTGACAACATACAGAGACTAAACATCACCCTAAAAGAAGAAATCCAACACTGGCTATCCCTCAAACACCTGAAACTCAACCAAGACAAAACGGAAATCCTCATCATAGCCAACAAAGACCAAAACCCCCGCAAGTCACAGAATGGTTAAAATCCTTTGACGCTCTCAATTGCAGTCTCACCGCGGCAGACTCAGTAAACTCACTGGGAATCAGTCTGGATCCAAACTTAGACATGGTCAAACACATCAAGAACACTGCTAAGGGCGCTTTTATTAACCTAAAACTGCTTAACAAAAGAAAACCATTCAACCCTCCCAATGACCTCAAACAAGCAACTCAATCCCAGGTACGATCTAGATTAGACTACGGGAACGCTACCCTCACAGACACAGCAAAATCCCACCTAGCTCACCTCAGAACTACTCTAAATGCAGCAGCCAGGATGGTCACTGGAATAAATAAATATGATCACATCTCTCCTGCTCTCAGAAAGCTAAAATTGGTCCCAACAGAAATGCGTGCCAGCTTCAGAACAGCCTGTCTCACAACCAAAGACCTGCATTCCCGTAAACCTGCCTACCTGGCCTCTAAACTTAAAGCTTGTCAGACAAGGAACCTCAGGAGTACTAACACTCTACTTCTCATTCCTCCAAAAACTCAAAATCAAAAAAAACCCTATCACGCTCGTTTTCTGGAAATGCACCCATAATTTGGAACTCCATCCCAGTCCACATCAGGACTGACCCCTCCTTTCCAAAATTCAAAAGCCAGCTCAAAGACCTTTTTCTCAACCGATCTCTCCCGAATGGATAGCAGACGCTCTACATTGTATCTCGCTCAGGGCATCACATAATCACTTTGCTGAGAGAACCTATACGTCACCTAACCCTTGTCTCATTCCTTTGTGGATTAGCCAAGAACTCAATCTGTTTATTTGCTACTCTTTATGTCTAATCGGTACTCGTCACGAATCAATATGTTCTATTATGGTCACTTGACATTCTGATACAATGTTGTAAAGCGCTCAGATACCTTCGGGTCTGGCCAGCGCTATATAAAACTCTAAATAAATACCACCGCCAATACCACCACCAATACTAATACCACTACCACCAATATCACCACTAATACCACCACCAATACAACCAATACCACCACCACCAATACCACCACCAATACCAATACCACCACTACCACCAATACCACCACCACCGCTACCACCACCAATAAGACCACCACCAATACCATCACCACCAACACCACCAATACCACCACCAACACCAAGGCCACCACCAATACTACCACCACCACCAATGCCACAATCACCACCAATACCATCACCACGAATACCACCACTACACCACCATCACCAATACCAATACCACCACCACCAATACCACCACCACCAATACCACCACCACCAATACCACCACCAATACCAATACCACCACCAACAGCCCAATATATTTTTCAGTAAAATCCCACACTTCTGGGTTTACTGTGGTTCTTAACTCTTCTGGCAATTCACTTTTAGTTATTAGTGAAAACATCTCATCTTCTTCAGTACCGTGCTTAGCTAGCATCATTTTATATACAATGTCTTCATCAGGGGTTTGGAAAGCGACACCATCTGTTGTACAGTAGATCGTGCAATTTATTTTGCACAATAGATCTCTCCCTAACAGATTTACTGGACTGGAATCACAAACTGCAAATCAATGCATGTCTTTAAAATTTCTAATATGTACTTCCATTGGTTTTGTGGCTGGGGTTCTAATCTGTTGATTTGATACTCCTACATCTTGGATAGATTCTCCTGAGAGGGGTAGGTTTGGGATGTCTGCTGTTCTCACAGTAGACCGGGTAGCACCAGTATCCAACAGAAAAGTGATATGACTACCTTCCACTTTCCCATCAATAAATGGACCTGACTGATCTACCGGCAAGGATACGCAAAGTACGCACTCCTCTTCCTCCCCCCTCAGGCACCGTCATTGCTCATAATCCATCTCGTCATCATTATTCTGTAAAAGATCTTGTGAAACTACAGAATGTTTCTTACCACTTTCTCCGTGAAATTCGGGGTTCGTACTGTATTTTTGTTGGTTCACAAAGTTTGGCATAGGAGCTGGTGGCACCTGATACTGTGGAGTAACTACCTGCTGCGGCTGATTTATAATCACTTCATTCTGCGTCTGTGGATTTAAATTTTGGTTTGGCCCATTATTATTCTGAATAGACTTACACTCATTCTTCCAATGTCCAAGCTTTCTGCACGCATGACAAGGAAACAAGTTCTTCGCTTCTTCTCTATTCATCCGTCCTCTTACTTTACCACCATTTGCCACAGATCATTCTGAATCTGCTCTTTCACCGGACTAGCAGTCTGGGTATTTAATTTGTTTACCTGCTGTTCTGCCAATTTCACTTGTGCCCACATCATTTTCTCTTAACTTTCTACGCCTTACCTCAATATCATCGCGGCAATGCTTCACATATTTCAAAATCTCATCTATCGTCTTACTCTGCCAGCACAACATGTGCTGTTGAATCATCTGACTAATCTCTGGTTTCAAACCATATACAAACCGATACACAAAATGTACCATAACCTTATCACCAATGTTCTCAAAGCCACTATACTCCTTAAACACCTGTAGCAGCCGCTCATAATATGCATGTACAGACTCATTTGGCTCTTGAGTTGTTCTGTCTATCTTTACCCAATCTGTTTCTTTAGGAGGGATTTTCCTTTCAGAAAAGTAATCACTTGGTGATATTTCTTCATCACCTCATCTGAAGGTGCTCCTGTTTTTGAGCCTGTAGCATACTTCTCTCTTGGCCAATCAACTGTGATCTTACACTCTGTCCATAAGTCAGCAGGCACTACACTATCAAACAGACCATCCACATCCTTCAACAGAACCTTCAAAACTTTCACAAATCTTTCAACCTGTTTGTACCATTCAACAGGCTTCTCCCTTAACCTAGGGAAATCATTTGTAAATGACAAAATATCCTGTCTACTCCATGGGACATGAACATATTCACCACCAGGAACCTCTCTCATGGGACACAATCTTTCTGCCTTTTCTGATTCTTTTAACAAGAATGCAGATGACGCTTCCTTTGCTTTTGCTTCCTCCTTCTTTCTTGTCCACCTACTTCTCCATTTGTCAATGTCTCCCCACTTCTGCAAAATGTTCATTAACTCTTCTCTGTAGTTTTCTTCCAGACACATTCATATTCTACAAATCCGCATCAGTAAACTCCACTCTATATGGTTTCTGTAACTATTTTGATCTCCCTACATCCACTCCAATCTTTGAAGGAAGCTCTGTCAATCTCTCATGAAACAAATTTGCATTTCTGGTTATGCTCCTACATATAAACAACAACTCCTCCTCATTGTAAAGATTCAACCCGTCTATTCCCACATTTCCAGCTATCATTTCTTCCAACTCCACTTTCAATCTGTAAATATCTAAAATCTTTGGTTTGAGCTTTGTTTTTCTATTCCCTTTGCCCATCGCTCCAAATGTTCTAGAGTGATCGCTCTTGAGCTTCTAGTTCCTAAAGTTACCATAGACCCTCTCTCTTTTGAATGTCCGGGTGTAACTCTTTTCGGGGTTTCAGTTATAGGTTCCCTTATTGGATGGTCCATTAATGAAATGACTAAAACTCATTCACTGGCCTGATTATCAGATATTACTATCTCTTTTCTGGGATTACTCAAAGGATTTGTTACAGCTTGAGGTTTTGGGCAACTCATTTTATCTCCATATAATGGGAGAAGAGGACCTATGGTCACTGGTACTGTGAAAGCATCTGTATTTAAATTCAATTGACCTATTGTCTGTACTATTTCCTCTCTAGTTTTATGTAAGGCTTCTCTCTCATTATCTTGAAGCACCCTATTAACTGATGTATCATGTAAAATTTGAAGAATTAAGGGTGTTCCTATTACTGGTGCACTTGAGGTGACTCTACTAGGCACTTCTTGGTATCTTGGTACGGTGGAGGATTTTTGGTTAAAATATCATCTAATAATTCATCATCTGACTCACCATATCCTGTCACATTCATGTGTTTTGTTTTCTCCTTACACTTGCCTCCCAACTGTTCTGCAGCCATCAACACTGGACATAAATTTTCTGATACCATAGCTCTTCTCCATTGCTTCATCTGACCTCCGCGTGACTCACGCAAATTTCTGGGGAAAAATCCTCTATATCTAATACCATCTCTGCATTTCTCTCGTTCATATGACTCAGTCTCCCTTTCTTCCAAAGAAAGCTTCATACTGAGTTAACCTAGGTCTTGGTTCAAAATAATTCATTCTCATTCTCATTCTCAAATTCTGAAGAATTCTCCCATTAAATGTACCATGTTCTGGAAAAGCTAGAGCTCCATCACCTTTTGTCTACTCTATCCAATTCTCCAACTATACACAAGTATGATTTCCTCTTTCCACCATCATAAAAGAAGCAGGCATTTTCGGTGGCGGAATAGGAATGCCCTCTCTAGTCAACACGGGCTTATCTTTCTGAAAGAAATTCTTAATTTTCTTTATCAACGACATTTTTCTCTTTTCTCCATACATTCTGGAAGAACGATATATAAAAGAGTATTCCGCAAACTCTTGAACTCCATCTGTGCGACTCACACCAACATTTAAATCAGAATCCAACATACAATTCTCTTTCAACCAATCCTAGCGCTGCTTCTATCTGTTTGAGCAATCAGACCCAGGCTCACGCGTGTGGTCTGACCAATGCCAGCGCGGCCTTTGGTGACGTCAGTATTACACCTTACTACTGACCTCTCCTTTACAATCTGCTTCTGTCTCACGCCGCTGTTACGACCAATCCCACCGTGGCTTTCTGTGACGTCAGTACAACTCCAGCGACTGACCCTCCCTTCACAAGGTAATACGAAATTTATTTCTTAGTATTTTTCTTTAAATTCTTCGTTAATAACAACATAAAAACATTTGCTACTCTGCCTGTTCCACTAAATGAAGGATAGATTTCGACTTATTCTGGAGTTTCAGAATTGCTCCTCTTCTACTGCAAGTAAAAACCTGTTTACCCTTCATTTAAGCTCGGAGGAACCCGTTACTCCTTCAGTGTTACCCCTACTGGGAAAGAAGACCAAAGTTTCACCAGCGAACTCTCTGCTATCATTCACACTTTACTTTATACAGAAATAGTCCCTAATTCTAACACTGATAGCCCTGCGTAGATTCTCAGTGCTATTCCAACAGACGAGTAACCTCACTGCAATGTGGCTTCTGTCACCACCTGCTATTCATTTCCCAGGAATTTCCAGACAACATAAAACAAGATACTAACTATTTTGTTAAACATAAATCAATATTTATCACCAAACTAGTCAATAATAACCATAACTCTGCTACCAGAAAACTGATCCAGAGGCGTACCAACAACAGATACTCTACTGCCATATACTCACCTGGGCCCATAAACACAAACAATGTCAAGTAAACTGCCGGACTGGGTTTTAGAAGTTTCTCTTCACAAAATTTAGGATTAGTCTAAAATCTCTTTACTAGCCCTTCACGGATCAAAACGTTCTTTCCTGTGGTCAAGGGACCATTAGTTGAACTAATTGATAGTGATAATGAACATAATTCGAACTTTTCTATACTTCGACGTAAATAACCACAGACTGGGAAAAAGTTTAAGTCTTTATCTAAATTAAATGCATGTGAACCATTTCTAAAACACAGTACAGATACCATCATTCGTAGGAGAGAAAATTCAATTAATCAAAACACATTCTTCGGACTCATGCAATGACTTATGCTCAGAAAGGGAGAGGACAGAGAGAAAAGAACATCTGCAGATACACAAAATTATAGTTACCAAGAATGGTGTGAAGGCCAACCCCCTGGCCAAAGGGCTGGTAAGGGTCCCCCGGGATAGTTCTGGCGACAAAGACTTCAGGACCGGATTCAGGATAGGATAGTTTTCCCCTTTCCAGAACCGACGATTGCGCCGCACCCCTCTCTGACACGCTCTTCTTCCTCGAGATTCTTCCGTGATCTTCTGATTTAACCCAATTAATTAGGAAAGAAAGTTGTGCGTCAGGCGCTGCATTTGATTCTTCATCAGCATCTTACAGCATCTCTCCCAGCATCAGCACCACCGCTACACTGACAGCATCTCTGTCTCAACAGCATCTGTGCTCTTCCGCTAACTAACTAACCAAAGCTATCCTAATTATACCTTTCGTTTTCCATGTTCCACCCATTAATGTTTCAATTTCGTAAAAATACGCACTATGATTGGTCAGGCAAGGTGGAAGCTCCATCACACCGTGCTTACATGACATCAATATCTATTAAAGTATTGTTTGCAGACCCATCCCCTTTATTTTTATTCATAGTTTTCAGTTCACATACGTGTTCACATTTTATTTGCAACATAATTATAACAATCTTTATGTAAGTCCATATCGTTAAACTTTTCACCATCCGTTCCCAGGGTAAGACACGTTGCGACCTTGGCTTCTAGTCAACCTCTATGTCATCATTCTTGGTTCACTTTCAGTGGACATGCGCAGTCGTCACATACTTCAGTTATACACGAGAGGCCCAAATGCGCACTAATAATAAAGTCAAAAAGACAAATGTTACTTTCACAAATAAAATGGTCTCACTGTTTACCACTCACCTCTACTCCATTCCCTTTTACTTATTATTACTTTTCCTTAGCATTAGTAAAATAGCTCAATTTCTTTTCGGCAAAGCGGATGCAATGCACACGAGCCTTTAAGACTCCATTTTAGTGCCTTCTGTTCATGCGCAAGAATTTCCCTCCAAGCGTTAACTCGTCATTCTGCGTAGATGCAGTTGACGCATGCGCAGTAAAGATTCCCTGTTTAAAGTGGTTTTAGTCCTTCGTTCATGTTATTCAACACTAAGGCAAGCTTCACTAACCCGCGTGGTTGTGTGGTGCGCATTCGTTTTTACACTAAATACTTTTAGTAACTTGTTAGTGAGTTAAAGGAGCGGATTGCTTCCGAGCAAGTCTCTTTTCTACAAGTCCTTGCTCCATCACCACCACCACTACCATCACCAATATCAAAACCACTACCACCACTATCACCACCAATACCACAACCACCAATACCACCACCACCAATCCAATACCACCAATACCACCGCCACCAATACCACTGCCAATACCACCGCCAATACCACCATCACCACCAATAGCACTACCACCAATAGCACCACCACCAATACCAATAACACCAATACCACCACTAATACCACCAGCAATACCACCACCATGAATACAACCAATACCACCGCCACCACCAATATCACAACCACTACCACCAATACCACCTCCACCACCAATATCACCACCACTACCACCAACACTGTTCTTAATGGTAACAATATGTATTTGTGCATGGATTATGGCATACATTGACATAGTTACTGCTGGTGTTGACACTGCTGTTAGGGTACAGGTTATGGCATACATTACATTGCATAGATGGGTATTGACATGGTTATGCCATACGTTAACAGTGCATTTATTGATATTGCCATTTCGGGCCTACACATATCATGGTATTCACGGACATTGTATTAACCCATTCCAACATTCCCCCTCAAGTTGATTCTTCAACTACTCTAGACTCACGTCATGACGGTTATATTATTTGAAAGTATGTGTGTGTTTGGTACTTTTTGCCTAGCTATGTGCATTCTACCTAATTTGAAGTCTCCCCACTTGCAGGAAACCACATAACAGAAGTACAATACTGAAAACAGGCATTATTGAAGTGAATAGTTTGGACACCCATGAGAGGATCCACAAAAAGATACTATGCAGCCAATCCTACTTTGGCGCACCTTCCTCCTTCATCTCAGCTTGCAGATGATGCAGTTCTTGGATGGCACAAGCCAAGGTCCCATTGTCAATGTCATTTCCAGGAATAAAAGTACAACAGGAAGCACCAATCTTGGCACACACCCCATCCTCCATCACGGCCGTCAAGTCTAACACATACCAATGTTGCATCACCCTAAGGCGGATACCTCTCAGATCTTCCTTGATAGTGTTTATGCTGAGCTCAGTATTATTATCATCTTAATTATTTCCCACCTGGCAATTTGTAACCAGTGGGTGTTTGCATGGTGAAGAAGGATATTGACCCTCCAGAGTTTACTCGAGTCTGTGGGAACAGTCTAAATTCTTCTGGAATGTCCTCGTACTGAGCCCAGCCAAAATAAACATAAGTTCTTCTCCTTCAAGCCTGATGCAACAGTTTGTTTTTTCTGTAACGGATGTTGAGACAACTCAGACAGATCTTCTCTAGGGATAACCAGGGTTGGGGTGTGTTACAAGGGCGCAGAGGCCCGCTATCCAGGGAAGAGCTAGGTGTAGGCAAGGTCACCACATTGCCAGTAGAAATCCATCAACATAGAGGTGCCCCATTGCTGGTCCGGAACGTATAGTATTGTGCCACAGTTCTCATTACTGCCCGCAGTATTGTCGACCTGCAGTACAATCCCTGGTCATCTCACGACTGGAATATGGTCAGGGGACCCTTGCTGGGCTTCCTAAAGTGAGCTTGCCCCCTCCCCCCTCAGAGCCACTCTCAAGGCTTCGGTCAGGCTCATCACAGGCTCCAAAAAACACAATCCCATTACACCTGACCTTATGCAACTCAATTGGCTATCTGTTGAAGTTAGGATACGTTTTAAGATTGCCTAACGCATAAACCATCGCACTACAACACTCCAGCTTATTTGGCGAACAAGCTTGTACTTTCTGGTTCTTGTCAGAACATAAGAACTACGTCCACCCTACTTTTGAAACCTCCCAAATTCAAAAGGAAAAGTACTTACAATCGTGCTTTCCCCGGTCTTGCTCCTAGAATTTGGAACGCTCTTCCTCCCGAGTTCCGAGCCAATCCTTCCACTGCTCCTTGCAATAAACAGGCCAAATGGCTATTCCGGAGTGAACGTTAAGCTGCATCAGCTTGCACTCTCTCAAGCCCCTGTGTCTACAGATTTGGCAATCATTTTACTATGTTGTTCTTGATTTATTTTAGGCTTGTCTGATAAATTGTTATTTTACTCTAGATCGGGCCCATCTGAAACTGTACTAGCTGGGCCGACTACAGATGTGACACTTATTTTATTATGTTATTTCGATTTATTTTATGCTTGTTCTGTTAAATAGTTTTTTGCACTCTAGGGCCCGTCTGAAACTGGACTAGCTGGGCCGACTACCCGGTCCCTGACCTTGATTGTTTACTCCATTTTGTTTGACAGTGTGTTGGCCTCCATTGTACTGAGTTTTTCTTGCTTTTGCCACTTTGTACAGCGCTCTGATACCCGCAAGGGTCTTTTTAAATAAATAAATTGTTCCTTTGCCTCTGAAACCAAAAGTACAGTGTAAGTTTCCGTACAATTAGGGGTTGCCCCTTCCCCTCCAATCATGTGACCCTATTAATCTCAGTATCCCAGTTTTCCTGGCACAGGTATCTATACTAGCGTTGGACCCCCTCCCTCCGGACTAGTTTTCTCTCTGGATGATTGAGATGAACAGCCCTACACTGGAATTCCATATCCATAGTCCATCAGTCTGGGGCCAAACAGTATCCTCCACTAAGGAGCCTCTTCTGCGCATCCTGTTAACTAGGATGTCTCTAGGCTTGGTGAAGAGATACAGTGCAGTGGAGTTGGTCTCAAACTGGGTGATGTTTACCAGTGCCCTACGGTTCTACTCTACCCTGATCTTACATAGGTACATGTGGACGAGGCATTTTGCTCTCTTTCAGGGGCTTTCTCCTGGGATAGATAAAGTCTGTCTGCGCCTACGTGGGGCATCAATGAGCATATATAACAAAACCTGTTTGTAGCTTGTGCGCCCACAATGGTCATGTGGTGATACCAGGTGTTGTGTAGGAGTGCACTGTGTAGTGCATGTGGAATACTAGCATTTGGTTCAGTGTAGGTGTATGTGAAGTGAGAGAGGTGTCTGCCCATGCGTTGCAATAATGTAGTAGCAGAATTCATGAAATTAGGTATACGTCGAGCTTCGGAGGGGCTTGAGAGTACACCGGCTAAATGGAGCATACACAGAAATTAAAAAGTACATAACTTATAAAGTATTTGTAGGCTTGTGAGAAGTTGGCCTGGTGTATGCTGTCCACTAATTAAAGTGGGCACCTTGCATCAGTCCAAACAACCCTTGTGGTGATTTAAGAGGTCAAAGATATCCTTAGAAAGCTATCCAAGTGGTAGCTGTGGAGAGCAGCCTTCAGGCTTAGTCTTGAAGAAATGTTAAGCAGCTTGTTTTACCAGAATGCAACCTTATTGTATTGGTTAAATGAAAGGAGAATCACACAGTAGTTATAAGAATATATATTTATCATTATAACACATCTTAAATACTTCACAGTATCTGCTACATGCAGATAAACACAAAACAGACACTACTGTAGCACAGAAACAATCGTAAGTAGCACTAATACACGATGGGCTCCCTGGGGAGACCAAACCATATACTAAAATAGAGGTATAAGAACCCCAACTCGAGTCAAGACAGTGTTTGGAGGTTGTAGAATCGCTGGGACCCCAAGGAACCACCCATGGTGAGTAAGTAGGGACCCCATGGAGGATGGGTGCAGTGTGAGAACACGACTGGGGGCTACGTACAATTCAATGGGAGAGTCGCTGTTGCAGTTTTACAGATTAAGGACCTTTCCCAGTGGATTACGAGGAAACCCTTTGGAACATAGAAGGTTGGAGAGCCACCACACCCATGGATACCAAAGTACCAGAGTTACCTTTCCCAGGGAAGACGGGTGCATAGGGCTAAAGTGGCGTTGGAAACTGCTGTCATTCTCAATGGGAGTCTTCAAAGAAATGCCACTGCTGGAAAGAAGAAAAGTGGGCTTTGGAACCCACCGGTGGATTCTTGATAGAAGGAACCTGAAAGCAAAGGGGACAGAGGCTGGGTCACTCAGGAGTGACCAGGGGCTCGGTAGACGAATGCCCACCGATGTTGGGTGCTTCAGGTGTGAAGAAGGAGACATTGACTCTACAGCTGCAGGGGCCAGGAGACGTCGAGGACAACCAGGAGCTGGATACGAGCTGTCCCACGAAGGATGTCGAGTGCTGAGCGGTCGGTGTCCAGCGGGAGTACCAACAAACCTTGGCAGCGGCAACCCACGAAGAAGGTCATGGACAGTTACGGTCTGGCCCAGTAAGGATCAGAGGACTCACCACAGCATGGGGAGTCAGGGCAGGCCTGCAGCAACCAGTGGAGACCAAGAAAAACAGTCTTGTCCCTCAAATGGACCCTCAGGCTGAAGGTACACAAGTCGCAAGGGGACCTCTAGCAGTTTCCCAAAGACACAGCTTGCAGGGCACAGAGTGCAAGGAGGCCAGAGTCCTCAGTACGAAATGTGCGCAGAGGTTGGGGCTATCGATAGCCCAATGCACTTAGTTGGGTAACGCCAACAAGCATATGCATTTACAAAAGTACAGTGTGCACAGGGGTTTGGGGTATGCAGTCCCCATGAGGTATACTGGCCTCAAACTCGTAAAAGGGCAGCTCGACCTCAAGGAACATAGGAACACACCTCCTGTGTTGCTGGAGCATTCAGAGTCCGCAGGAGCTCAGGATCAGCCAACCGGTCATTTGCTGCCGAACCCTCGAAAAAGCCTGGCGCCACGAACGGACGACAGAAAATATGACAGCCCTCAAGAACGCCACCTGCGAACACCACCAGCTGATCCGCACCACCAAAAGGACATCGTTCAAAGAGCGGCAGGACAACAACACCAACAACAGCAAGGAACTCTTCAACATCGTTGAGGAGCTCTCCAACCCCAGCGCCAGCAACAACGACATCGCACCGTCGCAAGACCTCTGTAACTCCCTCGCCACATGCTTCTACCGCAAGATCGCAGACATACACGACAGCTTCAGCACCCAGACCCCGCCTCCAGCCACCGAACCAACAATCACTCCCACCACCTTCAGCGCCTGGACCTCAGTCAGCACTGAAGACACCACCCACGTCATGAACTCCATCCACTCTGGCTCTCCCTCGGACCCATGCCCTCATCACATCTTCAACAAAGCCGACGCCATCATCGCACACCACCTCCGGAACATCATTAACAACTCCTTCACGTCAGCCACCTTCCCAGAAAGCTGGAAGCATGCAGAGATCAACGCCCTTCTAAAGAAACCCACAGCCGGCCCAAAAGACCTCAAGAACTTCCGCCCCATCTCTCTCTTTCCCTTCCCGGCTAAAGTCATCGAGAAGACCGTCAACAAACAACTGACTGCATTCCTCGAAGCAAACAACGCACTCGACCCATCCCAATCCGGATTTCGAGCCAACCACAGCACCGAGACCGCCCTCATCGCAGCCACCGACGACATCAGAACCCGGATGGACAACGGGGAAACAACCGCTCTCATCCTCCTAGACCTCTCGCCTGCCTTCGCCACCGTCTGCCACCGCACCCTAATATCCCGCCTACACAACACTGGAATCCATGGAAAAGCCCTGGACTGGATCACCTCGTTCCTCTCCAACAGAACCCAGAGAGTCCGCCTCCCCCCCTTCCGCTCCACAGCCACCAAGATCATCTGCGGCGTACCCCAAGGCTCCTCGCGCTACATAAGCCCCCTCGCCGCCATCGCACGCGAACACAACCTCAACATCATCTCCTACACTGACGACACCCAGCTGATACTCTCCCTCACCAAAGACCCAGCCACCGCAAAAACCAACCTCCAGGAAGGAATGAAGGACGTCGCGGAATGGATGAAGCTCAGCCGTCTGAAACTGAACTCAGACAAAACGGAGGGTCCTCATCCTCGGACAATCCCCATCCGCCTTGGACAACTCCTGGTGGCCCACAGCGCTGGGCACCGCACCTACACCCACAGACCACGCACGCAACCTGGGATTCATCCTGGACTCCTCCCTCACGATGACCAAACAAGTCAACGCCATCTCCTCTTCATGTTTCAACACCCTGCGCATACTCCGAAAGATCTTCCGGTGGATCCCCACCGAAACCAGAAAGACGGTCACCCAGGCCCTCGTCACCAGCCGACTGGACTACGGGAACGCCCTGTACACAGGAACCACAGCCAAACTCCAGAAACGACTGCAACGAATACAGAACGCCTCTGCACGACTCATCCTCAACATCCCTCGCCACAGCCACATAACTCCCCACCTGAGAAACCTTCACTGGCTCCCCGTCAGCAAGAGGATCACGTTCAAGCTCCTCACCCATGCACACAAAGCGCTCCACGACATGGGCCCCGAATACCTCAACAACCACCTCTCGTTCTACACTTCCACCCGCCAGCTCTGCTCCGCCAGCCTCGCCCTCGCCATCGTCCCACGGATCCGCAAAACCACAACCGGAGGAAGATCGTTCTCCTACCTGGCCGCCAAGACATGGAACTCCCTCCCCGCACACCTTCGACTGACCCAGGACCATCTCACCTTCAGGAAGCACCTCAAGACCTGGCAATTCGAGCATTAAACGACAACCCCCCACCCCCTTCAGCACCTTGAGACCCTCACGGGTGAGCAGCGCGCTCTATAAATGTATTGATTGATTGATTGACAGGTCCTGCGAGATCCTGTATGGTGCACGGGCACAGCCGATGCTTCAGACTGAGAGGGAGATGAAGTCGGGCCCATACGAAGTCCAGAGTGTCCAGACGGTCGAAGTTCAGTGGTTTCTGGTACCCACAGGAGAGGGTTGGACAGATTCAGGGGACCCTCCCAGGGGAGGGTATGGACAGTGGGGAGGTTACTCCCATGTCCTTTGTCCAGTTTCGCGCAGAGCAGGAGCCACGGCTCCCAGGACTGGTTTGAACTGGACTACGTACAGGGACACCAAATGTGCCCCTCGTGCAGACTTTCAGGCACTTTGGAAGTGCACTCTCCCAGCCCAAATACACTAAATTCTGTCTTGGAAGTGACAGGATGCCTATTGTGCTGCCTTCCTCTGCTCGAGCTTGGCTCAGCAGCAGGAGGGCAGAAATGTATCTATGGTCGGCAGCAACCATTTTGTGCTGTCCGGGTCGAGAAGGCTGGTACCGGGAAGACCAGGGACCCAAGATGCTTCTGAGGGGTGGAATCATACATCCCAAACCGGTTACCGGTGTGGAGGTATGATTTCAAGATGTTTGATACCAAACACGACATGGTTTGTTGCAACTCTTTTCGAGATAGCATTTTGTGCAAGCATATAATGCACCTCTACCTATATGTCGGGCTGCGTCACCGGCAACCCGGGAGAAAGGTCTACGAAGGCTGCAAGGGTGCTCTGCTCATGCATGGGTACCCTCTCACGTAAAACCCAGCACCCTGCCTTCAGGATTGTGAAGGCCTGCTATAGGGGTGACATAGGTTTTAAGTGTAGCGATCTATAGATATAAAATGTAAATGCCAGGATTTGAAAAGCGGACAGCTGCCTCCGGAGAGGTGTCCCCGCGCTGGGGGCCTTCGGGAAGATTAAGGCGAGCTATTGCCCAGAGTCACATGGTGCTGGGCTAACCTGCTGCCGGAGCCGGGGATCGAATAGTGAACCCTGTGGTCCGGAGTCAGGCACCCTGGCCGCTGCGCCACACCTCTTCCACTATGGCTGAAGTAAGTGGTGCATGCACCATCTTACACAGACTGCCATGGCAGGGCTGTAGTTCCATTTTGCATGGCCCCTCATGGGTGGCACAATACATGCTTCAGCCCACGGAAGGCCTCTGGGGTATCTGTGCCCTCCATACATGTGTACCATATACTAGGAACTTGTAAGGGTACCCCAGTATCCAATCTGGAGTGTTTCCAAGTACATGACATAACAGTTTAGGGAGAAAGCAGATAGCCTGGCGTCCTGATTAGCAGGATCCAAGACAGAGAAGTCAAAAAACAGCAAAACACTAGGCAGAAAGTGAGGGTAACCATGCAGTCAGCTCCTACCTTCCTATAAGGCTGTAGGCTCATCTTAGGGTGAGGTGTCGGCTGTCTGTTGTCAGATATCTGGGCTCCCAGAGGTGTTTTGTCTTGGTGCGGTGCAGAAAAATGTCTGTAAAAACGAGGTTGCAAAAGTCAGTTTGGAATCTGTGCTACTTAAGAAATTGGCCTTGTGAAAAGTCTCTTGATCGTTTTAATTGAAGGAACGACTGGCCGTGTCAGTGCACTTGTAGTTTGATCACCGACCTGTAGGATCAGAGCTGCAGTGTGCTTGGACAAGACACATTATTAGGCAGGTTTGGAACATTCCTGTGTTTATTTGTAAACAAACGCTCTATAGTTTTGCTGGGGAGCAAATTTTTCCTTGTGGTACTGGAAGGAGGAGATAGAATTTTAGTGGAATGGTGAGGTTTAAATTGATCTCTGTAAGTGCTAGAATTTAGGGGGGAAATGGTGCCTTTAAACGGTTTGAATGCTATTCGTATTATGGGCTCCCCCCTCTGCTTGCTACAGTGGGAACAGATGTTTTAACGGTGCAGAGCCTCCTTTTTCACCTGCATGGGCTGTGCAACTGTGATGAGAGGTGGATGTTTACTTTTAGGCTTATGTTTCAGTTGGCGCGTTCAGGTCTATTGGATTCCTACATGTGGATTAGAAAGAGGTTTTCTCTAATTAGGCTGAGCTACTGGGTGATGCCCTTCTGGAAGGATTGAGAATATTTGGGCTGTTTTGTGTGGGTCCCGGTGGGCGGTTACTTGTGCTTCTGGGCGTTGGTAATTTTAACAAAGGACACTGGTGGGGGTTGGACGGACGTGTGTGGACCCCCATTGGAACCTGCAAGTACCGGTCTGTGGTGCAATCTATCCATCTGTGGGATCGATCTGATTTTTCCTTGGGTGCGCGTTTGTCTGTTTGAGTGAGACCCCACCAGTGACATGATCTTGGCTAGGCATTGGTGAAAGGTAGAAGGACCTGCCTAACCAGGTATCTCTGACTCGGGGTTGACGAGGAGGCGTCCTTGGGTGAATCGGACAGCAATGATGTGAGTTCATCAGAACTCCTGACAATAATATGGCAATTACTGGTATCATTTTTATCGACAGTTAACTTTGTCCATACAGTTGTCATAGCGTACATCAATATTGTCCATACTGGTGTTGACACAGTTATGCTTGCACAGGTCATCACGTACATCGACATTGTTAATACTGGTAACAACACTGTCATTTGCACATGGATTATGGCATACTTTGACATAGTAAGTACCGGTGTCAACACTGGTGTGCGGGCACAGGTTATGACATGTTTGGACATTGCATAGACTGGTATTGACATGGTTATGCAGGCACAGTTTATGGCATACGTTGTCATAGCATTTCTTATTGCCGTTGTTGGGCCTGCACATATCATAGTATACATTGACATCATATTCACCCATTTGAACACTTGTGTAAGTCTACGATTGCTTGCTACTCACAAAGGGATTTACGAGTACTATGTTTACGAGTGCAGGCCCAATTCACAAAGAGCCTCTCCACTCCCCCTCCACGACTGCAGGGCCTCTGCCACAAGAGCGGCAGCCCTTTGTTAATCTTGCTGCTATGTTTGTAGGTGCGGAGACTCCGCACTCATACAGACACTACACTACACGTAAATCACTTTGTGAATAGCAAACAACCATAAACGTGCTCCCTTGCTGAATTAGACTCCGAGTCTGTAGAATGGATAGCTTTGGCTTACAGCATGCACATGTCGCTTGCTATACAATGTCGGTTCTGTTGGCCGGCCTAGTCTATGGTTAATGGCACAGTGATGTGTCTGCCCAGCCGCTAGTAGCAGTTTTAGCTCCACCTGTGGCACCTAGTAGAATCAGCTTCACCTGTGGCCCTGACAGTTATAGCTCAACCTAAAGCACCTGGCAGTTTCAGCTGCGCTTACGGAACTCAGTAGTAACAACGCCACCAATAGCGCCTGACAGTTAAAGCTCCACCCCTAGCACCCGACCGTTACAGCTCCACCCCTAGCGGCCAACAGTTACAGCTCCACCTATAGCACCCGAGAACTACAGCTCCATCTATGGCACTCAGTAGTAACAACTCCACCTCTAGCGCCCAACAGCTACATCTCCAACTATAGAGCCCACCCAACATCTACATCTCCACCTATAGCAGACAGTTACAGCTCCACCTATAGCGACCAACTGCTATGAATCAACTATAGACTCAGACAGTTACAGCTAGACTTACAGCACTCAACAGCTACAGCCCTACCTATAGCAGCCAACAGCTACACCTATAGTGCCTGATAATTACAGCTGTACCTATAGCACCAGACAGTTACAGCTCCAATCAACAGCACCCAACAGCAACAGCTCCACTTATAGAGCCCATCAGTTAGAGCTCCAACTATAGCGATCAACAGTTACAGGTTCGCCTACCGCACCTGACAGTTACATCACCATATATGGCATTCAGTAGTAACAACTTCGCCTGTAGCGACCGACAGCTCCGCCTGTAGCCCCCGACAGCTACAGCTCCGCCTGCAGCCCCCGACAGCTACAGCTCCGCCTACTGCCCCCGACAGCTACAGCTCCGCCTGCAGCCCCCGACAGCTACAGCTCCGCCTGCAGCCCCCGACAGCTACAGCTCCGCCTGCAGCCCCCGACAGCTACAGCTCCGCCTGCAGACCCCGACAGCTACAGCTTTGCCTGCAGCGCCCAACAGCTACAGCTCCACCTGCAGCGCCTGACAGCTACAGCTCCACCTGCAGCGCCCGACAGCTACAGCTCCATCTGCAGCGCCCGACAGCTACAGCTCTGCATGTAGTGCCCACAGCCACAGTTCCACCTGTAGCACTCAACAGCTCCATCTATAGCACCGAACAGCTACAGCTGCACAAAGCCATGATTTCAAATGAGGTAAACAGAAAGCTAGTGATTTGGAAACCAGGCCCCCCCTCAGAAGATGGCTGATCTATTTCATGCAGAGGCTTTGGAAACGTTTATTAGACAGCCACGTGCCCCAAATATCTGCATTTGACCTTTTAAGTAAGAACCTTCACCATAATAACATAACGTAACAGAAAACCCCTTCACTTCACTGGGAGATCGTTTACATTCATGACACTGCCTTTGGCTCTAATATGGCTCCCTGCTAACACAACATAATCTCAGTATAATGGTGGGAGTCTACCTGACTCAGCTCTATTTTTAAGTATGGCGTTACTAAACTTTTATATCTAATATTCTTAATTATGTCAAAGATTACAATGGCGTACTCTTAGCTCTGCACCTCACACTGGTTCCCAAAAATTCTTGTTCCTGCGCAAAACTCCCCAACGCCAGCCGTTGCGTGAAGGCTGTGCTCCAGATCCAAGAGCGATTACTACAAATGGGGGTGTGCTAGGTAACGAAGTTCAATAGACCGTAGGTATTTTCAAAAAAGTTCTTTATTTTTAATTTCATATGTAATTTCAGTAGTAAGCAAAGCTCAGCCAATGCGTTTCATTCCCTCAAGGGGAACTTCATCGTTCGTCTGGTCAGAAAATTCCAAGGTTTTCTGACCAGACGAATGCGTGTGCGGTGACAACACGAAGGCTATATTATGCCTGTAAATACTCAGAGGGCTTCCAGCGCAATACACTGGAGAAGAATTCCTGCTTTACAAGTCCGTCTTTGATAGTTTACTGAAATATCTTTAAGCCCTGATGAAGTTCCCCTTGAGGGAATGAAACGCGTTGGCTGAGCTTTGCTTACTACTGAAATTACGTATGAAATTAAAAATAAAGAACTTTTTTGAAAATACCTACGGTCTATTGGACTTCATTACCTAGCGCACCCCCATTTGAAGTAATATTCTTAATTATTGAGGCTTTTAGCCAGCTCAGGTCAGAGCTAAAGATGAGCAGGCACCCAAGGCAGGTCTACCAAGGATTTCTACAACACGCCAGCACACGAACCACATGAATTTCCTCCCAGCGTGTCGCTTTGTGGCCTAGCTGTGACCACTTTGCAGCAGTAGCATCATCATGAGTGAGCGGTTCTGAGCTTTGTGACCTGTGCTGTCTGAAGTCTGCAGTTTAGTGATCTAGTGGCCGGCCTGTGGGGAAAGGACCGAGAGGGCTGCGTTGAGTTGCTGCATGCACAGTATGGAGCAGACTGCATGCTACGGTTTGTTGTAGGTCTGACTGAGAATTGGTATGGGCAGTGGAGTCTACAACACACAATTCTGGAGGGGGAGGGAGGTGCAATACTGCCCAAAATTAAAAAAATATATTTTCACAATGCAGGAACCATCATCACACTATTGTATCAGGCATGAATTAACATGTGCAGACACTTTCTCATCTGAAGGAGCAGGGAAGAACAGTGGAGAAGAAGGAAGGAAGGAGACAGAGGTGTAAACCATGAAAGATGGCTGCAAGTAGGAAAAGCAGATAGAAGAGAGTGCGAGGAAGGAGAGATGGATATTGTAACCAGACAGATAGGGTAAACAAGGAAAGGAAGAGTGAAAAGAACTGGGGAGAGCAGAGTCTTGAGGGGGAAGGGAAAATAGGGGGGGTTCTAGTGAGGGTAGAGTAAAAGGGCAGAAAACAAGCATTCGAGCTCTAATACCGCGTGTCCTGCTGAAAGTCAAACTGAATCGGGCCTCAGTCGTCCTGGTGGCTCCAGATTGGTCCAGGAGGCCTTGGTTCCCTCTGTTGTTAAGGTTGGCGGTAGGGTCTTGCTGGAGGTTGTCGATGGTCCCTTGTACCCTGTCATTTTCCCCCTCTGTCTCCGGGGTGTCTGGTCCAGCTGCCACTAGTTGGTTGGCTGTTGAGAGGCCGAACCTCATGGCTTTAGGGTGTTCTCCTTCTGTGGCTGAGTTTATTCAGCCGTCCAGGCGCCCTTCAACTCTCAAGTCCTATGCCAGACATTGGGTGTAATTTCTTGATTGGTGTACGGCACGAGGTTGGTCTGCGTTGGAGGTGGATCCGGTGCGTACCTTGGATTTCTTGATGGATGGGTTCAACTTGGGTCTGGCTGTGTCCTCCCTGAGAGCTCAGTGGGCGGCTGTGCGGGCCTTTAGGGGTTCGGACCGTGAGCCGGTGGTCCCATTGGTGTCCCGGTTGTTGAGGAGTTGTTTCCTCCAGAGGCCTGTCATTAAGTCCTTTGCTCCTAGTTAGGATCTTTCTTTGGTTTTGAGGGCCTTGCAGGGGGCTCCTTTTAAACCTCTGCATTAGTTGTCTTTGCAGTTTTTGACGATCAAGGTGCTTTTCCATGTCGCTATTACCTCGGCTCGGAAGATTGGAGAATTGGGCTCCTTGCTTTGTTCTGAGCCCTTTTTGCATTTTTTACCTGATCGGGTTGTTCTGCGGCCTGATTCTTCCTTTGTTCCCAAGGTCCCTTCGTCGTTTCATTGCTGGGAGGATCTGGTTTTACCCGTTTTCCGTCCAGATCCTCTTTCAGAGGTTGAGGTGTGGCTGCACTGTTTGGATGTTGGGCGGGCTCTGGAGGTGTACTTGCTGCGTACTAAACCTTTTCGTAAGGTGGATTCACTTTTTCTGACCTTTGGGCGGCAGGTCATGTTCTGAAGCCTCCTGGGGCTACTCTCAGTGGCTGAGGTGGGCTGTGGGGGCTGCATATGGGGCTTGTGGTGTGTGGGCTCCTGGGTCAGTTTAGGGGAGATCGACTCGGGGGATGGCTGCTTCCTGGGCTGGTTTCCAAGGGGCTTCCATGGCAGAGATCTGCAGGGCTGCTACCTGGAGTTCTCCTCACACCTTTATGCCATTATAATTTGGTGGTGGGTGGATCTGAGTCTGCTGGGTTTGGGGACGCAGTGAGGCGTTCTGCTCAGGTGGTGTAACTTTCTGCTTGTGCTAATAAAGTATGTTTTGCTACTGAGTGAAGCCGATCCTTGCTTTGGTATCTGCTCATGTGGTTTGGACTGTGACGGGGAGGTCTGACGAGGAGGTAATGTCTGGTTACTTACCGGTAATATTCATTACTCCGAGTCGTAGCCCTCCCTGTCACAGTCCTAGTTCCCATCCCTGTTCGGCTTCTTGTGCTTGGTGGTACAGGATGTGGGTAGGGGGGTCATGGGTTATATGCCACAGGATGTGGGAGTGGCCTGGAGGGAAGAGATGGGCTAAGAGTTTTACTTGGAAGTTCTGGGGGGAGGAGCTATGCTCATGTGGTTTGGACTGTGACGGGAGGGCTGACAAGGACGCAATTGATAGTTGTGGCATTGTAGTGTGGCGTGGATTTGTGTAGTGGAATTATGTAGCATGGTGTGCAGTCCATCCAGTCATTCATCATCCACCTTGGACTCCATCCATACTATCACTCATCCACCCATCCATTTACCTTTTCACTCATCCATCCACGTTTTCACTCATCTGTCCATCCATTCAACTTCACTTTCACTCATCTATCCACTCACTCATCCCTCCAATCTTCCTCATTTATTCATCCAGTCACTCATCATCCATCCATTCACTCACTCATCCATCCATCCTTTCTCTCAGCCATCTGTCCAACAGTTTAGCCTCTGTCACTCATCCCAATCCATCCTTTCACTCATCATCCACCCTTTCATCCATTAATCAATCCATTCTTTTACTCATCCATTTACCCATCCATCCTTCCACTCATCCATCCGCCCACCTTTTCACTCACATCCATCCTATCACTCACTCACCTTTGTCTGCCAACGAGGCTCATCAAGAGCTTCACTCCACCGTTTCTGCTAAATTTGGGGCTCATGCCAATCCAGAAGCCATCCTTTTGCTCGTCCATTCAGCCTTTATCTCAACTATCCACCCTTTCACTTCATCTACCTATCCAACCTTACTCTACCCATTCATTCACCCTTTCACTCATACATCCACCCTTTCTTTTAGTCAACCATCCATTTCACTTATCCATCTTACACTCATTCATCCATCCATCCATCTTACACTCATTCATCCACCCATACAACTCCTTCACTCGCACACCCATCCACATTTTCACTCACTCAGGTACCCACCCATTCACGTTATTCGCTTCTGTAAGCAGTTATAGGTAAAAGAGGCCCATCAAGAACTCCACCTCACATGCAGGTTCTACAGCGAGGGGTGAATTACGCCCTGAAGCACACAAAACTGTTGTGCAAAAAGTCTAGAATTAACATTTGTTCTTTGATCTAGCCTGAACCCCCTCTATAAATATAAATTCATGCATGTGTCCACACATGTATAGCACAAGCACTTGTACTGACAGCCATTTTTGTAGTGAGCACTATCTACCCCAGTAGTGGACTGGTAGAGCTGCAGATGATTAACAGGCTTAGTTAGTGGACTAGTCAGATCTTGACTCTATGGCTTACAGGTTGTGTCCTGGTACCAGCTGCAAGCCAGGTCTTCTGCTTTATAGTGAAAATCCTATATTTACCCGAGCTCAAGTGGGTTTTTTACACCTTCCACTACCGCCATGCCTCTCGGAACCGACAGAGACCAACTGCGGAGTCCCCCAGGGCTCCTCTCACAGCTGCACCCTCTTCGACATCTACATGGTCCCCTCGCAAACATCGCCAGGAACCATGGACTCAATGTTGTCTCCTACGCCGATGACACATAGCTGATCCTCTCCCTCACCAACAAACTCAACGCCACCATGTACAACTTCCAAGAAGGGATGAAAGCCGTCGCCATCTGGATGAAAAACAGCTGCCTTAAGCTCAACTCAGACAAGACAGAAGTCCTCAGCCCGGGATCCACTCCCTTTCATGGAACAATACCTGGTGACCCTCTGTGCTAGGGACTCCCCCATCCCGACGAACCATGCACGACACGTCGGCATCAAACTAGACACATCGCTCACTACGGACTGCTGGATCAACTCAGTATCCTCGGCTTGTTTCAATACCCTCTGCCTGCTGCAAAAGACCCATAAATGGTTCCCACCAAATCCAGAAAGACCGTCACTCACGCACTCATCAGAAGCAGAATGGACTACGGCAACGCACTCTTCGCCTGTGTTACCCAGAAAAACTCCTGCAAGCTCCAGAATTTAAAGAATGCCGCGGCCAGACTGGTCCTCGACGTCCAGGGTCACATCCACAGCACTCAGCACCTCTGCAAACTTCACTGGCTCCCGGCAGACCGAAGAATAATCTTCAGCCTCCTTAACCATGCTTACAAGGTGCTCCACAATGCCGGACCAGCATACCTGAACAGCCACTTCTCCTTCCACGCACCCAAAAGACACCTCCGCTCTGCCCAGTTCGCCGTGGCCACCATTCCACGGATCCGCAAGATTAGAACTAGCGGAAAGTCCTCCTCCTTCGCCGCTGCCAAGACCTGGAACACCCTACCCCTCCACCTCAAACCATCTCCCATGCTACCCCGGTTCAGGAAGGACCTCAAGACCTGGAACAACCTACCCCTACCCCTCCACCTCAAACCATCTCCCATGCTACCCCGGTTCAGGAAGGACCTCAAGACCTGGAACAACCTACCCTTCCACCTCAAAACATCTCCCACGCTACCCCAGTTCAGGAATGACCACAAGACCTGGAACACCCTACCCTCCACCTCAAACCATCTCCCACGCTACCCCGGTTCAGGAAGGACCTCAAGACCTGGAACACCCTACCCTACCCTTCCACCTCAAACCATCTCCCATGCTACCCAGGTTCAGGAAGGACCTCAAGACCTGGAACACCCTACCCTTCCACCTCAAACCATCTCCCACGCTACCCCGGTTCAGGAAGGACCTCAAGACCTGGAACACCCTACCCTACCCCTCCACCTCAAACCATCTCCCATGCTACCCCGGTTCAGGAAGGACCTCAAGACCTGGAACACCCTACCCTACCCTTCCACCTCAAACCATCTCCCACGCTACCCCTGTTCAGGAAGGTCCTCAAGACCTGGCTCTTCGAATGGCCCCAGCACTTAGACGGATCTGCTCACCACCTCCCCCCAGCGCCTTGAGACCCTCACGGGTAAGTAGTTGCTCTTTTCCAACCCTCGATTGATTTGTAAAGCCCAAAATCCACTGCGGTCTGTGTTGCGAGAAGCACTCACACACATCTCAGTGCTCACCAAGAACGAAATCAATCGTTTTCAATATAAGGGTGAGTTTGTGTGGAAGACAAAGTCTGCTCAGAACTTGTTTTTGAGTTGATTTGCTCTTTATCCGCAGGTAAACTGTCCACATTCCCAGAACTAGCTCCCCTCTTTTCAACCTACGGACTCTCGAGTTCCCTGTTCAAACAGAAAAGAAATATTTATTTTACCGAAGACATGGCACATCCGCTGGAGCACCTAGAACATTAGCTTCAAGGCACTACATCACTTAAAATGCACAGGGGAATTTACCTCTTAAAAACTGCAGTTACACCAGTGACTAATTACCACGCTAGAAAATAGTTCTGTATCTTTCGGCTGACTACATTTTAACAAACGCACAGTTTGCGTCATTAATGGTGGCATAATGGCATTTAATTTTCTGGCGTGCTCTTGGCCCGTGGAGTAGTTGAAAAACGTATCCTTTGATCGGACATCACAAGGCAATAAATAAATCTCCATCCAAAACAGAAAGCAGTTACCCAATTGGCCCCAGTGGCGTAGCTAGAGCTTCTGGCGCCCGGGGCTATCCCCCAGATTGCCGCCCATGGCAGGTAGCGGGTGAGGAGGTGTGCGGGGGAGAAAAGACGGTGAGCAGCGGGGGTGGATTGGCAGTGTTTAAGTTATGACGCCACTCTCTACTCCACTGCAGGTGAAAGCAAAGGTCGGAGAGGAGGTGCAGCAAGCCCAATACTAACCTCGCATCCCAATGCAGGGTGTCAGAAAGATTTACATAACATACAGATTGACAATAAATCACGCAAGTGTGTAAATCAGTGTACAAGATGTGTTGCATGTGTCAGTGAGGGTTAAAAGGTGTAGCAGTCACATATCCTACATAGCTCCCTGTGCTATATTAAAAGGCTTAGTATTTAAGAACTGCAAGTAACAAAAGGATCTGTGTTCACAGCAGTAACCCACTTAGCTAGCTACATCCCCCCCAAAAAATATACAGTTCTGCCATCTGCATAGTACATGATGTGCTTTGCAGGCACATTAACCTTCTATACTACTTTGAGTCAGATCTGGGACTACACAAACAGAAATCTCTCCAAGAAAAATTTTAATCTCCAGGGTTATTTCACCAAGTATTATCCCCCGACATCTACTGGGCACCTCTGCAGCAGATGTCTAAACCCTATAAAAAAATATTAGAAAACGCAGACTTTGTAACCAATTAATCATAAAAGATCTACTAACATGCTTCTCCTTGTTGCCAATTTCTTTGTGGCAGGGTTTTAAAAAATGTGTAAAATTAGTTGAGACGCAGATTTTGCATCGGGATTGCGGCACTTTTTTTTTTTTAGCACAACCCCAAAGCAAAATCTAATTTGGTAAATCTCATGATATACCTAATAAAAACAAATATGTGAGATCACAATATCTGATGTTACTTCTTGTGCTGTTGGTTACTGTGATGCCATGTGCGATGTCATGCATTGTGACATCACTGACTGTGATGGCACACACCATGATGTCACTTGCATACTGACTAACTAGGTTAGTTCCCACCCATGTGTTGGAGCTGCAAGACAGTCCACAGCTTCAAGGCATTCCATTTTAGTACGGAAACATTTTACCCCAAAACAAAACCTGCTTTGCCAATGTTCTCCCAAAATTACCCCCCATTACTTTCAAGAGTAAAAAAAATACAATGTACCTATTTTTGCCCACAGCGCAGGCAGTTTCATGCTCTCTCATCCACTTGCTTCCAAAGGCCTGCACTCCTGTTAAAAGAACTGTATAACTTCCAGTATTGCTGAAGTAACAGAGGTCAGTGACTAAACAGTCAAAACTGCGAGAACTACTCTCTTCTAACCTCGGAGGGGGGCTCATTTGTTAAAGGTTGTTTGCCTAAAGGCTACCAAGAAAGGTGTTGGGCGGAAGCAATAGGAGCTCTAGCAATAATTTAGACATGGGGTGGTGGTGGGCTCGAAAGTTCCACCGCGTGCTTTATGAATGACACAGTGCGCTATAGGAAGGAGAAAAAGGATGTGTTGGGGTGCCACAAACGTCACAGATCACCCATGCACAAGGGGGGGAAGAGTGTGAAGGGCCCCGTGAAGGTAAAGGGGGGGGTCGTCGTGAGTGGGTGTGTGGAGGCAGGCAAAGGTGGCTGGTGATGGTTTGAGAGAAGAAGAAAAACACGTGAGAGATGAGGTCAACTGTAACAGAGGTCAGGAAATCTATTACTGAAGGAGAGTGGCGCGGCTCGAATTCAAGAAGATTACGATTTAGAAATTAGTTAGGGGTGTGGGGGTGCCGGGTTGGGGGAGGTTGAGAATAGGAGACGCGATGATGCTGTTTAAAGGCGGCTGTTTAGGATGGCTGAAATGGAGTGTGGTCTAGGGTGGCTAGAAAAGATGAAATCGCACTGGACTCGAGCGCGCCAGCGGCCTGGCTGCAGGTGTTTGGACTCCCTAAGGCCTGGCTCCACCCCAGCCCTGAGTCTCGGGATGTATCGCTCTTTCTCACCCCGACCTCCCCGGGAGCCTCGCACATTGATCCCGGACCAGGGGGTTGCTTTGGGTTGCTGCGAAACAGTCTTCAATAAACAGGTTGGTGGTGGTGCAGAGCTCAGGGTGTGTTTGTATATTACTTAAGGGTTCAAAAGTCAGCGATGCCCTGCTGCAGGCCCAAAGTTAAACACGAGGTCGCGGGCAGGGCTCAGGGCTGCTGTCCGCCTGCAGATCGGACAGCCCCGGCTCGTCTCTCACCGGACTGTTACAGGGAGCAGCAGTCGGCGCTCCAGTCCCACCTCCAGCACGGACTTCATAGCTGCCAAGGTTTCAGATTGCTAATGTGTGACATTTTCAAGGTTTCAGGACACCTATGAATGACATTCAACTACTAAATGTATGACACTATGTTTCGAGCAAAATCAACAAATTAAGTACATGGAAACAGATAAACGTTAAGAAATGACACTTATTTGAGAAAGGACAAGTTATGAAAAGAACTTGGAACTGCTGCAAAACACCTGATCCTACTGTAAAACGATTATATACCCACAAACTACTCACATCTTACATGATTTTACACTTGTAATCATTACTGCTTCTTGCAAAGCCACAGACAAATTGGTTGCATTTGACAGTGTAAAATTGAAGGATCATGTTTGGCTACGGAACACCTTATCGTACTTAGTTCAGCAACTCAACTCATTTTCTTATTGCAATCTGAACCTTATTGCGTGCTCTCTTCCTAAACAAAAACATCACTGCACTGATTCTAGTGTTTCGCGCCGTAGTGTTACAGGCCACTTACCAATGGGAAAATCCTGCCTGGGGCTGTAGTTTCTAAGCTGCAGTGGCAAACTCACTGCTGACAGCTGCTCTGCTCAGCTGTTCACAGACAGTGCTGTGCTCGAGTCTGTGGGGCAGTCCATACACCACGGTGCTCTGACCCGGGCAGAAAGGGCAATGCTCTCAGCAGCAGAACTGCAGTGTGCGCGGTGGGTGTCTTTTAAAAACAGCGCTCACCGTAACGTACTTTATTTTGCCAAGGCCCTACCAGGGTCGCAGCAATGTCTTCCTGGGGGCCCGGCAGGACATGTAAAAAAATACCTGATCCTGTCTGGAGTTAGGTTTATGATATTAACAGTTTCCCTCCACTGCGGTGTCGGCTTATAATTGGCACTCATCCCTCATTTATTCACTATATATTTCAGTATTATGGTCCTTCGGACTCATAAATCACTCAGCCTTTTAGGAATAGCGTCAAACTTCTAGAGTGAAATATGGCTGTTTTTAGTAGCACTGTTTAGGGACACATACATTTATCAGAACACAAAAATTGTGAACAAAACAGAAAAAGGAGGAAGACACAGTTATTTGCTTTAAATCCATGTCTTTGAAGAACATGATGATTGCATCCACATTGCAAACTCAGTGCTTCATCTTATCCTCTTAATACATATACTTCTTTACATACATGTGATTGGATGATTGCTAACTAATGAATACAGACACCTGTGTTTGTGTGAAAACTGACATAGATCCTCGTAGTAATAGCAGACAGTGCTGTATCAGATGTTTAGTGCGGTGAATGGGCGCAGTGTACACTAAGCGACAAATGGCATATCGCTCTGTTCAATGTAAGACAGTATAACTGATGGCGACAACACATGTTGTAATAAGTCTTGTGTGGGTCACCTCTTAAAGGCCACACGGTCTAATAAATGGCATTGAAATTAAATTGAAACACTTCAGTATTCCATTGATTGAATGGCATTTCATGCAGTATTCTCATGTTTATGTCCTGAGGGTCAGACGTGTGACTAACATTGACGTAAGTCTGAGACAGTATTAGCTGCCTCAGAGCTCATACAACCTATACTGAGTAACTGTGAGCTGATTACCCCTCAGCCATAGGCTTTTGTCAGTATCCTAACTCACATTCGATCTGTCACTGGTTGTCTGTAAGCCAGTCATGACGTATGGAGGTTTTGCCAATGCATCAAGTCATTAGCTCCTTTCATTGGTGCCAGCAATTGTAAATAATGATCCACATTTAGTACCTTACAACAGGATACCGTCTGAAATACGCGCACCCTTTTCACCTTTCATTGTTTACTCTGCACTCAGGTCCCCGAGCCCAGTTGCAGTGCAACCTTTAAAAGTGCATTTTTGTACGGAGCTTTTCTTGAATTTTCGTTACTAACATCATTATTACATGACCAAAGTCATGCGCCATCGCTGACGGAGTCAGCCAGTCTGTGGAGGCATGCATGAGTGCACTGAAAGGAGCCTGCCCTACCCTGACAATAAACGAGATTTATTTATATTCTAACAGTTACCGGCCGGCGGCTGCTTATTTATTTAAATTATAACTAACGAAACAAAAGCGGAGCATTCCCTGCTCTACTTACTTTTTTGCTGCAATTTAAAGCTTCGGTAAAGTGCACTTGTGGCCGCAATCAGAAGTATGACTCCGATTCTCCCATGGGCGGGCCGCAGAACGCCGGGCGGGAGGGCATTCAGTGCGGTTCACCTCTACACAGCCTATAAAGTTAAGAGCATAAAATGGTTGTCTCACAGGGATATATTCTATCTATCCCCGCTTCTTTTTACCCTTCAAAAACGATAAAAGCTGTTTGGCATGAAATCTCAAGTCGGCCTGGAAACGTGCGTGCAGCTGCATTCGCAAGCATTTCCGCTTGCACTTCATACACGTGTGCAGCGCAGCGCCGCCCCCAAAATAGTGCCGCCTGGGGCGGACCGCCCCCACCGCCCCCCCCTAGCTACGCCCCTGATTGGCCCTCTTGGTAGAGATGGGAATTCGATCTCTGCGTGCTTGACTTATAACCTGTTTTTACAACCCCCACCATTCAGACACTGTCTGCTGCAGACGACGGGGCGCGCACGCATACATGCCAACACTCCCGATTCAGGCGTGAGACTACCGATTTGAAGGCTAGTCTCCCGCCTCCCGATTCCTGCAAGTAAAAACCCGATTCCTCGGGTTTTCAGCTGACAGGGCTTGGTAATGTGTAACGTGCTAATTCTTCCAGCAATAGTCAGAATGGCGATGCAGGGCTCTAGAATGGGTGAAAAACCAACAAAGCCCCATTAACAATCGAATGGTCTTTTAAACACCTGTGAAGAACTGGGGGGGAGGGGGGGGGGGCGGCTGTGTGTGTGCCCTGAAGCTGTTTCAGCCCGGGCTGACGGGGGAGGGAGGGGGTGTATGCACTGACCGCAACCTGCCAGGCCAGTGCACGACTCTTGCATCCCCCTCTCTCTCTGCCTGCCATTGCGCTCCATGCTTCTAAAAGGTGATAAAAAAAACACGTGAATTTGCTTTCAAATGTCCGATCCTGCAGCAGCACACTTCCAAAGTCCATACATGACAGAAACCCGATTGAAGGCCCCATTCTCCCGATTTTTTTTTTTTTTTTTAAATCTCCCACTTTGCTCTTCTGAAATGTTGGCATGTATGCGCACGAGAAACGCCGGAGGCAGACTCCCCGAGGCCCAACAGCTCCACCACCTCACTCTCACAGGTGGCACACGGGTGACGTCACTTCTGGAGAGGCACGCCTGT
Organism: Triturus cristatus; assembly: GCF_964204655.1. Lineage (NCBI taxonomy): Eukaryota > Metazoa > Chordata > Amphibia > Caudata > Salamandridae > Triturus > Triturus cristatus. The sequence goes on along the minus strand of NC_140594.1, from coordinate 3,199,297 downwards.
AGACCAGCCCGCCACCATCTCACTCTCGCAGGGGCCCCACATGGCACTCGGTGAGGGCATGCTTGCAAACCAGCTCCAGTGTCAAGTCGAATTGATGCAGAAAATACAGTTAAAGCGAAAACAAAAGCATCCAGGGGAAAGGTCCAATATATGAATGCCTGATTGGCCAGTAAATTAGATGTTAGCTTTGAAGCACCTTCAACAGGCTTTTTTTCCTATCACACATTGCATTCTGGAACATGTAGTTGTAAGTTTAGATTCACTCTCAACATCAAAATCCGTGGGGGCAAAAAGGACAAGAAAAGCACAGAGTAAAATAATTGCAGCCTTGCCTAAGTGTTTTTGAAGCTGCAAAGCACAGAGACCTCAGCAGCTTTTTCAGCGTCTACGCTTTTTCATAGCAGTATGATGCCTTCAACAACATTTGCATAGCACCCTGTAAAAATATGTACAGAGCTCTCTAACTTTAGCCAAATCTTTGGTCCGGAACGGGGTCAAACACTCAATTTCAAATGTAATTGAAAGAGCTTTACTGCAAACGTATAGCAAAACATGCCTTAATAAGCGCCAGATAAGAACAGACCAAATATTGATCTACAATAACAATGGCAACTTCAGTAATCTGAGATATTTTGAATCATTTTTGAAGTTGTCCTAGAGCACTTTGCATTAGGGATCTGTGCAATATTTATTAAAGTATAAATGTACACACCCTTAAAAGTTTCAAAGGCCACACTCACTGAGAAATGCAGAGAGCCTTGCCAAGTACCATGCACCAGGAGTTAGACTAACTCAATTTAGTGCTTGTGTCCGAAAACCACACAAAAATGCATTAGTCACGCTATTATAGCGCACCGGGAACCACCCCAAGGCACACTCCATGAGGGGGGGCCGAAACGCATTTAAAGCAGCGAGCGTGCTGTGCTGCCCAGCTCCGGGCTCTGTTCTCATAACAGTAGTCTCCTCGATCTTAATTGACTCATTTTCACTAGATTGTTGTTAGAATCTGGGTTCTCTGGTTGACACAGGTAGACACTTGTGTCAGGCAGGGAACCTTTCCTCTAGTCAGGGTAAGGGGTTACACTAACAATAATCCCTACTCACCCTCTAGGTAGCTTGGCGCGAGCAGACAAGGCGTTATCTTAGGCGTAATGGTTAAGCACTTGTGACCACATACAGTAATCCAATGACACCCCCACAAATGGACTCCACACTGGGTTTATCAAAAATATACTTCTTTCATAGAATCAGGCTTATCACAAGACCCAATAACGGTTACACGGGCCCACAATACTATTTAGTGAAAGAGTTCTTGGCTTAGCATAGTTCTACAAAGTCTGTGCGCTTCGTTCCTGGCTGTACACTCAGTAGGCGGTAGACTCTGCTGGGGAACGGGTCTCACACGCACTGTAGGCACTCCAAGAGGGAACGTACACCCTACGGTGCAATCTTGCACAGTACCTTTATCTTTGTTGAAGTCGACACGAAGGCTGCGCGGGCATCCAGCGCGATGTACGATGCGGTGTCTTCCTGGCGTTGTGTACTACAGTACATTTTAGACCTTGGGTGTGCAGGCTCAGGGGACGGTTCGTACGTACGGCACTCTCCAGCCTGTTGCGGCGTTCGCGCCGGACCGTGCGATTGGTAATCTTGAGTTCGAGCTGCTGGGTACGAACACTCGTACACTCCGCACAGGGGTGACGTACGCGACCACCACACGTGCCGCAGCCTTCCCAAAAGCAGGGGGAAGGAGCGTACGCTGGCAGTAGGGCTTGCAGGGGAATAAAAGCAAGTACGGGTCACAGTCCTTCCGTTATGGTGCGAGCTACGGCTCGTAGGGGCCAGATAGTCGCGTTGCTCAGGCTGGACCATACCTTCCTTTGCGGTGCGAGCTACGGCTCGTAGAGGGGCCTCAGTCACTTTGTTCGGGCCAGACAGCGGGTGCAAGCTTCAGGGGGGTACGCTTCGATCGAGAAGCGCACACAGCAGTTCTCTTCAAGATTACAGGGAAAACGGTCCGTTTTCCAGCGCTCTCTCACGGCGGTGAAGTCCACTGGTCCTGGGATTTCGTTCAGGGGGCAAGCTCGCTCACAAGCCCTTGGAGATCTTTAGCACAAGTCAAATAAAAGTTTCTTTGGTCTTTTCTTCCTCTTCTTCAGCAGCAAGGCAACCACTGCAGGCCTGTCTCCCAGGTCAGGGACAGTACTCCTCCATGCAGCTTTCCCGGTTCCTCCTTGTCGGACAGAGGTTTCTTCTTGGCAGGACAGGATCTAGTTTCTTAGGAGCAGGGCTCCTACATTTATACCACAAATCCTTTGTTCTCCCAGGCCTAGTTCAGTCCAGTTCTGGAGCACTTTGTTGCTGCGATGCAGGCTTCTTCTTTCAGGGTGCAGGGCAGAGCCATCAGACGCTCCACAGGGGCGGAGCCAGCATTGTGGTGGCAGAGCACAGCCCTATTTAGAGTCCAGGTTTACTCCTCCCACCCATCTATGTGTCAATCTTTCTATTCACCACCAGGCTACCTAGCCCTGCCCATCTGGGTTTCCCCAGCCCTGTCACTCACACAAGCCAGACAGCAGATACACATCATGCAGAGGCGGGCTGAAATGGTGTAGGCAAGCAAATGCCAACTTTCTAAAAGTGGCATTTGCAAACGCAGAATATTAAAATAAACCATACTAAAAGATGTACCTTATTATTCTGAGTTCAGGCATACTAAACTCGATTTTATACCATGTTCCCTGGGTCTGTTAGGATCATAGGATGTAACAATCTTAACAGCCCATTCTGGCCTATGAGAACAGGTAGCCTTGCAATAGCGAAAAACGAAAATGGCTGTAATTCATTATTAGGACATGTCACACACATCAGGGCTTGTCCTACCTTATGCTTACAATGCACCCTGCCCTTGAGCCTACCACAGGGGTGACTAACATGAAGTTAAGGGAAGGTTTAGGGACTGGCAAGTGTGTGCACTTGCCCAGTCAGCATGTCAGTACCAGACTGCACGCAGGTTCTGCAATGGCAGACCTAGACACATTTTACCAGGCTGCTTCTGTGGGTGGCACAACCAGTGCTGCAAGCCCACCAGTGGCATTTGCATTTACATTCCCTGGGCACTCCTGGTGCACTTTACGGGGGTCTGACAGTAAACCAAATAAGCCAATCATGGAATCCAACCAACATATACATTTTACATAGGGAGCACTTGCACTGTGGCACTGGTTGGCAGTGGCACAGTGCTCTGAGCGGCCAACACCATAAAAACACATGAGGCACAGCGACAAAAAGTGGAAGGGAGACTCACGCCAAGGTGCCAGGTCTAACAATTGTATTCATTTATGCACTGCACAGTGGCTAGGACACGTATGATCTCCCATTTACAAGGCCGTTGAAGTTGAGCTGCCCCGCCCAGCTTAGTGAGCGAACCACGACGCCTCCATCACTGGAGGATCACTTGCTTAAAAGAAACAATAAAGATCTGCTGTTAACCCTGCTGTAGTGACCGACCGGTCACTGTTCTAGTTGTTCTGATGTACCAGCCACTCCCAGAGGGCTGGTTTACACCCCACCCCACACCCATCCACCACAGGCGTCACTGGACATGTGAACCTGCCAATAAAAGGGGCCGGGCGCACGTGCCCTGGGCCAGTTCCATTAAATAAGTAACTGTGTCTGTGTCATCACTACAACTGCATGAGGGCCTAGGGCCCTGCACACTCACATTGGCGACGAGCGGGACCTGCCCGCGTGTGCAGCAGCCTTGTTGGAGGTGGTTGAGGGGGAGAGTGCTGCCCGTGTCGAGTGCACCCCCTGCAGCAGGCGAAGGAAGCATTTGAGCAGCCGCGGGCGTGTGAAGAGCCCCGATGTGAAGGTGAAGGAGTGGGAGCCCACCCCGCATCGGAAGAGCAGGTGGCTGTGGCATCCGGCATGATGTGAGCCCCCGTGATGGCAGAAGGGAAATGCGAGCGAGGCCGCCACAGACAGTGCCACGAGGCAGACTGAAGCCCGACCAGTTAGTGGGCAGAAGGTGAGCCCTGAGTGGGGAGACAGGACAGCAAAGAAAGCCTGTCGAGGGGAGACCCGCTCCCTCCCACGCCCGCGAAGAAGGAGAACACTGCCCTAAGCTCCGTGGGCTCTGGTAGTGGCTCCCTCCCACTCCCGCGCAGCGTGTGAACTGAGAGAGGCCGCTGCGGTGGGGTGGAGTAAAGAGGAGACACTATGCGGCCAGCGGCCGACATGAAAATACACGCGTGGTACGTGAGAGCAGGAAGTGCCGCAGTATTGCAGGAGTTCGTTCCGCCCCATGTTGCGGCTGGGGACAACGGGGCTCTGACCAGGACTGCAGGGAGCGTGTATCTAGCAACGGTGGAAAGGCCTGGTGCGCGGCCTGCAATTAGGAGGATGTCTGTGATGAAGGAGCAAGGCTAGTCTGGTGCCAGCATAAGGTGAGGCCCACCCCCAGCACAGTGAATGGGCTGCTGGCTAGAGGAGGTGGGGTTGGTCGGACACCTACACCTCTTTCAGCGCCCAGAAGACGCAATGGATGCCTGTCAGCAACGCTAGCCCCTGTGCAGCCCGTGAAGCGAGAAGGCCTTCTGCACGGGACAGAGTACAGGAAGTGACTGTGTGCGGCCAGCGCCGCTGAGAAATACATTGAGGATGTGTCGGGAGGTGGTAGAAGTTTCCCTCACCAACAACACTGTAGATGCACTTGGTTAGACTTCTCAGCCCCAATGAAGGAAAAAAACCACTCACCACGGTGAAGGGGCAGTCCTCCTTCGACGTCCGGCTGCTGGTATGTGTCCCGGTTGGCAGCCACCAGGGAAGGTGCACGCCCAGGAGTGTGGTGAGCGAGAGACTGCTGGGAGTCCGAGAGCCCCCTACATGGGCCCAGTGGACGGCCGATAACGAGGACATGGCTGGCGAGGAAGAGAGGTGTGGAGATGCTGGGACTCCACGCTGAACAACGTGGTGGAGATGGGCCTGGTTCTCGGCCCGAAAGTGCGAGTGCCCCAGGCCTGCAGTGTGGAGAAGCTGCCAAGGCCATCTTGTGGCCAATCAACGGTACTACACCCGCTAAATACAAAAAAGTGTGACAGAAACGGTACACATCAGACACTGCACTAAAAGCACATGACCTACCGGGCAGGAAGGCCACGGTGTGCCAGGACGATATTAATGTAGCACAGGGATAGCTGCTGCAGCCCAAAAGTGATGGGGAGGAGAGCGCATAAGACTTCATGGAAGGGACAGACAGCCGCAAGACTTTGTCATGCGATTGCTCGAAAGAAGTAAGCAAGTCCCACTCAGCAAGTGAAACAGGAGACGCCTGGGGCATCAGGTGACACAAGAAGGGAACCCCGAGAAGAAATGTAGCTAGGGCTGGTGAGGAGAACACAGTGACAACTAGTGGCCATAGGTGGTCACTGCAGCAGCAAGGATAGTCCTGGGATAGCATGAACCGGGACACTGTGACCTTGAACTTCCATGTGCAGAGTGAAAGCAGAGAACGCTCTGTGTCACCAGGAGGGAGAAGCTCAAACCAGCCAAGGCGGAGGAAGGTGCATCCAGTGAAGTAAGGATAGCACTGCAAGAGAAAAGACCGGGTGAAGAAAGGAGAGCAGTAACCGAAGAAGAGGTCTGAGAAGACGACCTGCCATAGGTCGGAGAAGAGGTGACCTTAGAAGAGGTTGGAGACCCGGAGAAGAGGTCAGAGAAGCAGCGACCTGAGCAGAGGTTGAAGAAGGGGCGACCTGCAAGAGGTTGGAGAAGCAGCGATCTGCAAGAGGTCGAAAAAGCGGCGACCTGAGAAGAGTTCCATCAAGGGGACCGAGGAGAGATCCCTGAAGAGGACCGAAGAGAGGACTGACAGGATTGACCTGAAGTCAGAAGTAATAAAAGGAAGAAGGTCGCAACGACAGGTCTGGTCACAGAGAGAAGAGAATGCATTGTCCTATGGGTAGGACAGGAGCAGGGTGACCCGTGTGAAGTGCACGTCATATGGAGAGGCCTGGTCAGTGAAGACGAGCAAGAAGAGGAGACTACACCGCATCGCGAAGTGAAAGAATAAGACGGAGGAATTTGTGTGGTATGACGCCACCGTGAAGTAATATCAAGAGAAAGAAAGAAGAGAAGAGTGTGTGATCTGTCAACTCGCACACCAGAAGGTAAAGGTGACGTATGCAAGAACATCTGGTATGGAGCACAGCACCTGGAGAACATCGGCGGCACTTGGAGGAACTACCTATCCATGAGACTTCAGAATACCTGGTGATTGCAGACGCAAGCAGGCTGGACCATTCTTGACATCCACCTTTGGGGTCGCATGGGAGACTGGACGGTGAGACTGCTCGGACGTCCTAAGTTAGAGGATCCAACCACTCCATATCAGACCGTGGGGACCCAGGGGCAAAGGGCTCAGGGACGACAGTGAGAACGGGTCCCGCCACGAGAGATGAGTCTACAGCCGCTCTTCCGCAGGTCCCAGCATGATGAAGATCTCGTGCTAAGTGGCAGGAGTAAACAATACCCTTCAGGTGGAGCTGAGGACTTGAAGGTGGGACTCATAGCGCTTCCTCCACACACCCAGCGGCGAAGTGCACCCAGTCCAGTGGAAACCTGGTGAAGTGGGCCTCTGGGACATCCTGTGAGAGGGGAACACCTATGAGAGGGGCATCCTATAGAGAGGGATGTCTTGCAACTATTCCACCATTTCGTAGAGACAAGCAATGCTGCCTGTGTGGAGATGCCACGACAACCAGGACTGATTGGTGAAATGTAACATCTATCCGATCCACCATCACTCTGCCTGCTCCATCACCACGAGAGCTAAGCCTAAAAAGGCATTGGTGTCTGTGAGAAGTTGGCCTGATACGTAGTGTTCACTATTCTAGTGATCACTGTGTATCATTCCAAACGACCCTTATTGATGATTGGTTGTAAGTCAACCTCTTAGACCAGCTATCCTAGTAGCGTGGATACGAGCAGTCTTAGGCTAAACTCTAGAGGGCGTGTTAAGCCGGCTGTTTACCATCACATATACCCCTTGAACACCAAGTGAAAGGACACCACACAAGTTGTTATGAAAATAAAAGGATATTTATTTATAACAAGACTACCCTGGCTCTTTATGAGTCAGGGAGCTAAGCACACTACAAAACTCTTAGGAAAATACTTCAGTTGCACAATTTACACAAATGCCCGAGGGGCACGAGAAACCATCTACACTAACAGTGAAATGCGAATGGTTAGAGTCTGGAGGTACTGATTCCGGAGTGTTCCGATCAGTGGGACTAAACGAAAAAGGAACTGGACACTTGTAGAGCGAACCTGCGATGGAGCACCGAGATGCTCGATTTACCTAGCCCGGAGGCTGCGGCTGCGTGAAGTTCGGCAAGATGTCGGGAGTCCTCGTGTAGTCTCAGGAGCCTGAAAGAAGAAGTTGCTGGCAGGCGACCAGTGACGATGTTCAGGGCGATCCAAGCCTGGATCGGTGGTGAAGGAAAACCTGAAAGCAGAGGGGACTCAGTTCTCAACCGCTAGCCAGCGATCGTGTGGGTACCAGGAGGGTACCGGCTGAAGTCACCTCGACCAGGTGAGTGGGTGACGTCGGACTCGGCTGTTCCTCGGACCAGGAGGCGCGGCGGCGACCAGGATGGAGGGCGAGCTGTCCCACGAAGGTGTCTGCTGTCGATGATGCTGGGCCCAGGAAGGGGCAGCGGATCTTGGCAGTGGCAACCCAAGCGGGGGAGTCAAGATGGCGTCGGGAGTGGACCAGGAGGGTCCGGGGTACTCCTCTGTTGAAGGGGAGCAAGAGCCAGTCTGGAGCAACCAGACCGGGGATGCAAAATAATCTTGGAGCGTCGTGAAGAGGGCCACAAGCCGGTCGGCAAGTGGTCGGACAACGCGGTGAACAGCAAGGAGCGGAGGGGCCCCCCACGCAGATCTCGTGAATGCTGGGGAGACAGACTTCGAAGCTGGAGCTGCTCAGGGTTTAGGGCTTCTCCAACCCTAGGTGCACTCACTCGAGGGTCCCTCGGTGGGCGTGCTAGATAAGCGTCGTGCAGGTTCTGAAGATAGCCGGTCCCGCAGGTCTCGTCACACCTACGACTCTCAGCTGGGCTGATGAGGCAGGTAAAAGGTCAGAGATGGCAGGGTACTCGGGTCTCGTCGAGCTGGGCAGTCTTGATCCGTAGGAGAGACTTACAGCAAACCGCAAGCGCTTAGTTGGTGCCTGCTGGTGCAGGGTGGCTACTCCTTAGCCACAAGGGAGAGTCTTCAGAAATAGTCAAGAGTTCCTTTCGGGGAAAGTGGTTCGTGATTCGGAGGTATCCGATTATCTGATTATCCAATTTGGGAAGGGGACTCGCTCCTACCTTTATTCTAAGAAAAAGGGGTTGGCCCGTGACTAGGTTCTACCTATGGGTGGAGCCAGGAGGGGGGTAGTTACACCCCTATCCTTTGTCCGGCTTCGCGCCAGCTCAGGGGCTGGTGTGCCCCCGAAACTGGTTTGAGCCGGGCTATGCACAGTGAGCACCGGGGTGCCACTGGCAATCACCTTCCTTTCAGCCCTGCCTACCTGGAATACACAAACCCTGTCTGGGATGGTGCTAACACCGCCCTCGACAGGAAACCCTTTGTCCAAACTCCCTTCGCTGGAAGGTCCCCCAGCAGCAGGAGGTCAGACTTGTGTCTGGTGGCAGCATCCATTTTGTGATGCTGAGGCTTGAGTCAACTTTAACCGGGGTTCAGGGTTACTTCCATGTCGTGCCCCTCTAGAAGGGGGGAATGCTAACCCCGTCGCCAGAACTAGCGAGGGGTTCGTATTCCAATTCGTATGACACCTTACTCGACATGTGTAGGTGATGCGATGCCAAAGTTAGCAAATAGCTGGCCCGCGTCACCATGGAACGGCTATTAGGACTTGGTTCCGCAAGCCGTCGACGGGCTCGGCTCGCGCCAGAGCCCCATCCCACATGACTCCCCGCACTCTGCCTTCAGGATTGATAAGGCCTGCCATAGGAGTGACTGATAGGAATCCATGTGTCCATTTTAGGGTTAGGTGTAGGAATACTACACCTACAGCAACGGGTGATTACACCACGTGGCCCCAGCTGTCGTGCAGCCAGTTGTGTCAGATTTGGGCGGCCATTCCAGGGGTGGCATAATACATGCTGCAGCCCCTGGTAGGCCCTGGGTACACCGATGCCCTGGATACCTGTGGTATGCTGAGACAGGGACTGACAAGGCGGCCCAGTTCCAATTAGTGGATGCACCTAATGTACATGTGTGTTAATTTCGAGAGAGAACAGCTAGGCTGTGGGTCTGATTGGCAGGCCCACAGCCGGAGAAAGTCGTAAACCAATGAAGCAAAAGCAAAAAATCTGGGTGATCATAGGATTGCAGACCCTACTCTCCTACATGACCCCCCCCCAAACTTTGGGACAATAAGCTAACCTTGACCAGGTGAGTCTTCTTGCTCTAAGTGGAAATACCTGGAGAGCCCATCTGCATTGCCATGATCAGTGCCAGGTCTATGCTCCACTGTGAAGTCCATCCCCTGTAGGGAAATGGACCACCTAAGTAGTTTGGGGTTTTCACCCTTCATTTGATTTAGCCACAAGAGGGGCTTATGGTCGGTCTGAATCTTGAAGTGAGTGCCAAACAAGTATGGCCTCAACTTCTTCAGGGCCCAAACCACAGCAAAGGCCTCCCTCTCAATAGCTGACCAATTCTTCTCTCTGGGGGTCAGCCTCCTGCTAATAAAAGCTATGGGCTGGTCATGACCATCAAAATTCAGTTGCGATAGAACAGCTCCCACACCCAGCTCCGAAGCGTCTGTTTGGACAATGAATGGTCGGGAGTAGTCTGGACTCTTTAGGATAGGTGCCGTGCACATGGCCTGCTTTAGGTCATCGAATGCCTTCTGACAGCTTGCTGTCCACTGAACTTTTTTTGGCATCTTTTTACTTGTCAGGTCGTTTAGCGGGGTCACAATGGATCCATAATTTCTGACAAATTTCCGGTAATAACCAGTCAGGCCCAAGAAAGCTCGAACCTGAGTCTGGGTGGTTGGAGGAGCCCAGTCCTGTATGGCCTGTATTTTGCTCTCCAACGGTTGAACCTGGCCCCCTCCTACAAGGTGGCCTAGGTATACAACCTGTGTCTGCCCTATCTGGCACTTGGTGGCCTTGATAGTGAGGCCTGCCTTCTGCAGGGCCTCTAACACTTTCCTCAGGTGGACCAGGTGATCCTCCCAGGTGGAGCTAAAGACAGCGATATCGTCCAGATACGCCGCACAGAAGTCGTCCAACCCAGTGAGAACTCGATTCACCAGCCTTTGGAAGGTGGCAGGTGCATTTTTCAAACCAAAGGGCATTACCACGAACTGATAATGCCCACCCGGGGTAGAAAATGCTGTTTTGGGCTTGGCCTCCTCAGCTAACCTGATTTGCCAATACCCAGCTGTCAGGTCAAACGTACTTAAGTAGTTGGCCGAGGCCAACCGGTCGATAAGTTCGTCTGCTCTTGGTATCGGGTGGGCGTCAGTCTTAGTGACTGCATTGAGACCTCTGTAGTCCACGCAAAACCTCATCTCTTTCTTACCGCCCTGGGTGTGAGGTTTCGGCACGAGCACTACGGGACTAGCCCAGGGGCTGTCCGAGGGTTCAATGACTCCCAGCTCCAACATTTTCTGCACCTCGGTCTTGATGCAGTCTCTGACGTGATCAGGTTGCCGATAGATTTTACTCTTTACGGGTAGACTGTCCCCAGTGTCGACCTCATGGGTACACCAATTGGTCTGACTGGGTGTCAGAGAGAACATATGTCGAAAGGATTGAAGAACCTGTTTACAATCCTTTTGTTGATGTCCAGAGAGGCTGCCACAAAAGACAACACCATCTACTGATCCATCGTCAGGGTTCTGAGAGAGCAGGTCCGGGAGAGGGTCACTCTCCTCCTCCTGTCCCTCATCTGTGGCCATGAGCAAGCCCATGCCCTCCCTGTCGACATATGCCTTGAGCCTGTTTACATGGAGCACCCTGTGGGGGCGCCGGGGAGTTCCCAGGTCTACCAGGTAGGTGACCTCTCCCTTTTGCTCAATGATCGTGTGGGGCCCAGACCATTTGTCTTTGAGTGCTGCTGGGGCCACTGGCTCCAGCACCCACACCTTCTGTCCAGGCTGGTACACAGTCAGGACAGCCTTTTGGTCGTGCCAAGCTTTCTGTAATTCTTGGCTCGCCTCAATTTTAGACGCCTTTTCCATGTACTCCGCCATCCGCGAGCGGAGATCGAGCACATAGTCCACAATGTTTGATGCCGGCTTTCTGAGAGGTCTCTCCCATCCTTCCTTTACCAAACAAAGGGGTCCCCTTACAGGATGTCCGAACAGAAGCTCAAAAGGGCTGTAGCCAACCCCCTTCTGCGGGACCTCTCTGTAGGCGAACAAGAGGCAGGGTATCAGGACATCCCATCTCCGCCGAAGCTTTTCAGGTAGTCCGTGAATCATCCCTTTTAGGGTCCTGTTGAATCTCTCAACAAGCCCATTGCATTGCGGGTGATAGGGTGTGGTGAATTTGTAATTGACACCACATTCCTTCCACATAGCAGTCAGATATCCCGACATGAAGTTTGCACCTCTGTCTGAGACGACCTCCTTAGGGAAGCCCACTCTGGAGAACACTCCAAGTAGGGCCCGTGCCACCACAGGGGCTGTAGTGGTCCTAAGGGGAATAGCTTCAGGATACCTGGTGGCGTGGTCCACCACCACCAGTATAAACTTGTGCCCTGATGCTGTCTGGGGTTCCATTGGTCCGACAATGTCGATCCCCACTCGCTCAAAGGGTACCCCCACCACTGGTAGTGGTATGAGGGGGGCCTTCGTCGTGCCACCTGACTTACCACTGGCTTGGCAAGTGACACAGGAGCGGCAAAACTCCTTCGTATCTTCGGACATGTGGGGCCAGTGAAAGTGTGGAACAATTCGGTCCCAAGTCTTATTCTGGCCTAAGTGACCTGCAAGGGGAATCTCGTGGGCCAAGGTGAGAAGGAAACCTCTCAGAGACAAGGGGATGACCAGCCTCCTGGTCGCACCAGGTTTGGGGTCTCTTGCCTCAGAGTACAGGAGTCCATCGTCCCAGTACACTTTGTGGGTACCTGTGGCGTTCCCTGCAGCCTCAGCAGCGGCCTGCTGTCTGAGGGGTTCAAGTGAGGGGCAGTCTAACTGTGCCTTCCCCAGGTCTTCCCTGGAGGGTCCCCCTGAGCCCAGAAACTCAACCTGACCAGGTTCAAGCTCTTGCGGCTCAGTTTCCCTCAGTTCCTTAAGGTCAGCCTCCTCGGAGACTTGATCCACAACCTGGGGCAAGGGGGAAGGCGAAGCCTTACCCTTACTGCTCCTTTTCTTGGAAGGTGTCTGGTCCGTTCTTCCAGGATCCAGCACCTGTTCAGTGGGGCATCTTTTGGCCTGTGACCTGGTCACAGCAAGGACATGTGCTGGCAAGCCTAACATCTCCATGTGAGTCCTCTGCTCCACTTCCGACCATTGTGACGTTTCCAAATCATTGCCCAACAGACATTCTACGGGGAGGTCTGAACTAACCACAACCTTTTTCGGGCCACTTACCCCTCCCCAGGAGAAATCAACAACTGCCATACTGTGATTGGTAGTGACGTTGCTGGCATTGGTCACTAGGTAACTGGTACCTAGCATGATCTGTCCAGGGTCCACGAAGTTAGGCGTCACCATGGTGACACTGGCACACGTGTCCCTGTAGGCCTGAGCCACTTTTCCATTGATCAAAGGTGTCTGTCTGTATTTGCCCAAAGTATTGGGACTGGCATCAGGGGACATATCCATATCCCCTGTACAGACAAGGACGGCCTGAGTGAGCGTGCCGACTAAGTCGTCACTCCCCTCGGTTCCCAAGGTTAACCCAACTAATGCCTTGGGAGGCGCACTACCACTGCTGACTGTACTAGGGGGCGCAGGTGCCTTAGGGGCTGCAGTGGTAGGAGTTTGCCCTCCTTTCTTGGTGCACTCACTAAACCAGTGAGTCTTACTTTTACAGTATTGGCACCACCTTTTTGACTGGCCTTCTTGAGTCTTCTTCTTCTGTGAAGCCTGACCCCCACCCTCTCTGGTTTGTTGGGGACCTGTCGAAGACTTCTGGTCATTTTGTTCGTTTTTGTTACCCTTTTGGTCTGCTTTCTTCTGACCACCCTGGTTCTGGTTCTGCTTGACCCTTGTTCTGACCCATCTGTCTGCCTTCTTTCCCAATTCTTGGGGAGAGGTCAGATCCGAGTCGACAAGGTGCTGATGCAACAATTGGTTCTGACAGTTGTTTAAAATCTGTTCTCGCATGATAAGATTGTACAATCCTGTGTAATCAGTAACCTTGCTACCCAGCAACCAGCCTTCCAAAGCCTTAGTGGCACAATCAACAAAGTCAGTCCAATCCTGAGACTGAATTTTCTGGGTGTCCCGGAACAGCACCCGGTACTGTTCCGTGGTTAAGCCGAACCCATCAATCAGTGTGTTCTTCAGGACTTGGTAGTTGTTAGCATCCTCAGCTCTAGTAGTGAGGAGCTTGTCCCTTCCTTTACCTTCAAAGGAAAGCCACAGTATAGCTGCCCACTGACTTGGGGGGACGCACTGGACAGTGCAGGCCCTCTCCAAGGCAGTTATCCACTTGTGGATGTCGTCCCCTTGTTTAAAGGGGGGCACTATTTTACTCAGGTGTCTAGTGTCTATACCCCTGTCTTTCTCTCTATTGAGACTGCTGCCACCAGTGGGATCTAACCCACTCAATTTCTGTTCTCGGGCCAAGGCAAGTCTTTCTTTGGCGAGGGCAAGTTCTTCCCGCTCGATCCTCAGATTGACTTCCCTCATCTTCGCTTCATGCTCCCTTCTCTGAGGGGACGTCATTCCTCTCTGAGAAGATGCCTGAGAGACATGTGTATGAACCGATCTGCCGGAGCCTCTGGAGAGAGACCTAGCTCGTCCGTTCCCAAGGTTAAGCCTGCTTGAGCGTGGGCCCGGGGCTCCCCCAGTTCCATTCTCATGCCTGCTTAAGTTGGTCCTAGTAAGCCTGCTGACTACCACTGGACCTTTGTCTGCCTCGTCTCCCGATAACTCGTCCTCGTCCTCCTCCTCTGTGTGGAGGTCGAGGTCGGGGTCACCGAGGGTTCCCTCTAAGGGAGGCATGTTCCCATCTGCACTGGGGGGACCTGTGTTAGAGGACCTCCTAGCATCGTACGCCTCTAAGAGACCTATCAGAATTGCGATGGTAGGGTTAGAACCCTGGTTTAGCTTCCTGGAGGCACACAGTTGTCGCATCTCCTTGAAGCTAAGAGTTGCATATCGTGACACGACCTGTGGAGGGTCACTGACCACTAAGGGAGTCTGCGAAGACTCTCCGTGGATCGACATGCTTTTCTAGTGAGGTGTAAGTGTTGCACCTACCTACACTATGGGTTTACCTACTGATCCCTTGCTAGGAGTTGTAGTTAGGGTGTGCTAAGCCCTGTTACACTACAACAGCCGGTTCAGTAGAACTCGGAGTATTCTAAGTTAAGTTATATGTACCTGGGTACTTATGTGATCTTTCACTGCGATATTCTTAGGATACGTGTGTGGTAAAACAACAGCAAGCTCAAATCCCAACCGCTGCTCACCAATGTGAGAAGTTGGCCTGATACGTAGTGTTCACTATTCTAGTGATCACTGTGTATCATTCCAAACGACCCTTATTGATGATTGGTTGTAAGTCAACCTCTTAGACCAGCTATCCTAGTAGCGTGGATACGAGCAGTCTTAGGCTAAACTCTAGAGGGCGTGTTAAGCCGGCTGTTTACCATCACATATACCCCTTGAACACCAAGTGAAAGGACACCACACAAGTTGTTATGAAAATAAAAGGATATTTATTTATAACAAGACTACCCTGGCTCTTTATGAGTCAGGGAGCTAAGCACACTACAAAACTCTTAGGAAAATACTTCAGTTGCACAATTTACACAAATGCCCGAGGGGCACGAGAAACCATCTACACTAACAGTGAAATGCGAATGGTTAGAGTCTGGAGGTACTGATTCCGGAGTGTTCCGATCAGTGGGACTAAACGAAAAAGGAACTGGACACTTGTAGAGCGAACCTGCGATGGAGCACCGAGATGCTCGATTTACCTAGCCCGGAGGCTGCGGCTGCGTGAAGTTCGGCAAGATGTCGGGAGTCCTCGTGTAGTCTCAGGAGCCTGAAAGAAGAAGTTGCTGGCAGGCGACCAGTGACGATGTTCAGGGCGATCCAAGCCTGGATCGGTGGTGAAGGAAAACCTGAAAGCAGAGGGGACTCAG
This sequence comes from Triturus cristatus, assembly GCF_964204655.1. Lineage (NCBI taxonomy): Eukaryota > Metazoa > Chordata > Amphibia > Caudata > Salamandridae > Triturus > Triturus cristatus. Next base: position 3,183,943 of record NC_140594.1, on the reverse strand, counting down.
TTCTCAACCGCTAGCCAGCGATCGTGTGGGTACCAGGAGGGTACCGGCTGAAGTCACCTCGACCAGGTGAGTGGGTGACGTCGGACTCGGCTGTTCCTCGGACCAGGAGGCGCGGCGGCGACCAGGATGGAGGGCGAGCTGTCCCACGAAGGTGTCTGCTGTCGATGATGCTGGGCCCAGGAAGGGGCAGCGGATCTTGGCAGTGGCAACCCAAGCGGGGGAGTCAAGATGGCGTCGGGAGTGGACCAGGAGGGTCCGGGGTACTCCTCTGTTGAAGGGGAGCAAGAGCCAGTCTGGAGCAACCAGACCGGGGATGCAAAATAATCTTGGAGCGTCGTGAAGAGGGCCACAAGCCGGTCGGCAAGTGGTCGGACAACGCGATGAACAGCAAGGAGCGGAGGGGCCCCCCAGGCAGATCTCGTGGATGCTGGGGAGACAGACTTCGAAGCTGGAGCTGCTCAGGGTTTAGGGCTTCTCCAACCCTAGGTGCACTCACTCGAGGGTCCCTCGGTGGGCGTGCTAGATAAGCGTCGTGCAGGTTCTGAAGATAGCCGGTCCCGCAGGTCTCGTCACACCTACGACTCTCAGCTGGGCTGATGAGGCAGGTAAAAGGTCAGAGATGGCAGGGTACTCGGGTCTCGTCGAGCTGGGCAGTCTTGATCCGTAGGAGAGACTTACAGCAAACCGCAAGCGCTTAGTTGGTGCCTGCTGGTGCAGGGTGGCTACTCCTTAGCCACAAGGGAGAGTCTTCAGAAATAGTCAAGAGTTCCTTTCGGGGAAAGTGGTTCGTGATTCGGAGGTATCCGATTATCTGATTATCCAATTTGGGAAGGGGACTCGCTCCTACCTTTATTCTAAGAAAAAGGGGTTGGCCCGTGACTAGGTTCTACCTATGGGTGGAGCCAGGAGGGGGGTAGTTACACCCCTATCCTTTGTCCGGCTTCGCGCCAGCTCAGGGGCTGGTGTGCCCCCGAAACTGGTTTGAGCCGGGCTATGCACAGTGAGCACCGGGGTGCCACTGGCAATCACCTTCCTTTCAGCCCTGCCTACCTGGAATACACAAACCCTGTCTGGGATGGTGCTAACACCGCCCTCGACAGGAAACCCTTTGTCCAAACTCCCTTCGCTGGAAGGTCCCCCAGCAGCAGGAGGTCAGACTTGTGTCTGGTGGCAGCATCCATTTTGTGATGCTGAGGCTTGAGTCAACTTTAACCGGGGTTCAGAGTTACTTCCATGTCGTGCCCCTCTAGAAGGGGGGAATGCTAACCCCGTCGCCAGAACTAGCGAGGGGTTCGTATTCCAATTCGTATGACACCTTACTCGACATGTGTAGGTGATGCGATGCCAAAGTTAGCAAATAGCTGGCCCGCGTCACCATGGAACGGCTATTAGGACTTGGTTCCGCAAGCCGTCGACGGGCTCGGCTCGCGCCAGAGCCCCATCCCACATGACTCCCCACACTCTGCCTTCAGGATTGATAAGGCCTGCCATAGGAGTGACTGATAGGAATCCATGTGTCCATTTTAGGGTTAGGTGTAGGAATACTACACCTACAGCAACGGGTGATTACACCACGTGGCCCCAGCTGTCGTGCAGCCAGTTGTGTCAGATTTGGGCGGCCATTCCAGGGGTGGCATAATACATGCTGCAGCCCCTGGTAGGCCCTGGGTACACTGATGCCCTGGATACCTGTGGTATGCTGAGACAGGGACTGACAAGGCGGCCCAGTTCCAATTAGTGGATGCACCTAATGTACATGTGTGTTAATTTCGAGAGAGAACAGCTAGGCTGTGGGTCTGATTGGCAGGCCCACAGCCGGAGAAAGTCGTAAACCAATGAAGCAAAAGCAAAAAATCTGGGTGATCATAGGATTGCAGACCCTACTCTCCTACAGTGTCAACGTCCATGCCCCGAGTCAAAAGAGGACCGAACCGCTGGGCACAACTGAAATGTGCCAAATAGAACTGGTGGTGCTAGCTGCGGTTGTACCATCATTTTGGTTTCCAGGCAGCCAAAGAGACTCAGTGGAAGTTTGTTATTCTGTTTTATTGTCTCGGACAGGTTGGACGTTATTGTTTCCAGTTTGAATAAAGTTTGGGAGGGGTGTAGTGACCTGCTGGTCACTCTTCTAGTTATTCTGATGTACCAGCCACTCCCATGGGGCTGGTTTACACCCCACCCCACACCCATCCACCACAAGCATCACTGGACATGCGACCCTGCCAATAAGAGGGGCTGGACCCTGGGTCAGTTCCACTTAGTAACCAACTGTGCCTGTGTCAATACTACAGCTGCATGAGGGCCTAAGGCCCTGCACTATTACACCTGGGGCGGTGCACTGCATGTAGTTGTTTTCCAGATTCTTGCAAGGCATCAGCCTCACTGTGGCTGCGCAAGGTTTGATTGACCGAACCACCAGAAAGGTGGCAGTTTTGGGTTTTGTATTGCACCTGCTGCAGCCACAGTGACGCCTTGTCCAAGCACGACCAGTGGAGGAGTTCACACTCACTGAGGCTGGCAGGATGTTTTGGAAAGTCCTACCAAGCCCTGGGCTGACTGTCTCTGCAGCACAACTCCCCCCAGGTAGATTGCTATCATCCGGCTACCATGGGCAGATTAGACATTTTCATCTGGTCAAAGTGGGGGCAGGGGCTGCATACCTGTTGGACTGAGGCAGGATGCTCCAGAAAGTTCTGTAGCAGCAGGTTCTGCCTGACTCAGCAGTTCCCCCCTCATCCCCAGGCAGATTGCCCCCACCTGGGCACTAGCCTGTTTAGAATATGACAGAAATTCTGGGTCAGCAGATTTACAACACTGCACAGAGCCCCAAGTGTGCGGCATCTGGGCTGCCTACTGCACCTTGGCCACAGTTACACCCCCAGCACAGAATATCAGCACTGAGGACACAATCTGGAGTCGGCACACGTGAATAAGTGTGTATACCAGCACTTGTCGGCTTGTTGCTGTAGTGGTCGGTGTAATTGTCCTACAGTGGGCTGCATGTGTTGTACTTTGAGGCAGAGATTAGGGTTGCCACCTTTGCCTGGGAAACATACTAGTGATATGTACATGCTTCAACAATCCGTGAAGGCCCGGACAAGCTACTTAAACAGAACTTTACATATGCCAATCGTTATTCATTTTTAGCATGGCTTTTTCGTCATTTTTTGCTTTAATTATCAGTTGGAGGAGCTCCAGAACACATTTTAAAGAGATCTCTCCTCACATTTACTGTTAAAGTATGTACAGATGTGGAGAAACATATCAGCTTCTGGCAATTTTGCCAATTTTTATTCTAGCTGGTACAGTAAGGGGGGGAGATCAGTGACTTTTTATGTCAAGCGATTTGCAGCAGTTTTAAAATATTTGTAGAGCTTCTCATTGCTAAAAAGGGTGCAATTTCTGATATCTAACACTGTCCAAGCACTGAGGGGCACATTTACAAGAGCGTTGCGCCACCGGAGCATCCCTTTTTACAGCACTCCGGTGGTGCAAAGCTCTGCTCTATATTTACAATGTGGCTCTTAGCCACTTTGCGTGTTCTAACGCAGCATTGTAAATATTGTACCCTTTCACGCAGTTTTCTGCGTCAAAGGGGTGTGTAATGGGTGTTGCTGTGGGTGTTCCACCGCCGCACCCATTGCTTATTGATGCTGCCCCAGATTTAAAAGGATCTGTATATCGGAGGCAGCGCCAAAAACTAACGTCAATGAAAAGCCATTCTTTTGAGAAAGTGATTTCAGAACTGCTGTCCCAGTCCTTGTACTTTCAAATCCATATGGTTGTAAAGTCCTACTCAACGGCCTTCAAGACTCCGCACTGCCCCACACTCCCACCAGCCATCCTATATGCTTCAGCATGCCTCATCTGGGCCTCAAGAAATATAACCACATCACCTCCTTCCCTGACAGAACTCAATTGGTTCCCCTTCCCGGTGTGTACCATCTTCCAAGTCAGCTGAGTCAGAAGAAAAGCAATCACCCCCTATCTGGCTGACATGCTCCCCACTTCCAGTCATTCTCTACAGGGCCGGCTTTAGCACTGGTTGCGCCTGGTGCGACAATCATTTTTGGTTCCTCTACTCCCCATGACTACCTCCTTGGATTCCCTCACTACCACCAGGCAAACGTGCCCCTCATCTCTCCGATCAGAAGTTATTGCTAAACACAGTGCCCCCTTAGAGGTCAGAGCCTCGTCCACAAGTCAGCGCCCAGTGCAGCTGCACCATTCGCACTGCCCTAAAGCTTGCTCTGATTCTTTGCCATTGGACTGGACATGAAGTAGTGTAAAAAGAAATGCCACAGGCCTGCTACACTCACCCACACAGTATCTAGGATGACATTCCTAGAGCTAACAGAAGCATTCCAACTGCGCTTCAATTTAGGAGAGAGCTGAAGATACGCCTCTTTAAAGAACACTACCTCACGATGATAACAGTCCACCTTTACTGACACACGCCAGATTTCTCCGCAAATCAATCTTTTAACTGTATTTTTGCCATTCATCCTTTTGGCCAGGTTTGCACTGTACAAACACCATGTCTATATACCAGCGGTGGCTGGCAGAGGATGGCGGCTGGCAGAGGACGGCGGCTGGTGGGGTATGGGGATGGTAGGGAAGGGAGACATAAACATTTTTTTTAAATCCACTTCCCTTTTGCTGCCTGACGGCCGTCTCTCCGCTCCAGTCCCTCAGCCGCCGCAGTGGAAGGAAGAAGGAACCACACAGGCTCCCTCCCCGAAGTCAATCACAACGCTACAATGCAGCGGTGTGATTGGTCTGAGCGCCCTGGGTCAGCGCTCAGAGGGGGACTGTGAGGCTTTGCATGTTCCTCACTAGGATGTGTAAAGAAGTCATGTGCACTTGGAGTGGGCAAACCACTCCTCCCCCGCAACCCCAGCCCCACCCTGCCCTAACCCAGCCCGTAGTGAAACATAAAATGATAATAACCAGGTTGCTATCATTTTATTTTTCCGCTGCATTGCTCTTAAAGCAGTGGGGCGACGCTCCTACGCCTTACGGAGGAGCCACCACTGGAATAAACTTGGCCGGGAGAAAATTTTAAATATCTCAGATAATTCATGTACTTTTGGGAAATTTGCATTGCGCTTGTGTAGGAGGTTGGTTTAGTATGTGGTGCAAACTTATTTAAGTGTAGCACCCTGCACTAATCCAGACAACCTTATGGTGATTTTAGTGGTCCTAGACAACCATAGAAAGCTCACTGGGCCATATTATCAAGAACGGCGATAACATTATCGCCACTTTAGCGGCAGGAAACTGCTGCTAAAGCGGTGATAATGGGTTTGATAATATGCCCTTGAGAATTCCAATAGAAGCCCAGGTTCTGGTGTGAAGGGCATTAAACCTGGGCTTCTATTGGAATTCTCAAGGGCATATTATCAAGCCCATTATCACCGCTTTAGCAGCAGTTTCCTGTCGCTAAAGTGGCGATAATGTTATCGCCGTTCTTGATAATATGGCCCTCTAAGTGGTAGCTGTGGAGAGCAGGCTTCAGGCTCAGTCCAGAAGGAGTGTAAAGCAGCTTTTTTTTTACCAGATCTAATCATGCAGTGTAGGTTAAATGAAAAAGCACCGCACAGTGCAGTTATAAAAATATGTCTATTTATTACAAAACACTCACTAACACATTGGTATATCTTCTAGCCGGAGATATCACACAAATACACAGTAATACTTCAATTGCAAGAAGTAAGTAAGCACAATACATAGTGGTCTCCAGGGGAACCCCAAACCATTAATGGAAGAAGTGGAATGCTAACTAAAACCAAAGTCGATACTTGGACCAGGAGACTCAGAAGAGCTGGGGACACAAGGAACCACCCGAGGTAAGTACCCAGGAACCCAACAGAGGCTGTGTGCGGAGTGGAAATACAGCCTCGTACTTATTACAAGTCAACAGGAAAGTCACAGTTACAGTTTTAAAGAAGAAGGACCCTTCTCAGTGGACCCTGAAGAATCCTGTGGAAAACAGAAGGTTGAAGAGTCACACCACCCGTGGATACCCCAGGAACAGGATACCTACACCAGGGAAGTCAGGAGCATAGGTGCAAAGTGATGTCGGAAACTGCCGTAGACCACAATGGAAGACTTCAGAAAAGATGCCGCTTGCAAAGAAGGTGGAAGAGACCGGTGGAATCCAAGGATGGATTTTTGAAGAGAACAACCTGCAAGCAGAGGGGACAGAGCCTATGCCACTCAGAGGTGACCACGAGGCACGGAAGAGCAATGACCACTGATGATGGAAGATGCAGGAGTGATGACGGTGACCTTGTCGCTGCAGCTGTGAGGACCATGCAATGATGTGGAGGACCAGGAGCCATTCACGAGCTGTCCCACTTCGGAAGTCGAGAACCAGGGGGTCGGTGTCCAGTGGGAGCACAAAAAAGCCTTGGCAGCAGCAACAGATGTGGCAAAAAAAAGGAGCAATGTTGCAACCAGCAAGGTCCAAGGGACTCAACAATTGCAGGGAGCCCACCGAAGCCAAAGAAGACCCTCAAGAGGAGCCACATGATGAAGGCACAGGGGTTGCAAGTAGACCTCAAGCAGCTCTCCAAAGATGCAGGCCCACGGTTCAGAGAATGGGTTGACGATGAGGATCGTGGGAGGAAGAAATGCTGGAGGCTTGAGCTTCTTATAGCCTGAAGATCTCTGGAGTACAAAACCAACAAGCCTTGGCAACGGCAAGTTGATGAGATGCACAGGGGTTCTGGTCCATCAGTTCCGACGAGAGATACTTGCATTAAACTTGCTGAGAGGACTGGTCAGGCCTTGAGGGAGTTACAGAACCACCCACTGTGTTGCTGAGCCTTTTGAGGTATATGGGGCATCAGGAGCAGCAGACCAATCAGCTTCATTGTGGTGCCTGCAGATGGAGGGGAGTGACTCCTTCAATCCAAGGGAGATTACTTCGGGTGTCCTTGATGCCCACAGGCCTGGAGAGGAGACGGGAAGAAGCACAGACAATGAAGGAGACTTATAGAACGAGACCAGGAGCAGCAGGAGTCTTCCTAGGAGAAGTCTCGTTTCCAGGCAAAGTCCAGCAAAGTCAGGTGCCCAGACGATTGAAGTTGAAGAGGTTTCGGGTTTGAATCTTGTCCCATGACACATCTGAAGAACCACCCACAGCAAATCCCTTAAGTACCCTAGGGAAAGGGTTTGAACGATTCAGGCATCCCTCCTAGAGGAGAGGCTGGACAGAGGGGAGGATACTCCCATGTCTTTTGCCCAGTTTCACACCAGAGTGGGAGCCAATGGCTCCCTGAACTGGTTTCAACTGGAGTATGCAAGGAGGGCACCAAATGTGCCCTTCCAAGAAGTCTTGTGGTGCTGGCAAGTGCTCCCACCCCAGCCCAATACACTAAGTTCTGTCTGTCAGGTGGTCACACCTCCCTGTGACAGGAAACCTATTGTTTTACCTTCCCCTGCTCTAGCTCAGTTCAGCAGCAGGAAGACAGAAATGTGTCTGCGGTCATCAGCAGTACTAGATTGCTGTTAGATACGGAAAGGCTGGTACCGGGAATACAGGGGGCACCCTAGGGGAGCCCCCCAGTTCACACAATCCTACATCCAAACGTGGAATTGGCGTTGGGGTAGACTTTTAACATTTGTGATACCAAACATGACAGGTTTCAGTGCAGCCAGTATATAGATAGACATCTCATGAATGATTTGATGTCCACTATATGTATTAAATGCGTGACTGCACGTACAAAGCCTGGGGAATTGACTCCTGGGTTTGTAGGGGTGTCCTGCTGATGCAGAGGCACTCTCACACTTATTTCCAAGCACCCTGTCCTCAGGACTGAAGAGCCTGTCATAGGGGTGACTTACAGGTTTTAAGTGTAGTGACCTCAGATATAAGGAAAGTTATATCTTCTGTGAGAGGTGCAAGCACCAACTCACACAGGCTGCAATGGCAGGCCTGTAGTCACAGTTTAAGTGGACTCCCCTGAGTGTCAAAATAGCTGCTGCAGCCAGGGGAGACCCCTGGTGTACCTATGCCCTGGGTACTTCAGTACCATATAGTAGGGACTTAGAGGGGTACATCAGTAGCCAATTGGGAAGGTACCAAAGTACTTACCACTGTCAAATTAAGGGAGAAAGCACAGTGGCATGGGTTCCTGATTAGCAGACTAGTCATAAAACATAACACCAACAAAAAGTGGGGGTAACCATGAAAGGAGATCCGACTTTCCTACACATCCCCCCAAATGAAAGAAGTTGAGGCTAACCTTACTAAGTGGAAATATTTGGAGAGTCCATCTGCATTGGAATGGTTACTCCCAAGTCTATGCTCCACTGAAACGTCTACCCCCTGTAGGGAAATGGACCACCTCAAAAGTTTGGGATTTTCACCCTTCATTTGTTTGAGCCATGAATAATGAAGTGAGTGCCAAACTGGTATGGCTTCAGCTTCTTCAGGGCCCAGACCACACCAAAGGCCTCCCTCTCAATTGCTGACCAACGTTTCTTCCTGTGGGTCAACCTTCTGCTGATTAAAGCTACTGGTTACTGAACTTTCTTGGGCATTTCTTAGATGTAAGATCATTCAGGGGAATCATTATGGACCCATATCCCTTGACCAATCTTCTGTAGTACCCAATCAGGCCCAAGAAAGCTCTGACCTGAGTCTTGGTAGTTGGAGCAACCCAGTCCATGATGGTCAGGATTTTGCTCTCTAATGGCTGAACTTGGCCTCCACTCACTAGGTGTCCCAAGTATACAACCTTGCTCTGCAAAGTCTAGCACTCTGTGGCCTTGATAGTGAGGCCTGCCTTCTGCAGGGCCTCAAGTACACTCCTGAGGTGGACCAGGTGATCCTCCCAGGTGGAGCTAAAGACAGCAATATCATCTAGATAAGCTGCACTATACGCTTCCAGGCCTGTGAGACCTTTATTCACCAGCCTTTGAAATGGGACAGGTGCATTTTTCAATCCAAAAGGCATTGCAATAAATTGATAATGCCCACTAGGGGTTGAAAATGCTGTTTTTGGCTTTGCATCCTCGGAGAGTCAGATTTGCCACTAGCCAGCAGTTAGGTCAAATGTACTGAGATACTTGGCTGAGGCCAGTGTATCAATCAGTTTATCTTCCGTGGGAACTGTATGGGCATCAGTCCCAGTGACTGCATTGAGGCCTCTGTAGTCTGCACAAAATCTCATCTCTCTCTCACCATCTTGGGTGTGAGGTTTTGGCACAAGGACTATAGGACTAGCCCAAGGGCTCTCTGAAGGCTCAATGACTCCCAGCTCCAGCATCTTTTTGACCACAATCCTGATGCAATTTCTGACATGGTCAGGCTTCCTGTAGATTTTACTCTTGACAGGTAGACTGTAACCTGTGTTCACTTCATGGGTGCACCAGGGGGTTTGGCTGGGAGTCATAGAAAACAAATGTGGGAACTGATAGAGACTCTCCTGCAATCAGCTCACTGCTGGTCAGTGAGGCTGCCTTCCAAGTCTACACCGTCAACTAACCCATCAACAGGGTCCTGAGAGAGGAGATCAGGGAGAGGGTAATTCTTTCCTCCTGTCTCTCATCAGTGGCCATGAGCAAGCTCATGTCAGCCCTGTCAGCAAAAGGCTTTAGGCGGTTCACATGAAGTACCCTGTGGGGACTTCTGGGAGTACCTAGGTCCACCAAGTAGGTGACCTCACCTTTCTTTTCAAAGATTGTGTGCGCCACTCCACTTGTCCTGGAGAGCTGCTGGGGCCACAGGCTCCAACACCCACACTTTCTGTCATGGCTGGTAAACAGTCAGCACAGCCTTTTGGTCATTCCAGGCTCTCTAAAGCTTCTGGCTGGCCTCAAGGTTTTTGCTGGCCTTCTTCATGTACTCAGCCATACGTGAACGTGTGCCAAGGACATAGTCCACAATGTCCTATTTAGGAGGTTTGAGAGGCTTCTCCCATCCCTCCTTAACCAAACACAAGGGACTTCAAACTAGATGTCCAAACAGAAGTTCAAATGGGCAGTAGCCCACCGTCAAGAGTCTTACTTGAAGTTTTCCAGGATCTTCACAGGAGCAGAATGATACTAGATCCCAATGCCTCCCTGAGTTTCTCCCCACGCTCCCAAAGTGTTTTTTCTGGGAAAATGAAAGAACCCACTGGGGAGGAAGGGGGAATTGGTACAGAGAAGAGACTGCCTCGTCTTCTGTTATTTGGTGTCTTCTATTCTCTGCTACTTTTGTTTTGATGTGTTTCTCAGCTACCAGGACACTGTAACAAAAATTACATTCATTACTACATTCTAGCAAGACATAACTAGACTCTGTACATTTTCTACTCATTTAATAACATACCCCTAGAAGGCTTGGCTATTGCCTCTCTTCTGTACCTCGGCACCTTAGTATGGCCACAACGGCCATACTGAGGTGCCGAGGTCGGATTGCCACTACGACGCTGCCACACACAGCGCATTTCTGGCTGCCAAAATATGCCGTCTAGTATGGACGTACAGACACAACACTGAATCGTGTGTGTTGGAAGCATTTAGAACAGAAGCAACTACTCCTCTTGGAATTTCCCAGCCACATTGAGGCTGGGACGTAATTATGACCAGCCAGAAGACTCAAAAGATTTTCATGTATACATAAAGCCCTGAGGAAGTCGCGGGTCTCTTGTCCCGATCGACGAAACACGTGTTGGCTGGAGCTACAACAAGAGAACATTAAATCTACCTGTATATGCCATGCTTGTTTCCTTGCTATAAGTTATTAACTTAAAACGCTGTTTGTATGTGTGCCAGAGCTTGATATGAATTGTTGTACAGATCCTTGGATCTGAATCGTGGGGTGTTGGGTGATTACCCCCTCCCTGGGCACCATATTCCATAGAATAGTATCAATATATACACCGGTAAGAGTGAGCGCCATTCCCACCCAGGGCACAATCATCCCAATCAGTACTCACCTCATTAGTGCTGATGATGAAATTTGGGTGTCAACCATAGTTTAATAGAATGGAGAATGACCTGTAGAGCTATTCTGGGAATTATTGTGTGGAAATTCTGCTGCCCAAAGGAGATCTGTCCAGTCCCCTTCTTGATCTAACAAAAACAGTCTTAGGTACTGCTCAAGCTCCTGCTTTGCCCTTTCAGTCTGTCCGTCTGTCTCTGGGTGATAACTAGTGGAGAATCTAGTTTCTCTGTTTAACCCCTTGGTAAAAGCCTTCTAGAAATGGGACAGGAATTGAGTGCCATGGTCAGAAACGAGGACCTTGTTAATTCCATGTAACCTCACTGCATGTAAAGTGAATTGTGTAGCTAATTCCTTAGCACTAGGAATGACTTGCAGGGGAACAAAGTGAGCCATCTTGGTAAAGGCATCCACAACAACCAGAATCGTATTGTAGCTCCGACTGAAGGGCAGGCCCACAATCAGATCCATGGTCACAGTGTGCCAGGGATAAGGAGGCATAGGCATGGGCTGTAGTAATCTCTATGGTGGTGGGGGCGGTGCTAGCCTTGGAGCGCGAAGGCTGCTTGTTAAGCGAGCTCCTCGCGCACGCCCAAAATATCCTTCAACCGATCCTTTCCAAACTGACTACATAAGACTGCACCCGAGGCGAAATCAAGCTGAAGCAACGGAGATGGTGGAGGAGCGGTGTCCGGCGCCGAAAGATGCGGTAACAACCTGTAATGGTGAACTAATAGATGCGACCCTCAAACTGAAAACGAAAGTGAAGCCGCGGCCCGCGGTGGAGAGACACACCAGGACGTACAGCACATAACGCGAACCTGGGAGACAGGAAGACCCGCTGAGGCCGGGACTCCGGGCCGCGACCGACTGACACAAGGGCGGAACTGCGCGTTGGGACTGGCGGGGCGCTCAACCCTAAGAGAGAGCGTCGGAACACATGTGGCGCCCCCGCTGAATGCTGGCGATCTGCGGGAGGCGCGGTGTGAGACCCTCAATCAGGTGGAGGTCGGGACTACGATCTACACCACCGCTGCAAGGTATTGAAGACAGGAAGACACCGGGTGGTGAATCAGAGGCTGCATGTGCTTAACTCGCGGTAGGGGTGACACCGGATGAGTAACCTTGCTAAAGGAACATGCAGAGTCCTGAAGAGAAGGGCACAGGCCTGAGCCAGCTACACGCTGTGGTCTCTTGCTGCGGCGGCCGTAGGGCAGCGTCTGCGGGGACACTGGCTGCCTGAAAGTACCCATAAACAACCGCAAGTACGTGTGCTCTTTGGGTGAGGTCTGTGGTGGGGACATAAAGCTAAACGGTTCCACGGGCAGCTGGATTCATGGGGAGGGCGCCCTGGACTGACCCCGCTTAGCACAGCTGGGCGGATACACACGTGGTCAACACCCCTACTTCCTGCACGAGATAGCTGATCACCGGAACACAAGGGTGGCATACGTGAGAGGCTGGGTTCGTGCAACTACAATTGGGGGCAGACTAACGTTAGAGAGGGGTGAGGTGACAAGCCTACAGCGGCGCAGGCCTACACCAGTGGGACACAGATCCCGACACCTTGGGATAATGATCAGCAGAATAAGGCTCAGTGCAACTGTGTAAACCCCCCCCGGGTGGATTGAACTTCCCGCTTTGCTGCCGGAACCCGTGGAGCCGTAACACCATAGTACTGGGACCTCTACACATGACTTAGACCAGACCGTCAGAGGGCATAGCAAAACACCACATCAACGACTGGACTGAGAGTCCCGAATTACGTCGCCTCCAATCTGGGGTCGCATCTGCCAATATACCTGAGGGTACGGTAAACTACATATTGCAAAATAGGTAAAACAGACAGCACCCAGCCAAAAATCACCTTTGACCACACGAAGAAACAGCAGGATCAAAGTACTGATGCACAGACAGCGTCACAATCGACAATGGGAGCAACAGGCGGGGTGACGAACAACGACATCCAAACTATGTTCACCACAATTCAAACGGCACTGTCGAATATAGATGGGAAGATTGATTCCTTGATGTACAGAGTTGACAGGATGTCCGAGAGAATTGATAAACACACGGAAAGACTGGACATGGCGGAGCGGAGAATATCTGAAGCTGAAGATGGCCATGTGCAGATAGAAGCGAAACAGTCGAAGATGGAGAAACAATTGGCGATCATAACGGCAAAGTCGGAAGACTTGGAGGCTCGGTCCCGAAGGAGCAACCTCCGCCTGATGGGAGTTTCAGAGACGACAAATAAGGGCCAAATGGAACCCTATTTTTGAGCAGCTGCTCATATCCCTATTGGGTCGGGAGACGTTTTCTGAGATGTTTATCGTGGAGAGAGCTCACAGATCGCTGGGACCCAAACCCCCTGCAGGTTCCAGACCGAGGCCGATCGTCGCCAAGATACTTAATTACAGAGACAGAGACTCGGCGCTCCGAAAGGCCAGAGAACTTGGCAAGTTATCTCACGAAGGTATGGATATATCCATCTATCCAGACTTCACGTCATCGGTACAGGAAGCGCGAAAGAAATGTACCACAGCGAAACAGAAACTGAGAGACTTGATTATCCCGTACGCCATGCTATACCCGGCCAGATTAAAGCTCACAGTAGATGGCAAAACTCGGATCTTTGCTGAACCATCAGAGGTAGTGAAGTTCGCGCAACAGAGGGGTCAGCCGGGAACACGGAGGAGATCACCGAGAGGGGAACCTGGGGACCAGTCTGCTACATCGGATGTGGAGTGACCAATGTCTAATGGACACAAGTAGTCTCCAAATGTGAATTGCCTGAATGCGTGTTGGACTCATCACAAGGGGGCAAAGTCTGCACAGTGTTCACATATACATGGCCTACGGACTGCTGGTTTCAGATAAGTTGATGATGAACAGTTACGCTTTTGTTTTTTAAAAGATGACATGAATATCACTGGGTCGAGGTGGGCAGAACTCATTGAGATTCGCTGGAGGGGGCTCTCTCGTAGATCTGCTTAGAAATACTGCACAGTGTTGGGATTTATAGTATGTGTGTCAGAGCAGATACCCATGTGGCTTAGACACAAGAAACGGGTGGGCAACCTTGACAACCTACGTGTGCACCACACTAATTGTTATGTTGTTTTTTCTTCTTTGTTTCCTCTTTGAGGAGATGTTAATTGTTACTATTGGGTGTGGCTCCACTAGGAAAGGGGTGGTGGAGTGGGTGGGGGTGGTGAAGAGGGGTACGCAAAAAAATCCTGCCGGTGACACTGTAGCGGACAGACACGTGGGAGTCACTTTCATCTACCATAGACACTCCTATCAGGCTGCTGGCGGTGCATCGGCGGATGGCTGACACTTTGCAGCAGCACAGACCACTGACGCTCATGGTCTGTTAGGGGACTGCACAGCCCACGGAAAATGCGTAAGGTTCTAGCATATCTGGACAGGCGCAGAATAGATGTTGCCTGCCTACAGGAGACACATTTGACGGAATTAAGGGAGTTGCAAATAGGGGCTAGATGGGCTACATATAAAATGGCGTCGTCCTACTCCTCCTACGCAAGGGGGGTACTTATATGGGTCAAACGCAATACACCCTTGACGCTCATTAAATCTAAAAAAGATGACCAAGGCCACTATGTTATAGTACAAGACTGCTTTGGGGGCACGGTGTTAACAATTGTAAATGTGTATGGACCGAATACTGATGACCCCTCCTTCTACGCACAAATCTGGATGCAATTACGTGAATTCCAACCCGGCGCTATTTTCTGGGGTGGAGACTTTAATACCTGCCTAGACCCCACATTGGATAGGTCCACTGGGCTAGATAGATATGGAAAACAATCGGCGAAAGTCTTAAGGGACGGGATGGGAGATTGGGACATGGTGGATGTACGGAGAATCAGAAATCCAGACCGTAAAGAATGGACGTGCTTCTCCTCAACATATCTCTCATGATCCAGACTTGATTATTGGCTGATATCCCGAGATGCATGTACGTGGACAACGGACATTCAACATGCACCTAAAACGCTATCGGACCATGCCCCGGTCCTCCTCACACTGCAAATCCCAACACATACACCAAGACTATTCACGTGGAGATTGAGGCCAACGGCACTACAAGACCAGGTACTCAGGGAAGAGCTACGTCAAGCAATAATAGATTTTTTCAACCATAACTCAGGTTCAGTACAGAGCACTAGAACACTTTGGGAAGCCTTTAAAGTTACCATGAGGGGCCACTGCATTGGGAAACACTCAGGAATCTTGAAAGATATACAGGGACAATTAGAAAGGACAGAAGCTGAAATTGTTAGACTGGAACGAGAATTTGAAAACACACAAGATCCAACACTATTGGCCAATATTAGAACACAGATTGATACATATAACGGATTTGCAGAAGACGAGATTAAATACATATCGCGCAAGTACACCGTCAGAAACTATGGGGAGGAGGGGAGACCTGGCAGAGCGCTGTCATTCAAAATTAGGCCTGCCAATACCACTGCGTACATTACACAGATTCGGGACGCACAGCATCAAACAGTCTATGATACCCCAACTATATTAGATTGCTTCACTAAGTTTTATACCAATCTGTACACTGCCCAGAGCAAGTCTTCCACGTCAGAAATTAGGGATTACCTTCATGATGTGGCGCTGGCTTGGTTGTCAGACACCCACCGAGAATACTTTTGTCATCATATTACCCGAGACGAAATAATAGAAGCCATCAACTCACTGCCTAACAATAAAGCGCCGGGACTGGATGGCCTCCCGGGCGAATTTTATAAAGAATATCGTGACCTATTGACACCCCATTTTGCTGAAATGCTTGAAGAGCCTTATGAGGAGGGCACGCTCCCTCCCTCCTTAAATGAGGTGCTCCTGATAGCACTCCCGAAGCTGGATAAGGACCCCTATGAGTGCGAATCCTATAGACCCTTATCCTTGATAAACATAGATGCTAAGATATTAGTAAAAATAATAGCAAACAGAATACAACCTCTTCTCTGTAATCTGGGGTTGCCTGACCAGGCGGGCTTTATGCCAACACGGTCAACCACTCACAACATTCGTACCATTTCCGCATTATACCCTCACTTAGACCCGAATACGCCAGTGGCTGCGGCCTTGTTAGATGCCGCCAAGGCATTTGACTCAATAGAATGGGAGTTTATGTTCGCCACTCTCCGCAAGATGGGGTTTCCAGAGCCATTCCTAAAATGGATATCGCTATTGTACGCGGTTCCTAAGGCGCGGGTTAGAATAAATGGATCCATATCCAACCCCATAGAGATAAAGCGGGGCACCAGACAAGGCTGCCCATTATCTCCAATGCTCTTTGCATTAATCCTAGAACCCCTGGCCTGCAAGGTTAGACAGAAACACTCGGAATCGGCCCTGCAATTTGGTCTCCGCCCCATTGGCATTGCGCTATATGCGGACGACATGGTCCTCTACACCACGCACCCAGATAGACACCTAAACCTGCTTATTAGGGAATACGTTAGATATGAGAGATATGAGGGCCTCCGCATAAACTGGGACTAATCAGTTGTGATACCCTTAACGGAGGAAACAAGGGAACCCCACCTGGAATACCCTTTACAATGGCAGACAGATCCAGTTAAATACTTAGGGGTCTGGATTCATCGTGACCCAGAACTGGTTATTAGAGAGAATTTTGGGAAAGCACTGGCGAGTCTAGATGATCAGGTAGAGAAATGGGTAAAAATGCCGTTCTCACTGGCGGATAGGATAGCCTTACAGAAGATGATCGTACTACCAAGGTTTCTGTATCTGTTCTGGAATGTACCAATCTGGTTGAATACGGCCTTTTTTGTGAGATTACGATCCATTATGCAGAGGCTTACATGGGCAGGCAAGCAGGCCCGAACGAACTGGACGGCCCTAACCCAACCATACCATTTGGGAGGTTTTGAGGCACCGGATTTCCATCTATTTTACCTCTGTGCACAAGCACAACATGCACACTACTGGATGAGACCCCATGCATATATACCACACATTGCGGTGGAAAAGGATAGCGTCGATCCTCCCACTGACTGCGCTCATAGCTGACCCGATAAGGCACATACCAAGGGACAAAATTCACACAGCTCAATGCACCTCCAGGGCGTGGTATGCGATGGCACACAGGGCAGGCAAGTTACCGGTGTACGCAAGAGCGTTGCCCATGGAAAGACACCCTAGACTTACGGTGACGCAAGAAAAGAAAATGAATACGCTACTGACAAAGATGGGGCTGACATCTATGGGACAATTATACCCTCATAACACATTCATTAAATGGACGGACCCCTCATTGTGTGCTCATCAAATCCCTCTGAAGCAATTTGCATACTTACGACTACGTGCGGCAGTTAGATCTTTATACACTACATTTCCGGAAGAGCCTACACAATTGAATACATTACAAATACTATTAACCGCTCCCAACCGGAAAAACCTGGTGTCACGCTTATATAACGCAGCCCAAGAGGAACAGGCAGAGAAACCTGCTGCAGCGTTGGGTAGATGGGAAATGACACTAGGAGATACATTTGATGAACAGGACTGGCGATATAGCTGCACACAACTTACACTTCTCACGTTAAATTGCAACTTGCGGATCATTCATTTTAAATTCCTCCATCAACTATATTATACACCGGCCAAACTACACAGGTTGGGCCTACGAGAGAACGATAACTGCCTGAGGTGCTGCACGCCAGGCGCCAACTTTTTACATACCTCATGGTCATGCCCACAACTGCAGACCTATTGGGAGGAAGTCACCGTCGCACTATCCGTAATGCTGTCAGAGCACATCCCTAATACCCCCCTGGTATGCATAATGGGCGCTAGGAAACGTAAACATGCTAGACGCAGGAAATTTTTGGCGGTGACATTGTTGCTTGCAAAAAGGCGGATTGCGATGAAGTGGGGAAGTAAAAGACCACCCAGATTTAAGGACTGGATCACAGACATGACCTATTGTAAGACGACTCTAGAGACGTATGCGGAGGACATCCCGCAGGCCTCGCGGCCCAGTGATTTCTGGGAGCCACTGGCTCAATACTTGCAGGCAGAACCGGAACACGAAACATGATCTGACCCTAAATGCGACTGGTCATTGGGATGTTATACATGGGATATCAAACAGGGAACAGATGCTACGAAATGCAGGGAATTGGCGAATGTTGGGGAGGGCAGAGACACATGTAGGGTGCTATAACATCTGTTGATGCACAAAAAAGAAAATGCAATAATTGATATGTATATGGTGTGGATTGTGTCCCCACGTGTTATGTACTACTGTAAAATGATGATTGACAAATATTGTACGGTTCGTGTCTAACTGGTTGGATAAAAAATAAAATAATAAAAAATAAAAAAAGTAATTTCTATGGTGACTGCCGTGTTCATTTTCCCTGTGCGTAGATTCCACAACCCAAAACATATTGCTTGATGTCCTTCGTCATATTGGGCCACCAAAATTGTCTCTTTATCAACTCTTCGGTCTTATCAATTCCTTTATGACCAGCCATCGGGTGATCATGACTGTCATGCAAAATTTGCTCTTGAAGTTCCACCGTAGGTAAGAACAGGGCCCCTCTGTGATAAGGTAGATCTTTTCGAATTTCACGAGACGGGTCAGACAAAACCCAATGTTGAAGGTCTTCTGGAGATAGTGACTTATTTTTCCCTCCAGAGATTCATGAGTAATGGTACCTACTATCTTTGATCTTCTGGTCTTCTAACACCGACCTTTGTCCTTCCGTATCCATCCTGGACAAGGCATCCGCTTTACCGTTCCTGTTTTGCAGGCCGATAGGTGATCACAAATTTGTAATCAGCAAAATACAAAGACCATCTGAGCTGATGCGGTGTCAGGGTTCTTGCTGATTTTAGGCATTGCAGATTCTTGTGGTCAGTATATACTGTTACTGTGTGCCTGGCACCCATTAAGTAATGCCTCCACTCCTTGATCTGTTGACTGGGTGTGAGTGTTTGATTGGTTCTGATGCTCCGTCCATCACCACCCCCTTTTATACCGCTTTGTTCGCCATAAGTTGGCAGGGTATGCTCAGACGTGAGTCCCTTGCTCACTTTGCCACTGGATTCAAGCAAGCCTGGCTGAAGACGGCTGAAATGCCAGAAACCGGTCCTAGGAAGCTTGTTTCCGGTCCAGGGAAGGCATGGCTTGGCAGTTCGGGCTGGACTGTTCCCATGAGGCACAGGGTCAGACTGATTTGCATATGGCCATGTCTGAACTGGGGTGGCAGAGTGGGCTAAAGAACGGTGATGGATCAAACCCAGATCTGTTGACTGGGTGTGAGTGTTTGATTGGTTCTGATGCTCCGTCCATCACCACCCCCTTTTGTACCGCTTTGTTCGCCATAAGTTGGCAGGGTATGCTCAGACGTGAGTCCCTTGCTCACTTTGCCACTGGATTCAAGCAAGCCTGGCTGAAGACGGCTGAAATGCCAGAAACCGGTCCTAGGAAGCTTGTTTCCGGTCCAGGGAAGGCATGGCTTGGCAGTTCGGGCTGGACTGTTCCCATGAGGCACAGGGTCAGTCTGATTTGCATATGGCCATGTCTGAACTGGGGTGGCAGAGTGGGCTAAAGAACGGTGATGGATCAAACCCAGATCTGTTGACTGGGTGTGAGTGTTTGATTGGTTCTGATGCTCCGTCCATCACCACCCCCTTTTGTACCGCTCCACTCCTTGAAGGCATCTTTGATAGCTAATAGCTCCTTTTCCGTGATGGTGTAATTGATTTCCGCTGGGAGGAGCTTCCGCGAGTGATAGGCAACTGGATGTCATTGACCGGTCTCTTTATGTCTCTGGGACAAAACACCCCCGATTGCTTGGTCTGACGCATCTGTCTCCAAATCAAAGGGCTCCGAAGGATCTCCATGGAGGAGTATGGGTGCCATGGTAAAACTTTCTTTTAAGGACTCAAAAGCGATTTCAGCCTCAGTTGACCTAGAAAAAGGAACACCTTTTCGTAGTAAACAAGTAATTGGAATCACCTTTAGAGAGAAGTCCTGGATGAACCACCTGTAGAAATTGGCGGACCCAAAAAATCGTTGTATGTCTTTAACAGAAGTTGGGGATGGCCAATCCAATACTGCCTTTATCTTGCGTGTATCCATGGTGATTCCTTCAGGAGACCGAACAAATCCAAGGAAATCCACTGAATATACGTGGAATGTAAATTTTTCAAGCTTGACATAAAGGCAGTTTTCGCATAACTTCTCCAAAATTCCTTTGACATGTTCTTGATGTTCTTCTTAAGATGCAGAGTAAATAAGAATGTCATCAATATAGACGATGGCACACTTGTCAATATATTGACTCAAAACGTTGTTAATGAAGAACTGAAAAGCTGCTGACGCATTACAAAGTCCGTAGGGGATCACCTGGTACTCATAAAGACCAAACTTGGTTCTGAACGCGATCTTCCATTTGTCGCCCTCTCTGATCCGGACACGGTGATATGCTCCTCGAAGATCCAGTTTTGTTTAGATCTGAGTTCCCTTTACTTGATCCAGAAGCACAGAAATTAGAGGCAAGGGATATCTGTTCTTAACTGTGATCCTCTTCAAGGTGCGGTAATCTATACAGATTCTTAGATCGCCCTCTTCCTTCTTGGGTACAAAAAATAATGTCGAGGAGACTGAGGATTGCGAAGGCCTGATAAAACCGTTCTTCAAATAAGCGTGGATATACTCCTTCAAGAATTTAACCTCCTTCTCCGTTAGGGCATAGATTCTGCTGCATGGAAAGTTTGCCCCTGGTTCCAGCTCAATTTTGCAACCATAGGGTCGATGTGGGGAGAGCTTTTCAGCATCCACCTCACTAAATTTCTTCGGTATGAATGACGCACACCGAGACTCCGCTGTCACATAGACTGGCAGTTACACTGGATTTCTGAACCAAATTCTCTCCATGGAAACATACCTCCATACAGTAATCCAAATTCATTTTAATCAATCGCTTCTCCCAATCAATTTGAGGATTATGCTCCGTTAGCCAGGGAAGACCGAGGATTAGCTGAAATTGCGGTGCGTCGATGAGATTAAACTGCAAGAACTCACGGTGTCTGTCTGGAAGGATGAGTTCCACCTTTTCTGTGTGGCTCGCTATAGGGCCGGAAGAGAGATTTGTCCCATCCACTGCTCTTACAGCTTCATCTCTTTCCTTTTGTGTGGCCAGAAACCCAATCTTGGAAGTGAACTTCAAGTCACAAAAATTTCCAGGCGCTCCTGAGTCAATCATATCCGGAATGTCTGATTGGATGAATGTTCTAAACTTTAATATGACTGGAAGAGTCAAATGTGGAGCTGCTGATTGCAAAGTATTGGCTAATTGATGTGCTCCTGGGGTTGTGATTTCTCTAGCATCCACCAGTTCAACCCCTTCTACTGGTGGTGCCGCAAATTTTCCTTCAACGAAGTCTTGGGTTTCTTAGGACAAACCTTGACCAAATGACCAATGGTTCCACAATACATACAAAGAATATTCAATCTTCCTTTTTCTTTCTCCTCTTTAGTGAGAGGGCTACGCACCACTCCAATTTGCACTGCTTCAATCGTTTGATTGTTTTCTACTGTCCTAGCGCCCTCTGATCTCATCCGGTCAAACCGGGGTACACTCAAATGAAACTCCCTTCTTTTTTCGCCTCTTCTCTCCGTCTGCCTGTAATCCAATTCTAAGAGCAAATCGATCAGGGCGGAATCTTCAGTTGGTCTGTTTGATATTTAAGAAAGGGCGTCTTTGAGTTTGTCTTTTAAACCCCTGTAAAACAACGCTGCTCTTTTATTTTCTGGCCAGTCAGTCTCTGAGCTTGTTAAATTGGGCCAAGTACACCACTAGTTCCTTATTGCCTTATTTAAATTCTAGTAGTTCATTGTCCGTAGCTTGAGTTACCTTCCGCCGATCAAACATTCTTAAGAACTTCTTCTTAAACTCTTCGAAATCATTTCTAGAGGTAAGGACCACGCTGCTGCGTCACCACAAGACAAAATGAAGGCCACCAGGGACAGTGCATCAGGGAAAATAGCGGGCCGGCACATGAATTGGAGGGAGCATTGTGTAAGATAAATTTGGGCCTTTTGTGGGTCTCCACTAAAGCGCTCTAGGGGAGCTAGTGGAATGACTGGGGTCAAAGAGTGTACAACCTGTGTGGTAGTTCTTGGGTGAAGAATCGGGGAGGAATTTGAAGCTGAGGAATCCTGGGACAAGGCTGCAAAACTGGCACCAGAGAAATATCCATCCATTTTACTCGCTAAATCTGTAGTTTCTCTCCAAGCCTAGATGCCAATAAGTCCTGCCTTAAACTTCTGTTTTCCGCCCTGACAGCTAACGATTCCTTTTTAATAGCTTCTAAGACCCCACTCACATTTTTTAGGTCCAACCAGTCGGCCATTCTGCTCAGGTGAGTAAAAGGTTGTGGGCACTTCACTCTGTCA
Organism: Triturus cristatus; assembly: GCF_964204655.1. Taxonomy (NCBI): domain Eukaryota; kingdom Metazoa; phylum Chordata; class Amphibia; order Caudata; family Salamandridae; genus Triturus; species Triturus cristatus. The sequence continues at coordinate 3,161,522 of NC_140594.1, read as the reverse complement.
TGAGTCTTACTTGAATTTTCCCAGGATCTTTCAGGTAGACAAACAAAAAGGTTTCAAATGATGCGGTATGCGTTGGCGCCTGCTCGTGTGTACGTGTGTATGTGGAAAAAAAGAAAAAGACAGTGCTACAGGCAGGCAGATAACCCCAAACCCCCAATGTAGACACAAAGTCTAGGAATATTTGATACAGGTTGCCTGTGCACACGTAGTAGGGTAGAAACAGAACAAATACTGAAAATCTAAATCCCAAATTTACAGAAACACAACAATCACAGTAGTCCAATGTTGCGTTTGTTCTTTTAATGCCAATCAGATGCCCAGCCAACACGTGTTTCGTCAGGGTAATGGACCCACGACTTCTTCAGGGCTACAAGGGCCGATGGGCTGGGAGGGGAATTAAGACTGGGTCTTCACTCGTTTACTCTGAGATTCCTTACGGCGTACTCACTGTTCGTTCACACGCACTACCAGTGTACTCTTTGATGGTACTGATCACCTTATTCTGATGCTCATTCTCTTGGAGATACTCACCCCCAACCAGCCGAGACGGAAGTACAACCGACGGAGGGATATTCCCTTCCCAGCCCATCGGCCCTTGTAGCCCTGAAGAAGTCGTGGGTCCATTACCCTGATGAAACACGTGTTGGCTGGGCATCTGATTGGCATTGGAACTTTTTAAGGCCCTTAAGGGTGTTGGTCCTGACTTTTTGAAACATGCGATACAATGGTATGTTCCTGGAAGAGTTTTGCGCTCTTCACAAGCTAAACAAGTTCCTCGCTACAACAAGGCCAGTTGGGGTGGTAGGAACTTTCGTCACTGTGCCACTAAGGCATGGAAAAGCCTGCCTTTCCATCTTAGAAGCTCTACTGAGCTCCTCCCCTTCAGGAAATAATTAAAAACATGGCTATTTACATGAGTAATTCCATCTGATTTATCTCCAGATAGGTAGTGCACAGCGCCAGGACACCCCAGGGTAACAGAGTGCTTCAGAAGTCTCAGTAACATTAACATAACAACATTAATGATGTCTATCCATACCCTCTCAAAGGGAACCTCACCCATCAGGAGTGGTATTAAGGAGGCATTTGTAGTGCCACCTGACTAAACACTGGCAGGGCAAGTGACTCAAGAGCGATAAAACTCATTGGTATCATCACACGTGGGCCCAGTGAAAGTGAGGGGCAAGCCTGTCCCAAGTTTTGCCCAAGGTTTCCTGCAAGGGTATAGTCATGTGCTAGGGATAGATGAAAACCCCTGAACGTCTGAGGTATTACCCACTTCCTGGCGGGACTAGGCTTGGAGTCTCTACTCTCAGAAAACAGAATCCCATCTTCCCAATAGATCCTATGGGACCTAGTGATATTCCCTGCTTCCTCATCAGCAGCTTGCTGTCTGAGTTGTTAAAGAGAGGGCAGGATTTCTGCTCCAAACTCTTCTGCCCTGGCAGGGCCCCCTGCCCCCAAGAACTCAGTCTGGTCAGGCCCAAGTTCCCCTGGAACAGTTCCTTCACACCGGCTGAGGTCATCCCCTCGGGAGAGTGACTTTCACAGGGAGTTTAGGAGGTGGACAATTCCTTACCTTTCCTGCACCTTCTCTTAGGATCTGGCTGGTCTTTTCTTTCAGGTCTCAGAGCTCCCTCAGTGCCTAACTGTTTGGCTTGAGCCCTGGTAAAAGCAAATGCAATAGAAGAGATTCCCATCATCTCTGCATGTGTACTGAACTCCACTTCAGACCAGGCTGAAGTTTCTAGATCATTGCCCAACAAACAATCCACAGGTAGTTCTATGGAAACCACAACTCGTTTAGGGCCAGTTACCCCTCCCCAGCCTAGATTCACAAGTGCCAAGGAATGATCAGTCCTGACATTGCTTGCATTGGTCACTTGATAAAGTTGCCAAAGTATGATTTGTTCAGGAGACACAAGTTTCTCTGTCACCGTGGGGACAATGGACCCCGTGTCCCTGTAAGCCACAGCTTTTTCACATTGCCAAAGTTAGTGGCACGTTCAAGTAAAGTGGCAAGTTCCATGCCACTGTCACAGACAAACACAGCCTGAGTGGGTGTTCTGACTAGGCCAGAACCCAAGGTTAACCCTACTAACTCCTTGGGGGCTGTACTACCACTTGTACTGGCGCTAGGGGGGCAGTTTCCTTAGGGACAGTAGTAGTAGCATCTTTGGTGTTAGTCTTAGAACAATTGCCATCCCCTGGTCTATGGCCTTTTTCCTTACACAGGTAACACCATGGTTTCTTGCCAGAGGAAGATGAGGATTGGAACTCACCCCCAGAGAAAGGTTTTTGGGGACCTTGTGAAGACTCCTTCTTGTCTTTACCCTTCTTACAACCCTTCTCTAGGGCTTTAGAAGAATCTTGCTTCTTTTGGTCACCACCACGATGAGCTTTCTGCTTAACCTCATGTGTCCTCATGTTACGTAACTGGTGCTATGTAAAGCGCTCTGATACCTGATTGGATTCGGGTCAAGTTCGCGCTATATAAAACTCTGCTAAAAAAAAAGAAAAACCCTGGTATGGACTAATTTGTTTGCCCACTCAGGCCGCCCAAAGCAGCCATGCGCACTGTCCTGTTCTCATTGCAGGCTGCATTACAACCTGCATGGAGAACATGCCCACCCCACCAGCCCCTGGCTGAACACATTGTCCTGGCGTCAATCACCAATCCCAACGCCGCATTGCAGCATTGTGATTGGCTTAGGGGAGGAAGCCTGGCTGCCTACTTCCTGTTCCTGGGAGCAGACTCAGGAGAGCAGGAGCAACGAAGACACAGGACCCAGCCTCGAGGTAAGATTTCTTTCATTTAAATATTTACAACACCCGCTCACACACACACACACCCGCGTTCACGCCCCATCCAGTGTCCTTTCCGGCGTTTCCCTCTTCCCAGCTGTCCAGTCAGCCCGCAGCACTTTTCAATGGGGGCCGTTGTGCGGCCATGCGCAGCGAGCATACCACTGGTGTGCCAAAGGTATATATGAAGTCACGACTCATACCATTACGTCGCATTCCATTACAATGCATACTAATACTAGGCATATTGCAACAGTAGGAAAGGTGTTGGATTGCGGAGATGTAAATATTAATATTCCCACTTTGGTGGGAGCAACCCTAAAACTAACCCTTGTACCCCAAAGCAAGCCCTGAACCCTAAAATTCATCTTTAAGCCCCCAAAACACACCCTAAAAATCATATTTGACCCAAATGCACACCCCAATGTTCACATTTGACCCCAAAACACACCCCAAATTTCATATTTTACCCTATAATACACCCCAAATTTCATCTCTGACACCTGAAACCCATACCCGCCCTAAAGCTTTAAAATATCCCATTACTGACCTCACAATGCGTTGTAATGGAATGCGATGTAAAGGCACCTGCGTTGTTGGGATTGCGTTGTGCCTGCATTGTAATGGACGTCTCCCGTGCCACAGACAAGCCATAGGCAAGCCCGTCTGCGTCCGGCTGCCCCTGAAACACACTCAGCACCAAGCACCCTTCCTTTTTTTTTTGTATTGAGCAGAGCATCAAGAACAAAGCAATCACAATGGAAATACATAACAGGGGAACATCATTCAACCAGCGAATATCAAATAAGGATAAAATCGATAAGTTAAAAGCGTACAGTAAGTGCAGGAAGCATATTTCATCAGAAGTTCGAGAGCGTACTTATTTTCACAATGATAACACTAATAAAGCAACTTTAGAGATATATGCCATTCGTTTTTTTCGAAAGTGCTAGAGTGCTAGAGTATGAAGGTGCTAGAGTGCTAAAGTGCCAGAATGCTGAAGTGGGAAACTGCCAGAGAGCTAACCTCCGGACCCCAAAACATGTACCCCCAATTCCACCAACTTTAAACTTCAGAGATCCTAAATTCCTTGTCGAGATGGGACTGCTAATCTGTCTGATTTTCCAAATTCCTTAAATACTTCCATGTTTCATTGAACTTTTTGGAAGCACCCACCTGCCTCGCATAGGCTTCTTCAAAAGCCCTTGTCCGTTTCATTTTGTTTAACCACTTCTCGTAAGTGGTGCTTTCACAGACCTCCAATTCTGGAGAATTAGAGAGCGGGCAACCAGGGAGGAGATGGATAGAAAAGACTCCTCTGCTCTTGTCAGATTTGCCCTAAATTTACTGTTTCCGTAAAGGGCAACCTCGGCCTCTAGCTGTACCCTCTTCTTAATTGCCCGATTTAAAGCTGAGAGAATCTCACCCCAGAAAGGCCCTAATCTAGGACACATTAAAAAAATATGTAGCCAGTCCCCTTCACCTTCTGCCTGGCAGCAGAAGCATCTATTCTCAACATCTGGGCATTTTTTATTAGGTGCTTTGGGTGTAAAGTATGCCAGCCACCGCGACAAAAAGGCCATTCTTTTAAAATGTGCTGCTCTCAAGTCCTTGCTCCCTAATTGGCATATGACTTGCCATTCTTGACTGGAGAGGATACATTGAGTTTCCCGGGTTACCCTTTCTAGATGTTTCTCAACCGATAAGGGCTGACCGTTATTGCACAATAGACGATACCAGTTCCCCACCCCACTTAGCTTTGCTCCAAAAAGGGCAGTCACCTGCTTAGCCGGTGCACTAAAAGAGAATTTTTGTCTGTTAAGAAAATATAAGATCTATAAATATTTTTTTTTAAACTGGCTTCCTCCGGTCACTACTCCTCATCTGCACCTCTTCTAACCCACAGTCCTTCCAGTTTCTAAGATGGCTAGATAGAATTTGGAGGTCAAGGTGTTTGTGTTCTCCTAATTTTAAATAATGAAAAAATATAGGGATCTGAGAGCCGGCTGCCTGCACCTTTTTATCCCCCCCAAAATTGTCTTTTAAACCATTTGAAACCAATAAACGAGCTGTTAAATCTAAAAAGGCTGCTTCGTAGTAAGTACGCACATGCGGTAAGGCCAATCCACCCTGGTCGATGGCTAATTGTAATGAGGATAGCTTAACCCTTAATGTCTTCTTCCCCCAGACAAACTGTCTAAACATTGTTTCCAACTCCTTAATATAACTAATATTGATTTTAATAGGTATTTTCATTAAAAGAAAAACAAGTAAAGGAAGTATGGGCATTTTGATGAGGGATACTCGGCCTATCACAGATAAAGGTAATAGCAGCCAATTATCCAGAAGGTTCTTAATTTTACCCTGCATTGCTACGTAATTCAGCTTGTATAGCTGTTGATGTTCATCCGAAACGTAGATCCCCAGATACCGTATTGGGTCGGGCTTGGCGGCTTGGTGCTTAAGATTGACTGGAACAAAATTCATATCAGAATTCAAAACAAGAATTTCTGTTTTGTTTTGGTTTATTTTATAGCCCCCAATTAATTCAAATTTGCTGAATTCTATTATGGCCTGTTCCAAATTCTGGCTATCGGGACTAAGATATAAGATAATATCGTCCGCAAGTAACTTTAGTTTGGACATACCCTGAATCGAAGCGTTAATTGCAGCATTTTTTCAAATTTGGATGGCTAATGGTTCAATAAAAAAACGTAAATAGTAAAGGGGAAAGCGGACACCCTTGTCTTGTCCCCCGGTTTATTTTTACTGTGCCCACACGATTTGTATTAATCACTACCTGAGCCTGGGCCCCCTGATAAATGTTCCAGAGCATTTCAATAACCTGAGGAGGAATTACAAACCTGCCGAGACCAGAAAAATAGGTATTCCAATTTACCAGGTCGAACGCCTTTTCGGCGTCGACCATCATGATACAAGCCGTGGTTGAGTTAGTGTTACAGTAATCGAGAGCTTGTATTAAAAATTCAGTGCTTGATGACATTGATCTCTCAGCTATAAACCCTGACTAATCCTTAGGGATTATTTCCTGTGCAACTGGTGTAAAACGCTGCGCTCAAGTCTTCATTAAGATCTTATAATCAGCGTTAAGGAGGCTAATGGGGCTATAGGAATTGACATCCTTTGGATTCTTGCCCTTTTTCACAGAGCTTACAACAATCGCTTCTTTAAAAGGCGAGGGCACTGCACCACCATTTTTTATATTATTGAATAGCGTGGTTAAGGGCGGGGTCAATTCCTTTGCAAATACCTTATAACATTCTATGGGCAGCCCATCATCTCCACAGGCTTTAGCTCCAGCAGTTGATTTCAGGGCTGCCAGAATTTCAGCACTTGATATATCCAGTTGTAACTGTTCCACAAGGAAGTTAGACAGTTTCGGGAGATTTACGCCATCAAAATAATTCTGTATGGCATTTTGCCCAACTGGATATTCCATTGTATAGAGCTGTTGGTAGTACTCCATAAAAGCCCGAGCAATCTCATTCCTATTTGACACTGCGGATCCAGTCTTAGGATCAACCACCTCTGAGATAAAAGCTGCTTCCTTTCTAGTTTTAGTGGAGCCATCTAAAAATTTGCCTACCATATGGCTTTCTTCACATACCCATTGTTGGTAAGTTCGGGAGCTGCTAATTTCTTCTAATAAAAATAATTTTTAGGCATCCGCAAACTGACCTTTAGGATATTTAATAACCTGGATGTTAAAAAAAAATCGATACAGGATGCCGTCTGGTATTGGCGAGAATGGCATGTATAACTGCTTGTAGCCGGGTTGGCATCACGCCATGGATCCATCAGCTGATAATCATGCATTATAACCTCAAAAACTCTTTTTGTATTTGGTTTATATTGTTTTTTTTAATGGGAGGTGTCTTTTTTGAGGTCCTGGATATAATTAAAATCCCCCCAATAATGATCTGACCAGGGGCTCCCCTTAACAGCTTGTTAATCTTTGCCAACACAGAAGAGTCATCCACAATCGGACCATAGTAGTTGACAAAGTTCGAAATTCTCCCATTTAATTTCACCACTCTCCATAGCCATCTTCCCTGGGGATCTCTCCGAACTTGCACAAATTCCCAAGATATATTTCTGGAAAAATAAATGGCTACACCTCTCATTGCTAACCCAGCTGACGCACAAAAGGCTTCAGAAAATGTTCTCAGCAAAAAGAGATAAGGTAAGTTTGACTTGAGATGTGTTTCTTGGAGAAAACGAACTTGGGGCATAAAGAAGGCCAGCCATCGTATACGCCCACCATATTTCTGTTTGTTAAGGATACCATTCACGTTTACTGACATGATACTACATTTACTAGCCATGTCTATTGTTTAAATAGCCATGATGTTTGATCAAATGCAAAATCCAGTTTACTCCTCTCTTTGTTCCCTTTGCCACTGCTCTTTTTACTTCTATGTAACCCCCCGTCGCTGCCCCCTGTGGCCCTCACCCCAGAAATGTGGAAAACCCCGACCAACCACATCTCACCCTTCCCAGATACATGATGGGGTGCCTTGTTGTCGCACCCTAGGTGACTCTCGCTCCACCCCCAACCCTGGAGATCCTTAACATTTAATTAAACACCAAATAATTTTACAGATGAGAACTCTTTCCGCAAGCCCTGGGCTTCTTCTATTGAAGAGAACAAATTAAAGTTCCCTTTAATAAGCACTCTGCCTTTGATTGCTGGGCTATTGAAGCCTGCGCCCCTTGTGCTTTAAACAGATAAAGGAGTTTAACAAATTCCTTCTGCCTACGTGTGGCTGCCATGGACATGTATGAGAAGATCCAGCATTTAGACACCTCGTTTAGAAAAAATTGTTTCTGCTGTAAGGCCTTGTATAGGATCCTCTCTTTGAACCGATAACCCGCAAAGTTCATAAGAATTTTGCGTGGGATTAAAGAATTGGGTAGGGGATGTGAAGGAACTCGATGCGGCCTGGTAATTGTGAGGTCACCCGAGAACTCTGGCAGGACCTTCTGCTTGATGAAAGACTCGACCCATTAGAGAGTATGAGAGCTCTCGCTCCCCTCCGGTACTCCAATGAGGCGTAAATTTGAACGTTGAGAATGATTTTCCAGTTCCTCAGGTTTTTTCTCCAAAGCGGCTTTGTCTTTCTCAGCCTCCTCTACTTTCAGGCTCATTGTGTTCATTTGATCCTCCAGAACCGAATTCCTCGACTCGGCTTCTTGGATTCTGGCCGGGAAGCAGGCCACAGCTTCTTCAATGTTTTCTAGACGGAGATGAAGGGAGGCTATCTCACATTCTTGAGACTTCTAAATTTCTCTGATTTTGTCCAGGATCAAATTCAGGATAGCTTTTATGTCCATTTGGTGAGTACTAGCTTCTTCGGTTAATGACTGGGAGTCGCTCTGTAGTGGCTTCCCATCTTGCTTCTTAGTCCCGGCTGGCGGGTCTGAAAAATCCAGAACGCGCTGACAGTCCATCTGAGACTGAAGCTGAGGCGGTGCCTGTACATTGAACGATAGTACTGTTGGACCCTCCAGAGGTGGCAGGGCCGATACCGAAGCCAATGCCAAGCCTGAGTTGGTGATTCAAATATAACGGACTGGTTTTTCCAAAATTGACCGGGCTTTTGTGGTTGTAAGGTGGTTGCAGAGGAAGCCGGCGCTAATACCGATGTCTGGGTCTGCGGTGGCAAAGGTGGAGTCTGCCAGGGAGAGTTAATGGATACAACCCATTCCAATCCCCCCTCCGTCCGTAGTATCGGGTCTTCTGTAGTTTTAGCCGGAGCTAAGGCTGACTGTGAAGCTTTTTTGGAGAATAGCGGAGAGTCTTTAGGATTACTCATCGTATATTTGTTTCCACTAACAATAGGCTCAGCGAATAGTACCTTTCCCCTGCTGGGTGGACCCTCTATTGCCCTCTGTTGGACGGGGTCTGCCCCCACTTAACAGAGTTCATGGAGTTCTTGGAGTTCTTCTTCAGAACTCTCACGATTTGAATTTAACTCAAATTGGTTCGGAGTATTATCAACTCTTGCTGCTGAAGAAGCTGCTTTTGCCTGAGCTAATCGTGTTTTGGTCTTGAGCCCTGTCGTGGAATCAACTTTTGAGATGGCGTTCGCCTGTTTAAGATGTTTACCCATCTCTCCCTTTTGGATACTAAACCCTACTTGCCAGGTGGTTAGAGCCTCAATCAATGGGCAACAGTCCAATTTTGCGTTTAAACTTTGATGGTATGCAATAGTAGCTTCAGACACCGACATCCTCATGCGATGAAAGTTTAGCAAAAGCCCAGAGTCCCGAGACACACCCTCTGGCGGTTTAAACAACTTGCTCAAGTGTCACACAGCAGGCTCACCTCAGAAATCTTGGCTATGCATCTTTGACATCACTCCCTGCTCGTACATCACGAAAATCCCACCAAATCCAGGCGAGAAAAGGCCATCTGTTAAAATGAGAGCTGGATTCCTAATTCCAAAAGTCACCAAATTTCCATAATCAACACCTAGCATCCTCTCGATAATCTGCCACACAGCCCCAGCTCGCATTCAACAGTGTAGAGCCACCGGTTCCTGTGTTCCCTCTGCCGGTGTGCAGCCTTTGAAACCAGCAGAGTGTCCTGAGGCCGCCGAGAGCAATCAAGGGCAGCCACGACCGCCACCACTGTGGAGAACAGTTAGCCGCTTGTCAGCTCATCAGAAAGCCTCACTGGCTCCAGTCAATCACCAGATTGCCACCATGCCGGGAAAGAACGGCCAGCCTTCGGCCTTCTTAAGGCCATCTTCTCTCACCAGGGGCTTAGTGGGACGCCGAGTTGCCGGCATCTGCATCCTCCATTGCAGGGGGAGGAGCGGCGGTCACCTGTGATTAAGGAAAGGCGGGGCTCACCGCAACTATCCTCTCACCCTCCACCAGCTGTCTCTTTGGTGGTCACCAAGCACCCTTCCTCTCGGACACTCCACCGCTACAACGCCAGCACCCATCTCACCATCAACCCTGGATGCCACATCGCCTGCCAGTGCCAACCTCTCTTCCAGACCGGACATCGCCATCATCGACAGCTATTAAATCACGCGTATGGACTAGCCGACCTTCCAGGAGGAGGCATTGCCATTGTCTACAACAGCACACTCTGACTGACCACGCACTCTAATGACCCAACGGTGACCATGGAACACATCAACTTCTAAATCCGGACCAACCACAAGCCCATCCTCTGCGGCACCCTCATCTTCAGTCCCCCCAGGCCATGGACCCCATTCTCAGATACCATTGTAGACCTCATTGCATCCCAGGCTCTCCCATCCACGATGACAGTCTACTCGGTGAACTCAAGTTCCACCTGGACAATCTCAGTGACCAGGACACCACCCCCTCCTGGGGAAGCTCCCCAACATCAGACTTGAGCAGCTAGTCACCGCAGTAAGCCATATAGCAGGACACACGGTCGAGCACGTCAACTACAACCAAACCACTGGACTCTCCTGGTCTGACCATCATTGTATATAGGAAGTCTTCACCATGCTCACCGTACACCATCGCCATCATCGCCCCCCTCGCAGCTGGATCAAGGTCACCGAAGAATGTCTTGTCAACTCCCTCAGTACCACCAATCCGCCAACGCTTACAAACGATGACATCGCAGAGAGCAACCGCCATTGATGGATCTCCAATTGCGCTGACACCCTGGCACCCCTCAAGAACGGCACTGCGCCAGTACATTACGCCTGCCTGATGGCAGGCGTAAGGGTGAAGCCGTGCCATAGAGATAGGCTGGCCCCATGCATTGCTGGAGTTGTGTCATGGTTGTGACAGGACTTCAGCAATGCGTGACTTCAGCACAGACAGATACGTCAGGATTTCAGACATATCTGTCATTACTTGTGTCATGTAGCGCTGTCCAGTGAATACAGCGCATCCATGGTGTCGCAAGAAAGGGGTAGTGAAAAGTGTTGCACCGCTGTCTTGTTGCAGCGCTGCAACACTTTTCATGACTGAGGCCCTGGAATGCGTACTATCTTATTGATGGTGCGCATTCCTGCCCTGTAGTTTAGTTGCAGAGCAGCACAGCAATATTGCTTGCAGCGCTGTTCAGCACTAAAACCTGCTGTAAAGAGGCCCCAGGTGTTATCTCCATAAAAAACTGCCTCTAACTGCAGTTAGAGGCAGTTTTTTTGGTCCTCAAAAGTTCAGGAATCCCCTTGTAAATATCGCGAAGAGGGGTTAGCGGCCGTTTTTGCACAGGAACGGACGGTTTCCCAGGAAAACTGCCACTAACAGAGGTTAGCAGCAGCTTGTACATAAGGTGATAGGAATCTTGCCGCAAAACTGTTGGAAAAGTGCGCTAAGGCGGCGCTAACTCCTTGTACATATGCCGCACAGTGTCTCAGAGTGCAAGAGCACAGAATGCCTCTCAGCATCATTGTCGCTTGTGTCGTGGGCTTTGGAGGAGTCCAAACATTACATTACACTGAGTCGACGTAGCAGTGAATTTACTTCAGTCTAAGATGTCACAGTGACTGCGCATGTAAGCACTTCTGAGCGGCGTTGTGCGAAGTGTTTATTTTGTGGTGATAATATCTGTGCACGTTCCACTCTTTCTTCTAGTTTCTGGGCTTCTTTTGATGGTGACGGTTACCTGTAGTTTTGAGTATTTGTGCTCCGCATATTTCGGGACGATGATGTGCGTGGTATTTTTATTATTTAGTGATTACATTTGTTTGTAGCTTTTATTCGGTAAAGACGCCTGCCTTTTATATTTATTCTTCTTCGTGTTTCGTGGTGACGGTAATAATGATTCCTTCCTGTTGGTGACGAGTGATTTCTGCTCAGCGTAGATTGTGCACGCATTGTGATACATTTTTGTCGTTTATTCTGTGACGTGTGCACGTGAATATGTGTACATAGTTTGCATTCTTGGATGGCGGTCCATGCGTTCATGTATATTATGACTGAACGGTGCAATGTGTATCCTTCTGGGCGTGTGTATGGTTTAACAGTTGAGAATGAGGTGTGGGTAGTTCGTATTATTTGGGGTGATTTGGGGCTAAGCATGTATCTTGTGACTCTTAAGCACAGGGCTGTGTTTCAGAAACAGATCAAAGCAAATGAAGGTGTTAACCTTCCTAATATTTTCCCATTATGCCAGCTGTCATGAGATGCTTTTCAATGGAAAGTGCCAGATCATATTAAATATTTGGGACAGCTTTTGGGAGCAGAATGCAGTGTTTACATCTCCTTGCATAGAAAGAGTCACTCTGGACAACATCTTCTGAGCTGCTTATAGTGGCCTTCACCACCCACCTCACCCACCCACCACACACTCACCCGGAATGTGCGGTGTACCTGCCTTTTTGCAATATTTTTAGTTGCGCTTAATGGACAGGTCCCTCTAGGAGTTTGTGAGAGGGCTTGCTGGGGGAGGGGAGTACACAATGAATCTATAGAAAAATTGTTCGTCCTTTTGTAGTTGTTTTCACCAGAGGCTGACCCAGTGCACTGCAGTTTGACCCTCTGACGCAGCCCCACAGCCCAGATCAAATATCTCTTATTTACATTCGCATAATCGTTGGAGATGCATTGAAATGACCATCTAGGGTGAACTGAGCTCTGATTAGAAGACCTAAAAATGAAAATGTTTTATGCGTACACTAATGCCAGATTTAGCAGATGATCAATGTTCTTTTACTACTATTCGCAGTTTGCGTTTGTGTGACTTGCTGTAACTTTTCTAAAATGCAAGCCGCCATAAAATTGTAGTAGTATTCAAAAGCCAGCTCGCTTTACTTCCACCTCAGAGGCGAGCGAGTCTTTCGAAAAGCACCCCAGGGAATCGTGCACAATTCATTGAACTTTCTGTTTGAGAAAGGGAAACACCTTCAGCGTGAAACACGAGTGCAATACAGAACATCTGCATTCTTGGCATTTCTTCATGTGAACGTGAGACAATATCAAATACAATATACGATGTGAAAACCTGCAGCTGAGCCCTGCAGCCAATCACAGAACGAATGCAGTTAAAGGTCCAAGTATCTACAGTGTTGTTAGTTCAAACTCCTCTATAAGTTGTTCATAGCTCTTAAGAGCATCAGCCTTCCAAGCGCCCCCCAGTGTCAGTATGCCTATCCGCTCAATCGGTACGGTGCTCCCCATCGATAGCGGGAGTTCTCTTGGTCAATGCTAGCGCCACTTGATGCCCCTCCAGGTCCCCTCAACGCCCTCCAGAGATCTAGTGAGGATCAGGTTCTTGGTCGCACATACAGGGTCCTCCCTGCAGTGCTCCACTGCTTCACTGCACCTTGTTACTAAGTGTGTTGGCCCCATTCTGCAGGCAGTGTTTTTGCATTCACAAACAGACAGGGGTTGAATACACCTTATTCACATGTATCGGTATTCTATTCTCTTCATGATATCTATGACAATGTTTCACGAGCTTGTATTTGTGATTTTCTAAATTGAGTTTCTTGCATGTAAACAGAAAATTTATTTAAGGTAATAGTGTCAACATATTGATGGACAGCACTGCGCAGTCAATTAATGTATTTATTGTATAGTTAAAACCATTACAAGTGTATCAGTGTGTTCAAAAGTTAATACGGGCAAATGATAACATCAGCATACGCAAAGATTGTCCTCTATAGCTCGTAAAAAATTGGCAATTTCTTAAATGATAACTAATTCATCTTATTGTTTTATTAACCTTCCTACTTAATCAAATTTGCTTGAAAATGCACCATTTGTTCAATCTTTTTTCAAAATGTTCTCAGGGGGAGAACCCCCTCGAGCTCCTCATAGGTTGTTCGGGCTCACTCGCTACACTCGCTTGCCGCAGTGCAGTACGCCGATTATTTTATGTGGCACCACTTTCAAATGAAACCAGCCGCCACTAAAGACACATTAATTTTTTGTTAGGCACAGGAAGAGTAAGTGATTTGCCCAGAAACACAAGATGTTCAGCGTCCCTGCCGAGACTTGAACCCGGCTCCCCAGCTTCGAGGTCGACCATGCTAGCTGTTAGGCCACATCTTCTCTGTTGCCTGAAAATTGCTGGACACACAAGGAACTCTGCAGCAGGTGCTCTTAAACTTTAAGATATTTCAAACCACAGCACTCTGAAGCTCGGTGAGTACTTCAAAAGTTCTACTAAATGCTATTAACAAACCCACAGGTGTAAATCTCCACCTCCACCTCTCCTATCTTTTCTTTAGAGAAATCCTCACAAATTAAAGTTTACTACTTAGGGGCCGATTCCGATGTTGGATGGACCGGAGTCCGTCCGACATCGGTCAGAACCGATCTTGAACCGAACGACCTCTTGTCATTGGTTCCAGACCTGCAAGTAGGATGCCACCGAACACTGTTCATTTGCAATCCTATACTTTACAATAGGAGCATGCATTCCAAACGGAATGCATGCTCGCATCGTTAAGTGCAGGGTGCAGTTCATCCCTGCACCTTGTGGCAGGCATCCCAAGGTGCCTGCTACCAGGTGCAGGGATCAACAGGTGGGCACCGTAGGTGCCCCCTAGGCCGTCATTCGGTGGACTCGCACCCATGGGGGCCCTGCTGGGGACCCCAAAGACAGTTTTCCAATGCTTTTCTCTGTCGGAAAGGCCGACATAGAAAGGCAGTGGGAAGCTGCCATCGTACTCCCTCGGCTGTAAAGAGGCGGGCTCTCCAAGCCCGTTGGAAGCCACCCGGAAAACCGAGTCGGATTCCTTTCCGACCGAGCCATTTAGAATGGCTCGTCAGAAAGGAATCTGAAAGGGCAAGTCCGATGTGGTTAGGATGGGTCGGAGCCATTCCTAGCTGCATCTGGACTGCCCCCTTAGGAGTAAATCTGGAAGGAACCATGGGGAGTATCGGGAAAAAGGGGCAACCTTACTACTAATGGAAGGGATTTAGAGATGAGTAGGGAAGGGTTTATGGAAGGCTAGGGAGGGGTTTAAGGATGAACATGCACCACCCACAGACAAACAAGTAAGCCCATAGCTAGTCACAAACTGCACAGCTATAGTTACAACAGCCATATGGAAACCCAAAACAGCAGCGAATTATTCCAGCTAAGAGCAGAAGTAACTGGTAATGTAACCCCCTCCCAAAGAAAATAATTGAGTTAGGGACTTAAAATAAAACCTCATAGGAATACTGTTAAAGTAAATTAAATTATTTAAAATAATTAATAGATATATAAATATTTCATGTAAAATATACCATGAAAATAATCCATATTTTTAATTTAATTATAAAAATGTTAATAACTTTTTTCCATTTAAAATCGATGTAACAATACATTGTATTAAAACATATGTAAACTACTTTTACTTGATTCTAAAAATCACTTTTAAATATTAGAGCTTAATAAAAAAAGGTGCTTTTGATTGTAGGTAGGGATTTATTTATTTTTTAACTTCAGAAAAATTATTTCAGTATAATTTGTTATATTTACATTAATTAAAGATTTAATAAAAAAGTAGGCCAATAGTTCTTTAGCATTTGTTTTAGTTCTAAATTTGATAAACATATAACATTAACTTGCATTAAAATTTATCATACAAATATTTTTTATACATTTTTTCAAGTCTAATAAACTTTTTACATTTGTTTCTACTTTAACCTGGGGAGACACCTGAGCTGGGAGTAGTAATGTTTCACTTTTATGAGCATCCAAACTTAGTAAGGATGCTTACAAGGGGAAATGACATCTGTAGATTTACTCACAAGTGTAATGAACACCTGTGAATAGCCTGGATGTTCTTTGCCATTGATAAATGTGCTGCCTGTCTCTAGACTTTCTTTCCACAGCCCTTCCAAGAATAAGATTTGGCTGTCCAACTTTGTTATCCCCAGATAGATAACCACTTAAAAAGTACTTGCTTGGTATTTAGTAACTGGTCTCGGTGCATCCAAGGACAGTGGCAATAGTTGTCACAAGTATTGTTTATCTGCTTATCATCTGTCCTGGGCCTTCTGGACCCAGAGTACTGGCCTGACACTGTTGGCAAGCAGTGATGCGTCTAGACCCTAGAACTCAGAAGGACTGTACACCAAGCAAGTTATTAATTCTCAACTGTTTAGTGAAGGGAGAGAAAACCTCTACTTTAGTGAAGCGGAGTTGGAGGCCATGTGTACAATTGAGTTAAGAGGAGCGTATAGAGTCCGGCTGTTCTAATACTATGCTGGTTTCAGTAAAGCAGGGGCAT
Organism: Triturus cristatus; assembly: GCF_964204655.1. Lineage (NCBI taxonomy): Eukaryota > Metazoa > Chordata > Amphibia > Caudata > Salamandridae > Triturus > Triturus cristatus. The sequence continues at coordinate 3,145,524 of NC_140594.1, read as the reverse complement.
ACGCTGATCCTAGGATATGGCAAGACCTCTACCAGAAGACCGCTGCTGAAACTTCAATGTAGATCCATCAGCAAATGTTTCCTTTAGCACATCTCCCACGGTTGAAATTCTTCCGTCCCTAGGTCTCCCGCCAGTCACATTCCTGAATATAAAGTTAGCCGTACACCATCAGATAGTGCTGCGCTAGAGGTGAGAAGGATTGAGCCAGAGCTACAGCTGCAGAACGTTAGGGAGAAGAGAGTTTAGGAGAGAAATGCAGGTTAGAAGAGAAACAACTTTCAGAAGAGGAAAAGTTACAGAGCAAGAATTTAAGTTGGAGAAAATAAAGCTAGCTAATGATATAGAACATTGCAGTATTAAATTTACTATATACATTAATATAAACTTGATGAATGATAACGGAGAATTTAAAGACTCTCTTCTCTATTTGTCTCTGTTGTACATGCTAGTTGTTCAGGGGATCATAGAGTCTCAGGACTCAGGTTGTCTCGTTGCCCTGGTGTCACGTGACGCTCGTCCTATCAGGGCTAGCTTCGTCTGTGACGTCACGGGGCGGAGAAGAGCGCGGAGAGCGGTAGCCGGCGGTTGTGATCGCCGCTCCTCGTGATCCTATATGTATATGTTTATACACACTTGTTCTGGTGACAAATAAATACAGTTATAAAACTCCACCTGCTTCCTCCTTACGAACGGTGTCACTACAAATGGCGACGAGGGTTCCGGTTGTGAAGGCCCACGAGAGACTCTCTGCGATCCAGTGAAGGTGGCGATCGGTGAGCGGCGCACGTGTGCTCTCGGAGGCTGCGCGCTGCGGCCGCTAAGTGAGGCGGAGCCCTTTCCACGCGGGTGTCTGCTGCTGAAGCTCCTCCCTGCATTCGACGGTGTCTGCAGTATCAGTGTGCCTGCGGCCATCCCGGCCGCGTGATTCCTCCTCCTGCCCACGTGCTCCTGACTTGCGGTGCTGCCGCTGAGGCCCTGCTGTGCTGGTGCCCCCCCCCCTTCAGCCTCGGTTGGACTTTCGGTTTCTTCGGGGTCTCGCCTGGGGGTATTGGAGCCCTGCCTTGTGCCTCTCTTTGCGTGGTGGGGTCCAGCCTGTCCCGGGGTGCTGCTGCTGCATTGGGGTGCCTGCCTCCCGAGCCACGACTGTGTGGGGTGTGCTTCGTTTCGATGGCGCACAACAGCAATATCTGTGTCCCGCCTCTCTTCCTTGAGGTTCCCGGCAAGCCGTGCATGAAGTGGAAGAGCTGGTTGAGGTCCTTTGAGAACTACATTGTTTCCATCGATGGTGCAGGGTATGCTGCGGAGCGCAAAAAGCGTTACAACAAACAATTGATGGACGGAATGCTGACAATGCAGACATTCTCCCCCAGTCAAGAGATCTGGCTTAAATCCATCGTTCTTTTGCCCACTACGCCACCCCAGTTTAGACATGGCCATATGCAAATCAGTCTTGACCCTGTGCCTCATGGGAACAGTCCAGCCCGAACTGCCAAGCCATGTCTTCCCTGGACCGGAATCAAGCATCCTAGGACCGGTTTCTGGCTATCAGCCGTCATCAGCCAGGATAGCTTGACTCCAGTGGCGTAGTGAGCACGGGTCCCACGTCTGGGAATACCCATCCCACTTAGGGCGAAAAGCGTTACAACAAACAATTGATGGACGGAATGCTGACAATGCAGACATTCTCCCCCAGTCAAGAGATCTGGCTTAAATCCATCGTTCTTTTGCCCACTACGCCACCCCAGTTTAGACATGGCCATATGCAAATCAGTCTTGACCCTGTGCCTCATGGGAACAGTCCAGCCCGAACTGCCAAGCCATGTCTTCCCTGGACCGGAATCAAGCATCCTAGGACCGGTTTCTGGCTATCAGCCGTCATCAGCCAGGATAGCTTGACTCCAGTGGCGTAGTGAGCACGGGTCCCACGTCTGGGAATACCCATCCCACTTAGGGCGAAAAGCGTTACAACAAACAATTGATGGACGGAATGCTGACAATGCAGACATTCTCCCCCAGTCAAGAGATCTGGCTTAAATCCATCGTTCTTTTGCCCACTACGCCACCCCAGTTTAGACATGGCCATATGCAAATCAGTCTTGACCCTGTGCCTCATGGGAACAGTCCAGCCCGAACTGCCAAGCCATGTCTTCCCTGGACCGGAATCAAGCATCCTAGGACCGGTTTCTGGCTATCAGCCGTCATCAGCCAGGATAGCTTGACTCCAGTGGCGTAGTGAGCACGGGTCCCACGTCTGGGAATACCCATCCCACTTAGGGCGAAAAGCGTTACAACAAACAATTGATGGACGGAATGCTGACAATGCAGACATTCTCCCCCAGTCAAGAGATCTGGCTTAAATCCATCGTTCTTTTGCCCACTACGCCACCCCAGTTTAGACATGGCCATATGCAAATCAGTCTTGACCCTGTGCCTCATGGGAACAGTCCAGCCCGAACTGCCAAGCCATGTCTTCCCTGGACCGGAATCAAGCATCCTAGGACCGGTTTCTGGCTATCAGCCGTCATCAGCCAGGATAGCTTGACTCCAGTGGCGTAGTGAGCACGGGTCCCACGTCTGGGAATACCCATCCCACTTAGGGCGAAAAGCGTTACAACAAACAATTGATGGACGGAATGCTGACAATGCAGACATTCTCCCCCAGTCAAGAGATCTGGCTTAAATCCATCGTTCTTTTGCCCACTACGCCACCCCAGTTTAGACATGGCCATATGCAAATCAGTCTTGACCCTGTGCCTCATGGGAACAGTCCAGCCCGAACTGCCAAGCCATGTCTTCCCTGGACCGGAATCAAGCATCCTAGGACCGGTTTCTGGCTATCAGCCGTCATCAGCCAGGATAGCTTGACTCCAGTGGCGTAGTGAGCACGGGTCCCACGTCTGGGAATACCCATCCCACTTAGGGCGAAAAGCGTTACAACAAACAATTGATGGACGGAATGCTGACAATGCAGACATTCTCCCCCAGTCAAGAGATCTGGCTTAAATCCATCGTTCTTTTGCCCACTACGCCACCCCAGTTTAGACATGGCCATATGCAAATCAGTCTTGACCTGTGCCTCATGGGAACAGTCCAGCCCGAACTGCCAAGCCATGTCTTCCCTGGACCGGAATCAAGCATCCTAGGACCGGTTTCTGGTTATCAGCCGTCATCAGCCAGGATAGCTTGACTCCAGTGGCGTAGTGAGCACGGGTCCCACGTCTGGGAATACCCATCCCACTTAGGGCGAAAAGCGTTACAACAAACAATTGATGGACGGAATGCTGACAATGCAGACATTCTCCCCCAGTCAAGAGATCTGGCTTAAATCCATCGTTCTTTTGCCCACTACGCCACCCCAGTTTAGACATGGCCATATGCAAATCAGTCTTGACCCTGTGCCTCATGGGAACAGTCCAGCCCGAACTGCCAAGCCATGTCTTCCCTGGACCGGAATCAAGCATCCTAGGACCGGTTTCTGGCTATCAGCCGTCATCAGCCAGGATAGCTTGACTCCAGTGGCGTAGTGAGCACGGGTCCCACGTCTGGGAATACCCATCCCACTTAGGGCGAAAAGCGTTACAACAAACAATTGATGGACGGAATGCTGACAATGCAGACATTCTCCCCCAGTCAAGAGATCTGGCTTAAATCCATCGTTCTTTTGCCCACTACGCCACCCCAGTTTAGACATGGCCATATGCAAATCAGTCTTGACCCTGTGCCTCATGGGAACAGTCCAGCCCGAACTGCCAAGCCATGTCTTCCCTGGACCGGAATCAAGCATCCTAGGACCGGTTTCTGGCTATCAGCCGTCATCAGCCAGGATAGCTTGACTCCAGTGGCGTAGTGAGCACGGGTCCCACGTCTGGGAATACCCATCCCACTTAGGGCGAAAAGCGTTACAACAAACAATTGATGGACGGAATGCTGACAATGCAGACATTCTCCCCCAGTCAAGAGATCTGGCTTAAATCCATCGTTCTTTTGCCCACTACGCCACCCCAGTTTAGACATGGCCATATGCAAATCAGTCTTGACCCTGTGCCTCATGGGAACAGTCCAGCCCGAACTGCCAAGCCATGTCTTCCCTGGACCGGAATCAAGCATCCTAGGACCGGTTTCTGGCTATCAGCCGTCATCAGCCAGGATAGCTTGACTCCAGTGGCGTAGTGAGCACGGGTCCCACGTCTGGGAATACCCATCCCACTTAGGGCGAAAAGCGTTACAACAAACAATTGATGGACGGAATGCTGACAATGCAGACATTCTCCCCCAGTCAAGAGATCTGGCTTAAATCCATCGTTCTTTTGCCCACTACGCCACCCCAGTTTAGACATGGCCATATGCAAATCAGTCTTGACCCTGTGCCTCATGGGAACAGTCCAGCCCGAACTGCCAAGCCATGTCTTCCCTGGACCGGAATCAAGCATCCTAGGACCGGTTTCTGGCTATCAGCCGTCATCAGCCAGGATGCGCAAAAAGGCGCTTTTGTTCGGTCTGCTGGGGAAGTCTGGTCAAGAAGTCTTCGACAGTTTGCCCGTGTATGTGAATCCGCCTGGGAGTTCCGCTCAGCTCAATGTGTACCAGGAGGCGGTGAAGAGGCTCGAGCTGCAATATTCTGAGGAAACTAACATTATGGTGGGGCGCCACAAATTTGCTCTTCGAAAGCAGGAAGAGGGAGAGACTATTGAGGAATATATTGCCTGCTTGCGCGTCCTAGCCCAGGACTGTGAATTTGCGGGCATGACTGATACCTACATCAGGGACCAGGTGGTGTTCTACTGCCATTCCAAAAAGGTGCAGGAACGGCTGCTGACGTGCCGGGATCCAACGCTGCAGGAGGTGGTGGCGATTGCGAAGGCCATCGAGAGGTCTTTGGTGTCCACAAAGGAACTTGCTAGTACTAGCCACGCTTCCAGTGTGTTTTATGTGCAGGACAGGAGTAGGTCTGCCCAGAAGCCTCCTGATAGAGGGGCGAGTGATAAGGGAGCGGGTAGGAAGCCGCTCGCTTGCTTTAGGTGCGGGGCACTGGATCATTTGGCGGACAGCAAGACGTGCCCTGCGCTTGGTAGGAGATGCACTAAATGCAAAAGGGTGGGTCATTTTGCTGCTGTGTGTAAGACCAGGAGGCCTGGTAGCAGTGTGACAGTGAGTTCTGTAAGCGAGGGTGATTTCGAAACGAATGCGGATATCGTGCTGTCTATTGATGCGGAGGATGGACGAGTGAAGGGTCCCATAGGCTCTGTTATGATCGGCACTGTAGAGCTGCCATTTACAGCTGATTCAGGTTCCCCAATTACCTTAATATCTGACACAACGTTTGATGGAAATGGCATGGTGTGCAGTTACGTGTGACGGATGTGAACCCGAAAGCATTTGGGGAGCAGGACATAGTGATGAAAGGATATTTCAATGACACTCTCACTTTCAAGGGGAGGGCAATCACTACGAAAATTTATGTGGCTGAGAAAGGGAGGAGCCTTGTGGGATGGAAGGATCTGGCGAAATTGGGAGTAATGCTAGTCCCGGGGGCGGCAGATCCCATAGTTCTGCGGGCGGACTGGGTTAACTTTATTCAGCCAGAAGACGTGCCGGGTGGGTTGTCCGGAGTCCTCGATAGATTCAGTTCGGTCTTTGTGAATGAAGTCAGATGTGTAAGAGGCTTCGTGCACGACATACAGCTGAAGGAAGGGGCGGTGCCGATTAAACACAAGGTCAGGACCGTGCCTCTCTCAGTCAGGACGGAGCTCAAGGCTGTGCTGGACAAGTTGAAGAATGAAGCAGTGATAGAAGAAGCGGGTGCTTCAGAATGGGTGTCCGCGATTGTCGTGTCCAAGAAGAAGAAAACTGGAGACATCCGTTTGTGCGTGGACCTGCGGTCCCTCAATAAGAATATCCTGGTTAATTGTCACCCGCTGCCCAACATTCAAGACATTTTGGCATCTACATCGGGGTCACGGTACTTTACCCTGATAGATCTGAAATCAGCATATCACCAGGTGTGCCTCACTGAAGGGTCCAAGAAGCTGACTACGTTCGTCACTCCGTTCGGGGCGTACAGGTACGTCCGATTGCCTTTCGGACTCGCCTCGGCATCGGGTGTGTTTCAGAAGTTGATGGATCTGCTATTCTGTGACATGGCTGGGGTCGAGGCGTTCCAAGATGATATCTTGATCCACACTAAGGATGAGGCGGAACACCTGGAAGTGCTGGGCAAGGTATTGGAAATCTTACGCGAGAAGGGGATGACAGTCTCCAAGGACAAGTGCAAATTTATGGAGACCAAGATCGAATACTTAGGGCATGTCCTGACCCCGGATGGCATTGCGCCCAAGGATGACCTGGTGAGAGCGATAAGAGAAGCTCCATGTCCTGGTGATAAAGACGCCCTGCGGTCCTTCCTGGGGCTCAGCGAGTACTACTCGAAGTTTCTGCAGGGGTACGCGACCACAGTGGAGCCACTGAGGGCGTTGCTGAGGAAGAATGTGAAGTACGTCTGGACCGCGGAGCAGGACGCGGCGTTCGAGTCCGTCAAGCGGGCCATCGCGGTGGCACCGGTGCTGCAACCTTACAACAAGGACTTGCGGAATGTAGTCACTGTCGACGCCAGCGCTAGTGGCATAGGAGCGGTTTTCTGTCAGTTTCGAGGGAAGAAAGAGAACACTATTGCCTTTATATCGCGCTCCTTAAGCGACGCCGAGAAACACTACAGCACCATCGAGCGTGAGACGCTCGCTTGCGTGTGGGCGGTGGAAAAGCTTAAGAACTACTTGTGGGGCAAGGTGTTCGAACTGGTTACGGATCACAAACCCCTGATTTACATGATGGACGGAGAAGGCCGTGGCAATGGGAAGGCCAGCTCGCGGCTGCTGCGTCTACTATCCAAGCTGCAAGAATATCATTTCACGATCCGGCACATCAAGGGTGGCCTCAACAGCAGAGCAGACTGCCTGTCCCGCATGCGGGTGACGGTGGAAGATGACGTGTCCCTCGATGATACGGAGTGCGTGGTAGCTCTGGTGGACGCAACGACTATGTGCGAGGGATCCATCTCAGAAGAGGAGTGGCTTGCTGCTCAGGACAAGGACATGATTATTCGTACAGTGATGGATCACATGACGTCCCACTGGCCTCCTGTTCGGAATTTGCGAGGTTCGCTTAGGTGTTTCCAGCAGGTGAGCGCGGAACTCACTCTTGAGAACGGATTCTTGAAAAGGCACGAGTTGTTCGTCCCCCCGGAAAGTCTACGGGGAAAACTGATCAAGATAGCCCACAAGGGTCACCCTGGCAGCACCGCTACCAAGAACTTGCTGAAAATGTACTATTGGTGGCCGGGGATGAACAGCGACATCTGCGAATTCGTGGACCGGTGCGAGCAGTGTCTGAGGGCGGACAAGCATTGGAAGACCAGCAAAGGGGAGCTGCAGAGGGTAGACATACCGGGGGGCCCGTGGAGCAAGGTTGCCATCGACTTCGCGGGTCCGTTCACGTTGCTGCCGGAGGGTTGCAGATTTCTAATTGTGATCACCGACTACTACTCCAAGTGGATACATTACAAGTTTGTCCGGGAAGTTACCACTGACCGAGTGATCCAGGTGCTTCGGAAAGTCTTCGCACTGGAGGGGCAGCCGAAGGTCATGGTTTCCGACAATGGCACACAGCTCGTATCCAGGAAGATGACGGATTTTCTTGCCCGATCGGGGATCAAGCAGGAGAAGACCCCGTTGTACAGTCCGAAGAGTAACGGGCAGGTGGAAAGGATGAACAGGTTTCTCAAAGAGGGGATCCAGCTGGCCGTTGCGTCCAACTTGGATGTTAAGGCGTTTCTTGCGGACAAGGTGCACACTTACCATAATACCCCGAATGTAGTTACAGGCCACACACCTTTCTATTTGATGAGGGGGAGGAAGTGTACCAGCGAGCTTACTCCCAAGTACGACAAATGGTATGATGTAAGAGAGGACACGGAGGTCGTGCAAGAGGAGACGCTAAGAGTCAGGGAGCGTCTTATGGCCAAACAGGAGAGCACCAAGCGATACGCCGATATGGTGAATAAAGCCAAAGCAAAAGATGTGGAACAGGGGGATTGGGTGCTAGTAAAGAAACCGCATAAGGTGATGAAGGGGGAGTCAGTCTTCCAAACCCCTGTGCGTGTGCGGGAAGTTACTAAAGGGGCAGTGTGCTTGGAAAGTGGAGGATGGCGAAGCAAAGATGACATTGTCAAGCTCAAAGCTGGCCAGGAAGAAATTATCTTGAATAGAAGTCATGCGAGTGGTGCCAGGAGTGATGATAGTGTACTAGAAGGGCAGGAGAATGAGGTTGCAGACAGGAGGGTGTGGGAGAATGAAGGCGGTGGTGATACCTCGACCATAGATGGAGCTAGCAATGGCGATGCCGCCAATAGTGAGGAGGTGCGATTTGAGGCTTGTGAAACCAGTGGGCAGGGTGGAACGAAACCCATACAAGGGCGTGCTGGCAACCAGAGTACCCAGGACTCAAACCGCAGTAGTAGTAGCTCATGCTCTGAGGGACGCCCTCAGTTTGTTACTCCAAGTAGGCCTTCTAGACATGTTAGGGCGCCCAAGCATTTTGAAGATTTTGTTATGAAATGAATAATGTTTTAATGTTTGCATTGTTGAGGAGGGAGATGTTGTACATGCTAGTTGTTCAGGGGATCATAGAGTCTCAGGACTCAGGTTGTCTCGTTGCCCTGGTGTCACGTGACGCTCGTCCTATCAGGGCTAGCTTCGTCTGTGACGTCACGGGGCGGAGAAGAGTGCGGAGAGCGGTAGCCGGCGGTTGTGATCACTGCTCCTCGTGGGCCTATATGTATATGTTTATACACACTTGTTCTGGTGACAAATAAATACAGTTATAAAACTCCACCTGCTTCCTCCTTACGAACGGTGTCACTACAGTCTCCTAGCACAATAAGGATATCTCCCATACTTATGTTACACCAAGGAACTCTGTGAACTACTATGTGTTGCACCGGGGTTCTGCCTGACGGCTGCTCCCGAGTAGATCTCGAATGAGTGGGACGTGCGGCTTCACAACAGAGCTTCACTGTCGGTGTGCCACTGCACACGGCTGTCAGACTTGCCTCACTGCACCCGACTCACCAGTATGATTTCCTTCCTCTTGTTCTTCCCCCTGCGGGGTCCTTGGGGGAAAACACATTTGGCATCTCCATACTGCTTTACCTTCTCTTTCCCAGAATCCTATAGCAAGGATTTCTGGAAAATATCCTGCCCTTGCCAATATGGCCACCTTACCATTAGTAGCTATCCTACTATCTAATACAACTAGGTGTTCTTCCTGTCAATCAATCGTTATCTTTATTCGGTCAAGAAGATATCAGACTATAAAAGCACAATACAAGGAATATAAAAAATAAGACAATACCTTAAAAACAGATTTCCAAACAAATACAGATCATCCCATAATCATAAAACGACAGAACGTTTCAAATGCCCATTTAACAGTCAATTAAAAAAAGACATTTGTAACTTCTATCCTTAAAAATATTCCTGGTGTATGATCATGGAGCAGCAGGAAGATAAGAGCCTCAGTAAAGCTGGGCCGCCATACCTGCCTGTCATTCTCACCTGAAGCAATCACCAATCCATAAAAATGTCATGTAGATCATCATACAGTTCATAAAACAGACTTCCTAGCGTAATTTACACTCCACTGAAAGGATGACATTCTTAGGCAGATATCAATTGTCGGAAGAGACTGCAAAAATAGATAAGCTGGCCGACGTTGATGGAAACCTAGATGCTTTAGGTAACTTAATATATAATGCCTCCTCCATTTGTTATAAAATTTGCAGAAGAGAACAACGTAAATTTTGTATGTGCCGAAACATTATCACATGGACACTTGGATAAAGTGGAGGACCAATCGTTTACATCTGGAAACGTAACCATGCGGTGAAAAATGTCCATCCTAAAACGTGTTAAAACGTATCCATGTTATTGGTGTGGGACCTGGATAAGATATGATTGAGTATTGTAACTAGTTAGAATTAGCTGGTTTCTTTGAACAGAACCTTTCAATAGTTCTTCCGACAGCCTGTTATTCTTTAGGTGTACTAAACAGTCTGTTTTTAGGTCTTTCTGGTTTAGTTGCGCTAAGCTTTCAGGATTGTTAAATTATTCTGGGTGCCCCAATCATTGTAAAAACTCTCTACATATTTTAGCCAGGTAATTTGTGTGTATTGAGTAGAGTTTAGGCAGTCCCAGATGACAAGTTGATTAAAACCAGTATACTCGGATGTCCATAATTTATGCCATAAGAGTACGGGCTCGATCTTAATTAAATCTGTAAGAAATGGTAGTCCCAGCTCTGCATGACAGACAAACGTTGATGACCAGCATTTCCTTAGGGGGATTTGTGCCCAATCTCAGAGCGAATTTGCGTAGTGCCATGCTGGCACTTCTAAAAAGTAACAACCTTGTTTTGATAACTTGGTTCCAGGAACCGCCTTTGTCAAGTAACGCACCAAGATATGAGAAGGTGTCGGGCGATTGAGTAATGGTGTCCTTAATTCTCATAGCTTGTGTGTTGCCAGGTTTCTTCCCACACTTCATTACGAAAGCTTTTGCCTGGTTTACATGGAGGTCAAGATCCTGCATGTATTTAACAAATTCGTTAAGTACCAGCTGCATTGAGTTTGGGGTGCGCGCCATCAGTACGGCATCGTCAGCATAGAGAAGGGCGGGCACAGGGCGGTGTCCCACCTGCGCCAGGTCCCTTGGGTGAAGGGCCAGGGCATTACTCACGCTGTTGATATAAAGTGAGAACAGAAAAGGTGCAAGGACACAGCCCTGCCTCACACCTCTACCTATGCTGAACGACTTAGTACATTCGCCATGGAGTCCATGTCTAATCCTGGCTTTGACACCTGCATAAAGATCTCTAAGGAAGGAAATTATCTGGGAGTCCACTGCCATCTCGCCCATTATTGTCCAAAGTTTAGAGTGATTAGTACAATAAAAGGCGGATGAAAGGTCGACAAATCCCAAATAGAAATTGCAGCCTTTAATTGTTGTGTACTTCCCTATGAGGATGGACAAGTTAAGACTCTGTTCAATCGTTCCCACCCCGGTACGAAACCCATATTGTAAATCATTGAACACAACTTTACTATCAGCCCAATCTTGTAATCTGTTTAAAATTATTCTGCCAACTATTTTGACTAGGGAGTCAAGCAGCGAGATTGGCCGATAGCAGGTGGGATTGTGTTGGTCCCCTTTTTTGTAGCTGGGGACTATTATGGACTCCCCCAAGTCGGAAGTAATGCCGACAAACAGTAGGCTTTTAAAACAATAGTTAGGATGGGCCCCCACAGTGGTATGTTTGCTTTATACAGATCCACTGGGATGGCATCAGGACAGGGTGCGTTTCCACCTTTGCTAGAAGTTATCACCTCAAATACCTCATCCAAGGTAAAGGGGCAATGTTTGATGGCTGATAAGTGTCCCTAATGCCGTCACTAATAGTAAGTAAATCAAGGAGAGGCTGTGCGGCATATATGGCAGAAAAATGTTTGATCCAGACGTCCTGCGCAATTGCAACCACGATGCCAGGACCAGTAACTTCACATAATGGAGAATTTACTAACTTCCAAAATGTGTTGTTATCGTTTGATCTGCTTGCTTCGCGAAATGCATCCCAGGCCTTGTCTCTTAACCTTGTTTTTTGTTTTTTAGGACAAGCTTTCGAGACCTATTGTAATATCTTATGTTGGGTTAAAGCCATCCCCCAGCTCTTGATTTGTTTGCTTCAGTGTCCTTCAAAAATCCTTGCTTGCCAGTGGTCAGTCTTGCCTCTTTGCCCATCCTTTCTCTCTTCTGTTCCTCCCATGCAGCACAGACTAAGTATTGTCTCATCACACTACAGGTCTTTGTCTGTTCTCTGGGAGACTACTTTTTTTCTTGGTTTCCTGCTCTGTTTCTGTTTGCCTCTGTGTAGTTTCAGCACCATAGTTCATTACATTTAAATATAGTTTTCCTCCCTCCCACCTCCTCTTAGTTCCACATTTGTATTGGGGGTACTCTTGCACCATGCCTCTTGCTTTGCTTGTTATATTTTTCAAGCTTTTAGCAATTTTCCATGTCGAACGTCATTTGGGATTTTTTTGGTAGTGTGTTTGGTTTGGGGCTTTGTTTGAAGGAGGATTGGGCTTGTTTAGTGTTTGTTTTACAGCCAATGTGCATTTTAGCTTTGCGCTTGTTGGGCTTTTTTTTAAGGAGGATTGGGCTTGTTAATGTTCCAAGTGCATGGAGGAGCTGTTCAGATTCCATTTCTTGGCACTATGCCACTTTGCACATCCTGTAGGAAGCCCCCTGCCACAGCCCGTCTGAGGTGGTCTCCCAGCCGTCTCATCTATGTGGAACTGGGGTCTCACGGTTGTGGGGCGCTGGGGTCGTTCAGACCCACACCCTTCATTTAGCGGGGAGTTTGACTGGCGTAACTTGCAGTCTGAGCGCGTGCTGCGCTTCCAGGCAGGCCTCCTGGTTGCTATGGTGCTGAATACAATGCCATGAGAGAGCAGTTTTTCTCTCTCCCTCCACTAAGCAAACACGGCTACTCCGCCAGTCTGCCCGTTGCACACTTGTGTGATAAGCAGAGTCTCCTCGCGGTAACTGTGCATTGTGAATCACGTTCAGCTGCAAAGGGTTGTGTCGTGATGCATGGAGGGCAAAGCTTTGACACCGTAGGTACTTGCGAAGTGACGCCCTTGCGTGTACGCCTGCAGTGCACACCTGACCTTCAAAGCGTGTTCCTTCCAATGGTCACTGCTAGGGGAATTGTACACAGGAAACTAACGTAGTCTGATAACAGAGTCTGGAAATCACAGGCCCTCAACATTTTAAGACCTCTTTTGTCGCAAAGGGAAACATGATATTTTCAGCGATGGTTCACAAACTAGACCACTCAAATCAACATGCAACGCTGAGAACACTGGGACAGGTGATGCCTGTGTACATGCAGGTTGCATTGAGGCTGCCTTTCTTTGGGATGCAGTGAGTTTAAATCTATTTTTTAAAGTTCAAATCTGCTGTAAAGGCAATTTCTCAGTCCACGTCCCCCATGCTTTGTACCTCTCTGCGGTGTGGCTGGGTCGCAGGTCCGTGCAACGCCTTTGCCTTCCCGTCTTTTGTGATATCACAGCCATGCGTCATGGCACCATTCAGAGCTCCTGGCCCGTAGGTTTAAGAGCCCTTTCAGACCACCCTGCAGCCATCTGGGGTGTCAAAGGAACATCTTTAGTGTAACAGTGCCACCCCAGAGGTTCACACAAGCTGTGAATAGAATTTTGCGAAAACAAAGTAATTAGTTATGTGACTTTGCTTTGCCTCCTTCTAGTTTATTCATCTCTTTCCTCCCTCTCTCTCTGCCACATGGGCCTGTGCCTCCTAGAAAGGGCCCTGCTTGGCACACAGTTTCTTCGGGAGCAACACACAAAACCTTCCCTTTTCAGTGGCAAAGACTTTGGTTTTGTTCCGGAAGAGGTCTTGGGTTGGGGGTGGTGTTTGTGTGTGTGTCTCCAATCTGTATGATTTCACTTTTATTTTTTTCAAGCGCTTTGAGACAGCGCGGTGGGGTCCCTGGTCAAACAGGATTACTTTAGAAGCCATCCCAGAGTCATTAGATGATCATCCAACCACTGTAGAAGTCATTTTCACGTCATCAGACATCATCAAGCTCTTGACGTCATCAGCAAGGTGAGCCTGATGACTTCAGAATGACTTGAAAATGACCATTTGATTACTTCACGAGATAAGAATCTTCCTGATGACTGAGAACGATTTGAAAATTAGTTTACGATTACTTCTTAAGCTAAGATTATTGCTATTGACTTCAGGATGATTTAAAAATGACTAATTACTTCAGAAGCTTTAACAAGATTAAATTGTTTTTGTCCACTATTTTTTGTTGCATTTTGATCAGGAATGCTAAGCCTTTTGGCTGATTACTGAACAGTGAAAACTATATAGGAGTTGCCTCTAACATCCAAATAAGCAAACAAAGGGGCATATTTACAAGCTGGCGATAAAAAACTATCGCCGCTTTTGCGGCCGTTTTCGGCCGAAAAGCGGCGATAATTTTATCGCCTAATTAGCAAGGCCAAGCTAACGCGCCCAGCTTTGCATCTCTAATGAGATGCAAAGTGGGCGTTCCTGACCTAACATGACAGGAGAAATGTCGCTAAGCGACATTTCTCCTATCATCAAGCCCCACGCTATGAAGCATAGCAGCAGGAAAAGTAGCGATAACCCCTGTTATCGCTACTTTGCTTACGCCTGATTCAGGACTGACTTAGCCATGATATCCTATGGAAAGTGGATCTCATGGCTAAGTTTGTGAGTCCCTATCAGCAAGCTAACGCCACACTCCGTGAGATTATCGCTGGGTTTCCAGCGATAATCTCACGTTAGGCAGTTAGCGCGTTGCTAATAGCACGCTATCTCAGCGATAAAAATCCACGTTACCCGGCGATAATTATCCTAGCGCTAAGTGCGCTTAGCGATAATTATCGCCAGTTGTTGCTGATATGCCCCAATGTGCTTCAGAAATGTATGTCAAAGGTAATTTGCAGAGTGATATTTTTACTGTTTTTATTAGATATAATACAAAAAAATAAAATGTGTGAGTGCAAGTGTATTTAACAGCAATAAAAGTTAGTAAATACTGATAATTGGGGAATGCTTATTTCTTGAAAAAAAATGTTCATAGATTTAAAAGTAATTTTCAATTGTGGAGTAGTTGTAGCAGAAAATGCTTTGCAGCATCACCCCCCAGCTGCTGCATACATTGAGATTCTAATACAAATGATGTTTCTTGCTCAAAGGGACCCTAAAAACGTACAGCAAACTTGGCGCATGCAATACCAGGACAAGCAAACTGGAAAAGCTAGCTAGTCAACTTTCAAAAGTTCATTGATCTATGCAGATATTAAACAAGTAATAAAGAGGCGAGTCTATGTGTACATAGTATTAATGACCTCCACTGATGATCTGGCAGAAGGACTTTCACACTTGCCAATGTTTTACAGCCGACAAAGTGAAAGATTTCGAAATATATCTGGAGAATGCATTTTCCCATTGACATGCATTGAAACAGAGGTAATTTTAGGTGAAAGACGAGTAAAATAAAGAATTTTTTTTGATTCGAGAATCAGGAATTTCCCACTTGAATTTGGTCTGTTGGCATGTTTGGGCTTTTGCCTACAATATTACAAAATCTATTCATATTCAAAATTAATCAGACAAAATTATGAGCCCTTCATTGTCACAAAAATGTACTCGATGGAAAGGGTTGCTTGAAGAGTCCAATACTGAACCTGAAGTAGAACACCAGGGGCCGCATTACACAAAGTGCCCCAGAGGCGCAACAGGCGTTTGCACCCCCTTTGTCGCACACCCTTGAGCATTGGTATTACAAAAGGGGCCGCAGACGTGTGTGCGGTCCCTTATGTAATACCAATAGCGCTGGTGCACATAAAGCGCAAGCGCTATTGTCAGGGGCCATTCCCTCATTTGCATGAGGGTGTGCCTCATGCAAATGAGGGAATCCCTTCGTCTCTGCACCCGCGCCGTATTACAGATGCCAACACAGAGGCAAAGAAGCTCTCAGGAGGCGCACTGAGTGCGCCTCCCGATCGCAGCTCTCTGGAGGGGGTAATGTGGATTACGTGGACCCCCCAGACACCCCCTTGCAGGCGGGTACAGTCACCTACTGCACCCGCCTGCAACGGGATCTCTAAACCCCCTTTAAGGTGCAGGCGGGTTCCCGCCTGTATTGTGAAAACCCAGAGCGGCTTTAAATCAGCCGCTCCCTTTTTCACATGATGCGCCGGCATCCTAAAAACGGGCCCTAAAATGATAGCTCTCTGTTCTGTGGCTGAGGCCTTCTAATTTGCATGAAAACACCTTGTGGGTTTTAATGAGTGTCTGGGCTCGTAGGCTGCAGTGGCCCCTCGCTGGTAAGTCGTGGAAACCCCATTGGGCACATACATCTTGTAAGGGGGGTGGTGGGTTGGAAGTCTGTTCTCTTCAGCTGCCACAAACCAGAACGTGTGTCAGCGACACCTTATCTTCTTTTATAGCGTCTTGTCATCGTCACATGATATATACATTCAATGACATTAATAAATCTTTGTATGTTGCGATGGGCTTTAAGCACTATCTCTCGTTTCAGAGCAGTGCTTCCAGCTTCCGGAGTGGGAAGTACTGGTCACCCAGCAGTGATGGCGTGTACTCCCTGTTTCGGCCATGACATCCCGAGCCAACCTTTACTGTAGAATTTATATAGTGTTTGATGTAAAGCTGACAAAGCGCTTAAATTCCCACCATAGTGCAGTGACCAGGTACCTGCATCGCAGCATGAGGTGCTACAGAACAATGTGAGTAGGGGCAGTGGCGTATCTGCCTGGAGCCGACCCTACGACATGCATCAGTCCTATCAAGTACCACGCATCAGGCGTTAGAATAACACATTTCAGTGTGGTGTCCGCATCACCGCACTGAAATACAAAGTCAGGCCTTATAGCGCAGCCTCAGCTGTCAAGCCGAGCGCTGCTATAATGCACCATATTGACTAAAAGCTGTGGCAGCGCCCTACTCCCGGCAGGCTAAGGGAGCTGGCTGAGCTGCTCACATCTCTAGCAGCTACTCTGCTACAATGTAACATATGACACAGCAGCGCCCCAACGGCATTACATCTCCTAACATCACGGGTCCGTGCTAGTACCGACAGAACCCAGTGAGGTTAGGACTTGCGAAACACACTTTAATAGGTGACTCCGTCCTGCCGCCTGTGGCATGACCTGGCATCAGTTCATGAGATTGTGATAGAATAAACGTTTGACTGCTGTTGGCAATGGCAGCACAGCTCGCCGCCGCTCACACTGCAGCATTTAATTGGGAGATCCGTCCCAAAACCGGACCCAACCCCTCCTGACTTGAACCTGCTCAGACTAGTGCTGGTAGTGGCAGCGCAGCTGCTAGTCGCTGCCCGCAGTGCAGCAAATATACAGGCGACTGGACCCTACTCCACCAGCGCTGATGGCAGAGTGAATCTGTGGATGAACAGGCAGCCGCTGGAGTGTTCCTCAGCAGCACAGAACACATGTAGCTCAGGCAGAATCATGCAACGTTGCCGAGGGAGTCCACAAGTCTTTGCAGTCACGTCCCGCCCATTGCCGCCGGCTCACTTTGCAAAGAGTAAGGGCCTGAGTGACAGATATCAGCTCCTAATGCTAATATATAGTCTCTGTTTGCTTATAGGTCGCACTCATTCTTTCCATCCAGTGACGTGCATCCACGCACATTTAGCCACTGCTAAGCATTCATCACCCAATACAGCCATCATCCAGACTCACTCAGGAATGCGTTGCCCATCTGTTTACATGCCTCTTGGTATGGTCTTTGTGTATATGGCTGTATGCACGTATGTTTTCTGGTTGCTCATCCAGATATTTCACACAACATAACTATTTACTCGAAATAACCCTTGCACGTGAAATAATTAGGCAACTCTTGTGCATTTGCCAATGCTTGTTTCTGGTGCGAACAGATTATGTGTCAGCGGTACAGTGTTAATTTCCATCCACTTGTTTACAGTACTTTTTTAGGTCGAGCCTAGCGGCAGCGTGCATGCACTGTTCGCTCTGCGAGGCATGCAGTAGTCGAGTATGCTGCGGAAGCATCGCCTACTCTCCTCCCATATTTTTCATTGGCTGGTGTCATTGTCCTTGGTAAATGCTAGCTTCCGATTGATAATGACGCTTGTTAGTTCCTCTTTGTTACCGCCCTGTCACCATTTCTTACCTCCCATGAGGACTGGATCTTTTTCTTGTGGCGTTACACAGTCTCCTTCATAAGTTGGTAAGCATTTTTAAAAAAAAATTATTTGCTGCATGGTCTGCTTTCACTTTAGCATCCGAGCTTGTTTATTTAAATAATTTTATGCACAGGCCGAAGGGGAGCGTTTCTACTTACTAATCTAACAAGCATTTGCAATGCAATAGGTCTCGCATTTGCGCAAGTTTGAGCTATTGACTTTGCAAATAAAAAAATGTCTTTTATTTTTCTTTTAGTTTTTAAAACCTAAACAAAAGGCATTGTCATTTACAATGCCAATAGCTTAAACTCGCGTAAATGCAAGACCTATTGCATTGCAAATGCTTGTTAAAGCCTGTCTATAAGTGGTTCTGCAATGCTTAACCTCGTTTATATCCCTTGGATTTCTACGGAGTGCCTGTTTAAGTTTTTTATTCGCCTTTGTGCAGTGTGTATCGCACCACCCCTTTTAAAATCGTCTTTGATTTTGTTGACAACTGCAAATTCTCTTTCACCCTCTTGCCTATCTCTAGAAAAAAGTTGATGATATCTACGGACTTTGCACTGTCATACAGACAGATCTCAAAGTCTTTCCGTGCTTTTCTTATTAGTATGACGAGGAAGTCCTCTGGGATAATCCTGTCCCAACGCAGGGAAAACTATCTAATACAACTATGTGTTCTTCCTGTGATGCAGTTCCTGTCTTTAGGGTATTGATATCAGCGATATATAGCGGGATTCCTTAGTGGTAGTTTGGGGAATAAACCACTCTAAGCCACACACGAGTTGAGGTTTGGTTAAAATCTCACGATCAAACATGCCTAATCATTTATAGTGTTGAGATAAACAAGCTGAGTCTATTTTGAATTTAAAACCCACACTTAAATGTCTGAGGCAATAGACCTGATCGTAAACACAGTCTAAGATGGCCGCCAGATTTTTGATGATGAAGTTCACGCCCTCTGGTATGAACCCGGAAGCAATTAACCTGTTTATTTGGTGGCAGATGGAGCGTATATAACTAGGACGCTCAGACCACAACTGATCTTTGCCAGAACAACTCGCATTCTAGTGTACTTAAAGAATAGAAGCGGTAAGTGGATATGACATGCAGTGATATACGGTGATCATTTATGCCGTTTTGAGTTAGCGTGATATAGTTTAGTGAATAATTTGGTTTAGCAAAGCGGAGGGCTGGTCCCCTTAGGAACTTTTACTATAAAAAAGTTTTTGTATATATTTTTTGGATACATATTTTCTACATGGAGTAAAAGTCGAGTTGCCTTCTTAACAAAGGACATGTATGAGTGAGACATGTCTTTAAAATAGCATGTCTTTGAAGCAGAGTAAATTACATGATAACCTCTAATAATATATTAGCTAGAAATGTTACACTCCCAGAAAAAGGCAATATATCACGCATCTATACTTATCTGTAATATATATGTTACAGAGACTGCTCATGAAAACTACGATATGTCACTGAATACTCGTGGAAATTACTGAAATACGGTGACCAGACATTTTTAAATAAATGCACCCTTCCTCATTGGTGAAAGAAAAGTGTATAAACCAGTGGAAATTGGAATAATTAAGGGTAAGCAAATTGTTAGAATTGTTTCCCTTTTATCAAAATTTGTACGAATTTCTTTAAATACATGTCATTAACTTCAACATTCATTATTTTTAATTCAGGTTATAATCGGAAGTAACTACTGGTACATCTATCTCCTGGAGTTTTCCTACCACAATGAGATTTATTACTTGTGGCTAAGACAACATACTTCAAATGAGTGTCTTGATTTATAATATGCTGGCAAAATGGGTTGAATGAGAAAATGTGATAATAAAAAACCCAGGATATTAATTTAATATGTATCACTTTGAGAAGTGTATTTGAATTTATAGTTGTTCAATTACTCATTTTTGGAATACTAAAAGGGGGTCTTTTTAGATGTTTGAGTGTCATCTTGACTGTTGGTTTTATAAAATAGTCCTTCTTTTGCATCACTAGGTGGGCCTCTAATAGTATTTTCAGTTGTATTTTATACTTCTGCCCATAGAGAGAACCCAACTGTCTTTTACAAATAAAAGCTTGTCCTGAAGAAGGAGGTGCAGAATAAGACAAGTCTACCGAAACGCCGAGTCAACACTTTGCTTTTACTATATTTGTATGAGCATTGGTTTGATTTACTGTTTTAAAAAAAATTGCTTGTATGGGATTTTGATAATCTGTGAAATGTTTATTAAGAGTTATTCATGTACAGAGATATTCACAGACAAAAATCAATGTATGAATATTGTGATTTTGAAACAACAAGTGTAAATAGGAGGAATGACAAAGGAGGCCATCTGTTTTTGTTTTACATCTTAGTATAAGATTGATAAATTACATTTTTTAATGAAACATTTATTTGGAATATTGACATTGAGTCTGGGGTTCTGTATATAAATCTCTCTTATTGTGATTCGGCGTTACATGAATATAAAAGGAACATTTTTTAATGAAGGAGGAGACTTCTTTTGCAAAAAACAGGCGTTATGCATTTTGAGTGTGTATGCAAGAATGTGATAATGGAAGAATTGAATCAGCACAAGGGGGACAGTGTTTTTTTGTTTTGTTTTAGGGTACAACAGCCAGCTGCTCTGTTCCCCTTGCGTCGTTGCACTGCCTGCTCCCTGTTGGTGTGTCTCCTCGCTCCTGATCAGTTTTACGAGTTCCCGATCTTTTATACCTATAGGTCCTGCTCCAGGCATTCCTGTAGATCCTGAAGTCTCCGGCTCCTTGGAGTCCAGCATCCTGTCCTTGGGTTTCCACTGTTAGCTGGAGTCTTGCTGTCAACTGGCAGGTTTTGTGCCTTCGGTCTTCCTCCATCCGAGGCTCCTTTTGGAAGGCTCCATCTGCTTAGGTGCTTCCACGTGTCGGCAGCATTGTGGTCACTGGAGGCGGTCCTCCTTACCTCGGGCAGACCAGGACTATAATGATCAGGGTTTATCGACCACCCAGCAGTTAGTATCTTCCGACTAAGGGTCTGGCTCAAGACACTCTGTGGCAAAGGGGGCTTGTTCAGTGAATTGTGCTTACGATAGTGGGTAAAGGGGGTAGCTGGAGTAAAGCGGCTCAACAGCTCAGGTAAATAGAAAGTCCGCATTCATCGTGCTGCTTTGGTGCGTGGAGGGTACCTGATGTTGGGGTGCACCGCGCAGCACCTATTTTACTTTGACAAGTGCCTGCCCACTGGGTGCCCCTCCACTTGTGCAGGTTTGTGGCTCCCTCCTTCAGTCAAGATGTAAATGGAGTCACCCCTTTTCGCGATGACTTTCTCTTGGCGGGCAGCACTATGAGTCTGGGACGCCGTGGCACGCGGCTCCTTTTTCTTTGATAAGTGACAGGTGCATAGGTTAAAGCTCTGTCTTGGGCATCTAAAGGAAAGCAAGAAAGTGGATTGGCAGAGACCTGGGAGCCAAGAGGAGATCTGGCACAGGAGGTAGCCTGGCTCTGCATGTGAAGGAAGGTGCTTAGAAGCGGGGCTTCAAGTGGTGGCCACAGTGGGGCTCTTTGAAAGGGGCGTGTCCTATGCAACTGAGGGTGTGAGTTAAGCACCTAAACTAAATGCTTGTGATTCTCATGGTGGGCCACCGAGCTTTCTGTATCTGTATCCAGACACATAACAGAACAACTAACAACTTAAATCTATAACCAGACTGGCTACCTCAATAGTTGTTAGCTGTGTAAGATAAATAAACAATTGTTGTAAATAATTAATATTCGAAACCTTTCAGATTTGAAATGATGAGACTGAATTAGGCATGACTGAGGCCTGAGGCAGGCTGTGGTGGTCTCCAGAGGGCCCAGTCACTCCTGTTATGTTCACTCTGGTGGACACGTCACGTGTGCCCTTTCCCTCTACTCACCTCATCCACCTGTACGACTCACACCTCATCTCCTTACTCTTCAGCACCATCTGTTCACTCTCTCTTCAATGCACGTCAACACATCCCAAACACACTCTCTCACCTGTAAGCGCTGCATTTTGTTTTACTTTCGCTGTTAATATTTGAAACCTTTTAACTCCTTCACACACATTAACACAGAATCACAGCTGCCGCTGGGATACATGGTTATTGCTCAGTGCGCTCTGCCGAGAGGCCAGGGATTGAATGACCATGTATTCTGAACACCTTATTGACCCACTGTGAGAAACTGGCTGGCACTGCCTTCAGCCTCAACGCCAGATCTTCATGGTAGCCTTTTGTACACACCTGGAGGCGACTGAGCTCAAAGTGTGCACCACACATGAGTCACAAGCCAGGCAAAATAAATACGTAAACACAACATCCTGCGGAGAGGTCACATGCTTACAGGATGAACGGTTAAGTGAAATGTGAAATATAGACAGGAACCAAATTGCTGATATGTCTATCATGACGCCTTTAACATCCATTGTTCAAAAGACAGTCATTGTCTTTGGGATTAAAGTTTGAGTTTAGGACATAAATATAGTGTCCGAAGGGACCTGTTTCAATGTCCGCTTTTAATTACTACCAGGTTTAAGACCCGGAGGGTCCCAGCCCACACCAGGGCACTAGTTAGACCAGGGGTCTTCAAACTGTGGGGCGCTCCCCCCTGGGGGTCCGTGGATGGTTTCCAAGGGGGCGCGAATGCCTCTGCGATTACATTTACATGAAGATGGCCTGGAGCTGTGGCCTTGTTCATTTGCTTGCCTGTCTTCATTTGCACACAGCCCGGAGTAAAAGGACCCCTGAAATGATCTCACTAGCCCCGCCTCCTGCACGCAGCCCGTCCCCCCCCCCCCCCCCCCCCCCTCACCCAATTCTTGCCGTAAAGTTTTGGAAGGGGGCTTGACATTAAAGCGTTTTGGCTGGGGGGCTCAGAGTACAAACGTTTGAAGACCTCTGGGTTAGACTAATGCCTGCACATTCAGTGCCTGGTGGAAGAACTCAATTGTGCGCTAAGGGCGAGGGCGGGGCTGACATGAAACATATCCCTCTGCCTGATGGGGTGGGAAAGATGACCCGAACGTCTCCAGTCACCGCCTTGCACTGACCTGGCGTTCGGTCTGGCTGCCTTTTCATTTGTGACCGCAAGGAACCTCTGCCAGCGGTTTATTGACGAATATTTTCCTACAGAGTGACACAGGGATCGCGGCTCGGCTCATCACCAGACGCTTTTATTGCCTTGTTGTTTTAATGACATTAACCGAACAGACTTGAGTACCTCGCGCTATCTACAAACCCTTATCCGCCTCTTTACAACAGTCACATCTCACTTTGGTCAGAGCGCTACGTTTGCTGCTCATGACAGATCATGCATCAGATATCAGAAAGAGAAGTTTCCAAATGGTTTTTATCTTTTGAAAGTAATTGGTTTATTGCTACTTTTCCAGACCTCAGATCCCTCGTCCTGGACAAGATAAGCCGCTGAGAAATCTGCATGTTCCTTCTCACAAGGAATGGGCAACAATTACTACACATACAAGCAAAAGGATTTGTCAAGAGCTACGTGTTACCCGTGAGGGTATCCAGGTGTGGGGGCGGCGGGGGGGGGGGGGAGGGGTCTGCTAGCTTTGATCAGACAGGTTCTCAGTTTCTTTTTGAACTCGTTAACTGCACAAATTCTTTATTAGCCAAAAATATAATGAACTTTTAACTTCCTCTCAAATGACCCCTCATCTACAAAGAGGACCCTGGGGACACTTTGGAGAGAATCTTGGGGGTGTTTTGATGACAGGGCCTTGAAGGTGATCCATAGAGAGGGGTAAGGAAGGAGTCTGTGCAGCGGGTATTGGATCTCCATAGAGAAGGTCCAGGAGGTGGTCTGTAGAGGGTCTGGGAGAAGGAGCTCTGTAGAGGTGCTCTGTAGAGGGTCCGGGGGAGCAGCTCTGTAGAGGGTCCGGGGGGAGGAGCTCTGTAGAGGGTCTGGGAGGAGGAGCTCTGTAGAGGGTCCAGGGGGAGCAGCTCTATAAAGGGTCCTTGGGCGAGGAGCTCTGTAGAGGGTCTGGGAGGAGGAGCTCTGTAGAGGGCCTGGGAGGTGCTCTATAGAGGGTCCGGGGCGAGGAGCTCTGTAGAGGGTCTGGGAGGAGCAGCTCTGTAGAGGATCTGGGAGGAGGAGCTCTGTAGAGGGTCTCGGAGGAGGAGCTCTGTATAGGGTCTGGGAGGAGGAGCTCTGTATAGGGTCTGGGAGGAGGAGCTCTGTAGAGGGTCTGGGAGGAGGAGCTCTGTAGAGGGTCAGCAGGAGCTCTGTAGAGGATCTGGGAGGAGGAGCTCTGTAGAGGGCCTGGGAGGGGCTCTGCATGGATTCCCTTCATGGAGACGGCTTAGGAGGAGCTCTGTAGAGGGTCTGGGAGGAGCTCTGTAGCGGGTCTTGGAGGAGCTCTGTAGAGGGTCTGGGAGGAGCTCTGTAGAGGGTATGGGAGGAGCTCTGTAGAGGGCCTGGGAGGTGCTCTATAGAGGGTCCGGGGCGAGGAGCTCTGTAGAGGGTCTGGGAGGAGCGGATCTGTAGAGGATCTGGGAGGAGGAGCTCTGTAGAGGGTCTCGGAGGAGGAGCTCTGTATAGGGTCTGGGAGGAGGAGCTCTGTAGAGGGTCTGGGAGGAGGAGCTCTGTAGAGGGTCAGCAGGAGCTCTGTAGAGGATCTGGGAGGAGGAGCTCTGTAGAGGGCCTGGGAGGGGCTCTGCATGGATTCCCTTCATGGAGACGGCTTAGGAGGAGCTCTGTAGAGGGTCTGGGAGGAGCTCTGTAGCGGGTCTTGGAGGAGCTCTGTAGAGGGTCTGGGAGGAGCTCTGTAGAGGGTCTGGGAGGAGCTCTGTAGAGTGTCTGGGAGGAGCTCTGCATGGATTCCCTTCACGGAGATGGCTTAGGAGGAGCTCTGTAGAGGGTCTGGGGGGAGCACTGTAGCGGGTCTGGGAGGAGGAGCTCTGTAACGGGTTTGGGAGGAGGAGCGTTGTAGAGGGCCTGTGAGGTGGTCTGTAGAGGCTCTGGGAGGAGGTCCTCTGTAAAAGGTCAGGTAGGAGGTGCTCTGTAGACGGTCTGGGAGGAGGAGCTCTGTAGAGGGTCTGGGAGGAGCTCTGTAGAGGGTCTCGGTGGAGTAGCTCTGTAGAGGGTCTTGGAGAAGGTGCTCTGTAAAAGGTCAGGGAGGAGGAGCTCTGTAGAGGGTCTGGGAGAAGGTGCTCTGTAAAAGGTCAGGGAGGAGAAGCTCTGTAGAGGGTCTGGGAGAAGGAGCTCTGTAGAGGGTCTGGGAGGGGCTCTGTAGAGGGTCTTGGACGAGGAGCTCTGTAGAGGGTCTGGGAGGGGCTCTGTAGAGGGTCTGGGAAGAGCTCTCTAGAGGGTCTTGGAGGTGCTCTATAAAGGGTCTGGGAGTTGCTCTGTAGAGGGTCTGGGAGGAGCTCTCTAGAGGGTCTGGGAGGAGGTCTGATGACAGGGCCTTGAAGGATTCTGTACAGCAGGTATAGGATCTCTATGGAAAACCTCTGGGAGGTGCTCTGTAGATGGTCTGGGAGGGGCTCTATAGAGAGTCTGGGAGGGGCTCTATAGAGGGTTTGGGAGGAGCTCTGTAGAGGGTTCCGGAGGAGGAGCTCTGTAGAGGGTTCGGGAAGAGGTGCTCTCTAGATGGTACCGGAGGGGCTCTGTAGAGGGTCTCGGCGGTGCTCTGTGGCGGGCCTGGGAGGAGGAGCTATGTAGAGGGTCTGGGAGGAACTCTTTAGAGGGTTTGGGAGGAGCTCTGTAGAGGGCCTGAGATGAGCTCTGTAGAGGGTCTGGGAGGAGCTCTGTAGAGGGCCTGGGAGGATCTCTGTAGAGGGTCTGGGAGGAGGAGTTATGTAGAGGGTCTGGGAGGAGGTCTGTAGAGGGTCTGGGAGGAGGAGCTCTGTAGAGGGTCAGCAGGAGCTCTGTAGAGGGTCTGGGAGGAGGAGCTCTGTAGAGGGTCTGAGATGAGATCTGTAGAGGATCTGGGAGGAGTTCTTTAGAAGGTCTGGGAGGAGCTCTGTAGAGGGTCTGGGAGGGGCTCTGCATGGATTCCCTTCATGGAGAGGGCTTAGGAGGAGCTCTGTAGAGGGTCTGGCAGGAGCTCTGTAGAGTGTCTGGGAGAAGGAGCTTTGTATAGGGTCTGGGAGGAGGAGTTCTGTAGAGGGTCTGGGAGGAGCTCTGTAGAGGGTCTGGGAGGAGGAGCTCTGTAGAGGGTCTGAGATAAGCTCTGTAGAGGATCTGGGAGGAGTTCTTTAGAAGCTCTGGGAGGAGCTCTTTAGAGGGTCTGGGAGGAGGAGCTCTTTAGAGGGTCTGGGAGGAGGAGCTCTGTGGAGGGTCTGGGAGGGGCTCTGCATGGATTCCCTTCATGGAGAGGGCTTAGGAGGAGCTCTGTAGAGGATCTGGGAAGAGCTCTGTAGAGGGTCTGGGAGGGGCTCTGCATGGATTCCATAAGTGTGGATCTCCAGCGGCACAGACAACCTCGCCCCGCTATGCAACCCCGACAAACAGCGCCCAGGAAAGTCGCCTGGTTTACCACCGATCTTCAAGAAACCAGACCCACCTGCAGACCCCTGGAAAAGAACTGGAGAAACAGCAAGAGACCCGGAAACTACACTACCTATAAGGATGCCATGACAGACTACCACAACCAAATCAAAACCACCAAAAGGACTTTCATCCACAACAAAATCCTCACCAACTCCAGCAACTCCAAGGAACTCTTTAATGTCATCAAGGAATTCACCAACCCCCACAGCGAAGACACAGACATCACCCCGTCCCAAAACCTCTGCAACAAGCTTGGACTCTACTTCCAACTCAAGATCAAAAACCTCTACAACAACTTCGTCGACCTTCCACCAGACACCACAGCCGGCCTGCCCCCCAGACACACCAGCCAGCCCTCCATCTCCACCTGGATGCCGATCACGGCTGAAGACACTGCCTCGACCATGAAAGGCATCCACTCAGGGGTCTCCACCAACCCCTGCCCCCACACATCTACCAGAGTGCCACCACTGCCATCGCACCCGCACTACAACGTACCATCAACACCACCTTTGAAACAGGCACCTTCCCAGATGACTGGAAACGCACAGAAGTCAGGCCCCTGCTCAAGAAGCTCTCAGCCAACCCCACGGACCTCAGGAACTACCGGCCCATCTTGCTCCTCCCCTTCGCGGCCAAAGTTGCAGAGAAAACAGTCAACGGGTGTTAGAAATGGGGGTCTCTAGTTGGCAGAGGTAGGTACCTTTGACCAAGGAGGGGCCCTTGCTTCTAGTCAGGGTAAGCGGGCTACACTCCTAAAATAACCCCTGCTCACCTCCTTGGTAGCTTGGCACGAGCAGGCAGGCTTATCTCAGAGGCAGTGTGTAAAGCATTTTTGAACACATACAGTAATACAGTGAAAACACTACAAATGGACACCGTGTAAAGCATTTTTGAACACATACAGTAATACAGTGAAAACACTACAAATGGACACCACACCAGTTTAGAAAAATAAGTAATCTTTATCTAGACTAACACAAGACCAAACGACAAAAATCCACAATACAGTATTCAAAAATATGATTTTCAGATGGTAGAAATAGCTTAGTTCAATGTAGATGGTTAATGCAACACTTTACTCCCAATGTACCTTGGATGCGTCATGCAAAACAAACAAAAGGGTCGCAGGGAAGGCGATGCATCAGTTCCTTGCTTTGGGGTAGGCGGTGCACCTGTTCCTTACTGCAGCGCAGGGGAGACGATGCGCCTGTTCCTTACCAGAGAGGAGGCAAAGCGTCTGTTTCTTACTGCGTTCTGGTGCGATGCGTCAAGATGGCACCTCAATGCGACGCGACTATCCGGTGCGATACGACAAAATAGCGTCTTTGATGGGATGCGACAATGTGGATGCGATGTGTGCATGTCTGACGGCCGTGCGGCAGTGTCGATGGTTTCTTGAGCCGTGACAGGCCCTGTGACATGCTTCTCCGGTGATGCGACGGCGAACAGCTGTGGCAGCGACACGCTTCTTCGGCGATGTGACGGCAACTACTGCGGCGGTGACACGCTTCTTCCTTATTGCGTCGCGCTTCCAGCTCCCAGTGCCACACAGTCTCCAGAGGTCTCGCAAAAGAACAACAAGCACCTCTCTGCAGGTAGAATTCCAAGCAAGGAAATTCAGGGGGAGCTGGTGGTGAAGTCTTTGTGTCCCTGAGACTTCAGAACAGGGGGCAAGCTCAACTTCAAGCCCTTGGAAATCTTCCTCAAGATAGTAAAAGTACACACAAAGTTCCTTTTCTCCTTTCCTCGGCAATAAGTAACCACTGCCGGCCAACCCCAAACAGCACACAGCACAGGGGCAGTCTCCTCCTTCAGCTTCCTTGGTTTCTCTCCTTGGTAAAGGTTCATCTTGAGTCCCAGAAGTGATCTAAAGTTCTGGGGTCTTGGCCCCAATATTTATACTGCAAAATCCTTTGTTCTCTGAAGGCAGAGTGTGTCTGTGCCCAGCCAAAACCAGTTCTGTCCCCTATGGTGCAGCTTCCTGGCAGGAGGTGAAAACAGCATTGTTGAAAGCAGACCTGGCCCAGGTAGCTGAAAGGAAATCTCATCCCCCTACTCTCTATTCTATGAAGGCTCAAGCAAGTGAAAGGAAATCTCCTCCCCTACTCTCTATTCAATGCAGGTCCTATTCAGCCCAGCCCTGATCCATCAGACTGCTGGAGTCAAGGCCCTCTCCAGCCCCCTGTCACTCACAAACCAGATATGGAATACACAAACCTAGCAGAGGCATACTGGATGGTTAGGCAAGAAAATACCTACTTTCTAAAAGTGGTATTTTCAAACACAGACTGTAAAAATCACCCACACTAAAATATGTATTTTAACATTCTGAGTTCAGGAATACTAAACTTTATTTCCTATATTGTTCCTAGGATCAGTTAGATTTATAAGATGTTATAATCAAACTGCCCATTCTGGCCTATGGGAACAGATAGCCTTGCAATTGTGAAAAACAGAATTGGCTGTAATTCACTATTAGGACATGCCACACACACCAGGGCATATCCTACCTTTCACATACAATGCACCCTGCTCATAGGGGTACCTTGGGCCTACCTTAGGGGTGACTAACATGTAGAAAAGGGAAGGTTTAGGGACTGGCAAGTGGGTGCACTTGCCACTCGACATGGCAGTCCCAGTCTGCACACAGGCTCTGCACTGTCAGACCTGAGTCAAATTTTACAGGCTGCTTCTGTGGGTGGCACAATCAGTGCTGCAAGTCCACCAGCAGCATTTTATTTACAGGCCCTGGGCATTCATGGTGCACTGTACTAGGGTCTGACAAGTAAATCAAATAAGCCAATCATGGAGTCACTAATCCATTACAACTATTTACAGGGCAGGGCTCGACAAATCCACTCATGAGGTCGAGCTATTTTTAGGTCCTACTCGCCCTTTCTGGCGAGTAGGAAAACATTCTAACTTTTGTCCTCTGTCTTTGAAAACGAAGCAAATGTGACAAGATAACAAGATTTAAAGGCCTTTTTATTGCTCACAAAGCAAATGAGCAATAAAGATGCCTTTAAATCTTGTTATCTTGTCACATTTGCTTTGCTTTCAGAGACGTAGGTCAAGTAGGTTACTGTTAGGTCGAGGAGAGTTTTCAAGGTACTAGACCTGCAGGACTAGTACCATTTTTCAGATTTTTCGAGCCCTGCAGGGAGAGCATATGCACTTTAGAACTGATCAGCAGTGGTAAATTGCCCAGAGTCATAAAACCAACAAAAACAGGTCAGAAAAAGTCTAGGAGGAAGGCAAAACGTTCAGGGATGACCCTGCAAAAAGTGCCAAGTCCAACAATGGGGAACTGACAAGATTAATAGAAGACAACGCCGTCCTCGACCCGTCCCAATCCAGATTCCGAAGCAACCACAGCACCGAGACCACCCTACTCGCCGCCACAGATGACATCTGTACCCTCTTTGACCAAGGCCACTCCGCAGTCCTGATCCTACTCAACCTATCAGCAGCCTTCGACATTGTCTCCCATCACACACTCGTTGCCAGACTACACCATGCCGGCATACAAGGAACCACCCTAGACTGGATCTGATCATTCCTCACCGGAAGAAGTCAAAGGATCAGACTGCCACCCTTCCTCTCTGCCCCCACGTACATCACCTGCGGAGTCCCACAGTGGTCATCACTCAGCCCAACTCTCTTCAACATCTACATGGCCCCCCTCGCAGCCATCGTCCGACAACATGGCCTCAACATCGTATCCTATGCCGACGACACCCAGCTCATCCTCTCCCTCACTAAAGACCCCACCACTGCCGAACTCAACTTCCAGAAAGGAATGCAGCATGTAGCAGTCTGGATGACCAACAGCTGCCTAAAGCTCAATGCTGAGAAGACAGAAGTTCTCGTCCTCGGAGCCACCCCCTCAGCATGGGACAGCACCTGGTGGCCCACCGCCCTCGGCAGCCCTCGGCAGCCCACTGACTCCCTCGGACTATGCCACAAATCTCGGTACCGTAATCGACTCGATCATTCACTTTAACTCTAGATCAATACCCAAACACTGTATTGAGATCCGGGAGACCTTAGATGACCTAAACCCAGATCTAGCATTCATTACTGAAACATGGCTAGACGACAACAACACCCCCGATATTGCCTTAGCTCTACCAAGAGGCTACAAATGATTAAAACGAGATAGAAAGAGAAAGAAGAGTGGGGGCACAGCCATTTTATTTAAAGAGCACCTTACCTGTACTCCTGAGGCTGTCACCCAAGCAGGCACGCATTAGACTCTAGCTTTCTAGGTGTCCAAAGGTGAACACAAACTATTCGGAGGGGCTGTAATCCATCATCCAGACTTCAGCGCAAACTTGCTATCTCAACTTCTCCCTCTCTGCTTAAAACAGAAACACTTTGTAGCTATTGGTAACTTTAACATTCACTGTGAAAACTCCACTAACCCAGGGGCCAAGCATCTGGAAAATGATATGGCAATAATGAAACTAGTTCAGTGGATCAAAGGACCAACCCACACGGCTGGACACACACTGGATCTACTGTTTTCTAACATTGAGACCACCAAAGTCCATGATATCAAATCATTGCCTTGGACTAACCATTCCCTAATCTCCTTCTCTTTCAGCCTACCAGGCAAACTACTCCAGGCAAAAACAGGGTTTCTACCAGGGAAAAGAGCTTGGAACTGAATCACACTCGACTTGTTTGTCTCACACTTCTCGCAATACAACTCTGATACGCTTTACACTAATTCAGTTCAAGCGGAAGCTGAGAATCTGCAAAATGAAATTGAGAAAGCACTTGTTCAGTGCACCCCTAAACTAGACAGTAAATTTAACAATACAGCACGATCCGAAAAGTGGTACTCGTTAAAATTAAAACGAATGAAAAGAAAGTGTAGAACACAGGAACACAAATGGAGACTGTCAAAGGACAGCAAGGACAGACAGAGCTACCTAGTCAAGCTGAAAAGCTACCACAGCGCCCTAAAAAACGCAAAGAAAAATTACTATTAAAAAAGAATCAAAGACAACGGTAGTTCATCCAAAGAACTATACAAAGTAATTTGTGAACTCTGCAAACCCATTAGCTTGTCTCAAACTATGGCCCCTACAATAGACATCTGTGAGCTACTTAACAACTTCTTCACCGATAAAGTGACCAAAATCTATCCATCCTTTAACAATCAGTCCTTGTAACTTGTGTGGAACCTGAAGCGATAAACACACAAAACCCGGTCTCTAAGGCAAATTATTTATAAATGAAGAGTATATGTCGCTTCTATTTTGTATTCTGCGAAAAACTCCTCATATATGGTAGTGGACAACACTTATTGCCTTATTTTTAAAAAAACTTTTTCCAACAGACAGTCCCCAAGAAAGTGAGTGGTGACTGAAAACTAGTTACAAAATTCTCAATCCATTCAATACACCAGAAATAATGTGAAAAAAAGTGAGAGGGACAAAATGACCCCTCACGGTCGCACCACCAATGGGGTAACTGGTAGGTACTCACCAGATAGTCCCCCTATTCTCATCCTAGGTGGTCATTTTTGTCCCAAAGAAAAAGTGTCCAAACAAAAGAATAATCCGTGTTAGTGCAGTAGAGTGATAAATAGTCGCACTCCACGTTGTGACAAAAAGTAATTAAAATTGACAGACACACCTTTTTCACAATTACTTTATTATTCACAGAGTTTGATCTGTCAAATTAAGAAATAGGCTGGTTGCTAACCTCGCAGACCAAAACCAAATGCCAACATGTTTCTTTGCCACAAAATGTTGGCAAGTTGTTCAGGGCCAGACACTTCGTCACAGCACCAGTGTTGGACACACCATTCTTGTGGACTGTCAACTGAAAAAGTACAGAAAACCACTATGTTAAAAACTGTTCGCCCCCTGAAAAATCCATATTCTAGAGTTAAAAGCATGATAGTTACCCTCAAACAGCTTATGTCTCTCATACCAGCTTGCGAGGTAAACTTGTAGTGTAGCGAACTCCTCATGCGAGTCCTCCTTTATGATTGACCCTTCAGTCGTTTTGTCAATCTAAACCCATACCCCAAAAAGAGGGTGAGAGTTTCTCAAAAAAATATGTTGGAACTCGCACATGCTGCATATTGTTGCACCAACAGTCTCAGTGTAGCTATGTAACTATGAACATCAGTCTAGGCTTAATGTCTTGCGATTCCTTAGTGTATTATAATGTCATGGAATACTAGCATTCAACCAATTGCCACTAGAAAAATCCATCGTTCAACAGAAGGTAGTAAAAGCAGGAAGGCAAAACCCTCGTATGAACTCCTTCTACATCTATTTTCAATGCAAATACCGGGCTCTCAATCTCGGGGCATTATGCACAACTGCGCGACCCCCATGTTCGATCGTATCTCTTTAAACATTACCCCAAACCAATGCCACAACATCTAGGAGCACCGGCTCTTCAAACATTCCCGGCCACCCCACTCCTCACCGGCTGAGGCCTCACGGAGCACAGTGTCTCCTCCTACGTCTTGCTGCCGCCTCTACGAGTGTTTAAAACTCTTCGAAAGGAGATCACGTGATGATGTCACCAGCGTTTAGTGCGCGGCCACCATCTTAGAATGGGGAAGTTCTATTTTTTCAGAAAATAAACTATTATCGTCCTGTTTCAAATACTTGGGGACCAAAAACTACGGAGCATGCATCATATCTATGGGCAATCTTCAAACCTAAAGACAGGAATGCTTACAATTATTAAGTTGTTACAGTGAAAAAATAGTCAGGAGCAAAGTTGCTTATGAGAATGTAAATTCAAATAAAAACAACTTTATTAGTCAAACAGAGCGGTGTGGCTGACAAACAATGCTCGTGAAGCTTCTAACATAAATACATGCGCATAAAAAATATGTATATATGTGCATAAAAAAATTAATATATATACATCTCGGGCTCAACTTTAGGAACTGAATAAGGCTATGGCTGTTTGTTATATAACTTCATTGAGACATTATCAATAAGGTCCCCCAATAGAATTCATTTTCCGTCAGTTCCCACTAAAAACATAACCATATTGAGAGACAGAGTAGAGAGACACTGGCAGGAGCACCGCCACTGATACCAAAGGCTTTGAATTCAAAACAGGAAGGTGGTAGTATGCATGGTAAATCAGCCGACCCTATTCCACTCAATAACTTCGTTAAGCCCCTGTTGATCACTTCTTTCTTGATAAATCCATCGTGCTTCCTTTGAAAGGAGAGCCTTTTCAACATTTTGTGGGTTGCCCAATACTTTCTCGAGGAGTACCCAGGTAAAGCTGTGTTTCGCTGTATGGCAGTGTTGTACTAATTTGGTTGTCAGTTTTCCCGCCTTTATGGTGCTCAGATGTTCTTGCATCCTGGTCTTGATCTTTCGAGATGTGAGCCCTATATATTGAAGACCACATTCACAAAGTAACCTGTATACCACATTAGTGGTATTACAGTTACTGAAATGGTTAAGAAACCACTCTCTCCCTGATTTTAAAGTTACACTCATCGTTTTTTTAGTTAAAGGACAAACTGAACAGGATCCACGGGGGAAGTGCCCCTTTGGAATGGTAGTCTAATTGGTTTTCACTACAGATGGAACACGAGTATGGACCAATTTGTCCTTTAAATTGCCAGATCTCTTAATCAATCAATCAATCAATCAATCAATCCATTTGTAAAGCGCGCAACTCACCCGTGGGGGTCTCAAGGCGCTGAAGGGAGGGAAGGGGGGGGGGGGGTGCTGCTACTGCTCGAAAGCCAGGTCTTGAGGTGTTTCCTTAAGGTGAGATGGTCCTGGGTCATTCATAGGTGGGTGGGTAGGGAGTTCCACGTCTTGGCAGCCAGGTAAGAGAATGATCTTCCTCCGGTGGTGGTTCTGCGGATCCGTGGTACGCTGGCGAGGGCGAGGCTAGTGGAGCGGAGCTGGCGGGTTGGAGTGTGGAACGTGAGGCGGCTGTTGAGGTATTCGAGCCCGTGTTGTGGAGCGCTTTGTGTGCGTGGGTGAGGAACCTGAACGTGATTCTTTTGCTGACGGGAAGTCTGTGCAGGTCTCTCAGGTGGGCAGATATGTGGCTGTGGCAAGGGATCAATCAATCAATCAATCAGTGACACTTATAAAGCGCGCTACATACCCGTAGGGCCTCAAGGCGCTGGGGGGGGGGGGGGGGGGTGCCGCTACTGCTCGAATAGCCAGGTCTTCAGCTTCTTCCTGAAGGAGAGGTGGTCTAGGGTCAGGCGTAGGTCGGGAGGGAGGGAGTTCCAGGTCTTGGCGGCCAGGTAGGAGAAGGACCTTCCTCCTGTAGTCGCTCTTCGGATGCGGGGGACGGCGGCGAGGGCGTGGTTGGCTGATCGGAGGTGGCGTGTGGGAGCGTAGAAGTTGACTCGGCTGTTGAGGTAGCTCGGGCCTTGGTCGTGTAGGGCTTTGTGTGCGTGGGTGAGGAGGCGGAAGGTGATTCTCTTGTTGACGGGGAGCCAGTGAAGGTCTCTCAGATGTCCGGAGATGTGGCTGGATCGTGGGATGTCGAGGATGAGTCTGGCTGAGGCGTTCTGGATCCGCTGGAGTCTCTTCTGGAGCTTGGCGGTGGTACCGGCGTAGAGGGCGTTACCGTAGTCCAGTCGGCTGGTGACGAGGGCCTGGGTGACGGTCTTCCTGGTCTCTGTGGGGATCCACCAGAAGATCTTCCGTAGTATGCGTAGGATGTTGAAGCACGCCGAGGAGACGTTGTTGACCTGCCTGGTCATGGAGAGGGAGGAGTCCAGGATGAAGCCCAGGTTACGTGCATGGTCTGTCGGTTTGGGTGCGGTGCCCAGGGCGGGAGGCCACCAGGAGTCGTCCCAGGCGGAGGGTGAAGAGCCCAGGATGAGGACCTCCGTCTTGTCCGAGTTCAGTTTCAGGCGGCTGGTCGTCATCCACTCGGCTACCTCTTTCATCCCTTCGTGCAGGTTGGCTCTGGCGGCGGCGGGGTCGTTGGTCAGGGAGAGGATCAGCTGGGTGTCGTCGGCGTAGGAGATTATGCTGAGGTTGTGTTTGCGTACGATGGCCGCGAGGGGGCTCATGTAGACGTTGAAGAGGGTGGGGCTCAGAGATGATCCTTGGGGGACGCCGCAGATGACTTCGGAGGCCTCTGACTTGTACGGTGGTAGGCGGACTCTCTGTGTTCTTCCGTCGAGGAAGGAGATGATCCATTCCAGCGCCTTGTCCTTGATTCCGATGTTGCTGAGGCGCCGTACTAGGGTGCGGTGGCAGACCGTGTCGAAAGCCGCGGAGAGGTCTAGGAGGATGAGGGCCGCTGTTTCTCCATTGTCCATCAGGGCTCGGATGTCATCGGTGGCGGCGATGAGGGCGGTCTCGGTGCTGTGTTTGGCTCGGAAGCCGGACTGTGAGGGGTCGAGGGATCCGTTCGTCTCGAGGAAGGCCGCCATCTGCTTGTTGACGGTCTTCTCGATGACTTTGGCTGGAAACGGGAGAAGCGAGATGGGGCGGTAATTCTTGAGGTCGGTGGGGTCCGCTGTTGGTTTCTTGAGTAGAGCGCTGAGTTCGGCGTGTTTCCAGCTCTCGGGGAAGGTGGCGGTGTCGAAGGATGTGTTGATGATGTCTCGCAGGTGGGGTGCGATGACAGCGTCGGCCTTGTTGAAGACGTGGTGAGGGCAGGGGTCGGTCGGTGATCCGGAGTGGATGGAGTTCATCGTGCGGATGGTGTCTTCGGTGCTGATCGGGGTCCAGGCGTGGAGGGTGGTGGTGGGTGGGGGTGGTTGGTCGGTCATGGTGTGCGTTGGTTGGTTGTTGAAGCTACTGTGTATGTCCGTGATCTTGTTGTGGAAGTATGAGGCGAGGGAGTTGCAGAGGTCTTGCGATGGGGTGATGTCGTTGTTTCCTGCGCTGGGGTTGGAAAGCTCTTTCACGATGTTGAAGAGTTCCCTGCCGTTGTGTGCGTTGTTGTCCAACCGGTCCTTGAATGCTGTTTTCTTGGCGGCGCGGATCAGCTGGTGGTGTTTCCGGGTAGCAAGTTTGTAGGAGGTTCTATTGTCCGGTGTCGGTTCCCTTTTCCAGACTTTCTCGAGGGCTCGGCAGTTCTTCTTGGAGCTCTTGAGTTCGTCGGTGAACCATGGGGCCTTCTTGCTGCCGGGTCTGCTAGGCGGGGTCCTCAGCGGGGCGAGTTCGTCCGCGCAGTTGCTGATCCACTTCGTGAGGTTGTCGGCGGCCTGGCTGGGGTTCGCTGAGCTGGCAGGAGGGTGCTGGCTCAGGGAGGTGGCGAGCTGGTCTGCTGTGATCTTGTTCCAGCTTCTGCGGGCGGCCTGTTGCTGGTGATGGTGAGTCGTCGTTCTCTTAAAGGTGAAGTGGACGCAGCTGTGGTCCGTCCATTGAAGCTCTGTGGCGTGGCTGAAGTCGATGTCTGTGCTGGATGAGAAGACGGCGTCGAGTGTGTGTCCGGCGAGGTGGGTGGGGGTGGACACCAGTTGCTTGAGTCCCAGGTTGGCGAGGTTGTCGAGCAGGGTGCTGGTGTTGTGGTCGTTGTTGTTCTCCAGATGGAAGTTGAGGTCTCCCAGGAGGATGTAGTCAGCGGAGGGGAGGGCATGCGGGCTGACGAAGTCGGCGATGTCCTCGCTGAATTGCGTGCGTGGTCCAGGGGGTCGGTAGATCAGGGTGCCTCTGAGGGTGGTGTTCGGGTTGGTGTGGATCTGGAAGTGCAGGTGTTCGGCGCTGGTCAGGGTGTTGTCGGTGCTGGTCGTGAGACGGATGGCGTTCCTGTGGATGATGGCGATGCCTCCTCCCATCTGGTTGGCGTTTCGGTCCCTCCGGACGATCTTGTAGCCCTCTGGGATAGCGATGGCGATGTCGGGAGCTGAAGAGGCTTTCATCCAGGTCTCCGTGAGGAAGGCAACGTCAGGGGCTGTGGCGTCTAGGAGGTTCCAGAGTTCGATGGCGTGTCTGTGGACGGAGCGGGTGTTGAGCAGGATGCACTTGAGGTGGGTGCTGCTGGTGTTCGACTTGGCGGGTGCTGGTGCGGGGCTGGTCTGGATGCAGGAGAACTTGCAGGCGTGGCAGCTGAAAGGTCCGTGGGTGTGTCGTGGTGTGGCTTGGTGGCAATCTTGGAGTCGGCCGGTGTTGAGAGCGATGAGGGTGGCGGCGGAGTACGTCAGGCGGGTAGGTCGGGGTCTTCGTGGGCCAGGGGTCCTGGCGCTGGACGCGATCCGGTCGCGGACGGGCGCAGACGGGCTTACCTTTGGCGCACCTTCGGCGCTCAATCGGCGCACCCGCTGCGCGTGGCCGCTGCGCGTTCGCACGGTCGCCATTTAAGGCGAAGTGCGCGGGTGGGCGGAGCAGCTGGGAGGCGGGAGCGGGGAGGGTTACAGAAGGCAAAAGGGGCGGGGACAAGCGGCGGTGGCGGGAGCGGGGAGGGTTACAGAAGGCAAAAGGGGCGGGGACAAGCGGCGGTGGCGGGAGCGGGGAGGGTTACAGAAGGCAAAAAGGGGCGGGGACAAGCGGCGGTGGCGGGAAGGGAGGGCGGAGGGCGGCGAGGTAGGCGGACAGCAAGGAAGGAAGCAAACACGGGGAAAATGAAATCACAGCAGAACAGGCACAAATAACGATAAACAAGGGAAAAAAAAGAGAGTTAGACCAAGCAGGCACAAAATCACGTTAAAACAAGGGCAAAAACAACTGCAGCGGCGGCAGCCGGCAGACGAGGCAGAGGGCAGCGAGGCAGAGGGCAGGCAAGGGGCACACGCAGCAGCTGGTGGCCGTGCGGCGCAGGGGTGTCCCACAAGTGGGTCACACTCACCTGCGTCGCACGGTCGCCATTTAAGGCCAAGTGCGCGGGTGGGCGGAGCAGCTGGGAGGCGGGAGCGGGGAGGGTTACAGAAGGCAAAAGGGGCGGGGACAAGCGGCGGTGGCGGGAGCGGGGAGGGTTACAGAAGGCAAAAAGGGGCGGGGACAAGCGGCGGTGGCGGGAAGGGAGGGCGGAGGGCGGCGAGGTAGGCGGACAGCAAGGAAGGAAGCAAACACGGGGAAAATGAAATCACAGCAGAACAGGCACAAATAACGATAAACAAGGGAAAAAAAAGAGAGTTAGACCAAGCAGGCACAAAATCACGTTAAAACAAGGGCAAAAACAACTGCAGCGGCGGCAGCCGGCAGACGAGGCAGAGATGGGGGATGTCGAGGATGAGTCATGCGGATGCGGTCTGTATGCGCTGGAGCCTTTTCTGAAGTTTGGCTGTGGTTCCTGCATAAAGGGCATTCCTGTAGTCCAGTCGGCTGGTGATGAGGGTCTGGGTGACCGTCTTTCTGGTTTCGGTAGGGATCCACCGGAAGATCTTTCAGAGCATGCGCAGGGTGTTGAAACATGAGGATGAGATGGCGAACCTGGGGGGTGGCATCTTAAAATCCTTATTTGATAGAAGAGACCAGCGCTTGCAAATAGACTGTCTGATCCTGGTAGCTACCGGATCAAAAGTCATGACTACCGGGACACAGTCATCCTTTTCTTTCGCATTCTTCTCTAAGAGGGCACTATGTGGGGTGTTGAGTGCTCTTTTCTTGGCTTGATTATTATTATTGACGGATAATTCCTCTGTGGTAACTATGTTGTTAATCCCTGAGATTGTTCCATATAGGCTTCGGTTGATGAACAGTTCCTCTTGTAACGCAAGAACTGCCCTACCGGAAGGTTATCCCTCAATGCTCTAGGGTGGTATGAGTCATAGAGTAATAATGGGTTTCTGTCCGTTGGCTTTTGATGGACACGTGTGATAATTGCCTCTTTCTTGGCTACTATAACTAGGTCCAGATATATAGCGGTATTTTGGCTGTAGGACCATGTGAATCTCAAGCTTGAGTCCTGTAAGTTAAGCCAGTTGAGAAATTCCAAAAGGACCTCTTCCGTTCCTGACCAAATGCAGAGCACGTCGTCTATATACCTTTTCCAGAGGCGTAAATTCCTCTGGAAGGGATTGGTGGAATGATAGACGACGTGCTCTTCAAACTGCCCAACATAGATGCATGCCAGACTGGGTGCCATAGTAGCACCCATAGATGTTCCTGTAGTTTGAAGGTACAATTTATCTGTATAACTAAAGTAGTTCCTAGTTAGGGCCAATTCGATGCATTGCATCACAAACGATTGGGGAGCGTCATAGAACCACTCTTGCTCCCCCAGTGCGCGAGCGGCTGCCACCAGCGTGGCGCCATGGGGGATACAATTATAGAGTGATTCTATATCGATCGGGACAAAAAATTAATGTTCTTGATCAAATTGCATGCCATCTAAGATATTCAGAACCTCTGTGGTGTCTTTTATGAATGATTGTTGGTTAATGACTGATTCACGAAGAAAGAAATCAGCATACTGTGACAGGGGTTCTAAAACAGATTGAATACCCGACACTATAGGTCGTCCAGGAGGGGGGCGTGTAGGCTTGTGAATTTTAGGAAGTATACAAAAGGCAGGAGTCCTGGGATTTTCATTAACCAAGAACTCTGCCTCCTTCACCGTGATCCATTTATTTTCTTTAGCTCTGCCGACCGTCTCCCGTATAGTCTTTAGAAGTTCTTGTACCGGATCACAACTGAGGGGCCGATAGTTAGTACGCACCTTCAACAGTCTCATAACCTCAGCATCATATTCCTTAGAGTTAAAGACAACCCCTGCCCCACCCTTATCTGCTGACTTTATAGTCAGGGTGTGGTTGCCTTGTAAACTCTTCACTGCATCCCTGTCTTCCTTGGTCATGTTTTTGTACTTTGATTTATTGTCTTTAGTTTCAAAATTGGCAATATCTTGCAATACTTTGGTTTCAAACACTGCCACTTCAGGACCTACAGAGGCCGCCGGAGAACAACATGATGATGGTTTCTTTAGATTAGTGCCAAAGGCTCTAGGACTCTCTTGAGGTTTATTAGCAAAAAACTTTTTCAGTTTGATCCTACGCACGGTCTCATGGAATTCCACCCTACATTTAAATGAATCGTGTGTAGATGTGGGAACAAACCCAAGCCCCTTATTTAGGACCCTCTCTTCACTGGTAGTCAGGGTGTGGTCAGATAGATTGACCACAATACTACTCATGTCTGGTTCCGCCCCCGACTGCGGGTTACTCTGGGGGAAAAGGATTGCCATTGTGGAGGCTGATTGCCCCTCCCTCGACCTCTTCCTGTCTGCCCTCCCCCTCTGTTGGTCCTCTGTCCTCGTCCTAGAAAAGACCTAAAGAGCACTCCCAAATCCTCGTTACTACGATCTTGTTGATTGAACCTCACCCTATTTCCTCTTCTTCTTCTTCGCTGGAAGTGTTGTCAAAGGTCCAATTATTTGGGGTACGTCTAATCTGTTGTCTCCCCCCTCTCCCCCTTTGACGTCCAACACTGGTGCTGTGACAAAGTGTCTGGCCCTGAAGAACTTGCCAAAATTTCGTGGCAACGAAACATGTTGGCATTTGGTTTTGGTCTGCAAGGTTAGCAACCAGCCTATTTCTTAATTTGACAGATAACACTCTGTGAATAATAAAGTATTTGTGAAAAAGGTGTGTCTGTCAATTTTAATCACTTTTTGTCTATTACTTTTACTATTTATCACTCTACTGCACTAACACGGTTTATTCTTTTGTTTGGACACTTTTTCTTTGGGACAAAAATGACCGCCACTGATGAGAATAGGGGTCCTATCTGGTGAGTACCGACCAGTTACCCTGTTGGTGGTGCGCCCGTGAGGGGTCATTTTGTCCCTCTCACTTTTTTTCACATTATTTCTGGTGTATTAAATGGATTGAGAATTTTGTAACTAGTTTTCAGTCACCATTCACTTTCTTGGGGACTGTCTGTTGGAAAAAGTTTTTTTAAAAATAAGGCAATAAGTGTTGTCCACTACCATATATGAGGAGTTTTTCGCAGAATACAAAATAGAAGCGACATATACTCTTCATTTATAAATAATTTGCCTTAGAGACCGGGTTTTGTGTGTTTATCGCTTCAGGTTCCACACAAGTTACCAGGGTTACCAAGTTATATGTTACAGGGTTACGGATTTTGGGGTCATCTAAGTGTAAATTTACCGCAGCCCCTCAGAGTGTTTCTATTTTTGCATAGAATGTGAAATAAAAATATGTTTTAAATTAAAAAACACTGCTGTTTTTCCTGGAGGCTGCCTCTGTGTCCAGTGGGTGACCCCAGTAACACGAGTGCCTCCCTACAGCTGAAAACATGTCCTAGACTGGGCATTTTTGAGAGACAGCCCCTTAAAAGCTGCCTTATTAATTGGCCTAAGAAAGGTTGACTCATCCCCGAGCCACAGTGCCACCCTGGACTTATATGTGAAAGTGAAAAGTGGCAACTGTCTCCATAAGAGAAAAGGCATTAAAACACCTCGCCTTATTGTTTATTGACGAGGATGGCTAATGCAGGTGAAATGGGCAACAAACACCCAGAAGGGGGCCGGAGGATGCTTGCAATAAGTCGAACCACTGGCAGTCACTCAGGGTGGCATTGAAACCCATCTTTCTTCCTTGCCATCTCAGTTTGGACCCTGTCATATGCAAATCAATCTTGACCCTGCTCCAATGGGAACAGTCTAGCTCGAACTGCGTGACCGGTTCCTTCCTGAACCGTAACGCAAGACCTAGACCGGTTTCACCCTGATCGGGGCGCGTCAGTCGGTGTGACTCGGGTCCAGTGGCACAGTGAGCACGGGACCCACGTCCTTCACTTATCGTAGCTAATTGGTCTATGACTTAAGTGCACACTTATCTCATCAGCGCCGTGCCATAAACTCATTTACATCTCTGCACTCTGTAACCTGCAGTTCGATGAAGTTACAAGATGTATCTGTGGCTAACGCTGTTCAGAAATGTACTGCAGCTGCCTGACTCATCTTATTATTATTAATTAGCATTTCTTAAACGCATAGCTACCCTAAGGCATCCCAGCGCTAGCGGCAGGACAGGGGCGGGAGAGAAGCTCACAGGTCCGTGTTGAGGAACAGCCAGCCTTTAAGACACCTTCTGAAGGTGAGATGGTGAGTCTCTGAGCGCAGATGAGGGGAGGGGCGTTCCAAAGCTTAGCTATGGTATAAGAGAAGGAACTCCCCCCACTTCGCGTGCTTTGGATTTTAGGAATGACGGTTAAACTCAGGCTCGCCGAGAGAAGGAGTTTCCTGGGGCGATCGAAGGTGATAAGGGACCTGTTAATGAAAGGGCCTCTGTAAAGTAGAATCAGTTCTGATACAATCCCAGGCCTCTGCTGGCGCTGCCCATGTGAGC
The DNA here is from genome assembly GCF_964204655.1 of Triturus cristatus. Classification (NCBI taxonomy): domain Eukaryota; kingdom Metazoa; phylum Chordata; class Amphibia; order Caudata; family Salamandridae; genus Triturus; species Triturus cristatus. Next base: position 3,102,896 of record NC_140594.1, on the reverse strand, counting down.
ATCAATCCCTGCACATCTTCCCTGCCAGACTTCAAACCCAGAGGTGCCTCTGGCAGAAGGAGGTTCATCCCGGGCACCTGTTGACCAGGAGTGTTGAAGCCCCCCAGACATGTCAGATACTCACAGAAGCCGCCCTTCCCTCGGGTAAGGGTACCTGGACTGTACTCCTGGCCCCCAGCAGTACAGTTACCAAAAAACTACCTAAACAGGTCAAGTAGACAGGAACCTAACCAGGAAGAACAAATGGTGTCGGAAACAATTTGATCCTAAAGGACACCGATTAGAAAGAAAGGGAAGGATTATCTCTTTCTATAGTCCCCTCACTCACCAGGGTTTCCCCACGGTGACATGCTTCATCATAGGGGTCCTCCCAGTCCTCTACGGACTGAGGCGTGCTACGACTTGCGGTGTTACGTAGGAGCACTTAAAAATTGTGGACTATGTGTAGTGTAAGTGAAGAAGTGGTGGAGTGGGATAATTAAAATAATCAGCTAGTGGGCTAAAAATAAACTTTATTAGTGCTCTAAGCTGAAAAAATTAAAACGGGGTAATATGAGAAGGAAACCTAACTGTAATGGAAAGGTGTGCCTAGCATATGTTCTGGTCAACTAGTTTCGAGCTTCCCCAGCTCTTCGTCAGGACTACACTGGGACCAGCCCAGTGTCGAGAAACTTGCCACTCCTAGTTAACCTGAATAAGGTGCAATAAGTGTGATGCCACAATTGTAAGGCATGCGTTTTAAAATACATACGTAATGTACGTCAGCACAATGGTTTAAGAAAAAGCAACACTGTGCTTCATGGTCACCGGAGGGGATGCGGCGATCTCGTACATTTGTACGTTGAACCCCGCATACAATGACACCTACTCGAAGCCAAACCTCGCGGACCGCATTCTGTACAGTACAGTACAGAACATATTCCCTCTTCTAGGGCTATCGTTTGACATGGAAAAGAGATGTCCTAGATTTTGAAAGTATTAAAATCTGCAGTCCATGAGACCTCATAAAATACACTCAAAATGCTGGGATTGGGTTTCCTGTCCCTGTTCATAGCCAGTCTAAGATGAAACGTAAGACCCAGGCCTTCAACACCTGCTGTGAAAGAGCGGAAGCGTAGACCAAGGGAAACATCCTTAACAACGAAGTCTGAATAACGAATGACCTGAACCACGAATCCCGAACAACGACCAAACACTTTACCACAACTTCATTAACAACGACCTTTCATTAACAACAAATTCCTTTACAACTACTTACATAGACCAAGCCACAGCGCTTTGATCCTGGTGCAAGGCGCTAACGGGGTGCTCCAAGCACTTCTGTGCACGAGCCCCCAATCAGAATCTGGGGACAGAAACGTGACAGGGTCGCCATACAACATGACTGGTACAACTGGACCATTAAAGGCATTTGTTAATGGCGCTAGAGAAAGAGACACCCCACACTCCACACCCAGCGGAACCTAGAGAATTTACTTTTACCGTTTTAAAATGTGGGGTCCATGACAGGTGGTTTCTACACATTAGACTCATTTGCTTACGTTGTTAAATAATGTCAAGTAGTTGATTTCCAAGGTCCAGATGGCATTTTATTGTCCGTTCCCAAAACGGAAATACCTTTGCCTTGCTGGTATTATTAGTGACGCTGCTTTCCAGATAGGACTCAGTAAACGTTTGGCCTGGTGTTGCAGAATAATAGACATGAGGCCATATAATTACTCGGGACTTGCGTTCTCCTTGCATGATGCAAATCGTTGCCAGGCAACAGAAGCTCCTAAAGTGAATTTACAAGGCCACATAAGGGGCAATTTGCACTGCCTTGTGTGACTTTGTAAAGAAATGTAATGCAGCGGTGTGAGAAGCTGGCTTGGTGAATGTGGACACTTGTGTAAGTGTAGCACCCTGCACTAATCCAGACAACCCTTATGGTGATTTTAGACAACCTTAGAAAGCTCTCTAAGTGGTAGCTGTGGAGAGCAGCCTTCAGGCTTAGTCCAGACGGAGTTTAAAGCATCTTGTTTTACCATAACATAATCTTATTGGTATAGATTAAGTGAAAAGAACCACACAGTGTATTTATAAAAATATGTATTTATTATAAGAGACTCACTAACACATACAGATATCTCCTACTCGGAGATGTACACAATGCACAGAATACTGTTGTGCCTGGGCTACTATTTCTATAGATTTTCAATTTTTTGTTTGCATGTTACATATGTTTGAAAGAAAATAATCTTTTTAAAAACCTTGTGAAGGTGAGCTCTATTGGCTTTGCCAATCCTTGTCATGAAGTGGTTCCACTGAGCTCCCAGCCAAGGATGAAGAGAACATCTGCATCTCGGCTGGTGTTATATCTCGTAATTACTGCACCGGTCAGACCATCGGCCCAGGGGTTCGGCTACCTTTTAATTGTGTTAATTATATTGGGTATTGGCCAAAAAGCCCAAGGTATCACTATCAACAATAAATCCAGTTCATTATACAGGAATGGGAGGGCACAGGCCTGAGATGCCACAAACATCAACATCAGCTCTTTCTGCAACACTTTGTAGCCCCGGGCGATGCTGTGGTGGTGACAGAATACCTGGACGGGGTGACACTGAGTCATAGTGAGAAGTGTAAATAACACCCATACTACACTAACCCCTAAAAACACCCTTGCCACCCAAAAACCTGTACCTACCCTAAGCCCCAACAATACCCCTGCCACCCAAAACACCCATACCCATCCTAAACCTTAAAACACCCTTTTCACTCAAAAACCCATACCCACCCAATACCCTCAAAATACTCTTGCCATCCAAAAACCCATACACACCCTAAACCCAAAAACACTGTTGCCACCCAAAAAACCCACACCCACCCGAAACCCTAAAAATATCATTACTACCCAAAACCCCATACCCACCCTAAAAAGTGGCATAACGATAATTGAGGGAGCCCCCCGGCAAGATATGTGAAGGGGCACCCATCCAGACTCTATCAGGAGCTCTCTGGCCGAAATGCTGTGCTTAGGGAGCCCCCCTGGAGCTTTGGGGCCCCCCGCACTGCAGGGGTTGCGTGAGCCTATGTTACGCCCCTGACCCTAAACCCCAAAAATACCCTTGTCACCCAAAAACCAACACCCACCCTCAGGCCTGCTACACAATACCGATCGTTCTCTGGCAACGCTCCCAGGATGTGGAACGCTCTCCCTATAGTCCTGAGATGCAACCCCTCCTTCTCCTGTTTCAAAAGGGACCTGAAAATCCATCTCCTTAACAATCACTTTCATGACCAACGTCAACTAACCTAGACTTCCATACCCGAGTTTACTCCTCTCTCTTGACATTCAAGGATAGTTGGCGACCGGACTGTGTTAACCACCTTATCTTCCATGCTGCATTTTTTTTATCGCTGGTTTTGCTTCCTTACTGCCTGCCTACTTTGTAATGCAATTTCCGTCTGTTTTTCTTTACAGTATGGGGCAGATCTATATCGGAGATGCACCACTTTTACGCCGCAGTTGCGTCACTTTTGTGACGCAGCGGCGGTGTAAACCCTGCGCCACGTTGCGCCATATTTACATCGTGACGCATCTATGGAGATGCGTCACGATGTAAAGCCCTGCGCCACGTAAAACCTGCGTCAGGTTTCACGTGGGCGTGTCGACATAGGGGGGGGCGTTCCGTCGCAGGAACGCCCCTGAAAAGTGACTCAGTCAAATCTATAAGATTTGACTGAGTCACTTTCCCAACGCTGATGCGCCAAAACCCTGCGCCTGCTTGAAGCAGGCGTAAGGCTTGACGCACCATGTTAGGGATAGGGTTGGTTGGAACAGTGCTGGAGTTGCGTCGCGCTTGCGACGCAACTGAAGCACTGCGCCAACCTTACGCCATTGGATGCGTCACGCATCTGTTTATTCCTGCGCCATGATGCGCCGCATTATAAATGCGGCGCTGTTGGACCCGGCCTCGTAGAATGGCCCTCCGTGCCCCCGCACCCCCGAAACCTGGTACCTGCAGCCCAAGCACACGGCCCAGCCGACCCTCCCCACCAGGACGCCCGCACCGACCCCGGACATCCCCGTCCATGGCCTCTCTCCCCTTTTCGGCCACCCCGGGCCCGCGTGCCCACTTCATGCACCAAGATGGCCGCCCGGCCCCAGCGCGACCCGGGCCTAGAGGCGCCACTCCGGCTGGGGGACATCACGCTTCCAGGGGATGAGAGAGGGAGGAGCAGTTTCTATCGCACCTCTGAACTCCCCTGGGACGATGGGTTTCGATCGGCCCTCCGGCCTCCCTCCGGGCTGGCTCCGTGCCTGCTGGGTGTCTGGGACTCCTCCCGACCCGGCCCTGGAAGGATCAAAAGACAATAGCAGGAAATCCCGACAAGCGACCCCCAGGTGACAAGACCCCTGCCTGCACAGACTCCGGACATCAAAGAGGGGTCGACCTATAACAAGGGGTGCTCTGGGTCTGTCCGGCAGATTCGACGCTGGAACAACGAGAGCCTGCCGACGTGGTCGTGGCTCCTGGAACTGAACCAACCTAAGCCTGCTGAGTGACTCGCGGCTTCCTGAAGATCGTAAGACCTCCGAACTTGCACCTGAGCCTGCTGAGTGACTCGCGGCTCCTTGAAGATCGTAAGACCTCCGAACTTGTGCCTGAGCCTGCTGAGTGACTCGCGGCTCCTTGAAGATCGTAAGACCTCCGAACCTGTGCCTGAGCCTGCTGAGTGACTCGCGGCTCCTTGAAGATCGTAAGACCTCCGAACCAGTGCCTGAGCCTGCTGAGTGACTCGCGGCTCCCCCCAGACTCTCACGGTCCCGCTGGACCCCGACTACGACCACGTATCCCCCAGCTCGAGGATTGTGAGCTGTGCGCCGGATACGTCCCTGCTTTGAACCTTTACCAGAGACTGTCCCGCTACCCCCTACCTTTCCGAGACTCTTGAGCCCGTGCTCACCTTGTACATATTTGCAGTGATAACCTACTTGATAAAGATTGTTTCTGAGAATACCCAGTGTGGTCACTCTGTGTCGTGTGGTGCCAGAAGTACGATCCTAGCTGCGAGATTCCTCCCCCTGGGGAGTCTCCCGCCAGTGCCCGGCTACGATACTACGAGGGTGGGTCTCAGGGTAGTCAGGACCCCCTTCCGGGCTCCTCTGAGGTCGCCGTCTAACAGGCGCATCATGTGTGGCGCAAGGGTAAACTTGCGTGACGCATCATTCCTGGCGCATCCTTGCTGATTTGCAGGGATGCGCCAGGCAACATAAATCTGCCCCTATGTATGTAAAGTGCTCTGATACCTAAAAATAAAAATAAATAAATAAATCTTCTGAACATTTTTCACCGTATGAGGAGAGGGGCGGGGACTTGAAAGGGATGTGGCTTAGTTCCTATTATAGCTAAAGACACTTTAGTTCACCGCCTCCCCCAACACCACAAAACAAAGCTTTAGAGGCTGCCGCCGATGTCCTGAGTAGGGTCGGCCCCCCGTAACGGACATCGGCTGCTCAGAGCATCCAACAATTAACCAGAACCCTGCTCTCTGTAGGGGTTTCCAGCAAATTGTTTGCACACCGTGTGATATCCGCTCCTCCATGGGTGACTGTGTGATATCCGCTCCTCAATGGGTGCCCGTGTGATGGCAGAAGATATTGTGTCACACACGGTGGGACCGTGTGTGTTGGAAGGTCTGCACTTTAAACCCTAAAAACACTCTTGCCACCCAAAAACCCACAGCCACCTTAAACCCGAAAAATATCCTTTTCACCCAAAAACCCACACCCACCCTAAAAATACCCTATCCACCTAAAAACCCACACCCATCCTAAACCCCAAAAATACCCTTGCCACCAAAAACCCACAGCCATCCTAGATCCTAAAGATACCTACTGGGCTGTTAAACCCTCAAAAAGAAAGGATGAAAGCCCGAACGAAGTTTTATTTTAAGCGCTATATTCTCTTGAAACTGCCGCAAATATCGTGAAATGTTAAACCAATGTAGGTACGCACAGCTGATGCCACGCAAGTGGCCCTGTTCATTCCCCAGAGAATCCCCCGGGCCAGAAGAAGGGGCTGGGCTCCCTCTTTGAGAAGACGAGGCACCCTACAAATATCTAGCAATGTCTCCGAACCCTACAACCGCCAATGCGCCCTCATTACACTTACTGTGAACTTGAGTAGTGTGTTCGCTGATTATTCTGAACTGGGAGAAGCTTGCAGACAAAAGCGCGCATTCAAGTCGAAACCCTTGTATCAGTTCTGGAAGGTGGCATTCCTACAGGCTCGAGTGGGTACTGATTACACTCTGCGTTCACAGAGGAGGCACATGTGGGTGGAGGAGAGGGATGCTGGAGGGAAGCAAACGACGGTGCAACACTGCCACCTTGTGGCCAGCGGCAGTGCACACTTTATACACTTCGAAGCGGCCTGAGAATGGCTCCTGCCCGCACTGGAAGGTTTCCCTGGTTGCAAGCTGCAAAAGTTGGAATATTGTGTCTTTTTTTAGTAAATTCTGTTAGCGCCCAAATCTTGCTTACAGGCGAAACCAAAATAGTGGTCTTTAAGATGAACACAAATGCTCATGAGAAGAAAAGGCAGGTCTTAGGTGTCTCTTCTTTCCATCACTGAATGCGTGACTAATGCATTTTAGTGCTGTGATGCGGCCACCAGTACTAAAATGCGTTAGTCTAACCCCTGATGCATGGTACTCGGCAGGGCTGCACCCCCCATCCCCCAGAACCGCGTGGGGGCACTGGAACCTGCCTGGCTGGAATAACTGTATTTATGACCACCACAAGGGCGCAGGGACAGAGGAGACACAGAGCCACCAGGTTTAATCCTTTTGGGACAGTGCACAGCGCGCTATCTCCCCACTCTGCAGCGAGGTCGCTGCTCATATGCAGATCGTCATGGAAGTGCCTTGGAGCGGTCAGGGGGCTCTATAAATGCGTGACAAATGCATTTTAGTGCGATGATGTGGACAACAGCACTCCAATGCCTTAGTCTCACTCCTGATGCGTGACACTTGGCAGGAATGTGTTATTTTATGGTATGTTATGAAAAAAAGATCAAACAAATTTGAATAGTATAGACGCATGCACATACACCCAACGGTTTCTCAGCACTGTGACAACCAGGAGGAAGAGGAGTGGTGTTGCCATCTTTCCAAGAGAAAAACACCGGTCATTTGTTGTTTTGAAATGAAAATGAAATGCCAGCATTTGTAAAGCGCACAGCTACCTCCAGAGAGGCTTCCCGGCTCTGGGGGCCGTCAGGAAGATTAAGCGAGCTATTGCTGAGAGTCACATGGTGCTGGGCAGACCCCTGCCGCTGGCACCAGGGATAGAACCATGAACCCGTGGTCTGGAGTCAGGTACCCTGGCCGCTGCGCCACACCTCTTTCACTCTTTTAGGAGTTCATAGAGGCCTGGTCGTGATACGAAATAGGAATTTAAACACACTTGTATGCATTCATTTGTAACTTGACATTTCTACCTATGTTTAAGTTAATAATTATTCAGTGATTGTTAACATAGCTCTAGAACACATTTAAAAGTGCTTTCAGCTTATATTTGCTGTTAGAACTGTGTACAGATAAGGGCTAACAATACCGACTTCTGGCGATTTGGCTTAATTTTGCACATGCCTGGGCTTTAAAATACTAGTAGTGCCAGTAGAAAAGCGGCCAGGTGGCAACGCTAGAGAGGAGCGAGGGCACAGGCTAATCAAGAGATTGCAATTAATTGCACGTAGCGGTTAAGATGCACACAACAATTAGAGAGCTATGATTCTGAGTGTAAAGTGGGCAGAGTTAATGAGTGTGGGGGAGTGGTCAGAAACGTCGCTAAAACAAACATATACTGTAAATCTATTGTTGGGCTTTCCCACTCCGATGCCACGCTTCCCAGGCCCATTTATAACATGCTGCCCCGCTCAAGGCTTTTTCAAAGTCTGGGATTTGTAGTCCTAATGTATGATGTAATAAATACGATAACTATTCACAGAATTCCAAATACCTGGAGTGGAGCAGCGCATCACACATGGGCCCGGGAAACTTGATAGGGCTTCAGTGACTGAAGCTGCAAATGAAATGTGTGCACACACCTTCAATAAAAAAAGAATGTAAGTTAAATTAATTGTGGACAAATGCACAGTTGTGCACTATAAAAGCTTACTAGTCATTGCATTCAATGTAGCTCTCTCTGTAACCAAAGAGTCACAGAACTGAACCCTGGTTGGTGTAGCGAGGAACAGTAAAATATAGTTTCAGTGCTATGAGCTCCCAGCTAGTGACAGAAGCACTGTGAATATTGAAATCATTATTTTAACATTTTAGTAAGCTAGGATGACTCAAAATTAGCAAAAATCTTTATTCATTAAGAGTGGGCTGAAATAATATAGCCTTATAGCCCGCCGTAGAGGGCTATTCCGGCTATTAAATTAAAGGCCTGCTGCAGCGCTAAAGGCCCGAGCCGAAGTCGTGGGACTTTAACAAAGCAGCGGGACTTTAATAGCCCGTATAGCCCCGCTAGGAAGGGCTATAAGGCTATTAGAACATTCTGCCACTAGAGGGCAGAATGGTTTAACAAATTAAACAAAGGCTTCAGGGAGCGCGAGGGGATTGAAATCACCTCGAGCTCCGAGAGGCCTTTGTTCACAGCCACAAAGAAGCATTGGAATGTTGGAGCTCCGGGCTTCTATCAGCCATTATAAACCCGGAGCCCTCCATGGTCTTCAATGGAGTTTCCAACATTCCAATGTTCTAGTAGACCTTATAGCAAACTATACCCATAGAGTATTAACCTGAACCAGTTCCACCCTCCATGCCAAGCCCAGCAGGGCATAAGAGGAAACTTACCAGAGCAAGGATTAAATCAGAAACTATGGAACCTAAAAGAAACCAGTTCCGACCTCAAACCCTGCAGACGTATATGAGAGAACCACTAAATGAAGGATTAAACCCAAACTGCAGACGGCAAATGAAATGAAAAAGGGAGCATTACCCCAAGTTACACACCAACAACACCAGCAGAGAAGAGCTCGTGCCACCCCTCGAGCTCTTGACCAGGAGACTCTGCTCTCTTACCGCAGCATCTTGGGCCACAATAGAGAGAAGGCACTCGACAGAGGAGGTGGTGCCAGAGGACGTCTACGCACCGCCCCTTCTTCCATGAATATTGGCCCCAAGCCGCACAGGTTGGGTCCATTCTAAAGAAGGAATCTGAGAAAGGGCCAAGCTGCTGCCTCGGACGATGAGCGATCACAGACAGTAGTAGGTGGGGTATGTTACAGGCACTGAGCTGTACGTCTTCCAGAAGTGACCACCCAAAGGGAGATTCCCTCTTTCCTCAGATCCCGGCTCTCTGCCCTACAAAGGCACCAGGTAGTCTTAAAAGGGAAGCAGTGTTTTCTAATGCTAGGGAATCAATAAAAAAAGCAAAATAAATAAATACTAGGGAATTTAACCCGGCTCAGCCAGGTCCAAGCAGCATCTGTGAGAAGCAGACACCAAATACAGGAAGCTCTTGGAGGGGGTGGGGGGGAGGTGGGAGAGGGTCACAGCCCCCTCTATAGCCATCATGCAGGGATGGGCTGAAGGTAGGAGCTGGAGAGGGAGCATCTTTTTTCATGTTTTCCTAGGTCATGAGGTGTCTGGGAGGAAGTTTACACACCTCAGTTAGGAAGTACTGGGATTAGGAATCTTTGAGGAGGTAACGGCGATTCCAGAGTTGGGGAAATATCAGGTATTAGAACACTGGAATGTTGGGAGCTCCATTGAAGACAATGGAGGGCTCCGGGCTTCTACGGCCGTTAAAGGCCCTCAGAGCAACATTCCAATGTCTTACAACGGCCTCTCGAAGCTCGAGGGGATTTAAACCCCCGCGACCTTCGAGAGGTCTTTGTTTTATTTGTTAGAACATTCTGCCCTCTAGTGGCAGAATGTTCTAATAACCTTATAGTCCTTCGTAGCAGGGCTATACCGGCTATTAAAGTCCTGTTGCTTTGTTAAAGTCCCTCGCCTTCGGCTCGGGCCTTTAACGCTGGAGAGGGCCTTTAGTAGCCAGTATAGCCCGCTACGGTGGGCTATAAGGCTATAGTAACTTCCCTCTTTTGGCCCTTGTACTCTGTGGTTGTAGTTGTAGATTGCTACGCCAGGCTATAAGGCTATAGTACCTTCCCTCTTATGGCCCTTGTACTCTGTGTTTGTAGTTGTAGATTACTACGGTGGGCTATAAGGCTATAGTAACTTCCCTCTTATGGCCCTTGTACTCTGTGGTTGTAGTTGTAGATTGCTACGGGGTGCTATAAGGCTATAGTAACTTCCCTCTTATGGCCATTGTACTCTGTGGTTGTAGTTGTAGATTGCTACAAGTTCTATAAGGCTATAGTAACTTCCCTCTCAT